>NC_052053.1:49631774-50231774 GCF_903992535.2 Arvicola amphibius | reverse complement strand
TTTTTTCGAGACAGGGTTTCCCTGTAGTTTCTAGAGCCTGTCCTGGAACTAGCTCTTGTAGACCAGGCTGGCCTCGAACTCAGAGATCCGCCTGCCTCTGCCTCCCGAGTGCTGGGATTAAAGGTGTGCGCCACCAACGCCCGGCCTTGATTTTTTTTTTTAAAGACAGTGTTTCTCTGTGTGGCCCTGGCTGTCTTAGAACCCACTCTGTAGACCAGACTGGCCTCGAACTCATAGTGTACCTACCTGCCTCTGCCTCCTGAGTGCTGGGATTAGAGACATAAACCACCACCACCCCAGAAACTCCCAACTTTAAATGGGACGGCCAGGCCCATTTCTAGAGCTGTTGTTGATGGCCGCTTTCGCTCTTCTTCTTCTTCTTCTTCTTCTTCTTCTTCTTCTTCTTCTTCTTCTTCTTCTTCTTCTTCTTCTTCTTATTCTTTTTTAAGATTTATTTATTTATTGTGTACACAGTGTTCAGCCTCCATGTATGCCTGCAGGCCAGAAGAGGGCACCATATCTCATTACAGATAGTGGTGAGCCACCATGTGGTTGCTGGGAATTGAACTCAGGACCTCAGGAAGAGCAGTCAGTGCTCTGAATCTCTGAGCCATCTCTCCAGCCCCTCACTCTGCTTCTTGATCCCTGGTGGCTGATGAAATAAATGGGCTTCTGAGCCTCACAGATCCTACTGCAAACCTGCCTTCAAACCCCTCCAGTGTGCTCTCTGACCCCAAATGTCAACGCTGTCTCAAATCTCCATCACCCAGAAGACCTGATTTGGCTGCTCCCCAGGAAGTCTTCCTGACCCCAGTCGACTGCATTCCATCCCGGGAGTTGACCTGCCCCACCCCTTCTGGATTCTTCTGAAAGGGTCATAGGTGGGACCACTTAGAGAACAGTTCAGGAAGCAGGAAGTCCACTCTGACTGCAGCCTGCTCTGGAGGCCCCAAAGGGGCTGGAAGGCCCCCAAACAGTGCTGTCTTACTCTCACACCATGGTCCTCATTCTGCAGCTCTTGTATCAGCCTCCACAGACTTCCCCAGCATTCTCATGGACAGTGTATACCACTAGGTTAGTATTCCATTAGGTTAGTGTGACTGACATCCATGGTCCTGCTATCCAGACCATCCCTGGGGAAAGGCCGCTTCCTGTTGTGGTGCTCAAAGATCAGAAATCATCATGACTAGGCAAAAGCTGCAGAAGAAACACAATGCCAATGATATGATGATCGGTACGAGTTTGGTTGCTTTTTTTTTCTCTTTGAGACAGGGTCTCCTTATATAACGTTGCTGGACTCAAACTTGGAGTCCTCCTGCATCAGTTGCTTAAATGCTGGGATAGGTATGTACCGTCATGCCGATTGTGATGGTCAACCTTCATTGTCAATTTGACTGGATTTAGGATCCTATGGAAACACCTGTGGGTGTGTCTATGAGGGTGTTTCTGTAAAGGTTTAACCAAGACAGAAGGAAGGCCCACCCTATGGGTTGGGATCCCAGATCAAACACAAAGGTGAAAGCTGAGGAAGCTGGAGAGGTGACTCAGTGGTTAAGAGCACTGGCTGCTCTACCAGAGGAGAGGGGTTCAATTCCCAGCACCCACATGGCAGCTCACACCTGTCTGTACCTCCAGTCCCAGGGAATGCAGCACCTTCATAGACATGTGTGCAGGCAAAACACCAATGCATATAAAAGAAAGAGAAGTATAAATAAAAAATTTTAAAGGTGAAAACCGAGTGCCAGCATTCGTCTCTCTCTGCTTCTTGATTATGGCTGTAACATGGCCGTGACCTCCCAGTCTCCCCACAGGGCCTTCCCTGAGCCACAGCAGCCCTTCCTTCCCAGTAGCTTCCGTCAGGATCTTTGCCACAGTGGCGATAAAGGTGACGACCATACCAGCCTGCTGCTGTTCAGCTTTATTTGTGGCTGAGCAGGGAGGCTCAGCATGCTGTACACAGACACAGGACACGGCACCGGTGACTTCACCACACTGTCTGTGAGAGAGGGTAGCTGATGCCTGTGGTGGTGACCTCTTCACAGAAGGGTCCGCTTCATGAAGGATGTCTGCATGGCTGGTGAACACCCATCAGCTGGGTGCTAGGGTGATATGGAAGTGGGCTAGAGTATGAAGAGCATGAAACTATAGCTACCCAGCTGCCACTGTATCACTCATTCGTTCACTCATTCATTTGTTCATTCCCTCATTCACCAAGTGTTAGGGGCTCTAAATTCCAGGGGTGAGTTACTGAATAAAACAGACTAACACTCCTGCCTGTGGGGTTTATATTTAAGGGAAGGAGATCACAAAACAAATAAAAAGTAAGTCATTGTGTCTGGAAAATAGCTCAGTTGGTAGAGTGCTTGCCAATCATACAGGGGTCAATCCCTAGTACCACATAAACCAGGCAGGGTGTTGCATGCCTGCAATCCCAGTGGTTCAGAAGTAGAGCAGGATCTCACAACTTCAAGGTTGTAATCAGCTTCAGAGGCGCACAGGTAGTTCAGACTCAATCTGAGTCTGGATGTTGGCACATACCTGTCAGTTTTGTGCTGCCTGCTTTCCTGTTTCTCATTTTAGCGTGGTGATGCTTCCCCCTAGCCTCTTGGGTGCGTTCATCTTTCTCTTCAGTCCAGACCATTCCTTTTTTTTTTTTTTTTTTTTTTTTTTTTGGTTTTTCGAGACAGGGTTTCTCTGTGGCTTTGGAGCCTGTCCTGGAACTAGCTCTTGTAGACCAGGCTGGTCTCGAACTCACAGAGATCTGCCTGCCTCTGCCTCCCAAGTGCTGGGATTAAAGGCGTGCGCCACCACCGCCCGGCCAGACCATTCCTTTTTAAAAAAAAAAAAAAAAAAAAAAAAAAAGGTTTATATATTATGTACACAGTGTTCTGCTTGTATGTACATCTGCATGCCAGAAGAGGGCGCCAGACCTCATTACAGATGGTTGTGAGCCACCATGTGGTTGCTGGGAATTGAACTCAGGACCTTTGGAAGAGCAACCAGTACTCTTTTTTTGTTTGTTTTTTGTTTTTTGTTTTGTTTTTCGAGACAGGGTTTCTCTGCAGCTTTAGAGCCTGTCCTGGAGCTAGCTCTTGTAGACCAGGCTGGTCTCGAACTCACAGAGATCCGCCTGCCTCTGCCTCCCGAGTGCTGGGATTAAAGGCGTGCGCCACCACCACCCGGCCAACCAGTACTCTTAACCTCTGAGCCATCTTTCCAGCCCAGTCCAGACCATTCCTGTCAGTTTTCTCTATAGAGATTAGTCTTCATAAATTCCTTTTGCCTGCTTTTTTTTTTTCAAAACTGGGTTTCTCTGTGTTACATCTCTAGCTATCCTTGAACTAATTTTGTAAAGCAGGCTGGCCTCAAACTCACAGAGATCCACCTGCCTCTGCCTCCTGAGTGCTGGAAGTGCTGGAATTAAAGGTGTGCCACCACCACCCAGTCCCTTTTGCCTGCTTTTATCATAGAAATTTTTTCTTTCTCAAGTATGACAGTTTTGCTGGGTATAAAGGTTGCTGTGGTCTTTCAAAACTTGAAATACATCATTCTGATCTATTCTGACTTTAGATTTTATTGAGAAATCAGCTGTTATTCTCAGGGGCCTACCTATGTTTATATTGACTCCTTTATAGCATTCAATATATTTTATTCTTGGTGTTTTCACTATAACTTGATGAGGGAACTTTCTTTCCTAGTCTTGTCCATTTGTGTTCTAAATGCCTCTTGACCTGACAGGGATTTGACAAATATTTTTGTTATGAGTTTATTGAAAATGTTTCTTGCTGGGTGGTGGTGGCATACCTTTAGTCCCAGCACTTGGGAGGCAAAGGCATGATGTGGGATTCCCCTCTGTATGCTGGAGATAAGTTTTATTACCATTGGTTAATAAAGAAGCTGCTTTTGTCTATGGCAGGGCAGAATATAACAAAGTGGGAATTTTAAGCAGAGATAAAGAAGGAAAGGAGGCAGAGTCAGGCAGATGCCATGTAGCTCCTGAAGGAGGGAGATGCCAGGAACCTTACTGGCAGACCACAGCCTCGTGGTGATACATAGATTAATAGAAATGGGTTAATTTAAGATGAAAGAGTTAGCTAAAAATATGGCTGAGCCATCAGCCAAATAGTGTTTTAATTAATATAGTTTCTGTGTGATTATTTGAGTCTAGGTGGCTGGGAAATGAATGAGCAGTCTCCACTTACAGAGGCAGGCAGATCTCAGTGAGTTTGAGGCCAGCCTGGACTACCAAGAGAGTTTTAGGACAGCCAGGACAAAGAACCCTGTCTCGAAAAAAAAAAAAAACAAAACAAAAAGAAAGGAAAGAAAATGTTTCCTATCCTTTGGCATAAGGTTCTTCTCATCTTTTTATGTCCATAATTCATTTTCATAGAGCCCCAAAGATCTAGCATGCTCCATTTGTACATTTGGCTATGGGGAAGATGGAGGAGCTCGGCTATGGGGAAGACGGAGGAGCTCGGCTATAGGTAGACTGAAGAGAGGCACAGGTGCAATCGGATGATGCAGAAGGGCTCCATCTCTCAGGAGACTGAGTTAGAGCTCCTCACACTAGGTCAGGTATGTTCTCAGGGAAAGTAAAAATGGAAAGAATAGGAGCGTAAGGAGTGGGGAGAGAGATACGGGCAAGAACAGAGGAGGGCCTAGCTGGCCTGCTAAGCTGACACCGGGAGTTAAATAAGTAGGCAGATGTGGCCAGGGTGGGGAGAGGAGGGAGCAGCCGGGTGGTGGGGTTGTTCTCTTCAGTCCTGGGTCTCTCAGTGCTCCTTCCCTGACTCCCTGAAGCCTGTCTGACCCTGCTCTGAGATGGGCTGTCTTTCCTCCCATGCTCCCCTCCTAGGCTTGCTTTAGATATCAGTTGGAAGATGCTGGTCCTGCTCCTGTTCTGGCCTAGGTGGGATGGTTGCCCTCATCTGGAGTTTACAGAGGTTTATGCTGGAAAAGTCTGGGACAAACTGAAACAGCCCTGGCTGAGGCTGTGCCTTCAGGAGCTCTGTTCACCGTGTAGCATTCTTCAGGCCTCTGCCGAATGTTAGAAAAGTTAGTGCTGGCATAAAAATAGTTGAGTTGGCTGTTGGATGGCCTGAGCTTTTGCTCAGAGCAGGCAACGAGGTCGAGAGTCCAGCAGCTTGCAGCTAATTGAGCTACTCCATCTCCCAACACCTTAATTATTCACAGTAAATGAAAGTCAGGAGCAACGCTTACAATAAGAATTTAAAACCAGGCACACGCCTTCAGTCCCAGCACTCGGAGGGCAGAAACAGGAGGTCTCTGTGAATTCAAAGCTATCCTGGTCTACATTTCAAGTTCTAGACACTGTCTCAAACAAAGCAAAACAACAAAGAATTTAAAAACCAGGTGTGGGAGCTGCAGATACTGCTCTTCCAGAGAACCTAGGTTCAGTTCCAAGCACCCATCAGTAGCTTGCATCTGACTGAAATTCCAGCCTCTGTGGGAACTCCATGAATGTGGTACACAAACACATGCAGGTAAAATACCCATACACATAAAATAAAATGAAAGGTGGTGGTGGCGCTCTTGGGAAAACAGAGGCAAGGAGGATCTCTGTGAGTTTGAGGCCAACCTGGTCTACCGAGAGTTCCAGGACAGCCAGGGCTAAACAGAGAAACCCGGGTCTCCAAAAAACAAATCCAAAACCAAAAACAACTTGTTGGAGGGAGGTGGAGCCACATCCAGGCCCCGCCTCCAGGTACGGGGTCACCCAGGAGTCACCAGGCCTTCCTAGGCCTCCACCCAGAGAGCCGCGCCCCCCGCACGCATGCGTGCTGGTCCCCGGAAGCGCTGCGCACGGCGTTCGCCCCTGCGTCCCGGCGGGAGCGGGCAGAGTCGGTGGATGTAGGGCCGAGGCGCTTGACATGGCTTCGGCGGGAGGCGGCGGCTGCGAGAGCGCCGCGCCCGAGGCCGATCGTCCCCAGCCGCGGCCGTTCCTCATCGGCGTGAGCGGTGGCACCGCTAGCGGCAAGGTGAGTGGCCTGCGCCCGAGCCTCGCGGAGGGACTGACGGCCGCGGGTTGGGGCGCCATTGCCTCCCTCCCAGCCGCGTCACCTGTTGCTAGCAGCCAAGGGGCCGCCCCCGGGGGCTGGTGGGTCACTGCCCAAGCCCACTCCCGGCCCTTTCTGTCCCCAGTCAACAGTGTGCGAGAAGATCATGGAGCTGCTGGGACAGAACGAAGTGGACCGCCGGCAGCGCAAGTTGGTCATCCTGAGCCAGGACTGCTTCTATAAGGTTCTGACGGCCGAGCAGAAGGCCAAGGCCCTGAAGGGACAGTACAATTTCGACCACCCAGGTACATGCAGACAGCCTGCCTGGAGAGGTGGGGGTGGAGGGTGGACTGCTGCGACGCGGGCTCTCCTGGGATCGCACACTGCCGGACAACAGAGGTGCGTGTGGATGCAGACTGCTGGACCAGGGCTGTAGGAGATGCCTGTGGGATGCGGGCTGCCAGATTAGGGCCTCACCGAGCTGATTGCTGGATGCAGACGGCCATGGGAGGCTGCATGTGTGTAGGATGCGATGCAGAGAGACCAAGGCTGAACAGAGAGCTGATGGATACCAACTGTCAAGGCTGTACTAGAACGCAGGAGCCGAGAGGCTTCGTGAAGCTCGCCCTCATTTCCCATGGTAGTCGGCCCATGTTATGTTAGGAGGATTTGCTGAATTGCTGTGGTCATGGGGCACAAGACCTTGGCTACAGCCACTTGGGAAGGAGGTAGCAGAGGGGTCTTCAGATCACTTCTCGATGTGTTAAAATTTCCTTCCTGCACCTTGCTGCTGGGGGCTCTTTGCACTACCCTACTGCCTGGGTGACCTATGGATTCCCCAAACTGTCTGGGAGTAATCTTCAGAGAGGCTGGTAGTCAAAGCAGAGCCCAGCCTGGCACCAGGCCTTGGAGCTGTTTCCTGGTCTGGAAGGTGCCAGTGGTTCCTAGAAAGTCAGCTTTCCTAGGGACACAAGAAGGTCAGAGAATGTACTCTTAATGGGCCCTTCCTAGATACAAAAAGGGGCAGAGGAGAAAGTCTTTGTTCCTGTTCCTGGTGGTGTGCTGTGGCGGCTTCAGTAGCCCTGGCTCCCACTGTGCTGACCTGGGCAGGGGCAGTTCTTCCCCTGGAGCAGCTGGGCAGTCTGGCTTTTGCTGTTTTTGTAGATGCTTTTGATAATGATCTGATGCACAAGACCCTGAAAAACATTGTCGAAGGCAAAACTGTCGAGGTCCCTACCTATGATTTTGTGACCCACTCAAGGTAAGCCAGTAGTTCCTGGGAGGCCCGTGAGAGAGGGCTGGCCACACCCACTGTCCTCTGGTGGATCCCACTTCTCTGGTTTTGTGGACTATCAAGCAGGGCCCGTCTGCCTCTCCCTGACAGGTTACCAGAGACCACAGTGGTCTACCCTGCTGACGTGGTTCTGTTCGAGGGCATCTTGGTTTTCTACACTCAGGAGATCCGGGACATGTTCCACCTGCGCCTCTTTGTGGACACAGACTCTGATGTCCGGCTGTCTCGGAGAGGTAAGGGCCTCTAGGTCCCTGGCTGGGGCTGGGGTCCTCCAGGGTCCCAAGGAGGGCTTATGGTGGTGCCTTGCTCCTGTTGCTGTAGTTCTCCGGGACGTGCACAGAGGGAGGGACCTGGAGCAGATTCTGACCCAGTACACCACCTTCGTGAAGCCTGCCTTTGAGGAGTTCTGCCTGCCGGTACTGCCTTTATCCATTCAGAACTGAACGTGGGTCCCAGCTCTGCCCCCCGTCCCTGCCTGCACTATCTGCCTATTCGCCTCAGGCAGGACCCTGGTGCATCTGCATTGGCAGCTCTCCTTGAAGCCTGACCTGTGTGGCTTGCTCACTCCCCTTGGAGCAGCTCTGTAAGGACTTTGGACTGGTCAGTGCCTGGAGTAGCTCTTGGGTGTTCTGACTGATCTCCAGGGCCTGGGGCCTCCCGGCTGCTCCGGACCAGATACTCAGAGACTGCTGACTTACATTAGGAGTTTGCTGTTGGCCATCTTATATTTCTGGAGTTAGAGGTGAACTTGTGGCTGTACACAGTTCAGGGATGGAGGGAAGTGATGGGGAGCTGAGGGTTGTAGTGCTGGCTGGCCCTGAACTCATGGCAGGCTTCCACATTTAGTCTCCTGAGCTCGAGTGTGAGCTGTCATGTTCAGTGTCAGACTGGAGCATTTTAAAGAGAAGCTTAGTAGTATTTTGCCTTTGAAAAAAGGAACATGCAGCCGGGCGGTGGTGGTGCACGCCTTTAATCCCAGCACTCGGGAGGCAGAGGCAGGCGGATCTCTGTGAGTTCGAGACCAGCCTGGTCTACAAGAGCTAGTTCCAGGACAGGCTCCAAAGCTACAGAGAAACCCTGTCTCGAAAAACCAAAAAAAAAAAAAAAAAAAAAAAAAAAGAAAAAAAAAGAAAAAAGGAACATGTACACGTATGTATGTACATGTGTACTTATTTGGGGCCAGGCAGTGGTGGTGTGCGCCTGTAATCCCAGCATTCGGGAGGCAGAGGCAAGTGGATCTCTGAGTTGGAGGCCAGCCTGGTCTACAGAGCAGCCAGGACAGCCAGGATTGTTACACAGAGAAACCCTGTCTCAAAAAACAAAACAAAAACAAAAGAAGAATTATTGTGTGTGTTGTGTATGTGCATGTATGTGTTCATGGGAGCCAGGGAGAGTGTGGGGTCCCCTGGAGCTGGAGTTCTAGGTGGTTGTTACCTGCCTGATGTAGGTTCTGGGCTCGACCGACCGTGAGTCCTCTCTCAAGAGCAGCACTTGTTCTTAACTCCCTGCAGAGCCATCTCTCAGCCTCCAGTATTTTATCCCTTAAAGGTGAAAATAAAAGCCAGGCATGGTTGTACATGCTTTTAATCCCAGAGCTCCAAGGCAGGAGATCTCTATGTGTTCAAGGCCAGCTTGGTTTCAGGCCAGAGAGAGATAAATGAAGAGACCCACACGTGCCCCAGAAATGGAGACTTCCCCCAGCCATGAAAGTAAAGGAACCAGAACTATCAAAAACAGGATAAATAAGTTCCATTTGCTGCTACTGAAAGGGCCCCTTCTGGGTGCCTGGATAAAAGTGCACTACCACACCAGGCTAAAATAACTTTTTCTTTTTTTCTTTTTCTTTTCTTTTGGTTTTTTGAAATGGTTTCTTGTAGCTTTGGAACCTGTCCTAGAACTCGCTCTGTAGACCACACTGGCCTCAAACTCACAGAGATCCACCTGCCTTTGCCTCCCGGGTGTTGGGATTAAAGATGTGTGCCACCATGCCCGGCAAAGAGTTTTTTATTTAATACTCATGCTCTCTGACGTTTCTGGAAAGTGTGAAGTGTTGTAGTCTTATACTCTAGGGCTTTTGCTGAGTAGCTGGTGAGTTGGCAGCCAAGCCCTGCGCCCTGCCTCAGAGCAGCCTCCTGAGCAGCCTGCCGCATCCTTCCCTGAACAGGTGCTGTTGACCTCCTCAGGGTTTCCTCCCCATCAGTCAAGCCCTCAGAACCATTTCCCGGGCTGGTGGGGAAGGGGAGTGGGTTTCAGCCCCTCTTCCCCTCACCTGATAGTGCTGCCATAGTGGGTACCAGCCCAGGTCTGCTCTTGCCTTTCATGGGAAGAGTCTCTACTGCCTTCTGCAACCTGTCTTCTGCAAGGGACAGGCCTCCCTGACCCAAACGCACAGGTTGGCGGTATCAACCTGGGTCCATAGTATACTTCACCCTCTCTGGGCTTTGCCTGGTTCAGCTATGTCCCCTCAGCAAGGTTTTTCCTTCTGCTCTCCTCAGGGTTCTGCACTTCCTCAGCCATGTCTGCTGGGCTGTCACTGGCATTAGAATAAAGCAGTGAAAGCATACGTGGAACAGGTGCCATGTGTGTCTCCATGCAGTGCAGGGCCAGGTAACAGGCCTGTGTATAGCAAGGCTCTTGTCCTGTCACGTTCATTCCTATAGGACATTTGCAGACTTCAGTCCCAATTTCAGAGGCCAAGAACTGTGGGAGGTATCACACCTGTCTAGGCCAGCGATTCAGCTGGGACCAGGCAAACACAGTAGAGCACTGATGTTCAAGTTTAGTCCAGCGTAATCTGCCTCATGGCTGAGTCCCCCGTCTCTCACCTATGTAAGGCTGTCCCCAACTTGCCAGTGCTACCAACACCCAGGCGTTCATCCCTTGTTCCTGAGTACCTTAAAGTCACCCGGAGGAAACAGCTTCAGGAGACCCTTCTGTCTTTCAGACCAAGAAGTATGCTGATGTGATCATCCCTCGAGGGGTAGACAATATGGGTAAGCAGCCCCAACCCTACTCCCAAGCAGAGACTGCTGCTGCCTTTACCTTAGCTAGCAAGGCTTCCCAAGTATGTGCATGGGGGCTGCCAATGTTAACTGGGACCTGGGTTCGTGTGTACTTTGCAAACACTCAGAGCTGCTGGGCAGGGAGAGATGTGTTTTTATCAGACTCAGTCAACATCAGCAAAAGTCTTCTGTCTGATGAGATATCAGGCAGGCAGGCAGGCATGAAGGGCGGGCGGGCAGGCAGGCAGGCAGGCAGGTTGGACTGCGGGCAGGCATGGAGGCCAGGACTGTGGGCAGGCAGGTTGGGACTGCAGGCAGGCGTGGAGGTCGGTCGGGTCTGCGGGCAGGTAGGCAGGCTCAGTGGCTTTCCTGCATGCTGAGTGTTTTACAGAGTGGGGGAGTAAGGGCAGGCCCCAAGGGTTCCAGGAGTGAATGTGATATTTCCATGTCTTATTGCAGTTGCCATCAATCTGATTGTCCAGCACATCCAGGACATTCTCAATGGTGACCTGTGCAAGCGACACCGAGGAGGGCCCAATGGGCGCAACTACAAGAGGACCTTCCCTGAACCAGGAGATCACCCTGGAGTGTTGGCCACTGGCAAGCGCTCACACCTGGAGTCTAGCAGCAGGCCCCACTGAGACCAGCATATGTAGGTTCCCCACAGACCCATGATTAAGGGTCTGGGCCTGGGGACAGCCACTTGCTCTTAAAAGCACAGTCAGGGATTCCTCTCAACGTGACCTAGGACCAAGGCCTGCCTTACTTGGGGGGGCAGATTCATGCTGACAAAGCATTCCGGTGTCCTCCGCTTCCTCTCATTGGAGGCCAGTAGGTCTCTGGGTCACTGAGAAGTGTCCCAGACTGCATAGAAAGCCCATGGTGCCAGCTTCCAGAGGGATGCAGGACATACATTATGGGGCAGCTGAGGAAACAGCCCTGACACTGGCTGGCCTGGTGTTGATAGTGAACCACAGTGACGTGCTTCCCAGTATTACGTGGTTCGTGTCCGTGTTGCAGAAGGAAAGTTTGAAGATAAGTCATATATCCTTATTTGTTTTGTGGCAGGCTGTTTGTGACTTATGAACCTAGTTTAACAACCTACCACTGGGCTATAGTCCAGTCTAAGGAGTGTAAGGCAGGAAAGAACCCTAAGTCTATCCACTTGAAGCCAAGTGGCATCACACTTGATATAAGGGACTCCTGGGTATCCCGGGGCCTGGACTGTGGGATAGACAGCAGCAGGCCCTCAGGTCTCTTGTGGCTGTAGTGTCTTCACAGTTCTGCAGGAAGCCTTGAGTGCCAGGGCTGTCTGTATAACCACTTGGGTACAGTTCATGATTAGCATGCCAGAGTAGGCTATCTATCTCCAGCCAGGGGAGCATGGAAGTGCAGAGCAGACAGTCACGTGAACGTGGCTGCCTGAAGCCGGCGTTCTGCACGCTGAACCTGAGCTCACGGTCCATCTATGATGTCATGGGATGGCCCTTTCTGGAAAAGTGTCCTTGGCTATTGTCACAGGCCGTGGCGCACACGCTCGTTTGTTCTTGCTAAATACCACTGTGGTTCCCACTCGTGACAGCAGCTGAGCTGCACTAGGCTCGGGCTGGTTTCTGTTAGTGATGTACTAGTTTTGTTGAACTGAAACCCCTTTGGAGGAAGAATCAATAAATAACACTAAAAAATGATTATCAATGTTGTTCCTTTTTATTTACATTAGGAAAGGCAAATTCAAGGCAAAGAAGTGTATGGATGACATCTGGCTGTGGGAGACGGGTGAAGACACTTCGGTGGAATCTCCCAGAGGGGTTTAAATACAGACCAGTGAGGAGTCTTGGTATTAATGCGCTGTCAGATTTCCACGTAGGCTTTACAAAGGTCGGCTGTGCCTGCAGACAGTGAGTTGTTTGGGGTGACTGCAGGCCTTGTGAAAGGCAGGGGGCTTAGCCCACAGCTGGGGAAGCTCAGGCTCATCAGGAGTCCCGTTCACGCTGGCAGCTCAAATACTGGCTGGGTCAGAGTTGGGCCTCATGGGTCATGCTGTGGCAGGGCATACTCTTCACTATGTGAAGAGGGAATAAAATCACTTCTGAGGAGAAACCAGTGAACAGGGCTCTTCAGTTAATCCCTGGAGTCCTTCCTGGACCCAGCCAGTCCTGCCTGCCGAGGCCTCTGCTGGTGGGAGACGAAGACATTTTTGAGATCCTGCTCTGCATGTTTGTCTTCGTGCTCTCGTTCTCTAGTACTTCCGGATCAGAATGTCCCAGCTGTCTTTCCAGCGAAGGGCCCGGAGTTCTCCTGGTGAGAGTGACGTGTCCCCATAGGTTAGTGGACGTAGCATATTGGACACATGGCATGCAGAGGAATACCAGGCCACAACCAGGGCACTGAAGACATTCCTCTGCAGCTGAGACCTGTGGGCAGCAGGGTGAGTGAGGTTAAAGCATCTGGCTTGCCTCCCCACAGCATCCCTGCCCAACCATCTCCCAGGAACCTGCTGTCTATCTGCTGACACCTGTGGACTTTACCTCTGTGTTCTTAGGCCTCCCCTGCTTCTCTGTGCCCCCACCAGCCCTTATCTGCCTGGACACATTGCACATAACCCTCATCACTGCTTCTGGGATTTACCATGACTCTACCCACAGTGCCAGCTGTGTGCCTCACGCCCTCCACATCAAGGCCCTCTGCTCCAAACCTACGCTTTCTTTTTTCTTTTTGATTTTTTTAAAACAGTGTTTCTCTGTGTAACAGCCTTGGCTGTCTTGGAATTTACCAGGCTGGCCTTGAACTCACAGAGATCTGCCTGCCTCTGCCTCCCAAATGCTGAGATTAAAGGCACGTGCCACCACACCACACCAACCAAAAGCTTTCTGCCTGCCACATCCCCCCAGTCTGGGCAGTGAGCCTCTGCTGTCCTGGAATGCTGGTCTGCAGGTAGTGAAGCCTCTCTTAGGCCCACTGCCCACACCTGCACAGGTGATCACTGACGTGCTGCAGGACAATCGGAAGCAGCAGGATCTGGAAGGTGAGTGCTGGCAGGTAGTGGTAGAGAAAGAGCATCCTCTCCATCAGGAAGAAGGGCAGGTAGTTGAACGCCCAGCCACCAGTACACAGGGCTCCAGCTAGCACCCAATGGGACCAGGCATCTGTGGAAGAGTGTATCTCAGAGCGGCGCTCCCACTGGGTCAGTCATGAGCTCACTCCTGTCACATACTGTCCTCGGCTCCTCACCCCCCTCAGCCCACAGGACCAAGTGGACTGATCCATGACACTGCTGTTTCTTCCTAGGTCCTGACAGCTCTTCTGCAAGGGCCCAGGCCTCGAGTGAGGCCAGGCCCAGTCTTACAAGGTCCTCTGCCAGCCTTAGCTTGAGACCAGTGTAAAGACAGGCTGCTCTCATCTGACAATTCTGCTCTCAGCTCACATTTGAGACCAGCCGAGAATGGTAGTAAAAGTCAGGAAGGGGCCATGTTTTCTGGGATGGAGATTACAGGGCGATGGTAAGCCAGCGCTGAAGTTTTCTTTCCAAATGCAATTTCTGTCAGCTGATCACAACCACTGCCCCTAAGCCTCTTGCTGACAGCTGTGCCTCAGCTAGCATGGCTGGTGCCTGCTGCTGGCAACCCAGAGCTAAGCCTCTGTCCCCTGCACTCTCTGCTAAACAAGTCTCAACTGTGGTGTGGAACCTAACTACAACAGGTTTCTTTCAGGGCCCCTACCTGCAAAAACAGGAGCCCCAGGGCCTTGGGTCCTAGTAGCTGGCTGTCACCTATACACGCATCCTATGAGGAGACACTAACCCTTAGGGAGGTCGCAGATGCTCCTCCGCCGGCGGAGCAGGTACCAGAGGAAGAGTAGGATGTAGGCTGCTGTAGCAAGGCTGGCTGAAGCCCAGATCACGATGTTTCCAAGCAAGTGGATCTGAGCCTGAAAGACAGGGAGCCGCTCACCACCTGTCCCTTCATCCAAAGAGGAGGACAATGGCCACGAGAGAAGCCAAATGGACTTCGGCAGTCCAAAACCACACAGGCACATCTGGAACTCTAGCCTGGACACATCTGGATGAACTTTCCAGCTACTCTTCTAGACATGCACTAGAGTTCTCAATCCTGTCTGTCAAAACTGAAGTTAGGAGTAATGGAGACTGGGAACTGAGCTTGGATCTGGAGGTCTGCGCATGCTGAGCACACAGATCTACCCGCAGCCCAAGTCATGTGAGACTCTCCTAGGAAGCCTAGCCTGGCCCCATATATAGGCTCCCTGTCTCAAACGTGTGCCACCATGCCTGGCCTAGGACTCCTCTTTCAACAACGCAGTTATTCACAGGAAGGTCGTACCTGGAAAGAGATTTCAGTTTGCACACACACAGCTATGGGCGTGTGTGGGTCGGAGAGGTCTTAGCGTTTACTCCCTAGGTGACTCTGTGCCCAGCTCTGCCTCCATACAGCCCCATGCTCCTTCCATTCTGCTGTGGCAGAGGTGACATAACCAGGGCCATAACATAACATATACAACATACATTACACTCATAACGTACGTAACATAGCCAGCACCAGCCAGCTTAGTCGCTGGACGCTGCAGGGAAACACGGCTAATAAATGGTCTTGATAGGAGTGAGGCAGCAGGGGGTGTCCACAAAGGCTAACCGGGGGATTCTCTCAATCTCTCAGCAGACTGCACGAAAGCAAGGCCTTGCTCTTTGGCAATGAGCAGTCCAGGCCTTGAACTGCCCAGTATTCACCCTCCCACACCAAAAAAAAAAAAGAGCAAGTTCTGAGGCTTTGCCTTGGAGAAACCCCAGGACACCTTCAGGAACTCAGCCAGGACTCACACATGCTTGCTTACACTGGTCCTAGGATGTAGCCAGTAGGCGATGTTGGTGTCCAGGGTGACCCACTCCAATGGGGTGGAGCTGTACTTGTGTTCTGAATTCTCGTTCTTCAGCGTCAGCATCTTCCACTGCCACAGAACAGAGAACAGGTTGCAGGGGATGGCCACACCTCCAGCTGCCACGATGTCAAAGTGTGTGACGAAACCACTGTCCCTTGCATGTCAACTGCCCCGACTAAGCTCACTTGGCAAGTGCTGCAGGAGGGGCCCTGCACGCTAAGCTGGGCTATGGGCTCAGGGCTGACTTCATGGATGAGCACTTACTCTGCAGGCTAAGAGACAGGAGTCTTGCCATGGACTCTCTGAGACTGCCTGACTTTAGACTAGTTGAATGTAGCCCATTTTGACCTGATGGGAGGCTTTAAGACACCCTGACATTATTGCAATGTCACACTGATGGAGAAACCCCTTGCTCCTGACTACTGGGTGCAGGTTCATGGAGCCTGCAGAATGGAGAGACACTCATTCTGCTACAGAGTCTCAAGTTCCAGGTTGGAGGACTTTGAACTTCAGAACTCGGCAACACACAGTGCCTTCATGGGCAGAAATTGGCTTCCACTGACCAAGGATGGCGTCCCTCCAGCTACTGGTCACCTGCAGTTCGGAGAATCTGGCCATGAAGCTGAGGTTCCTGCTGACATCAACCTGGGTAGGTGCGTGCAGCTCCAGTTCCCTCTCCTCCTGTTCTTGGCCTGAGAGTGAATGCCAAGGAGGAGACAGGCTGAAGAGCTGAGGACAGAGGCTGCCCCCAGGTCTTTCCAGTAACCCACAAGGACACCTCACCAGACTGTTATGGTTCCACTTGGTTCCCACCACACCCTGAACTCCCCTGCCAAGTTGAGACTAGTGAACCCAGGAAGCATGAGCTGCCATTCTCCCCAAGTCGGGACCAGTGACCCCCAGGAAGCATGAGTTCCACTCTCCCCAAGTCAGGACCAGTGAACCCAGGGAGCATGAGTTCCATTCTCCCAATTGTCCTTTCCAGCACAAACACCTCATGTAATCATGGGTCAGTGCAAGGGACTCAGCTCCCTCCATACCAACACTGATGTTTTGGTATTTCCTTGAGTGCCACAAGATCCACAGACAACCAGATGTCATGACCCACGACTTCACCAACTCACTTTGGCCATACCGGTGCTCCTCCACATTCCACACCATGCTCTCGTGGTGGCCCCGTGACTTCTCCCCAACCACCTCCAACTGCCGAAACCCCCAGTCAGGGAGGTGAGCCCCGCTGAGCTAGCAAAACCAAGAAAGAGAATAAGCGTGATGGAGCTGGCTAACCACAGGGCTGTGTCAGCAGATCCCACCCCAGGTCTTCCCAGGATTCTTGGCCACTGCATGAACTGTAAGCACAGGATGACTTTTGTCACATGGCCTGTCTGTGAGCACAGGCCGACCAGGAGCTGCCCTTCACCTTCAAGACGGCGGACGTGTTCACATGTACGAAGCGCACTTCCGACAGGATAGTCTTCCAGGTATCCCGGCTGGACTCTCTGTTCACAATGTCCTGCAGAAAGAGATCTTATCAGCCTGGGGGCTTGCAGTGGAGCACTTGCCTAGCATTTATGAGGCCCATCCCCAGCACCACACACCAAGGATAAAACCAAGTATGTCTAGTCATACCATCCTTTTCAGATTGCCTCAAATGACCCCTAAAGACCAGACACCTACTGCTTCTCGGTGTTTTATCTTAGTTAAGACCAATCACACAGCTATGAAACCAGTGTGGGTCTCATACAAAGGAAGCACACTAGGTAGTCCTTGGCCTTGGTGCTATTGGGACTCCATGACCCCCACAAGCCCTCACAATACAGCATGTGAGTCAGTCCCTGTCTGAGGCTGTAGAAATGGCACTTCCCACAGACACTCAAAAGCCATCTAGTCAGTCACAAGATGACTCAGAACTCTAGCCCAAACAGGGAGTTTCTTAGACTTTATCTGGCCAGTATAAGGTGGTTCTAGAAGTCAGGACCGCACTCCCCCGCAAGACTGGCCCAGGAAGGTCCTGGCCCTGGCAGTACTTTGCCTGTTACAGTCTGATATGCTAGAGCCTCAACTGTGACTCATGATGAGAACCACAGATCTCAAGAGGCTGAGCGGGGGCAAGGCTTCCTGGAGCACTAAGTGGGTAGCCACGCCTGAGCTTGCGCCCCTTATCTGGGATCTCTGTTTGACCTGTTGCAAGTGGTACTCAAAGGGATGTCAGGAAGTGGGCAGGGGAGGGGATCAGTGATGGAGCCATTAATAGCACAGTAGCATGGAGGTCAGGGAGATTCAGCGCCATTCCTACTGAGACGGCTTCCCATAGAAGGGGCACAGGACTGTCCCCAGGCAGAGCCACTCAGGAAAGGCTGGAGAACAGGAGGGCCACGAGTACACACGGCACAGAGAAGGGGAAAATGGCAGAGATGTGCCAGATACGTCTAAGAAAAGTCCCCAGACAGCTTTGCCGAGGGAGCTGGCAAGGGGTGCCTTATCAAATTGGCATGGAAGTCCCTACGGAGGGAAGCTGAGTGACCAGGGCTGCTGCAGTCAATCAGAAGCTAGGGCAGTAGGACCTCTCCTAGGCAATGGCCCAGGCCTGCAGAGGTTAGTACTCAGTCTGCGGGTCCAGAACGCTTTGTGTACAGCACCTTTCCCAGGAAACCTGACTGTAAGGGGAGCGAGAGACCACCACCAGAGGGGAAGGTGAATGCAGGCCACTGTCTCAGTAAAATCACCCTCTGATGGCCAAGTCCTTTACCAAGCAACTGCTTGGGCTCCTACTAACTCCTGAGAATTGGCTGAGAAGCTTCCTTTGGATCACAAGGTGGTTGGAGCTCTTGTCTGTGGTGACAGGGTGTCCTAATCAGCTTTAACTGTCAATGTGACACAGCCCAGAGTCATCTGAGAAGGGAGGCTCAACTGAGGAGCTGCCCAGATGAGACTGTCCTGTTGGTCTGTAGCCTTCGTCGTTAACTGATGGAGAAGGCCCAGTCCACTGTGGTGGTATCGTTCCCTGGGCAGGTGGTCCCAGGCGGTACATGAGCTGGCTAAGCATTAATATGGGAGTGAGCCAGGAACGGCAGTCCTCCGTGGTTTCTGCTGAAGCTCCTGCCCTAACTTCCCTCCTAAGTTGGTCCTGGTCATGGTGCTTGGCACAAAAGAATGAAACTAGGACAGCAGGTGAACAAATGAGCAGGCCAGGAAGCAACTCCAGCTGCAGCTCCTGACCCCGAAGGCCTCACAGACCAGTCACAGCCCCTGGAACTTTCCTCTCCATCCCTGAGACACCAAAGACTCTAGACCTGATAAAGTGACTGCTCCCCCTGGCAAATCTCAGGCTTGATTTGTGAATAGCAGCTCCCTACCCCATTGGCATCTGAACCCATTATCCAAAGGGGCATTTGGGGTACTCCAAGGTAGAAATTGGTGTACCCACTGGCCAGCCAGCACTCCACATGGAACTCACCAGCTTCCAGAGGTTCTGGGCAGGCATGGAGATGTTATAGTCGATGTAACAGGAGACTTCTTGAGAATGGGGACTCAGAGGGGCTGCAACATCGTGTCTGGAAGAGCAGAGAGCAGAGCAGCCTTAAGTGTCACAGCGTGAAGAGGCGCGTTCAGCCCAAAGCTGGCTTTGCCTGCTGAGGTTGGGGAAGCTGCTGGAAAGGTGGCTCCCAAAGAGGCCACTCCTCCAGGGGAAGGGCATCTGAAGTGGGCACAGCCTGGACTCATCTGAGAACGGAGTCTCAACTGGCGGGCTGCCTGGATGGGACTGTCCTGTTGGCCAGAGATGATGTAAAAGCATCGATGGGTGTCATTCACTTTTTGGACAGGTGAAGCAAATCTCAGAGAAAAGATGGCTGCCACAGGGAGTGGAAGTCCTAAGTCTAAGAACTAAGTCACTGGCCTGGCAGAACTTAGAAAAGCAGTACTGTCAGTCTTGGGCCAGCAAGTACAGAGTGGTTTCATGCTAGGAGAGCAGGCTCTTGATGTGACTCAGCCTTAGTGGCCAGAAGTAGCCTGTCACCAGCCACTCAGGCAGGAGTCACTTCACAGGATGTGCCGGGTGCCCCATGGAGGCAGACAGCAGCACACGGGCTGTGGACAATGGGACAGTACCCAGGCAGGACTTCTGGTATGGTGACCTTAGCAACAGTCCAGGAGAAAAGTGAGTGTAGTAGCCCAGAGATGCTGTGTTTGCTTTACTGCAGGACTAGCAGGGAGGCCAAATGCCCAGGGTGACACAAGTCAGGGTTACCAGGAGCCTCAGGAGAGCTGAGGGAGTCACTAGAGAGGGAGGGCTGTGGGCAGAGAGTTAGGAACTCCATTCTGTCTTCTCAAGGGCCCAGTGCGGCCTCAGTGGACGAAGGCAGAGGTAGGAAGCCAGGATGCAGGAAGCAGGCTGAGTGGGGTGGAGAGAGGGAGCGAGAGGAGACATCCTGATAGAGCACTCATGGCGAGCACTCACGTGTTAAGGAGGCGGGTGGTCATGCCGTGAACGAGCTGTACAATGTCTCCATGGCGAACAGGCCTGGGAGGGTTGTTTACCACCAGCTGGTGTCTAGGAAGACAGCACTGTCAGGATGCCACCCAGCCCAGTACCCTCTTACCATAGACTCCCTGGGAATGCCAAGGCTCCAGTCTCACAGCAGACACTGGGGAATGTGCACCCCAATGTATGCATACCTTGTGTGAGGTGACTTTGTATAGAATCAAGGCACTTATGTTTCCTCTAATGCTTCTTAACCTAAGGTCACTTTCCAAATTGCCAAATGTGACTCCATTTGTCATTGCCACATTTGTCTATGAAGAATAAACTAGGTGCACCCTCCCCAAATCCTTATGTTGACAGCATACTCTTTTTTGATACCCCCAAATAAATAAACAAACAAATAAATACATTAAGAAGCCTATAATCTCAGCATTTGAAGCTGAGTAAAGGGGATTAGGAGTCTGAAGCAAGGCTATAAGTAGAGATGTTGTCTTAAAAAGATAGAAAAAAAACCACATCAAAACCAACCAAACAAAAAAGCCACCCATAGCCAGGTGGTGGTGCACACCTTTAATCTCAGTGAGTTTAAGGCTAGCCTGGTCTACAAGAGCTAGTTCCAGGACAGGCTCCAAAGCTGCAGTGAAACCCTGTCTCAAAAAACTAAAAAAGACTACCCAACCCCTCAGACCCTATCAAATCCCCAGCAGTGATGCAGGGAAGCCTCACTCACTGCAGTCGGTTTACACGTAGACGTGCAAACCAAGCCAACAACCATGTACGGATGGATATGGTGACAGGAGAGGAGGGTACACCTTCAGATGGACTGGCCTAGGAGGCCTCCCCAGGGATCCAGCCCTCACATTCCTGGCAAGAACGGTGAGTGCAGAGATGGCAAAGGACCTGGTGATGGTAAGTGAGTGCCACTGGAAGCTATGACACTCGTTTGTAGGACAGAGAACCTGGTCTAGGGCTTCTTAGAGGCTGCAATGCTGGAATGGTCAGTGAGGGCGGAAGCTCTAACAGGCAGACTGCCTTGGCCTAGACAGGCTGAGTGCAGAAGGGCTTCTACACAAGGCCTTCCTCAGGGGAGCAGATGTAGAAGCGCACTGGAGCAACCGGGTCCCGTTACAACCAAGAGATGCCGAGGAGGTCACTGAGGAACCAGAGCCTTGCACCAACAGCTCATGAACTAACAGGCCCATACTCTAGCTCTGAGGCTGGTCTCTCAAGGAGCACCCAGGAAGGGGAGGCCCAGGGTGCAGCAGAACAATCTGTCCAGTCGTGTTGTGAGCTGCTGGAACCACACTCACCTCCTAGGGTCCTTTACAATCCACCAGTTATTGATGTCTTTGAAGGGGTAACAGGTCACCTGTTGCTGGTGGGAGCTGCCACGGCCGTTCTCATATCTGTGTGAAACGCCAACAAAGAATGCACCTGAAGCAAGCAGCCGAGACACATGGGCTGCTCTGCTCTGCCCTGCTTTCTGCAGAGACCACCCAGCCTGATGTCACTCAATCATACAGCCTGTCTCAGAGACCAGAGGACATAGAAAACACAACACTGCTGTCAGGCAGAGCTGCTCAGAGGTCCCTGCAGGAGACACAAGGCCCTTCTATTGTGCCACACTGGGCGCCACAGATATCATGATCCTGGGCCCTGGGCCCTGCTGCTTCTGTCCCTCTAGACTTGATCACAGAAACTGACAACTCTTAATATAAGCAAACTGGGAGAAAACAAAACATTTTGTGATTAGTAAATCAATTTGTGACTGCAAATTAAGATGGTCACTTTCCTTACATCATGGGGTAGGTGTTCTTGTGGGAATGAAGCCAGCAGGGCAAGGGTTTGCCGAAGACGCTCTTCAGAGTGACCTGGGAACCAAAGGCCACCTCCAGGGGCTGGCCCTGGGTGATGCGGGCCAGCCCTCCCTAAGACAAATAGAAAAGGTCTCAGGTGAGCTCAAGAGACGAACTATCCTCCTACCCTACGGGTCCCTGATGGAGAGAGGTGTCAGGCTCATGGCAGGCCCCTTTACTGTGCAGCCATCTCATTGGACCGAGACCAGCAATTCTCAACTGGCCTTGATGACAGATGGGGTAGTGGTAAATATAATCAGGTGTAACTAACTCTGTATGCTTGGGTCCTACTGAATTACAAACTGTGAGGTGTGTGTGCTCCCTGGCGGGTGTTCAGGTGACCTGTCCACACATTCCTTTTTTTTTTTTTTTCTTCATTTTTTTGATAGGGTTTTTCTGTAGGTTTGGAGCCTGTCCTGGGAACTTGCTCTGTAGACCAGGCTGGCCTCAAGCTCAACAGACATCCGTTTGCCTCTGCCTCCTGAGTGCTGGGATTATAGGTGTGCACCACTACTGCCCGGTTCACACATTCCTTTTACAGGTGTTCTGTGCGAGCCAAGCAGCTGTGTCCAAGAGCTGAGGAGAGGAGACCAGGGTGTGGTGACATGTACATTCTCAGCAGAGCCAGGATGCATGAGCAGGCCTGCTCAAGGCTACACTCCTCACCACGCTTGGTGCATTTTATAACCTAGTATCCTTTATTCGAAATGTTGGAACCAGAGGTGTTCCAATTTGGGGGGGTGGCGGGGTTTGGGGCTACCCACAATCTGAAAGTCTAAAATGCAAATGTTCCGCAATGCAAAGCTGTCTGTCGTGCTAGCACTCGAGAGGTTCTGGAGATGGGAACATGCTGATTTCAGACTTCCATGTTAGAGATGTTCAACCTGATACATCTGCAGTCAGAATGTCACACTCCGGGCCCGAGTTTATCTCAGGAGGCTGTTAACTGCAAGTCAGATTAAGAGAGGCAGCCTCACTTGTTCCCACACAGTCTGTACTTCAGAACTCTTCTGGATCACTCGGCATTGATCACTTGACTGTACTGCTCACTTGACACTTTATCTTTATCTATCTATCTATCTATCTATCTATCTATCTATCTATCTATCTATCTATCTATCTACTTACCTACCTCCCTACCTACCTATCTATCTATCTACTCATTTATTTTGCTTTTACGGTCTATATGGAGTTCTGGCTGGCCCTAACCCATGGTGACCCACCTACCGCTTCCTCCTGGGGGCTACAAGAACCACGCAGGCTGGATCTGATCCTCTGGGAGCTACAAGAACCACCCAGGCTGGATCTGATCTTCTGGGGGCTACAAGAATCACCCAGGCTGGATCTGACCATGCTTAGATAGACACTCTGAGCCTCTGACTGTCTTTGTTCTGAAGCGACCTGGACATCATTTTTCTTACCTCTAGGCTGGCTTGGAAGGCGCTGGACATGATTTGGTCATGGGGCCCAGAGCGATAGAGCAGCATTAGGTGGACATAGAAGAACAGTAAGTACAGGAAAACCGGGATGACCAACAGGGCCACTACCCTGGCGAGCAAGTGACCGAACACGCAGATCTGCCAGGGGAGGAGAGGAGTGGTCTCCTGTCTGCGGAGCGGCAGGACCATTTTCAGACACTGCATGCAGGCTTAGAGAAAGTCACTGAGAAGCCCCACCTCTCATGCAGACACTAGTGGAGGCGCACAGGAGAGCGGGCTCACTGCCACCTGCTCCTGAAGCCCCAAGGATCCACCCTTTGAGCCAGCTGCTACCTAGGACAGTTTGATACCCCAACCCCACACACAGCAGACTCACGTGACACTGACATGACACCTACATTTGACAAGGTCTGGTCTCCGATCAGGTTCCAGGCATGTACAGCTGCGATGCTGAGCACGAGCAAGTAGGTAAAAATTCCCATATATTTGATACTGAAAAAGACAGAGAGAAGGTTAAAAGACAGAAAATCCCATAGAAAGGAAGAATACTGTCCAAGTCAGGGGCTCTAACTCACCCAACTGAGCAGGAACAAGACACCCCGGTCAGCATTAGCCACAGCCACCAGCGTACTGAAAAAGGGCTGGGATAAGAACAGAAAGACAAGGAAGCATTCACAAGACTCATCTGACACTCAGGGCAGGGCATGCTTCTCTGAGAGGTCAAGGTTGCCCAGCCCTGGCACCAGCCACATAAAAAGAACCCACCTCCCACTCTGGGGCTCAAAAGGATTTTTCTTTTTGTTAAGAAAAACTTTACTGTGGGTTAAAGTTAAAAAGGGTGTCATTATATATCATGGGCTCAGGGCTGACCCACAGAATTAGGTAATCAAAAGGCATTCTGCAAGCAACTCCTCAAGATTCAAGACACTAGCAGTGGCCCAGAGCTGGTGCACTCTGGAGGCTGAGGTGGAAGGATTACTCAGCTAGGCGCCACAGCCAGACCCTAGCCAGAGGCCTGCCTCACTTGCCTACCTGTGTGTCTGGGAGTTGAAGAACTTCAGATAGGACAGCACGCCCAAGAGGTTAAAGAATATCAGTAAGGACTCCAACAGCATGAGCCTGGACTGAGTGAGCAGCGCGTTTTCTGTTACAGAGATGAACAGCTGTCAGTGTTGAGCAGCACACGCACAGGAGATGCAGACAGCTGTCTCCATGGAGAGGGACCGAGGACCCCTGAGGATGCCAGTCCATGCATGCTCACGCCCAGTTCGTACAAAGGCATATATTTGCATATAACCTTTCACCTATCCTACTGCATATTTTAAATCATTTACAAATCACCCAAATGCCTAATAACATATAAATGGCACCTAGTCAACTTACTGTCTTGTTAAGGGAAAAACAAGGGGGCAAAAATCTTTTTAAAATATTTATATGTATGAGTGGTCTGCCTACATGTACATGTGTTCCATGTAAGTGCCTGGTATCAGTGGAAATCAAAAGAGGGCATTGGATCCTCTGGAACTGGAGTTACAGATGGTTGTAAGCCACTATTTGGATGATAGAAACTAAACTCAGGACCTCTGCAAGATTAGCAAATGCCCTTAACATCTAAGCCACCTTTTCCAGTCCCCAAGAAAAAAAGTCTTTACATAGTTTATGCAGAAGGGAGTTTTGAAAAAATTTTGAGAAAAACTCTTGGTACATAGCCCAGGCTGACCTCAAACTCAAGACTCTTCCACATCAGCCTTCCAGGTGCCAGGGTTCCAGACTCAGCAAGAACCAGTATGGCATAGTTTTGCTTTTGCACTGGGGATGAACCCAGGGCCTCATAAATGATAGGCAAGTGATTGATCACTGTGTTACATCACCAAGCTCAGGGTTATTTTCTTTAGGTATTAAAATGTTTTTAAAAAATTGTGTGTGTGCCAGGTGGAGATGGCGCACGCCTTTAATCCCAGCACTCGAGAAGCAGAAGCAGGTGGATCTCTGTGAGTTCAAGGTCAGCCTGGTCTACAAGAGCTGGTTCCAGGGCAGGTTCTAAAGCTACAGAGAAACCCCGTCTCAAACAAAACAAAACAAAATATTATGTGTGTGTTTATGTGTTTGTGTGTGTGTACGTGCATGTACCTATGTGCACATGTTATACAATGGTGTATATAGGCCCTTGAGCACTGTCTGGTGCCCTATCTCTAATCCAATCCATTATGGCCACACCTCCACTTCTACTTCTTTTTTCGGCTTTTTGAAACAGGGTTTCTGTGTAACAGCTCTGGCTGTTCTGAAATTGGCTTTGTAGACCAGGCTGGCTTCAAACTTACAGAGATCCACCTGTCCCTGCCTCCCAAGTGCTGGGATTAAAGAACTACACCACCATTGCTGGCTTCACATCTCCACTTCTGATAAGAATCTGAGCTCATAGTCCATCAATCCTACATCAGAGGGCAGCCGAGAAGTGTGGGTCTTGTGGAGGCGAATCTGGAATCGGGATGAAGCAGGGCAGTGCACTCTCTAACACCAGGCCTTCTAGCCTCATGGTGAAACGCCACAAAATGTTTGCTTTTTTCCTGTACTCTGCCCAAGGCAGGCGGGCAGGAACCAAAGGCTTACCAATGAGCATCAACAGGGCGGCTCCCATGGCGGTACAGTGGGAAAAATGGAGCTCCAACACTATCTGGTAGGCCATGGGTACTGACAGGGCCCCAGCAAGGGCTGGCAGCAGGCGCAAGGACCACACGGGCACGTTACTGCTGTATTCTGGAAAGGTAATCACACAGCAGAACTGAGAGCATGCATACTAACACACAGCAGAACTGAGAGCATGCATACTAACACACAGCAGAACTGACAGCATGCATACTAACACAGCAGAACTGAGAGCATGCATACTAACACAGCAGAACTGAGAACATGCATACTAACACAGCAGAACTGAGAGCATGCATACTAACACAGCAGAACTGAGAGCATGCATACTAACACACAGCAGCTCACGGACTCTGAAATGAAACAACCAAGGATGGAAACCTGGAGTAAAGTCTTTAAAATGAGCGCTGGGATTTTTGTGGTGGGTGGTTTTTAGAAACAGGGTCTCACCACTGGGCAAACTGATGCACACCTTTAATCCCAGCACTTAGGAGGCAGAGGCAGGAGGATCGCTGTGAGTTCGAGGCCAGCCTGGTCTACATAGTTCCAAACCAGCCAGGACTACATGATAAAATCCCATCCAGAAAAAAATAGAGGTTCTCAAGCTCCCGAGTTCAGGTGTTGTCCTGCCTCAGCCTCTCTGCGCAGGCGGGACACAAACATTAACTACCATGTGCCCACTATTCTGAAGCCAGCTTTGCACAGTCAAGAGACCAGCTCTCACCAGGCATAGGAATGATGAGTAAGGATCCTAGAATTAATGGAGACTTAGTATATTTACCCCAAGTAGCTCTAAAAGTGTTGTGGCCACATAAAAGTTCATACATATAGCCGGGCGGTGGTGGCGCACGCCTTTAATCCCAGCACTCGGGAGGCAGAGGCAGACGGATCTCTGTGAGTTCGAGGCCAGCCTGGTCTACAAGAGCTAGTTCCAGGACAAGCTCCAAAGCCACAGAGAAACTCTGTCTCGAAAAACCAAAAAAAAAAAAAAAAAAAATTCTTATTTACATATTTTATGTATATGAGTGCTTTTGTTTGTTTTCTTTTCCCCCCAAAGTTTCTCTGTATAACACTCCTGGCTGTCCTGGAACTCACTTTGTAGACCAGGCTGGCTTCAAACTTAAGAGGTCCACCTGCTTCTGCCTCCTGAGTGCTGGGATTAAAGGTGTGCGCCACCACTGCCCAGGTATGTATACAGATCTGCATATATGACTGTGTATGCCTGGTCAAAAGAAGTTGTCAAGTCCCCTGGAACTGGATAAAGATAAGGCTGTGAGCCCCCATGTGGGTGCTGGAAATCAAACCCTGGATCTCTGCTGAGCCCTCTCTCTAGCCCCTTTAACCAAAGTTTTCTCCTTTCTTTTAGAAAGGTTTTTTTTGCTATAATAGCCCTAGCTATCCTGGAACTCAACCCAAATAATCAATTATAACCTGGTTCAGATTAATAAATAGCAATTGTTGGTTCTTATAAAAGGTGTCATGTCTCCATTATTTTATGTGTAGATTAATAAGTTAAAATCATTACCTGCTCCAATTCGGTTCCACAAAAAGTTACCGTCGAATCCTCCTAAATAACCTGAAACAGAAAATTTGGAATATGGACCAAATAAGGCAAGAAAACAACACACAGAATTTCTGCCCTTGAGAAATTTTACTTGATAAACTTAATATATTTCGGGCTTGAAAGACAATGGCTGTTTCTCTTACCTACCTCCTAAGGCCAATAGCATGTGCCCGAAAGGTGGCCCACTATCATCCAGAAAGAAGACACGCTTCATGTAGAAGGAAATGTATTGCCCATAATACACTTCATCAAAGCTAAAAACAAACAAGCAAACACTTCGATAGCCAACTATAAATCTTAACCGTTATTTAAATTTTTAAAAAATATTTATTTTTTGTCAGGCAGCGGTGGCTCATGCTTTTAATCCCAGCACTCTGCAGGCAGAGGCAGGTGGATCTCTGTGAGTTCGAGGCCAGCTTGGTCTACAAAAGCTAGTTCTAGGACAGGCTCCAAAGCTACAGGAAAACCATCTTGAAAAACAAACAAAAACTTTATTTGTTTTAGCTGTGTGGTGGTGGCACAGGCCTTTAATCTCAGCACTGGGGAGCCAGAGGCAGGCAGATCTCTGTGAGTTCGAGGCCAGCCTGGTCTATAGAGTGAGTTCCAGGACACTCAGGGCTATATAGAGAAACCCTATCTTGAAAAAAAATTCTCATCTTTCAGAAGTATATATTGAATTAATTAAGTTATATATATATATTTAATTAAATGGAGTATAATTAGAATATAATGTCTAGGATTTTCCTCAAACTAATCTATTATACGAGGGTTGCTGAGACTGGGTAATGAATTTATTTGGAGCGGGATCATATTCTACTTGATATCTCTAACAAAGTAAAAGAGAATGTCTATATTAATAAACACCCTTTCGATAATAACTACATTTCCCTATATGAACAAAACCAGCTCCCTTCCAAATCTATCAAACAACCTCTACCTTTCAACTTCAGAATGAAAATTAAGGGTGTAAACTAGAAAACTAGAATTTCTTCTACTGTTCTTTTTCTTTTCTTTTTTTTTTTTTTTTTTTTTTTTTTTTTTTTTTTTTTTTTTGGTTTTTTGAGACAGTGTTTCCCTGTAGTTTCTAGAGCCTGTCCTGGAGTCTTCTACTGTTCTTAAGTAAGCTTTCCTTACTACATTCCTCCAGGGCAAGACCTAAAGGTATACACTATAGGGGCTGTTCTGGGGGTTCCATCCACAACCACAATGTGATGGCTACTCTTGGTTGTCAACTTGCCTACATACTAAAACCCATCACCAAGAGGCCCAGAAGTTCAGGATTTCTCTTCCCTTTGCACCGTATAGCAAGGTGTTTCAAATCACTAATTACAATGCCTTTTGAATCATATACTCTCCTCCGCATTCCACTTACACCACAGCCCGGGGGTAGGAGAGTTGCCATAGTCGGGTCAGTAGTCCCAGGCCAGTCAGGGCCACCAAATTCAAGTTGATGTCAGCAGTCACCACTAGAGGCCGCTTCAAAAATCTCAACATTTTGCAGAAAAGCAAGCTCGGGGAGACACCCTGGAAAAGAGAAGAACTCTTGATTAAAAGTAAATGGACAGCAGCCCGGAAAGGATCCCAAGGCGGCCTAGCTCCGCAAGGCACCTAGAGAGAATTACAGCATAGGTTAATCAAATCAGGGCTCTTTTAGAACATACCTTTTGGAGGACTCAAGCACAGGGGCCACATAAAGACATTTGTGGGATGAATTCAGGAAACTCAGAACTGGCCACTCACTCATTTCTATAAGTCATTCCATAAATACCTGCTGGGCACTAGCTAGGAGTGAGGCTGCTAATGAATGATGTGGCCCTCCTGTCATTTCCCAATGTGGCCGCAAACTAACCCCTACTTTGGGGAGCTCTGGTACCGTCATAACCCAGTGACCTGGATGGACCTTCCCGTCCTCTCCCGGGGCATTCCTCTCCTAATTGCACGTGCCCCGAACCCCTTTTCTCTCTACAGCTCTGTCCATCCGGAGGCCGCCCTGGAACTCCCTTGCTGCGCCGGAACATCCACCGACCCTAGAGCCCCCGAGTCGGACCCCTGAGCCCCAGCAGACCTCTCAAATCTGGCACTCCAAAACCTACTAGCGTTTCTGCGAGTCCTGCAAAGTGGCTTCCCATCTGGGGCCACGCCTGCGAACCGCCTGGCAGGCTCGACCGTTGGGGCTGAGGCCGCTCGACAATCCTCACCGCCCACCGATCGACGCTCAACTAGTCGTTCCTGCGCGGCCCGAGGCACTCAGCGGCGCGCGTGCGCAGCAGGAGCTCAGGGCTAGGGGAGCGCGTGCGCGTGCGCTCAACCGGCGTGCCGGCCGAAGACGGCTACCATCCCCCGCCACTTCTGTGTACTCCAATAGCTTTTTTGGTTTGCTTTGTTTTTGTATTTTAAAGCAGTGTTCTTTCGCCCACGAGCTCATCACGTGCTTGGAGCCGACCCCAGCGCGTTGGCTGAGGAAGGGCACGGGTGTGGGCAGATAGTGGCGGAACGTTTTTGTTTTTCTCATCAGCTCTACTCAGACTAGATTGTATTCCCCACCCCACACCACCCCCGGCTCCCCGGCTCCGACTCATTCAAATAGCCGAGGATGGCCTTGAGGGTCTGTTTCTACTGCCTCCGCCTCTCAGCCTCTCCTCTCCAGCGTAGGTATGTCTTTTTAAGTGGGTTCTCGGGATCAAATTCAGGTCCTCATGCTTAGCTGGCAAGCCCTGCTTGTACCGAATGAAGTGTCTCTTCAGATCTTTAATCATGCTTTTGTTTTGTCAAAATTAAATGTTTTTTTACAAGTTAGTTCTTCGCTGGAGGACATCCAGACTGTAGCATGCCCAAGAGACTGACTGCTCAATGGTTAAAAACACTTTCTCTTGAAGAGGACCTGGGTTCGATGCTCAGCACCCACGTGACCGCTCACCACCATTCCTAATTGTAGTTGTAGGTAATCAGGGGATGGTCTCTTCAGGCACCAGGGAGGCAAGTGGTATGCAGACACACAAGGGTTATATAAGGAAGAATGTAAGAGCTGGGAGGTGGTGGCGCACACCTTTAATCCCAGCACTCAGGAGGCAGAGGCAGGTGTATCTCTGAGTTTGAGGCCAGCCTGTTCAACAGAATGAGTTCTAGGACAGCCAGGGCTACACAGAGAAACCCTGTCTTGAAAAACCACTTTTTATTAGAAACAGTGTAGGGAAAGTTTGTTCCTAGCTTATCCTTGAGAACATGGTCTACCCAAGTTCCTGCAGAGAAAGGGCACTGGGACTTTGGAGAGAGCCCTCTGGGCCTCAGAGGTTTAGTCTGAGCATGTAACATGCCGTGCTGGTACTTCACGACAGCCCGTAGGCACAGTCTTAGGAGGACCTTATCCTGCCTGCAGGAAACCTAAGCAGTGGACTTGGCTGCAGTTACTACTGCCCACATGTCTGCCAGTTCTGTAGCAAGTGACTTAAGAGTCTGAAGGATTGGATTCCTCATGTCAACTGCTTTTTTTCTGAGACAAGGTCTCTCTCTCTCTCTCTCTGTAACCCTGGCTAGCCTAGAACTCACTGTGCTTACCGGTGAGTGACCTATGAGTCCACACCATCTCTTTTCAGTAGATAGGGTTAACAAATCACAATAAATAAGGAACTTGGGAGTGTCTAAGAGAGAGCCCTGTACCAAGGTTACACATCTTGGTGATGGCGCAGCCAAGCACAACTGCCTGAACCCATCTGAACCCCTGCAACCCTTTTCTTTCCCAGACCTAATCTTTCACAGATGTGCAGTGCATAACTCCAGTTCCTGCCGAAGTCCAGACAGTCAGACAGGGACACAGAGTGCACACGGTTGGCCCACAGGGAGCACAGGGCTTCTTGGTGCTGCCCATTTTCAAGATGCACCTTAATGGTGCCCCCATGCTCTGGTAGGGAAGTCTCCTAGACCTACGGAAAAGAAAAATGAAGCTGCCAAGTAGGCTAGGTAATGTCCTTGGATAGACAGTGATCTGCAATTCCTTCGTTAGTCAGCCTTACCAGAGATCCCAAAGGAAGGATGTCTGCTACATCCCCCAAGCCACCTGTGTAAGCACTACAGCAAGGACTCATGTAGCATAGGCCTTTGAGGGCACCCTGCACACTTACATACATGAACATTGTAAGCATTGTGGCTCAGATGGAAAGGGATCCTGGCTGTTGGACACATGTTCTGACAGTCAGGCAATTGCACAGGTCACAGCAAACAGTGTAGCAGCTTACAGTCTTGCTCTAGGGAAAGGTTTCCCTAGCGACAGCTCTGCTCCAGGAGAGGGCCTCCCCAGTGAAGCGGTTGCAGTTTGACTGTTTTGATTCCAGGAGTTTGACAACTCCACTCTGCTAAGGGAAGGTTTCCCCAGCTAAAGCGTTAAAGCCCTGCTCTGCTCATTCTGTCTGAAGGTCTCACCCAAACCTCATTCAAGAGACTTCTTGGGCCGGGCGGTGGTGGCGCACGCCTTTAATCCCAGCACTCGGGAGGCAGAGGCAGGCGGATCTCTGTGAGTTCGAGACCAGCCTGGTCTACAAGAGCTAGTTCCAGGGCAGGCTCCAAAGCCACAGAGAAACCCTGTCTCGAAAAACCAAAAAAAAAAAAAAAAGAGACTTCTTGGGAGGGAGGAATCCAGGAGAGTGGCTGCCTCTCCCAGCATGGAAAAAGCAGAGCAGCAAAGTGAACAAGTGCAGGGCTTCTAGGGCTTCTTAGGGGCAGTTTTTCCAGGGAGATTTTTCAGGGTGAGAATTGGTCAGGTTTCAGTCCCTTGATCTCAGATTGGCTAGATCTCTGCTCAGGGATTGGTTGGTTTTCTGCTTAGTTGATAGGGGGCAGATTTGGTTCTGTGTTCAAGGCCAAACTTTTTTTTCTCCACTGGCTCTGATTCTAGGGCCAAAGTGTGTTCTTTTGGCACTGGTTTCAGGGTGTCTTCTTTCACTGGCTGATTTGAGGACCAGAGTGTGTTTCTTTGGCTGGCCGTTTTACCCAACTTTCCATCTACACTGGCGACATCTTTAGATTCTCATCTGAAAGCTTTAAAACAAACAAAAACAGGACATGTGGGGCAGTGGTGGTGCATGCCTTTAATCCCAGCACTCGGGAGGCAGAGGCAGGCGGACTTCTGAGTTTGAGGCCAGCCTGGTCAATAGCTTGAGTTCCAGGACAGGCTCCAAAAGTACAGAGAAATCGTGTCCCGTCCCCCCACCCCCAAAAACCCCCCAGCAACAACAAGTACAATTATGGGAGACAAAGAAGCAAAAGTCACATATAAAAGGCCATAGAAGAGTCCCACAGAGACTGTTAGTGTAATGAAAAGCTGTTTCTCTGGAGACCCCTGCCTGGCTGTCTCCCTGGAACCCTACCACAGTGCAGCACTCAGCTAAGGCATTTACTTCAGCCACTCCTAGTTTGTAAGCTACGGAAACAGTAGAACTCTTCCACCTTCCCAATGACTGAGAAATAAAATGGACACAGTCTGAGAAAGCATGGTTGGCTTTATTTTTTTATACTTTTTTATTTAAATAAGGAGAGTTCTTTCATACGGAAAGAGCTAGTACAATCACATATTTGAAAGGAGAAACAACAGGGACTGAACCGGAGGGAAGGGAAGGTGAATTCACCATTCCATTTCCCATCCAAGGTAAGAGGTTCCCCAAATCACGTCTAAACAAGCTGCACGGTACACCTTTAACATCGTCTGCCCTTTCAAATATCTGGTCTTAGTGAAGACAGAGGAAAGGCCAAAATAAAGAAAAAAGACCCTCAAAAAGAACAAAAACCCCCAAAACTTTTTCTACAAAGGGTATGAGGTTGAAAGCTGAGGGCACAGGACCCGTTTCAACAACTGAGGAGCCTTGCACAGAGCCTTCACGGGACTGCTGCTCCAGGATTGTGTGCCAGGAAGGGGCCTGGGGATGATGCAGGTCTGAAGCAGGTGGAAGCTGCAGGTGTCACGTGCCTGGAAAGTCACCAGTCAGAGCTGGTGGGCCTAGTGGAGAACACAGCCGATGACACGCTCATCCCCAACACAGGGCCCCTCTGTTCCAGATAACTTGTCTGAGGCAACGCACAAAGAAAGCTGACTTTCTGGAAGTCTCCATTTCCCACTCATCAAAGAATACAACAAAAGACACACTTTTGTGCCCTTGGTTGTGAACGATTCCTAAACAGGCCCTCTAAACCCAGGCTAGCATTGCTGGAAATGAGGGCAAATAGACCTTAATACCTGCCAGAGGGGGGACCCAATGTATGTCGGGAGGGGGTGGGGAAGTAGGCTTTAGCCAGAGTTGCCTCATGGCCTCAGCAGGCACTCTTGTGTCCTGAACTCTGAGGTCCAACATTCATGACGCCATCACACTTCCAGAGGACAGGAGAGTAATGTCGACACTGAGATGTCCCGGTAGCTCTAGCAGCAGGGGAGCAACCATGGCTCTAGAAATGAACCAGCTTTTCAGAATGTGTAATGCAGCCATCCTTTGTTTGCCCCCTAAGGAATCTAGACCCAGAAGTGTTCTGTGAACTCTGAATTTGAAAATGGTAAACTTGGGAATAAGACAAGGAAAGCAACTGTTAAGAAGCCATCTTCAACTGAACACACCATCAGGACCAACATGGTTGCCAAGCCATGGATTGTACCATCAGTGGCCCAACAAAGCTACCAGCAATTAGGAGGCAACTCCAGTAGGCAGGAGTAAATAATTCTGCCCTACCTCCACATATCTCAGCAGTAGAAAAGACAGGTGTGCTGGGTTTTGCCTGCTCCCACCAAAGGCCATGGCACCTAGACAGAACTCCTATGTTTTATCTATGATCTGAAGAGGGGGGTTTGAAACCAAAATAAGACCCCAAGTCCTATTAAACCTTGAGCTTGGTGCTAAAATCCACATGAAGAGATTTTGCACCTTAAAACGTCTTTGCACTAAGATCTTGGCTTGACCAGATCATACGAAAGGCAGGGATGTTTGGAGGCCTGAAGCCCGCCCCGTCCCCAGAGTCTTGCTGCAGATGTGCATCTCAGCGGGGAGGAGCCTGTAGCTGAGGTCAGAGGCGCGAGCACAACTTCACATGCAATCTCCTGCCTCCCTGCGCAGAGCAAGCAGACATCAGATAAACAGAGCAGTGGGACTTTACTTTTTTCTGTTCCATCTAGACCTACAACATCAATACATATAAATAAATTCTAGTGTTTCTTGTTTTTATTTGGGGTGGGAGGCAGGAGGGAGACAGAATGAGAGAAATGACTGGAAACAGGCAGCCTCCTAAGTTCCCTTCTCAAACAGGAAGCGCCGCCATTCTGACAGCAGGCTCCCAAAAGGGCACATTCTGAGTCTGTAACAGCGTCCTGGACTGTGAAATTCTGAAGGAGAAAGTGTTTGTTTCTTTTGACACATAATGCCCACCAGCATTAGGGGAGGTGGGTCTGGCCGCATTTCTAAGGACAGGTAAAGGTGACTGTGTGTGGCTTTTACTGAGATTTGGCAGTGGGGCAGAGGGCTCAATCACTGGGACAGTAACCAGATACTTCCAGGGTGAGGGGACAGCGGGTGAGGGACAAAGGCAGATCTGTGCCAGGGACTCTAAGTGGGCAGTGCTTTTTAGGAAGAGCCGGGACAAAGACGTGACTAAAGGTTGGAGGGCAGAGGCGAGAAGGGAAAGGAGCTGAGAGCTACAGATGCTTTTCACAGGCCTGCCCTGTCAGGTAACCCTAGGGACAGTGGAGCACTACCTGCTTTTGGGGGGGGGGGGGGGAAGAGTGGTGCTGACTGTGCTTCTTCCCAGCAGCTGGCAAGGCAGCATGCAGCCCCTGCAGGAGCACCCAAGATGCTTCTCTGTTCTCACAGCCATGGCGACACAGGCTTGTCCCAGCCCTGCTACCACTGTGAGTTCTGAGGCAGGTGGTCTCCAGCACCCCCCAGGTGGGTGATTAATTGGGAATCCCAAAGAGTATCTGAGCAGCTTGAAATCCCCCTTCACTTTTCTTTGAGGGACGGGATGATTTCCTTGTTCTCAGTGAGAGCAAGAAGCCCAGCACACAGGCGCTCACACAGAACCTTCTGCATGGGGCAGTACTAAGAAACCATCCTTTTAGGGAGGCTTCACTGGCTTCTCTGCAGGCCACTGTGCCTTCACCTTGCCAAGTTGTCTGAGGATAGGTTTCTTGGCATCCTACCTACCCTGCTCTGTTCCTCCGAATGAAGGCCATGAGGAATGTCCCATAGCTTTTTCTGCTGCAAACTCTAACAGGTGTCCATCTCTGTCCTACTGATTTTGGTGATAAGCTGTGAGGGATGACGGACAGGGATCCAGAGGGACACAGCAGGAAGAGGAAAGGAAGGGAGGAACACGGCCACTCAGATGGCTAAGGCATAGAGCCTCAAATGCACAGTCCCCTGGTGGGGTCTGTGGTTTGGTCACCTCTGCCAATGTTGACTGTAACTCCACAATTCCTCTCTGGTCCCCAACACTCAGTGTGTCCACTGACTTCAGAAGGGCCCAGAAAGATGATAATTCTTATGCTGAAACATCAACTCCAAGCCAGAGGCCGGAACTGAACTCAGATACCAACCTTATGGCACCGAAGGCAGTAAGGGGCCACCAGATAGACTAGTTACATCCTTACTAACTCCAAACGTTAGCCAACTGTGTGTGTACGTGCATATATGTGTGTGGACACGCTTAAGAATTACCTCTTAAGGTAGCATTGGGACATGTCAAACAGGACAGAGATAAAAGGAGACCACTGGGGACAGCAGAGCAGAGAGAGGACAGCAAGAAACATATAAAAGTTCAGCTATACAGACGTAGCTAGCATTTTGTTCTTCTTTCCCCTTTGTAAAAACCGTAGCTGCTTTTTAAAACAAAAAGCCTCCAGCTAAAATTAAAATGACCCTGCTGCCAAACCACTGTGCCTGGGGAACGGGGCGGGCGGGCGGGTCTGCACTGCGCAGGAGACTCACTCCACAGTCACTGGGCAGAGGGGTGGGAAGGAGGGAGTCTGCTCTTTTGTACCAAAGCAAGCACGTCGAGGCCATATATCCACGATGCGGGCTGGCTGACGATGGAACTTTCAGGAGCTTTCGGGAGCGGAAGAGAGCTCTGTCCAGGCTGGTGGTGGTGCACCACCCACCCTGTTAGGGTGAGGCAAAGATGCCAGGACCCTTCAGGCTTTGCTCTCCTCCACCTTGACCGCCCGAGGCTTGATTGCTCCGGTTCGCTTCATCTGGGAGGTGGCTGAGGAGGCCTCCTGCAGCTTCACGGTTCCCAGGCTGGATTTTTCATCCACTCGCTTTGCCTTTGGACAGATGGACAGGAAAATCAAAGTAACTGCAGGGCAAGATGTGTAGAGACCCCTCCCTCCCTGCTCCTGACCAAATGCTACCCTCAAAAGCCAAGGGAGGAGTCTGGCGTGTAGCCAGAACTGCCCAGCGACACCTCCCCCAGCCCCCAAAACAGGCACTGAGTACATGATTCAGAGGCAGGAAGACTCCGGGGTCTCTACAGAGAATTCAGCAGTAGCATATCCTGGGTGAAGCATTTCTGGTCCCAAGGCTGATGGGAAGAACCTTTCTGAATCAGTGTACCCCATGCCCCGCTGGTAAGCGAACAGCCCCTTCAGCAGACCAACCTACCCCTCAGGCCCATTCCCTGTAGAGGGATAGGGCCAACTTGGATTTCCCAGATCTTGGCCCATGGTTCAGACCCATCCCAAATGCCTCTGAATAACTACATTTCTTTTCCCCAGGTCCCAATTTGATCAAGACCCCCAAGCAGGGTTCCATCTGTCCGCTGCTCTGCACGGTGGAGTGACCACTGCAGGTCTGCTCCTCATTTGGTCTAAATTCTGGGAGGAAACTTTGTTGGGTGGTTTTCTGTCTTTTTGTCAGTGCCATGGACGGAATCCAGGGCCTCACATGTGCTAGGGAGGTGCTCTACCCCTGAGCTCTGGGTGAAAGGTTCAGAAACCATTCCGTAGTAGGTGTGTCCCACCAAGGAACCCTGGGAAAGAGGGGTGAAAAGAGAGCCATCACTCTCACACCTCCACCTGCCAGTGACAAATTTTCAAGCCCCAGCCCAGCTTTAGAGAAGGAAGAGAAAAGGGCCTACATGAAAAGACACTGAGGGATCCCCATAGTGGGGGAAGCTGCACCCCAACTATGATCCCACCCAGGCAGACAGAGACATGCTACACCACTCACTAAAGCTAGCACGCACACACACCCCAGCCTCTGAGCTAACCCAGGCCTAAACAGGTCTCCCAGAGCGCCATGACAGCCCCAAATGGCTGGGGATAGTACTCCTTCTGCCATCACCTCTCGTGGGAACCAGTATCTTCCCTTCTCCGCCGGACAAGGAATGATTCAGATACCCATCAAGAGAAATGATTTCGCCAGAAGGGACTCAGGTGGCCCAGCTCTAAGCACTAGGGCAGATTTCCCTATTTTTATTAAAAAGCATCCATCAGATGGACAGTCCCCTCTCCTATGGCACTGGGAGACAGGCCTAAGTGTCCAGGGCTGCAGGGTCTGGAAAGCCATCTTCTACCTGTTGAACGTAGTGTCCCTGCACAGAGCCCATGTTAACTGCTGATCCAGAGGGCTTCCCACTGGGGCTAGCAGAGCTAGGCCTGAAAAAACCAAAGGCAGGGTTGAGAATACACACGTGTCACCACAGAGATGGAGTCAAAGCCTAGCAGCACACAGAGGCAGATCGAGCCAGGGAGGGCCCTCTGGTCAGAGGCCCTAGCAGACAGGAAACAGAGACCTGAGACAGTTGAGAACACAGGACGGGGAGAAGGGTGGTCACAAGTGTCCCTGGCACTTCCAAGAGACACACCCAGGAGAGGAAATGCAGCCCCTGCTGTGGCCGTCCTCAGGCTGTGGAGCATCTGGACTAGTGTAGTGCAGTGCCCAGATAAGGCTTCTAACCAGCACCAAGGAACTACAAGTTTCTCTACGAGTTTCTCATCGGCTTTCCGCCAGGGAAGGGGAGGAATCCACAACTGCTTTTAGTCCCTGAACCCCGTAGGTGTTTGAAGGGGCAAGGTCCTGTGTCAGAAAGAGTATAGGCAGATGTCAGTGAGTGTCTGGAGTGTGCAGCTGTGTGGTGCTGGGTACCACCACCCTGTTAAAAGCCACCTGTGGACAGCGTACCCCTGCAATTTCTGACCAAGGACTCCCTTTTTTGCAAGGCATGTAGACCTCAGTTGCCCCGTTTCTCAAAACCTTGGGAAACTATACAAGTCCCAGCAATCTCTCTGGTCACCATGATGTCTGTGACATGACACCCAACAGCCCCTCTACCTCTGAAGAGATAGTTCTTAGGACCTCAGAGATACCCCACTATGAAGACTCAAATCCCACAGACAGTTAACATGGTATTTACATGTGACCTAGCCATGTTCTCCAATAAGCTCTCGTTTGGTAATAGGTCTCATGAGTTCGAGTAAGCATATGCTCTACACTGACCCACAACACGCAGTTCCTCCTATATACTTGAAAACTCCTCTCTAGACTGCGTACCAACACTATGTAGACAGTACGTACACTATATTGCTTAGCAATGAGAACAAAAAACCATTTTTGGTCCCATCCCCTCCCAAATATTTCCAATCTGCATATAGAGAGCCAACAGTTTCTTCTGAGGACGAAGCTGCTTCCCTACTATACCCAGGGTACTGCAATCACACTGGGCAGGCAGAACTACAGTGTGCGCTCCTTTCTGAAGCTTCCTTCCCCCTCCCTCCACGCACACTGTGCTGGGCTGTCCTCCACACAGCTCTGCTAAATGGACCTGCTGCCAGGTAATGGCAGCAAAACTAAATGCGCTCATGCACAAACAAAAAGAAGCCGCAACAGCAAGAACACAGAATAAGAGGAATGGGGGTGTCCATCGACCCCCCTTTTGTGGAGGTGACACAACGGGAGTAAGGTCCCACCCAGCCGAGTGTCAGGTCAAACAGTCATGGTGCAGGCAGGACTCTGCCTGCAGACTGTGTTGAACTGCAGGTGTGTCTGTCCCGTTCTGTGTGTAAACACAAGGCACCAGGCTGCACACACCATCAGGCCCAGGGCTAGAGCTATGTCCCTAACCCAGCATGGGGACCAGGAGCACCCACACAACCCAGATACCTCTGAATCAGGCCAAGGAGAACATGGGTGGTTACTAAGGAAAACAGTGGGCACCAGTCTGTGTTATGGGAAGAAAGACCACCCACACCCAGCACTAGAATGTTCTTTTAGAGGGGTCAGAGGGTAAGCTTGGATAAGAAACCTTGGGGCTGAGGCTGACACCCCTCTCACTCCTCTGAACATCTTACTCTGCAGATCAAACCCGGCTTCCCTAGGACTCCCTCTGCCACAGTTAACTAAAGCACAGCACGCTACATGCCGCAGTGATGCCAGGGTATGCGAAGGGGCCATGCTGCAGTGCTGCTGTCATTCTCCTCAGACACAAGGGAGCGACTTATCGAAGACCTAGCAGTGGGCTCCACCCCCAGGGTTCATCTTTACCTGTAGGCTTGCGGGGATGGTGCGGAGCCTCCGGAAGGAACATTCTGTTTACTGTCGGCAAAGTGGAAGCCTTTCAGCTCCATCTGAGCGGACTAGAGTAGTCAAGAAGCAACACGGTCACTCAGCAGCCCAGAGACAGCCTATCCCACAGTGGTCACAACCCCAACCAGGCTCAAGGGATGGCTGTCTCCTACTGCCGTTGTTTCTTTCTCTGTGGGCCATCACCGAGATACCAGCCACATCAGAGCTCCAGCGACCTGATAAGAACTGCAGACTCCTGTGTTTATTCAAGAGTCTGGGTCCTGCATCTGTGGTGGCTCCAAGTGGCTCCTCCCCATTGGCTGAGCAGTGGCTGCACACTGTTCACATGCCAGAACCTGTCTTCCTGACTAGTTTATATATACACACACGCAAGGAGCCTCTGGCATCTGGGACTCTGCAGACCTTGCAATGTGAGAAAGCCACATGAGGTTGGGAGCCTGAACTCTCTGTAATCAGCTCTACTCTAGAAGTCTCATTTGAACAGAGCCCCCATTCTGGAACCACCTTTACCTCTCTGCTGGTATTGAGGACCGGTGGTTGGGAGCCAGGTGGAGGAATCCTTCGGGGGGCCCCAACAGAGAGACTCTGTCCTGGAGGCAGCTGAATCGACTGTGGCAGGATCAGTGGCTGCTGCCCGGAGCCATACCGAGGCAGTGGCATAGTGAGCTGTTGGGTCACAGGACAGTCAAAGGGCAGAAGGATCCCGGGGAGAAAGCTAAAGCATGCAGGTGGGAGTGTGCGCAGCACTCCTGGGGGGGGGGTGTCAGGGAACCTGTAGGGGGCTGTGTGTCCTTGGCGCTTTCACCAAACAGACAAAGGATGTTGGGGAAGCCACAGGGTTAACCTGCAGCTTGAGCAGTGACAACAACGGAATACGTGACACATGTATCACGTCACATGGTCAGATGGCACTCAGAGTGCAGGCTTGCAGGGGAGGACAGCAGAGAGCTCCCCCAAGGGAAGCGGCTCAAGAAGTCTCTCCTTATGTCCTTGTGTGGCCCAAAGATGTAAGGCTCACTCTTCTGCACCAACAGTGGTAGAAAACAAGACCAAACTGGAGCCTCAGATACCCTTCTGGAGTATGCCAAGACAGCAGAAGAGCAGCTCCCACAGGGCCCAAGCGATCATAGAAAAGATTGGGGGAGGGGGAGGAGTGGGGTGGGTTAAGCACTGGGGCAGGGCTGGGCCATTTGGGTCTCTCAGTCTCTGTCCTCTTCATCTCCCTGCTTTGAGTCCACAGTGGAGGGTCAGAAGGATCTATTGGAACTGCATCACCGAGACTTGTGGTGGCACCAGGGCCTCAGAGCAGAGTCCAGCAGGGACAGATAAGTCAAGCAAGAGAGATGCCTGGGCTGCTATACTCACTGCAGTCTACTGGGGACCACAGGCAAAAGGGGCAAAGAGTTAAGTCCCTGTAGAGACAGCATGGCACGGGTAGTGAGGACGCATGTGACACAAACACCGAGTCTTTCCTACAGGCAGAGGTAGCAGGAGCACCTGAAGGACCAGCAGAGGCAATGACAGGAGTAGGATGGGGGATAATGGAGACTGATGAGCATGCTGGAGCTGCCGGTAGAAGACACGACACAGGGTTGTAGAAATGAATCTGGGAATGGGCAGTGCTTCCATGATGACCAGAAAGGAAAGCAAAGACAGGAATGAAGGTGACATCCACAATCAGACAGCAGCAGGGGCAGATGACGGAGAGAAGAGGGTGTGAGGAGAAAGGTGAGCTAGGGATAACAGTGTGAAGAAGATAACTTGACGAGTGGGGGCGACTGGGGGATGCTATAATGGGTGGCTGGGGTGCAGTCCAAAGAGGACGCTCAATTAGAGGCAGCACTGATAGGAAAGAGAAGGGTACTAGCCAGGGTGGCCTGCAGGATGAGGGGGGCTTCCTAGGAATAGGATGCTGCTGTGGGCCAGAAGCACACAGGCAGGGAGGTGTGACCACGGGCCTCTAAGGACCATCACCGCCTGTTTCTCTGGTGATGGGAAGCAAGGCAGTGGGGAGGGGGCAGCATGGGAGAAGCAGCAAGAAGTGGCTGTTCGGATGTAGGGTTGATGGCAGACAGAGGGAGTGCATGGCTCTGAGGGTCTACACCCTGGGGAGAAAACAAGCCATGCCACAGGGTTGAGAGGAGAGCTTGTTCCAGTAGTGTGGGGTTGAATTACTTGGAGTTGGATCACTGGGAGCTATTAGTCAGAAAGGTAGAGCTAGTGACTATGTATGACCAACACTGTGGGCATAGTCAAGGGCATCAAAATGGAGTTAAGAGGGTCAACCAGGAGCCCACAAGAAGGAAGGGCCCAATGACAGATTGGTCAGCAGGAAGCTCCAACATGCGGAGAGGGCATGCCTGCCATCTACGGCTCAGGCTCAGGCGGAGACTACAAGAAGGGAGGAACAAAGTCACCTGCCCCACTTCCGTTCTCACAGCCTCTATCTGGGGACTGTCTCTCCAACAGAGCTCTGAGGAAAGTTAGGTCAGCAGAACACAGTGGTGTGGGGACAAGGAGAAGAGCCTCTGCAGCAGTGAGATACATGACATCACGGGGCAGCTTAGAGAGTTGAGGAAGGCAGGGGCTTCAGAGAAACCAAACTGACCTGTGGAAGCTGGGAATCCAACATCTGGGAGGTACCCAAGCCGGTAGCCTGGCCGAGCTGGCCCTCATAGACCAGTGCCTGGTTTCCACTCATGGGCTGGTAGGGTGAGCCGGACTGTGGCTTCACCATTTCCAAGGGTTGTATGCCAGGAAACGCAGAGTAGGGGGGTTTCAAGGCCGTGCCCCCAGAGAGGATCATCGTGCTGGGCGGTGACAGGCTGGGATGCATGTACACCTGAGACCTGCAAAAGCCAGATGGAGGCCAGCTGTCGTCAGCACTGGTGAGCACAGTGACCGAGGGCTTGCGTACAGATCCGACTTCCCCAGGACACTATTCAGAGGGCCTGGATGAGCCCAACACTGCTGACCTGGGGACCATGGACACAACCAAGCTGTGGCAGGCCCAGGAAGATGCAATGATGCCCAAAGCTGAGGCGATTGTGCATACTGAGTGGGAGTGGGGTGTGGGGTAGGAGTTGGCACTGGGTAGGAGGGATGGGCACAGGAAGAACATTACCTGGCAAAGGAGCACAGGCAAGCACAGCAGGGAAGCACGGAGTCTCTCTCACCTGAAAGGCTGCAGTGAGCTGAAGATCTCCTGGGACTGGGAGACAGGGAGCCCACCCCTCAGCCCAAGCTGCGCCTGGGCCTGCAGAGATGTGTGGAGGGAGAGTGGGATCTGCTGGGCAGTAGCAGCCTGCAAAGAGGAACGAGGTTATGACTGCACTGAGCCCAACACACCTCCCCACCTCCACCTGCTCCTGCCTGTCAGCAAGGGTGAGTCCCAACACATCTGATCTGGCTTCCCACAGCCAAAGACCAGCAGCAAGGCAAGGCATGGTGGAGCCCTAACACTGGACAGTGCACGGTAGAAATGAATCCAGCCAGCCATATACGTCAATGGGGCGGACACGTCCAAGGTGGGTGTGGTGTCTCACGCTAGAAAACCTCTCTAAGCTCCAGGTCAGCTAGGGCTAAATATTGAGTTATACGTTAGCCTGGGACTAGAGATAAAAGATTCAAAAATCATAGGGGCTAGAAAAATGGCTCAGTGGTTAAAAGCACTTGTTCTTGCTGAAGACCTGGGTTCAGTTTTCAGCAGCCACATGACTGCTAACAACTGTCTGTAAATACAGTTTGGAGGATCTGATGCCGCCTTCTGGCCTCTGTTGGCAGTATATGCACATAGTGCACAGACAAACGTGCAAGCAAAACACCCATATCATAAACTGAAAACAACTCTTTAAAGAATAAAAGGGAGCACTAAGATTCATTAGTTGGATCAAAATCTTGGAAACTAATCACAACATGTCTTGAGAGCTGTGGACGGCCCCCATCCTATGGATCAAGACTCGCAGTAGGAAGGAATGCTGCCGTGGTGTATAGGAGGCCAGTATCAGTCTTTGGAGGAGGTTCCAAAACAGACTGGCCTTCAGCACAGACGGAATGTCAATCTTGTGCAAAGTCAACACCCTGCCTGTTTCCTAAAACTCCTTCTTTCTAATGCATCTGTGCCGAGACCCAGACTTTTCAGGACCCCTATAGCCAATGTGCCCCTACTGTAGCTGACCCAAGCTAAGAGAAGCAAGTAACAGTATCTGGGGTGTTTACTCCATGCCTCTTTCTCTCTCAGAGATTCTTTCTACAACACCTTCTGGGTGCTGTGGTCTGCCAGTGCTGGGGATCACATGGGGCAGAGGGCAAGATCACCAGCAAAGAAATGCAGAGAGACCAAAGGCACATTGTCTCTGACCTCTGGCCACTTGGCTTCCCACCCTCACCTGCTGGTAACTCTGCTGCTGAGGTATTGTTTGAGGAACCAGCCGGGGCTGACTTGCAAACACGTGGCCGTCCAGGTAAAGAGGTGGGAGGTGGTTGCCTGGAGGAAACAGAAGGCAGACAAGGAAGAAAAGGATCAAGTCTCCCCACTGCACATGGCCACATTCCCCAGGGGACTCAGTGGGGCTGAGGACACGTGTGAGCAGAGGCTGTGTGATTCTCTGCTGTAACACACACCTCAAGCAACCCAGGCAGTGCAGGAGCAGAGTTCCTAACCACTTAGCCACTCACCAGCAGGGCCAGGCTTTTGGGAGGGCTATTTACTATGGAAGAGAGCTGCTTGGGTCTCTCAGTCTCTGTCCTCTTCATCTCCCTGCTTTGAGTCCACAGTGGAGGGTCAGAAGGATCTATTGGAACTGCATCACTGAGACCTTGGCAGCTGGGCCCTCAAAATCCCCAGTAACAAGCATAATGACAGTAAAAGAAGCAAAATAGCTACCAGCAATGGGGGACCCGAGTTTAAGTCCTTGAGTCATGGGTGCAGTCACCCCGTGGCACAGGGTCACCAGCCTGCTTTATAGGAGAGGTGACATTAACCAGAGTCTGACTCAAAGCCGTGTCTCTGCTCACTCCTCTCTGGCCACTCCCTCCCTGTGGTAAAGCAATCCTTCCTCCCACAGCAGAGCACGTGGGAAGCTGTAACCCTGACTACAATCAAGCGTCACTCTGTGAGAGCAGAGCTGACAATCCAGCTTCTCTCCATAGCGAATGGAGAAGGCTCCCGAGCCTGGCTCAGGGGATTTGATACCTGGCATCGAAGCAGAAGGCGCTACAGAAGCCACAGGCATGGGTGGCATGGACACTCCACCAAAGGAGCTGTAGCTGACTCCGTTGGAGGCGCCCACAGAGGAAGGAGGCTGGATGCCCGAGCCTGCACCTCCTGGAGAGCTCTGCTCCGGCAAACTGGGGGAGTTTTCCCAAGCCTTGCGTGCAGACTCCATCTTTGGAAGCAAGAGGAGGGGAGGGATGCAAATTACTACTGGGGACAAAGGGGACAGTAGCAATCTAAGCCAGGTGCGCAGAAGGGTTCCCTCTGTACCTCGTCACAAGCTGAGGCACTGGTGAGGACCCTAGACCAGTTCAGGCCTGACTTTACCTTCAATGTGAGGTCTGCCGTGGGGAAAGACATGGGGGACAGGCCGATGGCTCTCTGGATGTGGTGATCCCGACGAAGGATGGGGATACTCTGCGTCAGTCCTGCCTGGAGAGGGAAGCAAGGAAGTCACGGGCACAGGCAGTGCTCAGGAATACGGGGTAGCTGCTCATCTGAACACCACCATGACCAGACTACCTAGAGCAGGCTGTGTAGTTCAGTGTCACCTCCACACCCACACCCACCCACCCACCCTCGCTACCAAGTACCTGGTTTGGCAGAAACCTAATGCCTGGCTTGGGAGATGGCCAGGTCCAGAGAGCAAAAGTGGTGACTGTTACTCTGGGCCCTCCTAACACAACACAGTGTGCAGTCACTGGACCAACCGTAGATTGCTGGGCTTATTAGCCAACTCTAACAATTCACTCAGGATTCCCTAAGTCAGGAGACCTGGCTAACAGTCTTTCAAACACATTGAACCCTAACTTTTCATTCAATGCCTGGCAATGTTCTCCAACCCTCTTGGGAATGTTGCCTGGGTGTCCTCCCTCATCCAGCAGATCTACAGAGGACAGATCAACGAATGCAGAAGCTGACCATTTTCCCAAGTAGCTCACAGGTTGAAGCTCCCTCTCCTGAGCACCAGTGCTTAACCATGGTTACCAGTCTGAGGACGGGCGCGTGTGGCTCAGTGTTAGAGCGCTTGCCTAGGCTCTCTCCCTATGGAGAGCAGTCTGCACCACAGCTGGCCCAACATGGAGACTGGAGCTAAGGAAGCCAAATAGCCCAGACTCTAAGAGGACTGATACCAGCTCTACCCAAAGGTCCCCAAACCTAGCAACAGTCCCACCACGGAGCGGCCAGTATGGGTGTGGGCAGAGCTGGAGGAGGACGGGCTGACTTACATTACTAGCCAAGACATCCTGAAGCTTGGCAACTGGATTCCCTACAGGACCAGAAGCAGAACCAGGTGGCAGGCTGAAATCAGAGTCCTAAAAGAGAAGGGTACACATTGTCTAAGCCCCGCCCAGCTCACCTTTCAAAACTGGGCCCACACCAATGAGGCTGTCCACTATGCAACACTCACCAGAGTTACAAGAGGGGTGACCACACACAAGAAAGGACGTCACCTGACTTGTCTCTGCCTACCCTGGTCATCCACAAAGAAATCCCATAATACCTGCCTATCCCTGACTCTGTACCAACACTCTTCCCAAAAGAATGCTCAGCTTCTATCTTTTTTTCCTCCAGGAGACAATCCTATTTGTCCACCTAAGCACAAAAGACCAAGCAGACTGAGAGTGAAGCTCACTTTGGGGCTGACTCCAAACTCAATGGGTGGCACAGGCAGCACGGAGTCCACATGAACCTCCACCCCGTTAACAGGCGGGACGACGGCCCCTTGCAGCCGCTCGGCCCCCTCCGAGCCCTTTCTGTTTTTCAGGGAGCGCTCATTGCCGATGGGTCCTGGTCTGTGCTCCTTGCTCTGTCCAGACCCCTGCTCTGTGTCCTGGGCGAGAAAGCAGAAAGGCTGAGACACACAGGCTTCCAGGTGCCCTTGGCATCAAGGAAGACAAGACAAAGAGAGGCCCCTTCCGCCCAGGCCCTGACCCCATGTAGGGGACTTTCAGGTTACCTTGTGCTCAGACTGCTTCTGAGCTTGGTCCTTGTGGCTGTCAGCCTTGGATTCTGTCAGGCCAGGTCCGCTCATCTCCTCTGGCTTGAGTGTACCATATGGAGAACTGCGCTGTGAGGAGGTCGCAGAGGATTCCCGAGACTCAGCACTCAAGTCAACTCCACTATCTCCCTGGCTGCTCTTAAAAGCCTGCTGTGCAAAGCACAAACTGGGTTAGAGCCCTGTCCCCAAAGGCAAAGCGCAAGCACCCGGGAGGCAAGCCTGTGTGCGGGCAGCACTGGCACTCCTCCCCTACCACCAACACCCACCACTCCAGTCCCAACCTGGTGACAGTGGCTGGCCCATGGCACATGCCCAGTTTAATGAAAGCATCAATGCCACTCAAGCTCGTGACCACCAGACACTGCATGGGCTGAGACAAGACTCCCAAAGGAATTTCACTCTAAGCATACAGGTGCCAGCTAAGACCAGCTCAAGGTGGCTTTCAATCCAGATGTCTCTGCTCACACAGGCACCACACAGAAATCAGAGACCAAGGCCAGCGAGGATGACAAGCTAGGGACCACAGCAGGGAACCCTGTAGCAGCAGGGCGTGTGGATGGTGGTGGCACTCACCTCTGAGGCGCCAGGCTCAGTGCTGCTGAAGGCAGTAACAGCTTTCCTCCATGAGTCGCTGGCTGCGCCCTGCACAGGGAGGGCTGCCAAGGAGAGGAGACAGAGTCAGGGCACCAGAGAGACAGGCAGTCTGGAAGACACAGGCTTATGAGTTCCCTTCCACTGGTGTGGACACCCACTGAAACAACAAGCTACGGACCCACGACCCAGGTGCTCTGCATTCCCTTTGTGACTGAACCTGATCCAGGCACTGCCGAGAGTTTCTCTCAACAACCTTCACATGGAAACAAACACACAAGTGAAAAACCCAAGCCTGCTCAAAATCTAACCCACTTTATACCGTTTTTGTTTAGTTTTTTTTTGCGGAGTGTGGAGGGGGGCGCCTCCATGGAGAAGGAAAGCTGTGTTTTAGACAGGGTCTTCTCTATAGGTCTGGCTGGAACTTGCAGACCTGCCTGTCTCTGCCTCCTGAGTGAGACTAAAGGTGTGTGCCCCACACCCATGCACTCCCTGGTTCTTCCTCCCTTCACCTCTCCACTGGACCTATGCAGACACCACCCTGAAGCAAAGCTGAGAGTCAGCAGCTTCTCTAAGTCTCTGAAAGGTCCAAGCAGACACATCTCAATTCAGTAAGCCCACAGACCTTTCCCATGCAACCAAAGCCAGAACCAGAGCCTAGAAAATGTCTATGCCTTCCGAAGCCACACACACAGGAGCCTGGTCTGGACAACAGCATTGCAGAGCCCTTGACTTCTCATAAGATGACTGCTCTTCGGTCTGCTGTATACTGCCATGCCCATCCGGCTGCTGGTGGTTTTAGGAACTTACTGCATATGCACACTGGCGATCCACTGGTGCCATGCTAAGTAAGGACTCAGCCACACCTCTACCCATTATTCTGTCTTTGATCAGGTAGAACACCATGTGGTATTGTTTTGCTAAATACTATATACAAAGTTTTCACCAGGAATATGAGGATGAGTGAAACTATGAAATACCAGACTTGCAGGAACTTAAGTCAGCCATGCGGCATTTGTCCCAGCCTGGAGTCAGCTACTGTTCTAGAGTGGGCTCTCCTAGCCCCTCTGCAAGCCACAGAAAACCTTCCAGTCAACTGCAATCTTCCAGTTCACAGCAGGCCCCACTCGAAGGAGGACTTCAAGAACAACTTCATCTGGAATGGCTTTGCATTTTAAATGGAAAGTTCAGAAGCACAGCTTTGAGTGGGACAATAAACAAAGAAAACTACTTCAAGGAAAGCACACTTACTTTTAGTCCCTAACCCCTCCTTGCCACCTGCCATCCTTCCTCTAGTTAAGGCTTGCTACTGGCTCTCCTAGTCTACTACCGTACTGGAACTAGGGATGTCAACCACCCATGAATTCTGCAGCAGCTGCCTCAGCGCCTCAATCCAGGTGAGGCTCAACACCAGCTCTGCCGGGGCCACTCATGCTCCAGGCTCAAAGGCGTGACTCTTGGAAACGAGCCCCGCCTTTTCTGAGCCGGGCACCCACCTCACCTTGACTGCCGCTCTCCCAGATCTCAGTGCCCAGGCTGCTGCCAGGCACGGCCACATCGCCTTGCTCCAGACACAGGCTATTCTGCTTTTTGGCAAACCGAGGAGGAATACGTGAAGAAAGGCCTCGACCTTTGACAGGGACCTAGGGAAAAGAAGAGGCTAATGCAGTCTAGCCTAAGACATGAGAGATGACTCATTCTCCTGGGAAAAGTGTCTTGGCTCACAACACCACTTGGACTAGCTTGAGATGCCTGACGCTTGTCTTCAAAACCTCAGACAGGCCCAGGTGCAGGCTCACAGGAAGAAGTACCGAGTCTCAAGCATTTTGGCACAGGGTTCTGGGCCCCTGACACTTACAGGAACAGGAGTCACCAAGCCAGACTGAGACATTGAAGAAAAGGGGTGCTGAGACCCGAGGTCACACTTTGGTTGTTAGACCCCGACAGGTCAGCCTCTTTGTGACCCCATCTCCTGCTGTCTGTCTGAGGACAGCAGTAGCAGGGTGGGAGGTAATGCGTGCCCAACTCTCTCCCTTCCTCTTCCACCCAGGCTGTCCTCTGGCCAGCGGCTCTCACCTGAGCAGCCTGTTCCTTCTTTCTTCTCTCCTCTTCCAGCAGGCGGCGCTGCTTCTTGGTCAGGACTTCAATGAAGCCTTCGCCCACCATGGAGCCCACTTCACTCTCCTCCCCAGGGCTGTCAATGATGGCATCTGAACCACAAGTCACAAGAAAGAACAGGTGAGTCATGCTCCAGGCACCTGGAACCCAGCACACGCCTAGCTCACAAGTCCACTTACCAAAGAGCAACCTCACTGGTGCCTATGGAAGCCTGGGCAGGGTGCTCCACCCTTCTCTTGCCCAACTGCCTGGAGACATGGCAAGCACAACCCAGAGGTGCTCAGGCACCATGATGGAGAAAACAGTCTTTAAAGACACGGACTCATAGACCCAGTTCTGTTTATTGCCAGCCATGTGGCCTTGAACATGCCACAGAGCGGGAGCCTCGGGCACCCCCTTTAAATCTGGGAAGTCACACAGATCTGGGTTCAGCAAGGCTAGGCGTGTCCTAAGACAGGGTCCCAGCTGTTCTGCACTTTCCCTCACTTCCAAAGCCCAGGTCAAACTGCTTCCGGGCCTCTTCCTGCTCTCACCAGCCCTCTGGGCAGCTAAGGCGGCCTCCTTCTCTGCTTTCTTACTGGTGGCTTCAGGACTGTCGGAGCTGGCATGAGTAGTCCGCTCCAAGGCATAAGATGAGTGGCTGCCACCGCTGCAACCAAGGCCTCCAGGCAAAACCTCTTCTGGAGACCTGCAAAGGAAGGGGAAGCTCATGAGTTCACCATCACTCAAAGGTGAGGAAAGAGAGATGAGAAAAAACCCCAATGCACAAGTCCCACACACAGACACAGCAGCTATCTAGCTCCAGTTCCTCCTGCTGAGCCTTCAAGGGTCAAGAAGGCCTGCCGACAGTACATGCTACGTGCTGGTTCAGTTCTGTGGGCCAGGGCTCCACCTCAACAGGGGAAGGCGGCTGTCAGCATCCCCTCCCAGCTTTCCAGCCCCGGCCCCTCCACTGCAGGCAGCCTGCAGGAGACTGCAGTGGGGAGAAGAGGCTGGGTAAGTGTGCCGCGGACAAGGCCACCAGCCTTTCTGCACAGGCTTTCTTCGCTGAAGGGCTCTTTAGCACATTCATGATGCCTTGTGGGGGCTGGAGTGTGGTCACTTGAAACAACAGACACTTTCTTGGGTAAACTTTTTCAGGGTATGTACACCCTAGCTGTGAGCCCTAAATTCATGAGGACAGGGTGGGTGAAACCTCTGCGCATTCCTGGAACCTCAATCTGAGGCACTGACTGGGCAGCAAGCTCATCTTCAAGCAAGCCTGGGGCAATGGGCCAATACCTAACAGACTACTATTCTACCCAAAAGCTTCCAGTTCGAGAACCAGGTTCATGGGCTGCAAGCAGCCTGCTCCCCGCTACTCCTGGTGGCTCCAGACCTGCCAAGGCAGCAAGAGGGAAGCAGGACCACTAAGGCTAAGAGCTATCTCCACACGGTCAAAGGCGAGTGATGTCTCCTGGCCAGCTCCAAGCAGGAACAAGCAGGTAGACTGGGCAGGGCTCTCCAGACACCACACAGGCAACAGTCATCGCTGTAGGGCTGAGAATACATTTGGAGGTTGGACTGTGGGGGACAGGGTATGGGGGCACTTTAGGTTTAGTTGATCAAGCCACAACGACATCAACAATGACACACCATGGAGAAGCGGACAAGCAATGCAGGAGCAAATGATGGAGACGCTCACACACAGCGGCCAAGGCCGCCAGGCTTGGCAGGACGTGCATGCATGGACTTGGTGCTGCTGCAAACAGGACAACGACAAAGGACCCGCGATGGTGCTGGTGTGTTACCTTTTGACTTTCAGAGGCGTCCCACTCTGCTGGCTCTCGCAGCGGGGGGAAGTCTCACCCCCACCTGGCCTAACAGGCTTCTCCCCAAACCCTCCCGGCTCCAGCTTGCGGCTCTGTCTGTCAGCCAGGGGCCTCTGGCTGGAGAAGCTCCGCTTGGCCAGCTCCTTCTTCTCACCCAAACTGGCCCCTGACAGGCCACCATCCCCTTGTGCTTCAGGCTCAGTTGCAAGGCCTTCTCGCCGCTCCCTGCGCTCGCTGAAGTCGCTGCTCTCAGAGGCAGTCTCCCACTCTTCGTTGGCGTGATCAGAAGAGTTCTGGTAGGAAAGCTCTGGGGATCTGTGACCTCCAGGACCACTCTTGTCCCCAGGACAGAGTTTGGACCGGCCTGACCACTGACTTGTCAGCAGGTGGGACTCTTCCTCGGGTCCCCACAGGCCCAGGGACTCCCGCTCTTGACGGAGGCGCCGGAAGCGAGGGGGCTTGTCTTGGCGTGGTGGCCGCCTCCGACGGAAGGGCCTGTTCTCCGCATTTTCAGAATCTGCCCCGTGGTCATCTTGGAAAAAGGACCTTTTGTCCTCCATGCGGCTGTCTTCGAAGACCCTGCTGCCAAATGTGTCGGAGTGTCTGTAGGAGTCTGGGATGTAATCTCTGTCAGTGGTTCGCCGTGGGCCACATGGGTCACAGGGGCCATATTCCTGCCAGGAACTGCCTGGGCTCCTGCTCTGCCAGTGGGGAGGCTCTTTGGAGACAAAGGTTCGGCGGCCATAGCTGCAGTTGCTTAGGCGAGGTGGGAGGGCTCTCCCACAGGTACGGGGTCCCCGGCTGCGGGTGTCTAGGCCACCCTGGTCCTCTGTGTAAGTCCTGTTGGAGCGCCAAGAGTCCTTCTTCAGGGGACCCTCGTCCCTTTCAAGGAGCATGCCGTCATGGCCAGGCTCCAAGCCCCGCTGACGCCGCCTCTTGGGTAGCTCCTCATACTCAGAGCCCTCGCTGTGGGTCTCACTGGCGATGCGGCGCCTGGGCTTGGCTCTGGGGCAGTCTTCTGGCAGGGGGAAGTCACGAAGGCCTCTGCCCCGGCTACTGCGCTGGCCGCCACTGTACACGCTACGAGACCCAAGGACACCTGTGCCACACAGACTACTTGTGTTGCTGCCCGCAGGCCGGCCGCCTCTGAAGGTGAACTCCCTGAAGCCACGGCCACGGCTGCGGGCCTGTCCCCGGCCCCCAAAGGCCTGCTCCTCATCAATGAAGATCCAGTTGTTTCTCTTGGTTGGGGGAACGTCGCTGGCCTCCTTCGAGGGCCTGCATTCCCAGGTCTTATCAACCTTTGCATCTTCATCCAGCTTGCTGGCCTCATGAGCAAACCCAGCCCGGGTAGCAGCCTTGTCCTCCAGGGAAGAAGAGGAGACATTGGCCAGGGCAGGGCTATTCTCCTCATCCTCGTCCTCTTCTTCTGCCCTGCACACAGGCTCTTGGTCTACGGCCAGCTGGGAGCTCTCCTCTCCCAGGCCCTGCCTGACCCTCTCCAGTGCCTTCTCCTTTTCTTCTACCTTCAGGGCCTTGAGGACGGGTTTCTTGATGGGTCCCGACCTCCGGGTCCTGCCCGGCTGCTCCTGGTGCTGGCTTCGGGGCTCGGGTGTCCACTCGGGCTCTGGGCTTGGCTGTTTCTTGGGGCTCCCTTCCTTCTCCCAAGAGGAAGCACGGAAGGATGGCTCCTCCCGAGGTACCTCCAGCTCGACACTGTTGGCTGTGTCTGCAGCCTTTGGCTGGTGGCCAACATCCCAACTGCCATACTCTGGCTTTTTCTCGGCTGGGACAAAGTCGGGCTCCAATGGGGAACACCTGAGGTTTGGGGTACGCCCCCCTGGAGCACCCACCTCCTGAACATTTTCCTGGGGTGGAAATAAAAGCTCCTGGCCTATTCTTTGAGAAGAGATACAGCTGTCAAAGTCTGCTTGGGCCTTCTTGTCAAAAGCACTCAAGTACTCGTCCCCTCTCTCCTCAAAGAGACCGCGCTGGGCGCTTATGGCCCCTGCCCTTCCGGGAGAGGCAGAGTAAGACCTTTCACTCCTGAAAAGGAACCAGAAAAATCAGTCAATGTGATTGGAGCTTGGTTCCTGGTTTCCATGCTGAACAGGGCTTAGTTTTGCTTTTGTTTTGTTTTAAAGAAAAAAAAAATGTTTTTTTTTTTAAAAAAAGAAAGGAAAACACAAGCAAACATTTGCTCTAGCTTAAGACACGTTGCTTGGTGGCCCCTGGAGTCCGTGAGCGTGGAGATGGCAGTGGCAGCTCAGGTAGACCACCCTGAAGACAGAGAGGAGCTGGCAATCCCCTGGAGCAATGAACAAGCTGGAGCCTGGGAGTCTGTGAGCCTGGGCCTAGGGGGTGGCAGGGCTAGCTCCTGCATTCACACCGGAGGAGCCAGTCCAGACCCCACTCTGAGCCCACCCTATTGCCCCTTTACCCCGTGCCCCCAGTTCGACGACCACAGGGTTCTTCCTGAGCATCAGCCTGGCCATCAGAAAGAGCCACTCACACCAAGCATTCAAGCACACTGCATTCCTCTCCACCCACCCCAGGCAGTGTCTCCAGGGATGGGGCCTCTTCCTAGGGCCCTCCATGGGGACTGCAGAGTCTTCCTTCAGCCGCAGAGCAGCGGGAGGAGCTCACCTGACGTGCATGTCCATGGCCAAAGTGTCGGCAGGCTTCGGGTGGGCCAGTGAGTAGCCTTTGCTCTGCAGTGCCATGTAGCCCTCTGGGCTCCACACAGGAGCTGGGTCGATGGTGGTCACTTTTCTCTCTTGGAGTGAGGGCACACAGTTTTGATCTTCAGAGCGACAGCCAGTCCCACTGAGGGACTCCTGGGGCATCATGGGCTTCATCAGTCCTGAAGAAGGCAAAGGGTCAAGCTCTCTCCTCTGACAGAGTGTCTGGCAGCGACCTCCAAACAAAGCAGAGGCAGCTGTCGCAGCACCGCATGGACACAGCAGCTACGCCTTCAGCATTCAAGGCCTCACTCTCTGACAGAGGACCCTGCAGCACACAGGCACACCATATGACCTGCTTTTGGCCCATGGGAGTCAATTTTGGCTCCGGGAAGAAGAACCCATTTGAGTAGGGCGGTGGTGGCGCACACCTTTAATTCCAGCAATTGAGAAACAGGGTCAGGCGGATCTTTGTGAGTTCGAGGCCAGCCCGGTCTACAGAGTGAGTAGCCTGGGCTCTTACACAGAGAAACCCTGTTTTGAAAAACCTAAAAGAAATCTATTTGAAAGGTAATGAACAAACGGAAGCTGGATGTCATACTGGCGGGGCTGGTCAGTGGACCCACAACACTGGAGAGCTATGCAGACAGGAGTTGAGCCAAACCCCAGACAGCTCACGAAGACCACCCAGCCAGCACTCAAGTTGATTTTGACCCTCCCAGAAGATTAAAACAGAGACTTGGCTTCATGTACTCCTACCCATATGGGAAGACGGACACGGACACTCTACATTTTTCATTTGAGATTTCTGGCTGTTGAGGAGGAAGAGCGTGGAGTGAGTGGCCCAGGTGGACTAGGACACAGGTAAGGTGATGATGCCAGCAGCTCTGAGATGCTTCCCAAGCCTCTCCACTCTGTAGGCCCATCCTCGGCACACTCATAGGATCTCCACTGCCTCTGAAAGACTGCACATAAGAAAGCACAGGGGATTCCCACCCGGATTGTCCATCTTAGTCCAGTCCAGGGAAGGATAAAAACCACCAGCCTTGGGAATTCAGAAGACAATTGCATTCTTACTTGCTTTAAGTAGGGTTCTGAAGGGGCTATATTCAAATTTCTGCCTCCCAGAATGATGCAGAGATCTCTCAAATACACCAAAACTGGTTGTTAAGGGTTCTGAGAGGAATCCAATAAAGGTCCAGAATCTAAACCTTACCAGATCTTGAAATTGAACTTAAAATCCAAAATGGCCAGAATGTGTATGTAATACACCATAACTAGAAACTTTGTAGAACAGCCTAGAAGACTAAAGAATTGTATTTAGATGAATGAAAGCATAAGCAATTGAAAACCTGCTGGACACAATGGTAACGCCTGTAACTCCAACATCAGAGGCAGAGGCAGATCTCTGTGAGTCTGAGGCTATACTAGTCTACATAGTTAGTTCCAGGGCAAGCATGGCCAAATAGAGAGACCCCATCTTTAAAATAAAAGATGGTGAGCCGGGCGGTGGTGGTGCACACCTTTAATCCCAGCACTCGGGAGGCAGAGGCAGGCGGATGAAAGCTGGTGAAATGGTTGTAGGTGCTTGCTGCCAAGCCCAACAACCTGAGTTCAATCTTTGTAACCCCACATGCTGTGTGCATGCCACTCCCCGAACAAGTAAGTAAATGCTAAAAAGGAAACAGAGGAAGAAAAAAAAATAAAACAATGATTTAGGAAGCATATGCTGTTTCCAAAATATATAGAGCTGGGGGCTGGAGAGGTGGCTCAGTGGTTAAGAGCACTGGCTGCTCTTCCAGAGGACCCGGTTCAATTCCGAGCCCCCACATGGTAGCTTACACCTGTCTGTAACACACACAGTCAATAAAATTTAAGAAGGTAGATTAGAGCCGGGCGGTGGTGGCGCACGCCTTTAATCCCAGCACTCGGGAGGCAGAGGCAGGCAGATCTCTGTGAGTTCGAGACCAGCCTGGTCTCCAAGAGCTAGCTCCAGGACAGGCTCTAAAGCTGCAGAGGAACCCTGTCTCGAAAAAAAAAAAAAAAAAAAAAAGAAGGTAGATTAGACATAGGGGAAGAGCTGCAGACAGTTCTGAAGATAGCTCCTAGATGGCAACTTCCTTCCTATTCGTTCATTTTCATGCTCACATTTGATGTAGGAGTGTCTTCTATCTGTCTGTTGTTTTCATTGGTGAATTAATAAAGAAAACTGCTTGGCCTGATAGGTCAGAACAGAGGTAGGCGGGAAAGACAACAGAATTCTGGGAGGAAGAAAGCAGAGTCTGGCAGAAGCCATAGCTCTCTTCTCCGAGATGGACGCAGGTTAGAATCTTCCGGGTAAGCCACCACCTTGTGGTGCTACACACATAATAGAAATGGGTTAATCAAGATGTGAGAGTTAGCCAATAAGAGGCTAGAGCTAATGGGCCAAGCAGTGTTTAAATGAATACAATTCGTGTGTTGTTATTTCGGGTGTAAAGCTAACCGTGCGGGAACACAGCCCGCCACTCCTTCTACACACATTCCCTTCTCTCTCCTCTGTCTCTCCTGTAGGGAGCAAACCTAGCCTTCTCCAACGCTGGTACCTTCCTTCATGTGAAAAGTAAAATACAGGAAGGATCACCTGCAGTCCTAGCATGAGGATGGCACAAACCAGCAGTTTTGGAACAACACAGAGGGTGGAGTGATGAACACTTCAACAATACAACAAGATCAAAGACAACGGGAAGATCTAAGAAACAAAAAAGAGGAGATATATTTTGTCATTTTTGCATGTATGTGTGTGTACGTATGTATGTATGCATATATGTACATGGATGCTTGCCTGGTACAAAAAGAGGCTCAGAAGAGGCACTGGATCCTCTGGAACTGGAGTTAAGGCAGTAATGAGCTGCCATGTGCATGTTGGGAACTGAAAGAGCAGCCAATGCTCTTAACTGCTGGTCCATCTCTCCAGCCCACAGACAGCAAATGTTTTTTATTTATTTTTTTTATTTTCTTTTTCTTTTTTTGGCAAGGGTAGCAATTGAGACAAGGGTCTCACCATGAAGTTCTGTCTGTCCTGGATCTCACTCTGTAAACTAGTTGGCTTCAAAGTCAGAGACATGCATGCACGTGCCCCCAGGTGCTGGGATTAAAGGTATATACCATCACAACCAGCTTCCCAATAAACCTAAAAGAACCAGCTTTAGCAATTAAAAACTACAGACTATCAGAGTGAGCATTCTCAGCCATACAGGAAAAGATTTCCAGGTCACAGCAAAAGTCAAGAACAAAATGTGTGAAATAGTGAAGAAACCTGTAATAATTACTTTACTTCCAGACAAAGTAGCAAAGACAAGAAACACAACCAAGTATCTGGTGCTACATACTGACAGAAAGAAGGGGGATAATTCCTTTCCATGTGCTGCTAGATACACATAGCAAAAACTGCAGGTTAGCTGGGTAAGGCGGTCCCAGCCGGTAATTTCAGCACACAGGAAGCTGACCCGATCGAGAGGACTTCCATGAATGTGAGGACAGCCTGAGCTACAAGTGAGAGACTAAGTCTCAAGAACAAGCAAAACAGCGGGTGTGGTGGCTCAATGAGAGGCAGAAACAGGTTGATCTCTGTGAGTTGGGGGCCAGCCTGGTCTGCAGAGCACATTCAAGACTAGAGAGCTACAAAGTGAGAAAATAAAAGACACCACAAAAAACGAACAAGTACAAGTACTGGTGGCTTATAAGGATTTTACAAAGCCATAACCACACTGGGCGCTCTCTACTCCCTCCCTCCCTCTCAGTGCTAGAAATGAACTCAGGCACTCAGGTCCTCCTGAATACTGAAATAATGAGCTTTACCCCTACGTTAAACTTCAAACCCTGAGTCAAACAATTCTAACACCCATCAGTAACCGATCAAAGGGAGTTTAAAACACTAATGATATGGGTATTTGTACAAGACAACTAGCAAGTGCAATTTCATGTACTACTTGATATGGCTAGACAGAGAGAGACTACCTAACAGTCCAGCCTGGCTCAGCTTGCTGCTGAGAAGGTCATGCAACACAGAAACACTATAAAGTGAACAAATGGGTACCCAACAGTATTACAAAGAATGGTACAGGAAGAAACCTCAAATCAGGTTAATAGAGACAATCCAAAAGCAAGAATGCAAAGAATTGCACAGATTCGAGTGCAATTCAGGCAACTAACAATATACAAGTGCCTAACTCACGCCAACAATTGTGTTTGTTTGAAGACAGAGTCTCAATACCTAGCCCAGGCTGGTCTGAACCTCGGTACCTTCCTGTCTCCTCAGTCTCTCAAGTGCTGAAATTACAGGCACGTCACCATCCATATTCAGGTCCCAATAACTTTTTGACAGGTACAAAATTGTGTCTTTACCTTTGTAAAACTGAAGAACAACCAAATGATCCAACATAGGCCAGGCTGGATTCAGTGGGTCTACCTCTCCTGGTGCCTTCCCCTCAGGTTCCGGGCACCTGTGCCCTGTGCTTACCTGAAGCATGCAGAGCTGAGGGGTAGAAGTCCACAGGTGTCCGCGTGGGTGTAATGCGTGGGTCCATGTAGGAAGGCATCATCATCCAGCGTGGGTCGAAGCCCAGCATCTGTGGGTGGTGTGGGTAGAAGGTGCGCTGGGGGTGGGAAGGCGGGGGGTACACCGGCTGCCAGTGCTGCATCTTGTATAGCTGCTCCTAGGGAGAAGACACACAGTGAACGGGAGGGGGGCACACACAGGCACTCATGGGACAGCCCTCCATAAGGGGCACAGGGAGGCCCCTAACAAGCCACGTGGTGGGGGCACACGCTTAGTCCCAGCATTCAGGAGGCAGAGACAGGAAGATATCTAAGATCAAGCTGAGGCCAGCATGGTCTACAGAGCTACTCAGAGAAACCCTGTTGGGGCAGAAAGTCAAAATGAAGACTGTCCCAGGCTGAGGTCCCTCTGAACTGGATGAGGTTGGAGTCTGTCAGTACTAGGACCGTGCATTTGTGCACCCCCAGACTAGGGTTATAGTCTGAATGAATACTTCTCAGAACAGACACAATCCCCGACCAGGGACATGGCCATTTCTTCTTTCTGTAGCCACCACTGTACATCACACATTTGTGGCTCCAAGCTCCCCTGCTTTCTTCCTGCCAGCCTGACCCCCAATATTCCTTCATAACACACACCACTCTCTGCTTCACAGTCCTGCGGGCCTTTGCTAGCTTGAGAAAGCTGGGGCCTTGGACTAGGACGCTCCTCTCTGAACGTCCAGCACAGGCACATTCCCACTGGAAGGCAGCCACCAGCCCTGACCAGGCCTATCCTGCACTCCCACGACTCCTCCTTTGGCTGCTCTCATGGTAGGTGGCTGGTTCAAGGATGTCTCCCTAACTGAATCATAGAGGTGGTATATGTTTAGCTTGCCTGGAAATGTGATCTAAGGTATCTGAAGAGATAAACACAACCATCTGAGACCCTCACGCCACCCACCAGACACCTCTCATGCTGCCATCTCCATGAGCTCTGTGCTGTGGTATAATCCTTCTGTACACTGTGAAAATGTGCCACTCTCACTGTTGATAAGAAATGACTGATCGATAGCCAGGCATGATTTTCAGGACAGAAACAATGCTGGGAAAAAGGGCGAAGTCTGAGTGAGGAGTCTTGAGCCAGACTGAAAAAAGCAACATGTAAGTTCATAAATAGACTAGGTAAATGAGTCTTGGGGCAGCAGACAGATGAACAGAAATGGGTTAATTTACATTGGAAGAGCTAGCTAAACAAGCCTAAGTTATCGGCTGAGCTTTCTCAAAATAAGAAGTCTCCATGTGTTTATTGGGAAGCTGGCAAGTGGAACAGAAAAGTCCACCTACATATGGTGTCCAACATCCAGGGAAGTATATCCACAGAAGGCCTGAAAAAGCCTTTAAAAAAAAGTTTACTTCTCCAAGGCATGCCTATTTAAAAACATCTGAGGGTGGGAGCCCTACAAGACGGGCATCCTTAATCCAAAGCTGGTGACCCTGTCCAGTAATTCCCTAGACATAGGAAATCTCAGAAGCCTCAGTATAACTAACAGGATCAGAGGGGTGCTCTGAGTGAAGACTCCCCACCCTGCACGAAATGAAACTCAGAGATTAAGCCACTCCAGTGCATGCACAGACCTCTACCAACGGGGAGACTGTACAACTCTAACACCTGTGATGGTGACTGGCATGTAAGAGTACCGCTATTTCTCTAACTGAAGGTGAGTGGGGAGAACACACGCTCCGCGGTCATGTCCATTGGATTACCTGCTGCTGCTGCTGTTGCTGCTGTTGCTGCTGCTGCTGCTGACGCTGGAAACGAGGAGGAAGGGACTTCTGATACTTGCTGAACTCTTGTGCTGTGGACTCAGCCTCCCTGGCTTCTTCTTCGCCACTGCTGCTGCTGCTGCTGCTGCTTTGAGCCACTGCAGAGGGTGTTGCAGGTATCTCCTCTAAGAACATGGTGGGTGCTTCTTGGACAGGGAATTCTGGGGAGCCTAGAGAACAGGCAGGCAAAGAAGCGTCACAGTGAGCCCCCAGAAGCTTGCCCAACTGTGTGGTCAACGGCAAGTGCTTCTGTCTGCTGCTCCATATGCTCCACTGGGGACCAGAGTGCTTAAGTGTTTGAGGATCTCTGTATTTATCCAAATGTCCTCGAACTCTATGTAGAGCAGCTGACCTCGAACTCTCAGAGTCCTATGTCTACCTCCCAAGTACAGGGATTGAAAGATGTGTGCCACTGTAGTCAGCCAGGCCAACCCTCGTACAGGCTGATGCTTCCTGGTAGAATTGCTTTTTGCCACAGGTTTTGCTACTTCAGCCAGTGAGGTAAACTTGACACTGTGGGGACAGTAGATGGCTTACCACTGTGGGATAGGGCATCCTCTTACCTTTGCGGACAATAGGGCCATTCTCCTGTGGGGAAGCCTTCTCGATGCTAGGGGACCGGGGCACCTCCTTCTCCAGTGGCTTTGGGGCCTCGCTGGCCTTCTGGGCCTGCTTGCACTTCTGGTCCAGTTGCTTGAGTTTGGCTGCACAGGCTGCCAGCCTCTCCTCCCGGGCCCGGCGTTCTTCCTCTTCCCTACGCTTTCGGGCCCGCTCCACAGCCTCCGACATCTCTGACTGGATGAACTTCTGCCGTGGGGGTGGCTTGTCCTCCTTGTCCTCAGCGGACTGCTGACGGAACATGCTGCCCATTGTAGGCTTCTGCCAAAAGGAGGAGGGAGTGAGCTGAGGTCAGAAGCCTGAGACAATGGCCGCTTCCCTCCCACTGCGACTGACACTAGTAAAACAGAAATGGACTCTCTGTCTCCAAGAACCACAGGGGGCCCCCACCATGAGGCGATGTAACCCCAACATTGTGACTTCAAATAGATGCTTTTCCATTAATGATAAGTCATGACAACAAACACCTCTTTTGGATAGTTTCTCTATTCCCGAGTCTCCTGCAGCATGTTGAGGGTGCCCTGGGAAAAACTCAACACCAAAGAGATGTCCCATTAGTCAGCAGGGAGTGGCCAATGCTGCTGCAGGCACAGAGCAGAGCAGCAGAAGGGAGCGGGATACCAACTGAGGACACACCCTCTCATCCTAGTCACGGGACCGAGGACACACTTTTCCTTCACTTTGCATTAGACATCTGCCCGGGCTTTGGAAATGGCTATACACTGACCATTCCACGGCTTCCCTGGTAAGTCACCTGATCCTTAGAATGCACTGCTAACACCTGGGCCACCACTTCGGGTGTTTAGATGAAAACAAAAACATTAATGTGTGTATGCGTGTGTGCGTGTGCGTGCACGCACTCACGTCAGTTCTCTCCTTCCACCATCTTGGTGCTGGGGTTAGACTCAGGCGTTCAGGCTTGGCAGCAGGCTCCTTTACCCACTGAGCAATCCTGACAACCAACCTTTGTGCATTGCATTGTGGTTTTGGAGGTTTTTAAGACTTCTTTTCATTAGGCTATGTGTTTATGTCTGTGTTGGGTATGTGCACATGAGTGCATGTACCAGCAAAGGTACATTAGGCTATGTGTTTATGTCTGTGTTGGGTATGTGCACATGAGTGTATGTACCAGCAAAGGTCATTAGTGTCCTCATCTCCTTGAGCTGAAGTTACAGGTAGTTGAGAGCCACCAGATGTGGGTGTTGGGAATCGAACTTGGATCCTCCAGAAGTACATGTTCTTACCCCCTGAGCCAGTTCTTCAGTCCAATTTTATGTATTCTTAAACCTGACTGCCTCCTGTCCACAGAACTAAAGCAGACTCAAAGGGTCCTTGTTCACTGTAAAGTTTTCAGCAACAGGGGGCACTGCCAGGAGGGGAGGCAGTGTGTCTGTTTCACTTGTGTCTCTGGAGCCAGCACTGTCGCAGGCACACAGGGAGGACAGGAGGGAAAGCCTGCCCACTGCACTTGATGAGGGATGGGAGCCAAGAACAACACGTTTCCCAAGAGAACTCAAACAATGCCTTTCTCTTCCCCGGCCTTTGTTCCCTCACATGTAACTGGGTGTGTCGGCTGCTGGGGAGTCCCAGAGTCTGTGTGGGTGGCCAGAGCCCAGTAGTATGCAAGGTCATACAACATGAGTGGTGGCTTGGTTTGGAACAACCGTAGTTCAGGGCATGGCATGGAAACTCGGGGTGCTGTAAAGTGAAGCTGACACCTGTGAGGGTTGGGGGGCCACCTGTGCAACAGGAAGTGAGCACACACAGGAGCCAACCAGTCCCTATGTGTATCCAGGGACATAACTTCTGTGTGTGGGGGGGTGGGTCTGAGGGGATAGATCTGTGGACAGTGGGAGGACCCAGATCTGAATTCCAGAATCCATGCAAAAATCATGAGTGTCTGGACCCCAGAGCTCCCACAGGGAGATGGGAACCAGAGACAGGAGAATTCCCAGAAGCTCTCGGGACAGCCAGCCTGGCAAACTCAACAGAAAAACAATGGCTCTGTTGTAAAAGGGTGGAAAGCAAAGGTGGACGCCAAAGGTGCCCTCTGGCTTCCACAGGCATCTGGTGGGAACTCGTGCTCCTGCACAGGCATGCATGCACACACGCATGCTCGCACAGTGTCTAAGTATTTCCCACCACTCAAAGAAATCAAAAATTCCTAGGAGATCTGGGACAGCAGAGGACCTGATCTAGAAAAGTTTTGAAGGAGTTATTCCTCAGGTAGTAGGGAAAATCTCAAAGTAGGATAAGAAAGAAGAACCCACAACAGGGAATGAAATCAAAGATAATGTCATCCTCACACCAAATGATGGGAGGATACCAACTACAGAAATAAAGGAATAAACTGAAAGAAAGTATGAAGACTTGGGGCCAGTGAGATGGCTCAGCAGGTAAAGGTGCATGCTGCACAAGCCTGCTGATGTTGCATAAAGGTGGAAATAAGAACTGACTCCACAAAAATGTCCTCTGTCCTCCACGCACACGCTCCCGTATCACACACACACACACACACACACACACACACCCCAAGTTTTTAACTATGATGACTAACAGGCTAGCCAGCCTCACTGTTTCTGCCCCCATTTCTCAGTGATCACAGCAAAAGAAAAAGACTGCCTAGTGTAAGCCTTGGCAACACCATCATTAACTAAGAGACCAAAGTGCCAGTCACCAGAGCCAGGAGGGGTCCACAAAAAACAGTTCAGAGAAGCTGGCTAAGGACACAAGCTTTGGACCTGACCAGGAGCAAGGATCAGCTCAAGCCAATCTGAGGAGCACGCCCTCTTCCACAGCACCCAAGGCCATGAAAACTTGGAAAAGGTTGAGTGAGCTGCAGTGGTAACAGGTGAGCTCATGCATAAAGGACTTCAGCAAGCTTGAATGTGCCATAGCAAGGTAGCAACACAGGCTTTCTGGTTTGCTTCCAGTTCTTAATAAAGCACCGCTATCTGGGCAGGAAGACGATCCCAGCACGACGTGCAGTGAGAGCAGATAACCAGGAGGTGGCGCACTCTTCAGTCAGCCTGCACAACAGTCTCTGAATTTGTTTTTGTTGTTTTTTATTGGGCTTGCCTGGAACTCACTATAGACCAGGCTGGTCTTGAATTCATCTCTGCCTCCTGAGTGCGGGGATTAAAGGACATGTGCTGCCATGCCAAGCCAGCCTTTATATTCAATTCCAAGTTTCCTATAAAGCTAGAACATTTGTCTTGAAGCTTGACAACGTGCGTCTCGAAGTGTGGGAACCACATAACGGTGGAAGAAAGTACCAGTTTCACAATGTGGCTGTGCTCTGAACACCCATGCATGCCATGACATACATGTCAATACACACATACTGAAAATAAAATTAAGTAAAAAAGGAAAAATAAGAGAAAAGAAAGATGACCCAGCACTTTCTGGAAACCTAGCCACTGACATCAACATAGTACAAACTCTTGGGACAGTAGCTGGAGGCTCCACTGCCTCTGGGAAGGTTTGAGTGCATTGGCTCTTCATGTGTGTAGGGAGGGATGGAGAGAGAGTTAGAGCAAGAGGGAGCTTGAAATGCGGTCCACGCTCTTCATGTGTGTAGGGAGGGATAGAGAAAGAGTTAGAACAAGAGGGAGCATATAAGGCCCACGTGCACATTCCAAGGCTCCAGCCAAACAGCCAGGCACAGACCTAGGGCCACTGTACCTGGTAGTCAGGGCCAGAAGCCCAGCTGTGAAGCTTCCTGGACGGAGGCTGGGGCTCTGGCACCTTTCGGACGATGCGGGACACAGTTGCTGCTTCTCCCCAGTCCTTTCCTTCCTCCTGAGTACGCTTGGCATCAGCACTGTCTGCAGAGCTCAGAGACAACTCCCGCTGCCGCCTTGGGTCCCAGCTGTTCCTAGGACAAACAGCAATTGTTAAGTTTCCCCAGACAGCAAGGTCTGTCTGACCTCACTGGTCAGGGGCCTCTGGGAATTCTGAGGTCAGCTACTACCCCAGTTTATAGACTAATTTCCTTCAACATCCCAGTCACATCCTTTACGTGTGAACTGCAAAATTCAGACCCAGGGTTCACAACTCACCATCACTCATGGAGCCCCCATCCTTGACTCGCATCTGAGAAATGGAGAACTAGGGCTGGAGAGCTGTTACGTTTCTATGCAATTTCAACATCTACACGGTGGCTCATAGCTCTCTCCCATTCCAGTTCCGGGAGATCCGATGCCCTCCCTAACCTCCACAAACACTGAGTACATGTGGTGCATAGAAACACATGCAGGCAAAACACCCACACACATAAAAATAAAATTAATCAAAAATCTTAGCTGGGACCCTGCCTCGGAGAGGTGAAAAGAGCTACCACAGTCAGAGACAGAAGGGCAGGGCTCTGCCTCAGAGTCTCCAGCTCCCTCCTTGGCTCTACCTAGGGCAACTGCCCACCCAGAGGACCTCAAAGGAGCAAGAGGCAGACAACCACAGTGAACACCAAGAACATAGAAAGTACACACAGTGTAGAAGAGGAGATGGTCCCAACAGGGCTGCACATAGGCTCTGTAGGAAGGAGGGTGTGTTGGGCAGAACCAAGAGAAGGGCCAAACAGCCATACATGCACAGATACCAGGAAAGCCGGCACATGCCTACTGTGTACACACGCACAGCTAACTATACGCCTACCGTGTACACAGCGCACACAGACCAGAAACACACGCATAGCTAGCCACACGCCTACCATGTACACACACAGACCAGACACACATGCATAGCTAGCCACACGCCTACCATGTATACACACAGACCAGACACACACGCTTAGCTAGCCACACGCCTACCATGTACACACGCACAGCTAACCACACGCCTGCTATCTACACACACACACAGACCAGACACACACGCATAGCTAACTACACACCTACCATGTACACAGGCACAGCTAACCAAATGACTACCATGTACACACGCATGAATGCACACCTGTGACAGGCAGCTAGAGCGGCACAGAAGACAGAGAGATTAAAAACTGCTACTGAGGGGCTGGAGAGATGGCTCAGCGGTTAAGAGCACTGCCTGCTCTTCCAAAGGTCCTGAGTTCAATTCCCAGCAACCACATGGTGGTTCACAACCATCTGTAATGGGGTCTGGTGCCCTCTTATGGCCTGCAGGCATACACACAGATAGAATACTCTATACATAAAAAAAAAAAAACAAAAAAAAAACTGCTACTGAAGCATGGCATAGTGGTGCACACCTTTCATTCCAGGGGGCATAGTCACGCAGAACTCTGTAAGTTTGAGGCCAGCCTGGTCTACATAATGAGTTCCAGAACAGCCAGGGCTACACAGTGAGACCCTGTCTCAAATTTAAAAAAGGGAAGTGAAAACAACCACTGGTGACATCTGACTTGACCTCTGAGAAAGGTCCTGGCTTACCAGACACAAACTATGTCTGTACTATGGGAATGAGGAAGGCTATGTGAAGGATGTGCCATGAGAGGCAGGCCAAAAGGAAGGAGACACACTGACTGTCCCCTGTGGTCCAGACAAGGAAGAGTACTGGTTCCAAAAACCCCAGAGATTAATGGAAGAGCTTCCAAGGGCCAATAATGCATGCAGCAAATCAGAAAATGTCAAGACTCAGAGGCTCCGAGTCCATCCTGGAAGCAGGATGTGCTGCAGTGTGGGGATACCCCAGAAACGCCAAGTCAGCGGCCACTACCAATACTAAGACAAAAATAGGGATGGATGATGGAGGAGAGTTATCTGTCTATGTTTCTTTCATTGGTCAATTAATAAAGAAAACTGCCTTGGCCCTTTAAGAGACAGAAAATTAGGTAGGTGGAGTAGACAAAACAGAATTGTAAAAACAAGGAAGTAGAGTGGGGGAGACGCTTCAGGCAGTCGCCATAGTGAGTCTCCATGCTGCTCCTCTCCGAGATGGACGCAGGTTAAGATCTCTCCTGGTAAGCCACACCTCGTGGTGCTACCCAGATTACTAAATATGGGTTAAAGGAAGATGTAAAAATTAACCAATAAGAGGCTAAAACTATGGGCCAGACAGTGTTTAAAAAAATACAGTTTCCGTGTAATTATTTCGGGTGTAAAGCTAGCCGGCGGCGGGTGGCGGGATGGAGAGGTGGCGAGTGGTTAAGGCACTTGCTGCGTTCACAATCATCTGCACACTGGCTCTAGAGGCACCAATACCTTATTCTCTGCAGGCACCTGCAGTCATGTATGCGTGCATGCACATGTGTGCACAAACAGAAAAAATAAACATTCAAAAAGCAAAACAAACTCTAAAGGAACTGAAGTACGGTGTTGTGTTTTCCAAAGGACATCAACTAGTCCAATGGGATGATCCGAGAAAGGAGGGGGAAGCGGAAAGGATGCAGGCTCTGCACACACACCCCTGCTCCTGCACCTCCCAAGGGTAGAGTTGAAGACCCAGCCAGGGAAAGTTCTTGAATTAACAAAGAAGAACCTGAGGTAGCTTCTCACAGAAGCTTCTCAGGGTGCCACACCCATCAACAATCTGGGAGATTAAGGGCAGAGGTGCATGGACCAGGTCACAAGCCTGGGTGCAAAGCCTGACCCACCACAGCATGCTGTCTTCAGCAGACCTCATCCCTGAAATTGCAGGTTGCTATGGAAACCAAGAACTGCTACTAACACAGTGAACAACACCATGTAAGGAGCTGGGGTTGGAGGACTTACCACTTTGACCTCCCATCCTTCACAACTTCTTCCTCATCTTCATCATCACTGAACTTCAGTTTTTCAGAATAGTCTACTTCCTCATGGAGGCCTGCAAGAGCAAGAGGGCCAGGCAGATGAGAAGACATGAGGATGACAGTGTCTCCCAGGGTACCACAAGACAGTCTGAAAGTTGAGGCTGTATTGTCCAGACTTAGCTGATGGGCCCGCCAGGCTGCCACCCTTGCATAAGTCCTGCAGGTACCAGGGAGGGAAGAGTCCTGGGATCCAGTAAGAGCGACCAGTAAGGCTGGCAATACTAACCCTCTGACAGACAAGTTTTAAATCAAGACAAAAGACATTCTCCCTGTGTACCAGACTCTCACAAAATCAGTTCTCCTGGCCTGCCCTCAGAGTGCTGGGGTTGCAGACATGCACCACCGCAACCGGCCTGACACCATAATTCAAGGAGAAAGGAAGACGTGCATAATCGTAACGGTGCTCCACCTCCGCAACAGGCACCGTTAGAGCGGTCTGCTGTCCTAATCCCACCTTGGCTGGCACAGGCAGGGAAGGTGTGCAGCACTGATGGACACAATGTGGCAGGTCCACACAGCAGAGCGGCATTTGGTCTGATTGTGGGAGACTGGGGAGATGCGGCTGTCAGTAAGGAAAGTCAGACGTCTCAGTGCACGCCTCTAATTCCACACTCAGGGGAGGACATGGATGGAACCCAGGGGCTTTCTGGCCAGTCAGCCAGGAGCAAATGGAGAACGTCCAGTCCAGTGAAAGACCTCGTCTCAAAAGTAAGGTAGGGACTGAAGTGATGGCTGGGCAGTAAGAGCCCTTGTTTCTCTCGCGAGACCAGGGTTCGATTCCCAGTGCGTATGTGGTGACTCAAAATCATCTGCAACCCCAGTTCTAGGGGCCCAACAAACGCACATAGAAAATAAATACATCTAGTATCAAAAAAGTATGAGGTAAAGAGAGGAAGAAATCCTGTGTCAACCTGTGGCCTCTAGCGTACCCAAACCACACTCACAGCACACACAACGTACACACAAATAAATGAGCTAATTAAAGAACGACAGCATTAATGAAGGAAAGAGATTCAAGGCAAGAACCAACTAGAAACCATCCTAAGGCATGCAAAGTCAAGAGATTAAATGCCAACATATTCCCAAATGCACCAGAAGCCCAAGAGATTTGAAGACAGGCATGTGCAAATGCACAGACACAGCAGAAGTTTGATGTAGCACAGGCCAGGCCAAGATACACCCAAACAAAACAAGGTACCTGGGTTACTTAGCCTATGTGCTTCCCTCCAAAGCTACAGAGAAACCTCGCCTTGAAAAACCAAATAAACAAATAATAAATAAAATCTTTGAAATTCGAAAGATTCTCTCTGCTGACAGCTACAGAACACTAGAGGAGAGACCTAGCAGAGATTCACTGGGACTCTGGAACTCAAGAATCAAGATTGAGTAGCTGACCTTGACACAGAAGCAGGCGCTTGGTAAACACTGCCAGGGTTGAGTCCAAATTTGCAGAGACCAGTAAAGAATCTGAGGAATCAAACTTGCAAAGAAACGAGGTGGAAAGCTCATGCTCTCTGAGTTTAAGATATACTATAACTGGGGGGCTGGAAAGATGGCTCAGTGGTTAAGAGCACTGCTTGCTCTTCCAAAGGTCCTGAGTTCAATTCCCAGCAACCACATGGTGGCTCACAACCATATGTAATAAGATCTGGTACCCTCTTCTGGCTTGCAGACATATATGTAGACAGAATACTGAGAATACTGTATATATAATTAATAAATAAATCTTTAAAAAAAAAGATATACTATAACTGGCATAGCTGAACAGGTTCAAGGAAATAACAGCATTCAAACACAGACGAGGATTTACATGGATGTCAAACCAATTCAACGGGAACGTCTCAGCAAGTGTTAAGGGAGGACCAGTATCATAGGCTGTTGGACAGCAGGGAACATCAATACCTTTAAGGGAGGCAAAGAATATTCAGACTGGATGCAAAAGGTGATTTAGAGAGGTTTTGTTTTCACTCGTGTATAACTTGGTGAATAAATATGATGCCCATTTAAGCCAGAAGAGGGCCCCCGATGCCCTGGAACTGGAGTTAGAGGTGGATCCTCCAAAACAGGAGATGCCTCAGCCACTGAGCCACTCTCCAGCCTATTAAATAAAGTGTATTAACTATTTATTATGGATGTGTGCTCCTGCATGAGTTCATGTGTGCCACATGCACGCAGGAGCTCAAGGGGGTCAGGGGGCTTCCAATCCCAAGGAACTAGAGTTTCTGGTATATGTGAGTCACCTGATGTGGGTGCTGGGAACTGAACCCAGGTCCTCTGCAAGAACAGCAGGTGCTTTTAACCACTGCATTTTCTTTCTAGCCATGCCTGACCCCTACTTTTGTTTTTGGTTTTTTGTTTTTGTTCTTTCGAGACAGGGTTTCTTTGTGTAGCTCTAGTTATCCTGAAACTCACTCTCTAGACTTCAAACTGACTTCAAACTCAGAGATCCACCTGCCTCTGTTGGAGTTTTTGGGATTAAAGGCCTGTGCCACCATGCTACGATAAATTGTGTGTGTGCGTGTGTGTATGTATGTGAGTTTTGCTTGTCTGTGGAGACCAGAAGAGGGTGTTGAATCCTACAGACGATTAAGAACTGTCATGTAGGTTAAGGAAAAAGAATCCAGGTTCCCTGTAAGAGCAGCCAGACCTCTGGTACCGTTACTACCACTACACACTATCTCTCTGCTTTTTTCCAGACAGTCTCTCTGTGTAGCTATGGGTGTCCTGGAACTCGCTCTGTAGACCAGGCTAGCTTCAAACTCAAGAGATCTATCTGCCTGCCTATACCTCCCAAGTTCAGGATCAAAGGTGTGCGCCACCACACCTGGCTTAAGAAACCATTCTTAATAAGACTTCAAAATGGATAAGGTACAGTACACAGTACACAGACATATCACAGAAACTACTGATATAAACCAGGTGGTGATGGTGCATGCTTTTAATTCTCCTCTCCCCTAGGTTTATCAGGGAACATCGTTTGTATCCCGCTGGCCCAGATAGATGGCGCCCAAACGTGAGGCCTGAGGACACCGTGGAGGTTTGAGGAAAGTCGCTGCACATAGAGGACAGGCCTGCCCACTCACTTGGACTACTGCAGCCAGTGGGCAATTCAGCTATAGCATAATCCCAGCACGTGGGAAGCAGAGGCAGGCAGGTCTCTGTGAGTTCGAGGCCAGCCTGGTCTATTAAGATCTAGTTCCAAGACAAGCTCCAAAGCTACAGAGAAACCTAGTCTCTAAAAACAAAAACAAACAAACAGAAAAGAAACTACTCATACATATAAAAATGCTGAAAAATATTAAAATGTCAGGTAAGAATAGAAACCATGGGGCTGGAGAGAAGGCTCAGTGGTTAAAAGCACTGACTACTCTTCCAGAGGACCATGAGTTCAATTCCCAGCAACCACATGGTGGCTCACAACCATCTATAGTGGGATCCAATACTCTCTTCTTGTAAGAAGTCAATAGAGCACTCAATATATAAAATAAATAAATCCTAATAAAATAAAAAGACTAGAAACCATATAACTGTATGACCCCCATTGGGCCAAGATTCTATAGACAGTGGAGCAGGAGGAGCGCCAGTCATTCCAGCACTGAGTAGGTGGGGAAACGAGGTCCCACCCCTGGGCGTGAGACCAGCCTGGCATACATAATAACCTGTTTCCAAAAACCCAAAACAGGGGCTAGCAGTGGTTCACCTTTCCTAACACTGCGACTCCCAAAAGGTCCAGACCCACAGGTTTAGAACAGCTGGACTAAAGCACTGGTTCAGGGTTAAGACGTAGGGAGGGTGGGTACCATCACCTTTAACCCTTGCAGAAGGCTGAAGTAAAGCAGAGTTCCAGGTCAGTCTGGGCAACACAGCAAGACTGTGCCTCAAAAAGGACAGGGCTTGGTGCAGCAAGATAGCTCAGATGGTCAAAGTGCCCGTCCCCAAGGTTGTGACCCAGGACGCACATGGCAGAAAGAAAAGCAACTTCCAAGACATCTTCTGACTATGTGTGCCATGACACAAGAATATAAACACACACACACACCCCAAAAATAAATAATCGTAACTTAAGAAACCTTCTTTTTAAAGGGGCGGGAGCTCCTTGGAGCTGTGTGAGTTTAATCCTCAGCATGGGATGGAGGATTTCTAACCAGTGTAAATGCCTGTTATTCCAGTCGGTCTTTTAAAAGCTCAATGGCACACTCTCCCACAGCTCTACAATTAGGAGCACAGACCTGGCAGGAAGTGCCTCTGGTCTGACCGCACAAACACAGTGCGTGCTGGTGCCACCCACCTGCCCAGCCGTCATCTGCATCGGTATCCAGATCATCCAGGCCCTTCAGGTTCTCTGCGTTGATGATGGTGGGCCGTGGTGCCCGCTCCACCAGCTGCCTCAGTGGGCGCACGGAGCGTGTCAGGCCTGGCCGTTCTTTCCTGTGAGACAGAAAAGAATGATGGGCTCCCATGACTTACAGAGGGAAGCAGTCACTTCCCCAAAACAGGTTGCACCTTACAGTCTGGTGTTTGAGTCTGCATTACTTCCTTTTAGAAAAAATATGCAACAGACACTTAAAACATTCTAGAGACGGTCCAGTTTCATCCACAGCACTGCCAAACTCCTGCAGTGGGGCGGGGAGGGGGGGCGGGGTGGGGAGCTCGCCCCTACGGCCCAGGCTCCCTGCAGGCCCATCCTCTGCCACCACCCAACACCTGGATGTTCTCTATCTCCAGAGCACAAAGCATGTTCATGCATGAGCTGTCATCCAACAACACACATGGCCACAGCCTCACAGTCTTACCCATCCTGGTCGTTCATCTGGAACTGTCTAAAGGGAACACGGGGTTCCAAGCGGAGATGAGGAAGGGGAAAGGAGCTTCGTTCCACCGTACCCTGGTTCTCTGAGGACTGTGGTGAGCACATCTGAAACATGAACATTGGAGTATGACGTTCTGGCAACGGCCCCAGTTACACGTTAAATAAGATTCCACTGGGGGGGGGGGGTGGCGCTGGAGATGGCTCAGAGGTTAAGAGCTGCTCTACCTTAGGTTCTGAGTTCAATTCCCAGTAACCACATAGTGGCTCACAGCCATCTGTAATGTAATCTGGAGTCCTCTTCTAACCTCTTCTTACATAATAAATAAATAAAATCTTTAAAAAAAAAAGATTTCACTTTGAAAAGTGGAAAAGTAGTCAAGGCTGGAGAGAGTTCCTCATGAATCCCAGCCCACTGCCCTATCTGCCTTGGGTTCAATAAGGCTAGGAACATTCATCTCTCCTTTTTCTGAAGAATCAAAGCTACAACACCATCCAAGCTGAAGGGGCAGAAGAAGCCAGAGGCAGTAGATTTGAAAGACAAAAGATTTGATTTCTGTTGTAGGCCACTGTGGTTTCTGACTATTGTGAGAGAGAACTCGGGCTGAGCAACTGTGAGCCACTCCTGGTGGACAGAAAGAACACTTAGCTTTGGGACAAGATGCTGTGAAGACTTACAAAAGCAGGAAGCATGTCATGGTAAGTGGGAGGCTGGTAAATATGTCCCATGAACTGTGAGGCCCCTTTGCGGATGGGCTGGGCTGGGCGGAGAGAGGGGTCCTTAGAATCGCTGGTGCATGCCGAGGAGGGGGCTCCATCTCCCGCACTGGAGTTCCTGCTGCCCAGCTCTGTTGGGGAGGCGTTCAGAGACGTGGCAGAAATGATGTTTCGTCCACCACCCTCCCTCCAGCTTGTCACATCTGTAAATTGGAAAGGGACAAAAGAGGAGAAGAAAGGGAAAGGAGATTTGTAAAGCTCTGAGATCAATGGACACTACCGTTTGCTTTAAAAAACAGGCTGAGAGATAGTTCAGAGGCTTAGAGCACTGGCTGCTCTTCTAGAGGTCCTAAGTTCAGTTCCCAGCAACTACATGGTGGCTCACAACAATCTATAATGAGATCGGGTGCCCTCTTCTGGCCTGCAGGTAGGACACTGTATACATAATAAATAAACCTTAAAAAACAAACAAAAAAAACCCCACAACAACCAAACACAAAGAAAAGAAAAAAAAATCCAAGTGTTGTCAGGGTAAGTAGGGAGCAGAAACCTAGAATTTTTTTAAAGGGCATAGATATATGCTTGAGAAATACAGAGACCTCTGCTTCAGAGAAACACACTGCTACCCATGGCTGACACTACCCCTACCCAGAGGGCAGGACAGCCTAACTCACTCCTTCAGCCATCACTGACCAGCCCATGCAAGCCAGCGTGACTCTTGACAGGCTCACTTTACCACAGCCAGTCGGAGCCGCAGCACTGTCCACTGAGCCTCCGTTTGAAATGTTGGTACCATGTGATCACGTGCAGCAAGCAAGAGCACACACGGTTCACAGGTAAACACGCGAGGATGGAGCTGGTATGGTATCTCAGTGGGGATGACCCGAGTTCCATACCCAGAACCCCGGTGGTAGGAAGAATCAGCTCCCATGGTCATCCCGACCTCCACACACATGTTGTGGTATGTGTGTTCCCCTACCCCACAAAGACACCCACGAAATAAAACCTTTTAAAACTTCCAAACCTAGCTGGGCGGTGGTGGTGCACACCTTCAATCCCAGCACTCGGGAAGCAGAGGCAGGCAGATCTCTGTGAGTTCGAGGCCAGCCTGGTCTACAAGAGCTAGCTCCAGGAAAGGCTCCAAAATTACAGAGAAACCCTGTCTCAAAAACAAAAACAACAACAAAAAAAAAACCTTCCAAACCTGACAGCTCTCTCCCTGTGAGAGTGTGCTTCTCACAGCCACATGACAATCCCTAGAAGAGCCCACTCACCAGAGATGGGACTCTCCCAGACCCAACGCAGACTGGCTTTTCATCTTTGAATCACTATATAGTCCTGGGTGGCTTGGAGCTTGCCATGTAGACCAGGCTCTCTTCAAACTCAAGAGATCCACCTGCCTCCCTCCCAAGTGCTGGGCTTATTAAAGGTGCATGCCACCACAGCTGGCCTGACTGGTTTTTCTTATGCACACTTATGATTAACTCCTAAGTTAACTGCAGAAGACAAACACTAGCAGTGTGAGCGTGTCCCGCTTTCACAATAGTGAACAGTAGCTTGCAGATGTGGCTGGCGGCAGGTAACAAATGTAGGAAGAGAAACTGGATACAATGGCACTAGTGTGGGGGCACATAGGAACAATCCCAGGCTCCGCTCTGTCCTCTTCTGCTTAGGAGTTGAGACAGGAAAGGACTCAGCATTTGCCACCCCCAAGAGAAAAGCCAGTCAGGATGGGGCCCCTTTGCTGCCATCCTGAAAAGCCAAGATCACCCCTTAAGTCATCTGCTTCCCACCTTCTCACCAAAAAAACTGATAGAGAAGCTGCTCCTACTTCTATACCTTAGCCCCACAGGGTAGTCCATCTTAGCTAGCACAGGACTTGTTTGAACACTCAACCATCCACTTTGAGCACTGTGGATTCTAGGCAAAGTCGATGTTTCGGCAGAGTGGCAGGGTGGTCACTCAGCATTCAGGACAGTGCCTCTGACTTGTCATCAGCAGTACATCAACAGGAGAGGACTTGGGACAGTCCTCTGACGGCAGGCAGAAAAAAGCCCCTTGGATTTCAAGACCTTCCTTGGTCAGGCCAGACAGAAAACCCAGATCTTAAGCCCAAAGCTCGCACCACAGGCTCGCTGGCAAAGCAGCACAACACTGCCACACATGGGTCTTCCCCAATCCCTGGCACCAGAGGGGACAACAGCGCTGGCTGTTGCAGATACACTGGTCAGTTCTGATGTGGCTGAGGAAGGGTGGAAGCCAGGCAGTCACAGTTCCTGGGGTGACAAGCAGCACTCAGAGAGGCTTGGGAACAGGTTATGGAAGCAGACTTGATTAAGCTAGTGGCATCCTGTATGTATCCATGAAGCACAACTCAGCTTAGTGGAAGTAGTTAACAGATGGGAAACGGACAGTAACAAGACCTGGTTCAGCCAAAGGGATGAGAGAGAGGGGTGAGGGGCAGGCCAGTGAGGCAGCCAGACATGCCACCGTCAAGCTAGCAACACCCAAGAGCAGCAGCTGGAGCCCACCTGGAATGACAGAAAGAAAGGGGTCTGAGGACAAGCTGCCATTCACTCACTCTGAGGGCGGAGGCTTGGTCCTGGCCCATACGACAGATCTAAGGCGCCCTTTTCTTTGCCAGCCTTGTCCTGCCCTCCAGCTGCTTTCAGCGTCGGAAATTCCTCGGGAGAGAAGGATAATAGTCGGCTTGAGCCCCTTAAACCTGTCAAGGGAGGCAGAGAAGACAGAGTGAGCGAGACAGCCAACCAATCTCTGTCAACTTTCCTGGCTCCACATGAGCTGGAGTGGCTGCAGGTGAGCAGTAACAGTGACGCCCTCAGCTGTTCCCCAGGGGCTGGCAGGTGGTCACACAGGATGAGTGGACAGAACACCGCCTCTGCTCCAGCACACGCCCCTTTCCACCCCATAGGAGTCACCCGGCATTTGTGTCTGCCTAGGTGGTGAGCAAGTCCAGTCCACAAGCAAAATCAGCTCCTGAAGAAAACTGCCTCTTGTGAAGCCACACCAACAGATGTCCCTCAAGGCTGTGGTCTATGATTTCTGAGTGTCAGACTCAACTCCCCACAGTAGCTCACCTCCTCAACTTTCTAGCACTGCAAACATGGTCCCGGTGTAATCCTGAAGGCCATCTCTCTCTCTTCAACTGTCACTCACTAATCAACCCTCGGGAGCAGCCCTGCCTTAACTTCACTCCTGACACAGATCCGCGACTTCCTGGGTGGGAACTGGTCCTCCTCAGCTCCGCAGCCCATGCTGAGCACCACACCACCCCCACTGTCGTCACTCCCTGCAGACAAGCCATTCCCTAGGTTTTCGGTACAGTTCACAGGCACCTGCTGACTGAAACAAGCTCAGCCAGGGACCTGAATGTGGTCACCGCAGCAGAGCCAGACAGAGGCCTATTCACCACACTCCATGAAAGGGCTGGGTCGGAGCAGCCTGCCAAGTGATGGCACCGCTAACTCCCCCTCCACAAACAGAAACTAGAAGGGTGGCTGGTTGATCTTAACTGTCAACCTGACACAACCTGGAACAACCTGGGAAAGGGGTCTCAAGGCAGGACTGTCTAGATCAGGGTGGCTTCTGAGCACGTCCGTGGGAAATAATTTTGGATATGTTAATCAGGCAGGAAGCCCCACCCACTGTGGGTAGTGCTTGGGATTGCGGATTGTTAAAGAGCAGAAAACCAGCCAGGCAGTGGTGGTGCACACTTTTAACACCAGCACTCAGGAGGCCAGCCTGGTGGATAGCCTGGGCTACACAGAGAAACCCTGCCTCAAAAAACAAAAAGGAAAAAGGAGTAATAAAGCAAGCTGAGCACTAGCATGCATCATTCATTCATTCATTCATTCATTCACTGTCCTCTGCTCCTGACTGTGGAGCGGCAGGACAGGCAGCTCCAAGTGCCTGCCACCTTTCCTGGAATTCTAAGGTAAATGAGCCCTTTTTTCCTTACGTCACTTTTGTTGAGGTTATTCTACCACAGCAACAAGAGTCAAACGTGAGACAGGGTAGCTAACTCGCAGCCTCGCACGCTAGGATCCCAGGACCCGGCTCTTTACATCCGTGACCAAGGTGGACACGCAAGGGGAGGGGCACACACCCTTCACCTCTGCCCTAGCACTTACTTGCAATGCATGCCTGATAAACTGTTTAGAATCCTGGCATCTATGTAGAAATCTGGGACTCAATGGCAGGGATCTGTAATTCTAGCACTCGCTAGGAGCAGACAGTATTGTCCAGAAGCTCCTGGGCCAGTAGGCTCGGTATATGCACTGCAATGGCAGGAACTGAAACCCTACTTCAACAAGGTGGAAGATGCAAAGAGCCTTCAGGAAGCTGTCCTCTGACCTCCACGTGTGTGCACCATGGCACACATGCATCTGCACTTACACACATTTTACGCAGTTTTTAAAATCGTCAACAGCCAGGCACAATGGTGTGCACTTATAACCAGCAGAGGGGGTCTTGACTAGGAAAATGCTTCTGGAAGACTGGCCAATGGGCAAGAGTGTAGGACGTGCTCTTGATTACCGATTGATGTAGGGGACCCAGTTGACTGGGGAACAGTACCACCCTGGGCAGATCGTATATAAAAAAGCAAACAGAGTGAGCCAGTGAGCAGCATTCCTCCGTGACTACGGCTTCAGTTCCGGCCTCCAGATTCCCGGATTCCTGCCAGAAGTTCCCTTGGAGCTCTCCATTCATGATGGGCTGTAAACTAAAACAAACCCTTTCTGCTCCAAGTGGCTTCGGTCATGGTGTCTGCCACAGCAGCAGATAGGAATTTAAGGCAGTGAGCTTCAAGTCAGAGAGACCTTGTCTCAAAAGCTGAGGTACATTACTCATGATTACTCATGAGGAATTACACTCAAAAATATCCTGATCTTCACACGCATACATATGCATTTTGTGCAATATTTAACTATGGAAGGATGTATTTATTTATTTATTAATTATGTATATAATAATCTGTCTGTGTGTATGCCTGCAGGCCAGAAGAGGGCACCAGACCTCATTACAGCTGGTTGTAAGCCACCATGTGGTTGCTGGGAATTGCGCTCAGTACCTTTGGAAGAGCAGGCAATGCTCTTAACCACTGAGCCATCTCTCCAGCCCCTGGAAGGATGTTTATGTTGAGGAATATTGCTTTAACCATGTAAAGATGTATTAATTTGTTTATGCTGCATTTGTTTAATTATGTAAAGATGTGCTACTGTTTTACTTTGCCTGCCTAAGGTACCTGAACAGCCAATAGCTAGGCAGCAGAGGAATAGGCGGGGCAGCCTGGCAGATAGACTAAGAGAAGGCAGAAGAGATTGAGGGAGTAAGAGAAGGCAGAAGAGATTGAGGGAGTAAGAGAAGGAGACACTCGAGGTCAGCCAGGCAGTTGCCAGCCAACCAGACATGGAATAGGATATACAGAATGAAAGGCAAAAAGCCCCAAGGCAAAATGTAAATGAAGAGAAACAGGTTAAATAAAGCTTTAAGAACGAGTGGAACAAGCATAAGCTAAGGCGAGCATCCATAAACAATATTAAAGCCCAATGTCTTTATTTGGGAGCTGGCTGGTAGTCCAAAAGAAAGCCTGCCGCGCGCGCACACACACAAGTCCCACATGCCTGCACACCCACATGAGCATGAACCATGCATACACACGGAACACTTAACTTCACAGAGAAGGCAGACAGCTAGGACCCAGCTGATGCTGCTGTAGCCATTCTGCCTGGATCCTCTCTGAAGACCCCGAGCTGCCTGCCCTCCCTGCTTTTCACGATTCACCTTCACCGCCATCAGCAAGGCTCTCAGCGTGCAGCTGAACCGCCAGAGTGGAGCTTCTTGGGAGACCCTGGGGCATTCACTTCTATGTGGCTGTCCTCTCCATCACAGTGGATCCCAGCCAGAGGCATGTCCTCTGTGCTGCCGTCCACATCCACTGAAGCTAGCATGAGCCACACATCACGTGTGGCAGAGCCCTGGCTGACAGGAACACACAGGAGAGGGAGGGTACCCCCAGGGCAGAGGACGAGTTTGACCCTGGATGAGCTATCCCCTGGCACTGCCGTGACTCTCCCTCCCAGGCCAGGGCTACTGATGGTCAGCACTGTCAGAAATACACCAGCTGATGTGGGAAACCTAGAAGACTTCACAGAGAAAGATCTTGATTCATGGCGCTCTCAAAACCACCTACTGGGGGCTGGAGTGATGGCTCAATGGTTAAAAGCACTGAGTTCAGTTCCCAGCACCCACACGGTGGCTCACACCCATCTGTAACTAGTCTCGTAGGATCAGATGACCCCTTCTGGTATACAGACAAAACATCCATATATATAAAAAAATAAACCTTACAAACAAACAAAAAATGACCTGCTGCCTGTGGGCTCACCTCCTCCAGAGCTGCAGGACTATACCCATCTAACAGAACTACCCCAAACCAGTTCACCTAGTCAGAGCTTGCCTTGGAAGCTTCTGGACTACTCTGAACACGCTATCCTGCGGGGCATCACCCCTTCCTCTTTTGTCTCCATGAACACTCCACAGGGACTGATGACATTTTCAATCTTACTGCCAGTCAGGACATTCACAGTAACCAATCCCACCCAGTCATCCAAAGGCTCTGGGTGAGTATCTGGGGCATCACCCCTTCCTCTTTTGTCTCCATGAACACTCCACAGGGACTGATGACATTTTCAATCTTACTGCCAGTCAGGACATTCACAGTAACCAATCCCACCCAGTCATCCAAAGGCTCTGGGTGAGTATCTGTAAAAAGCTGCTCTCTCCACTAGGGCCAGTGCAAGGTCGGGGAGGAAGAAGCAGCTGGGCGGCAACGTGACACTGGCCATAATTACCCCAAGCAGCATAGCTGCCTGAAGGACCAGCAGGGACAGAGTTGGGGTTCTTCTGCCCAGCTCAAGAGGAATATTTCCAATAGCCAATATGAAACTCAGCCCACCCGAGCCACCCCTACCACTTACCACCTTCGTGTCCGACTGGCTTTCCACTCAGCTGTGCCCATGACTTTGGTCCACCTGGCACTGAATTTGTGTTCTAAGAGGAAGAAAACAAGGAGAGCAGCTCAGCTACCTGCTGTGCAACTGAGCGCCTCGGAATGTGGCACTCAGAGCTGGAGCAGCACTCGCTGGCAGAGCACTGGCCTGGCACTTGTGGGCCCTGAGCGGAGAGACGGTGGGGTGAGGGCTTCATTTTAGACTCAGGCCTCACACAGAAGCCGGACGTCCACTCTTGGGGCTCTCAGCCATCCCAGGCAGAGTCCGGAGCTTGGGACCCAGAGCAGCACAGCTGATCAACAAGCACAGAGGACTCAACCCACACCACCCTCATGGCAAACATTGCCAGGCTGTCCCGTGCCCACACAGAGCCAAGTTGTCTTGCTCCATCCCCAATTTCAGCATGTATGTCAATCTGCCAGGGATAACTGAGGAACATGCCTGACCACGTGATAGCTGCCGGCCTTCACAGCCTGACTCCTGAGTGGCCTTCCTCCTCTACTCATCCACACTTGCCTGCCTCAGCCTTGGCCCTACTATAGAATAGCAGCCTTTTCTTTAAAGTTCGTAAAAAGGCTAGCAACTGGTGGATCAAGTGAAATCCCACCATGCCTCTGAAAGGGTCTGGTCAGAAAGCAGATGGGATGAGAATGAGTGACACAAACATAGCACTAGTGATGAAACCCAGCCTTACCCACTGCTCCCATGCAGAGAATGTCTGCCTATGTCTGCTAGCCCTGAGCACCAACAACATTGGCTTCACTGGGTACTGTGTCAAGTCTGCAAAGATCTCCTGAGCACACAGGATATGCCCAAAGGGCAGTAGGGCATGCAGCTGGGCCTGGATGGCCTCTTGTAAGCAGAAGGGCACACCAGGGCTGGTGCCAACTGGAACCACACACCTCCCCCCATGTCTATAGCACCAGCCCTTACTAGGAACATTAATGGAGGGATGCCAATAATGCTGGTGATTTCAATTTCAAAAGCAGTGGACTATAACTCCCAAGGCCTTTCAAAAGTCACACGGTGGCTCTTCCTTCCCCTAAAGTTACAGAAAGAACCCCAGAGCATCAAAGAAGAGTTGAGTGCTAGATGGAATGACCTGTGTGGGACAGGCTCCCTCCTCCACTGGCCAAAACTGTCGGATCCCACACCTTTCTTAGAGAGGTACCAAGGACCCTCTCCGGGCTCCAGAGGCAGGACTAGGGTACAAATGTGTTTACCAAGCTCTACATGGCTAAGTCTGAAGCTCCAGGAGTTATAATCCCACTTGACTTTAAATATGAAAAGAAAAGGAATTCAACTTCCACACTGTGACTTCATAGGCCCGAGGAATTGTGGTCAGTGTGTATGGAATCTGATGGAAACAGGGATCTTTAGTGCTGGAGAGGAGGGGGTCCTGGAGGAGCCACAGGCTCCCCTGATATGCACCCTTCCAGTCACAGCAGGCAACAGCCATACACAGTGAGGGTGACAAAACAGTATGGTGGTAAAAGCATCCTAACAAAAGCAAGGCAGAGGCAGATGGATCTCGTGAGCCTGAGACCAGTCTGGTCTACATGGCCAGCTCCAGGCCAGCCAGAGCTACGTAGTAAGACCTCTTCTCCAAGTGGGGCAGCTTGGCCAGCTGGTTGTATTTTCAAACTCACCCGACAACGGGACATTTCTGCAGCCTGACACCTCCTGAATCCTCATGACACTAGTGTCCACAGAGCACATTAGGAGGCACTGAGCCAGCCTGGAGTCAGCCCAAGTGACCTGCTCATGACAAATCAATCTGCATCCAAGCAAGCAAACGCCTGTGCTCAGCCCTGGGCCTCTGTCCTTTCCCAAGCGACACCCAGCAGGACTCAGCAGGGCCCCAATGGGCAGGGTTCCCAGCACTTACCTCCTGACTGATTGACTGTGTCGGTTTCTGCAAATTGGAGACAGATTTCTGCAAACCCGGCTGCGGCTGCGACTCCGGCGGCTGAGAGGCTGTCACACTGGAACTAGAAGAGGGCAGGATGCAGGGTGGGGTCAGGTGCCACACAGGGCATCTGCTGCCACAGCAGTGACTCTGAGAAGAGGCGACCCATGTTCTGGGCTGATGCAATGACACTGCCCAGAACATGGGGCAGTCTGCTGCTTGCTTCTGACAGTTGTCAAATGAACTTGAAGGAAGCAATAGAAGATCTACCAATGGAGAAACTGAGTCACTAGTATGGGGGGCCTGAGCTCCTGCCCTGTTTTGAGACTCAATCGACTTCTACCATGCTTCAGTGCATTAAAAAAAAAAAAGCATGCTCTCAGTAAAAGAAAATTTGTAAACATCAATAATAGACACTACCATCTCATTCTCCAGACATAAACTCTGGTTCACATGGATTTTCCTATACATGTTTAAAATTTTTAACACATGACAGCCCTGTGTATATGATTCCACTATCTCTTTTTCCAGTCTATTAGAGCTTTTCTACATACATAAGCTACCTTTAATGATGTGTAACTGCAGTTGTATGGGCCGTAAGTTAATAAGTTTCTGCTCCTCGTCCTCCCCCATTACAGAGAGAACTGCCACAAACATTTTACACACACACACACACACACACACACACACACACACACACACAGGTCTTTGGGCACTCTCTGCTAACAGAGTCATATCACATATCTGTCGGATCCAAGATTTCTTACAATTTAAAAGCTATCACCAGGTGTCTTCCATGCAGGCTGCAGTGTGTGCCCCCCTGTCTGAGAGGAAATAGGGTGTGTGGACCCTTCCGCTCCACCTCAGCACCTTGAACTTGACAGCCTCAGACATATGGTAGCTGCCCACTTGGTGACGAGCAGCGGTTGCCACGGCATCCACAGACACACTGCTCCAAGTTCACCTGACCACAGGCATGAGAATGACAAATGAAGGTCACTGGTCCTCCTCTCACACCACCTTCTAACCTAAAGCAGAAGCTTCCAGGTAGTGGCACCTCTGCGTCCCCAAATCTAGGCTCCAAGTCCTTCCATAGAAGACAAGACCAGACCAAGGCAATGGGGTAGCCTCCTCCCCGGCAGGTGGCCTCTTCTCTCTGCAGAGCTCCCGCTGAACTGAGCCACATCAGCTTCATCACAGAGCTGGCAGACGACAACAGCCGACACGTGCCATGCCCTCTGTGCCAAGTTGTTATCCCATGGGTGTGCCACAGTGCTCTCGTGGCCATCCCTGGTGCAAGGGACTATTCCCCCTTGAAGGCAGAACCCTGGGACTCAGAAATGAACTAATCCCCCAAGTCCCAACAAATCAAAACTGGTCCGATTAGAAACAGCATGAAAGTCCAATCTGAAGATCGGGTTCTACCTGACAATTAACAGCACACCTCACAAACTGCCTGCAAAATATTGTTTTGTTTGAAACAGGGTCTCTCCATTTAGCCCTGGCTGACCTAGAACGCACTATGTAGACCAGGTTGGCCTCAAACTCATAGAGATCTGCCTATCTCTATTCCCTGAGCGCTGGGGTTAAAAGTGTGTACCACCATCCCTGACTGCAAACTGTTTAAACAGCTCAGGACCCATTTCACACACTTCCACAGCATGTCCAGGGGCTAAGTGGTTCCCTCACACTATACCTCCTTTTTGCCACACTGCAGCGACAGCTTTCCCAGAATTTCCAGGGCCATTTCTAGCACAAGCTTGAAAGATGGGGGGGAACTGGATGGCACACTGCACGCTGTTCACTCTCATTCACTGTCTGGTTCCCTATGTCAGCATGCAGTACCACAGCAGATGCAAGGGGCGAGGGTGGGGGAAGCCAGACTGTCTTGGGTCTTGGTTTTCACACTCAGTAGCAAGCTCCAGCAGGAGGTTTTTGCCTCTGGAGCCCCTCCCCGGATGAGAGGAAGAGAGCAAGACACGAGAGGCTCAATATCAAAGGCGGCTCATCATCTGAGGGCTCGTGCGGCCCAAGTGCCTTTGTTGTCTCTAGAGACAGGCGACTCAAGACTGGAGTCTCTTAGGGCTGCAGCTGCCAAGCTACATTCTCCCAACATGGAGCACACAGGGCCCCAGCCCCAACCTAGTGGCTCTCTGGGGACAGTCTGAATCGCTGCCCACAATCCCTTGGGGGGTATGGTTATCTAGAAAAATTCTACTAATCAGCTCAAAGGCCCATCCAAACAAAGGCAAGGAACAAAGTGCAGCCTGGCCATGCTTCTTACTCCCAGCTCCTCCTCTTCTTACAGAGCAGACACATACCCAGCCCCTGCAACCCCTGGTCATCACCCTTCTACTACTACCTCTTTGGGTCTTGCTGGTCCTGCTTGTTGGCCCATCCTGTCCCGTCCTTGGGTACTATCACGATGTTGGGGTCGTTTCCTTTGTTTTCAGACTTCAGGCTTGGCAGGTTTGCAGGCGGTGGCATACGCCGGGCTGTGGCAACTTTCCCAAGACTCTGTAAGCCATGTCTAGGAATAACTGCAAGGAAGAGTACATGGGACAGAACACACACCTCACAAGGAGGAAAGAGGCCAATTCGCACCTCTGCTCAGCCTCCAAGTGAGAAAGACAAAGAAGACAAAGTGTCTGGGCACTGCCAGCTCCTCCCCAGATTACAGAGACAAAGGGCCACTGAACTGCACAGGCTCTCTCTTTCTACCGAGGCAGGAGGCAGCTGGCATAAGCTCCCCCAGGGAGGAAGCTCAGCCCACAGTGACCACCCCTGAACCAGATGATGGTCTGGCTACAACCCAAGAACCCCCAAGAAGGCCTTGTGGGTAGCAACAAGTCCAACATGAACTAGTTCCACCATGTTCCACAAATCAGAACTAGGCAACTAAGAGAGAAGGCCGCTGACATTCCACCCAGCAGCCCGGCTGACTGTCCGCAGGGACTGCTGCCTGGCCAGGCCTTCCTTACCTGAAGATCTGGCCGCGCCTACTGATCTGCCTTTATACTTGTCAAACAGGCTGAGAGTCGAGTACTTGCTTTTCCCATCCTTGCCCTGGGTTATTTGCCCCAAACGATCGGACATTGCGATGAAATGTCATCTAGTAAGGAAATTTTCTCGGCACCGCTCCCGATTTGCCTTTGGAATGAAAAAGAGGGGGTCAGCACCAGATGTCCAATTCAGAGGGGCGACTCCTACAGCAATCAGGGACGTCCTGGATGTAAAGACACTCTCGGACTGTCCAAAGGAAAATGCCCTCAGCTTACCCACAGGTGTTCGCCCCAGATGGCTGGCTCTGCAGATAGCCTGGGCTACCCCACCCCCAATAATGACTTGCTGAGTCTGCTGCCATGGCCATACTATGAATAGATCTTGACACACTCGGTCGCTCTCCAAGTCAAGGACAACTCTCCGCGTCAGAAAACAACACTCCCGATTTCTAGCTCACACGAAAGGCTAATAAATGAGACGAACGGGGGTGCATAGCCCCCCCTAAGCCACAGGTGCCACGTCAGGAGAGCACACCCCATCAAGACAAAGTGATCTCGGAGCCAGGAAGAGGAAAGAGTAGCACCTGGCAAAGACTAGCCGTGCACCAGGGCGGGATGCAGCTGAGAAGCTGCATGGGCAACTCCTCTCCACTCAGACAAAGCCTGGAGGACAGGGAAGCAGCTTCCACCCTCTCCCTGTCTCTTAGCATGCTCCTTGTCTCTTGTTAATTCACGAATTCATTCCTTCCAGCACTAAGTGCTCCTCCAGGATCCGTGAGCTCTGTATTCATGGAAACTGAGATCAAGACTGAGCACCTTCTGCTCCACACTCAGCCTCGCCTAGAGATGCTGAACCTGCAGCCTGTGCAAAGGGCCATGGCTTCCTAACACTGAAAGCAAATCCACTAAGCACTACAATCGTGGCCTTACAGGGTGACTAATACAGGTGACTGGGAGGCGATGTCATAGTGACATCTGCTACTCTGTGATTCTGTCCTGAAGCTACTCAGGCTAGGAGAACACATCAGTTTATCTGGGAGGTATTTTGCATCCAATAAGATGATGTTTAAAGATAGATGTCTACAACGTGACCTTAGAATATAAAACATGGGGAGCAACAACCAATTACTACAGGCACAAAAAACAAAAGTCGAGACACAGCCACTGACATCACATCTGTGCAGACAGAGCTGTCTCCCCCAACACATACATCAAAGGCACAGGCGTCAGCTCTGGCACAAACCAGGTTTTACCACCCTTTATTCCATTAGCCAACACGGACTATTCCTGAGACTGCTGCAGGAGTGGATGAGCACACAATGTGTGCCAGGAAAGGCCCTTAAGAAATGCAGAGGGGAGCTGCAGACGGTCACAGCACCTGCTGAACGAGCCTCAAGGCCTGATGCCCAGAACCCACTCTGGAGCTGTTCTCTGACCTCCACATGCACACCACGGCACCTGTGTGCACACACCAATCAATCTAAATTTAAAAAGTGCAAATCGAGCATGGTACTCATGTGTAGGGACAGCCCTCTTGCCATCTTGACACTTTTTCCTCAGGGAGAGACGGTCCTTTCTCTCGTCACAGCCACCCTTCCTCATTCACATCCTAGCCCACAGCTATGAGGAGGCCCTGGCACACCAGGATACTTGACTCAGTACAAGGAGTGTCACGCCCATTCACAGCCAAACCCACTTATCAACTTAGACAACACATGGCCAAAAACTTCCCGTGCTCACTGCCCAAGACCAGTGAGAACCTCAGCGCCGCGTCCTACCCAGGCTTAGCTTTACACCTCAGGAGCAATGAGCAGCCACGACCAGAAGGGGAGCTGACCCACAGGTGCCTTCTTGCCACATCCCTTTCTTTGTCGTTAGATCCCCCTCCTCTAAACCTTTATGGATGAGCCTGGTCTGCCCCAATAACAGCATCCTTCCCTCAGGATAGACCACAAGTCCTCTAAAAGAGGAACCTGGATTTAAGCCACTTCAGAGTAACCAGAACTTCACAGGACCTCAAGTATATGTTGACCCAAAATTCTCCATTAATGGGAAATGCATATCAAAACGACTGCTATGAGAGACCCTCTCACCCCAGTCACAATCACTAATTACGGAAAAGAAGAAAAAACACACAAGTGTTGGAGATGGTGCAGAGAAGCAGCAGCTGCTGCATGAGCTGCAGGCACCAAGTAAGAGTACAGATGGTCACCGCGCATAACTGGAGTGCTTGCAGTGCCACTCCCGAGTACAAGGCTGAGGGCAGTGCATGGCGGTCAGGCAGCCAACCAGGGTCTTGTGGACAGGGAAAGTTTACATGCACTATTATCTAGCCACAGAAAAAAATAAAACTGTCATTTGCAGCATTGTGGACAGAAGTGGAGGTCACTGTGTCAAGTGTGGAGATTCAGGTAACAAAGGACAAATTTCACATGTGGTGACTTACACATGGAGGCAAGATGGTGCTGGCCACCATGACTGACAACAGCCTGAGTTCTACTCCCAGAATCCTCAGGGGGAAAGAGCCAACCTCCACAATTTATCCTCTGAATCCCACATATTCCCCCACATGATGCATGTGTAAAATAATGTGCAAAATAAACACATAAAAATGTTTTAAAAGTTGGTTACACTGGGCGGTGGTGGTATATGCCTTTAATCCCAGCACTCATGAGGCAAAGACGGGGATCTCACCAAGTAAAGGGAAGTCTGGTCTACAGAGAGTTCCCGGACAGCCAAGGCTACACAGAGAAATCTGTCTCAAAAACAAAATAAACAAACATATAAAAGTTGATCTCAAAGAAACAGACAGAAAAGCGAGTGTCTACCAGAGTCTTGGAAGGAAGAGGGAGAAATAAACATAATAGTCTGGAGAGGAGCAGGACAGAAGATTTCAAACAGCAGGCAGAGGATATGCAGTGTTCCTACCCAAATAAACACCAGTCATGCGCTGCACACATATTGAGATGTCATACCACATTCCAGAACAAGACACTGCCTTGCCAAGCAAGGCTCACTGGTTACAATCACTGACCGCTCCTGCACAGGACCCAGGTTTGAATCCCAGCACCAGATCCAGGGAAATCCAACAGCCTTTTGTGGACTCCACGGGCACCAAGCACATACACAGTACACATGCAACATATAAGCAAAACACTCACACCTAAAAAGAAATCTTAAGGGCTGGAGAGATGGCTCAGAGGTTAAGAGCACTGACTGCTCTTCCAGAAGTCCTGAGTTCAATTCCCAGCAACCACATGATGGCTCACAACCATCTGTAATGAGATCTGGTGCCCTCTTCTGGTGTGTGGGCATACATGGAAGCAGAATGTTGTACACATAATAAATAAATAAATCTTAAAAAAAAAAAAACTAAAAAGTGGATTTCCTTATCAACTGACAGGATCTAGGTAGTAGACACATCTGTCAACTCAAACTGGTAATTGAAATAGAAGAGATGACTTGGGTAGAAGGCCAAACCCAGCCAGGTATCCATGATGCTGCTGGAATCCCCACAACACAGAGGCTGAAGCAGGAGACTGAGGCTTCAGGGTCTACCTGGTCGACCTCAAGATCCTGCTGCTACAGACAAAAACCCGGGTGACAGCCAGGTGGTTAAGAGTGCTCACTGTTCTTACAGATGACCCGGTTCAGGTCCCAGCACCTGCCTGGTGCCTTACAACCACCACCTCCTGGCCTCCAGGGGCACTTGCACACGTGCAACGCACACAAACACATGCGCGCGCACACATACACAGAAATAACTGGAACTATTATTTAAAAAAAAAAAAAACAGCATGTGACAGATGACTGACCTTGAACTCTTGGAATGGTCACGGGATGGGACCTGTACCCTACCTCATAGGGTCGCTTCCAAAATGAAACGTGGGCAAACAATAACCTATCTGGGTATACTCAGGCTAAAAATGGTAGATTTTTAGTTTTTCATAACGTTTGTTTGAAGAAAATGTAAATACCACCAGGTATGGCGCATGCCTTTAATCCCAGCACTCAGGAGGCAGAGATAGGTGGACATCTGTGAGTTCGAGGCCAGCTTGATCTACAAAGTGAGTTCCTGGAGAGCCAGGGATACTTAAACAGAGAAACTGTCTCAAAAAAAAAAAAAAAAAAAAAAAAGCAAAGAAATGTAACGCCAAGGGCAGAGTGGAGTAGACAGTGGTCACAGGACACTGTCCGGAAACAGCAAGATGGATTACAAACAGGGACTGTGTGCAGGTGTGCAGGTTAGTCCAGTGCTGTATGTCCCTCAACCAAGAGTCCTTGTGCCCAGAGCCTGGTGGCAGAGGGATCTGAAGTGAAGTGTGGCATGCAGCCTGCATGATGTGAGAAGCCCTGTGGGGTCGTGAAGAGTCCCACAACAGGAGCAGAGGCTCAGTCAGAGAGCTGGGAAGACAGAGGAAGGGACGGTGACAAGCAGGACACAGGCCTCCAAAGGACAGGAAGTGCATTCTGCCCTAGAGCCTCCAGCACAAGGCAGCCCTGCCGGCAGCCTGGCTTTAGCCCTGGAAGACTAAACATCAGAGCCAGAAGAGCAGAAATCTGTTTCAAACCACTCAGTATATATAGTAAGATATCACACAAACGGAAGCTGGTACACGCATGTGCTCATGCTACCATACACCCAACACAAGGCGAACCCTGGAACATAACAGAGACAAGCTAAACACAATTCCACCTCACAGTCAGCTCAGAGGGACGCGCCAATCTCTAGCCTTGATACAAGGACACACACACGCTAAAAGGCAACCACATTTCTGTGGTCCCTGACCACAACTGTCTCTGGTCACTGAGAATGACCAGTTTTAGCCTGTCCAGGCACCTCCTCCCCAGCCACACAGTGTGCAGGGCTAGACTTAGCACCATTAGCTTAAAAGTTATTCATTTATTTATTTAGCTGTTTTGTTTTTTTTTTTTTTTTTTTTTTTGTCAAGATAGGGTTTCTCTGTAGCTTTGAAGGCTGTCCTGGAACTCACGCTGTAGACCAGGCTGGCCTCGAACTCATGGAGATCCTCCTGTCTCTGCCTCCTGAGTCCTGGGATTAAAGGTGTGCGCCACCATTGCCTGGCATAATCTGGTGAATTCTTAATTAAAATCTGAGACTGCAGTGAGACCCTGTCTCCAAAATAAAAAAAAATTTTAAAAAAGAGGATAAGGGGGAAAAAACCAGAAACAAAAGGAACACTGGTAAAACGTGGATGAGGCCTTTGCAGTCGCTCTTATGTGAGTGTAGCTGACTTCACTCCAAAGCATTTGTTTATTTTTCCAGAGAGGGTTCTTTGTACAGCCCTGGCTGTCCTGGAAGTAGCTCTGTAGACCTGGCTGGCCTCAGACCCACAGATCCACTTGAGTGCTGGGATTAAAAGCAAACACCACCACCACCCAGTAAATACTTGTGTCAGAGCACAAGTTGCAGGACTCGGTTCTCACACCATGTGGAATCCAGGGACTGAACTCAGGTCTTCAGGCTTGACAGCAAGGGACTAGGCCCAGGGCAAAGAGGCAGGGACAACACACCCTCAGCATGCCTACCTGATAGTCAGCGCTTAAGCTAACTGTCACCCATCCCACCCGAGGAGTCCCAGACCAGAAGCCAGGCCCGCTCTTGAGAAGTTACAAGTATCTGGGAGGTCTGTCTCGAACTGTGTGTTCCCAGACAATTCAGCCACTCGAAAGCTCTGTGTATCTGCAGTATCCAGAGCGTGGGAAGGGAGGTACCTGGGCAAGCTCAACACAGGGAACACCAGGGCTGCACCAGCGCTGCACAGCAGAGTGGAGTGCAGTCCAGCTCGCTGAATTCTGCACCTGTTGGCCACTCCGTTGGTACCGCCAGACTTCAGTCACTTCACTGCTCAACAACTGGTCAAGAACACTCAAGTGCAGGCCAACTGTAGCCAAGTACAGCCATGTGACTCTTACTTTGTGTCAAAACCAGCCATCTCTTCCTACAGGAAGGGGAGGGAAGAGTTGCTATGGAAACGCCCCAGGGGAAGGGAAGGGCCTGGCACACATTCTGGCAACAATCCCAGGTGAAGACCACACAAGTGGCAGGTGGTCCGCCTGGCACACAGCACCAGAGGAATCCCCACTCGGAGTCAGGTTACACCTGGTTCTTCTATTTATCATCTACAGCCCCTGCTCAGAGCAGTCAAGGTCTTCCGGTCAGCTATTACCCACTGAACACAACTCCAGAAGGAAACTGTAGCCATTAGAATCCCCCCAAATTACTTATTTTCCCCCCAAAGCCTGTGGTATTTGGGTCCTGGCCCAGCCTGCACCCACCTGGCTCTCCTGCCTGCCAGCTGGTTTTCATGGCACAGGCCAGAAGCACTGGCTATGAGTGGGCTTTTAATCGGCCCATCTTCTCCTCATCCACACACCCTCCCCCAGCCTGCGGGCCAGGATGGCAGGAAGCAAGCCTGGGCAGGCACTGCCTGTCAATCAGGAAGCTGCTGAGGCCTGCTGGGCAGGTCAGGGCCCAGTGCCCCACAGCCTGACTCACACCTGGGTCTGTGGGACAGAACTGGCCCAGATCCTCCAGGTCCTGGCTGGGAGTGTGGCCCAGCCTGGCTCCCAGCCACAGCTGTCTGCTGCCGTCTGTTCTTTTGTGTAGGTGACAAGCTCTTTTTATCTCCAAACAAAATCTAATCTGGAACTTCAATACCACAGGGGAAACTGGAAGAAACTGCAGGTGCTTTGCCCAGCCTGTGACCCTCCTGTCCCACGACACCTACCTCAGGCACTTCTTAAGTGCCCAGATGCTCTGTGCAAAGAGAAAATGCTTTTAGCCAGATGAAGGGGGGAAAAAATCCTCATGAAGACAGCTATAAAGAAAGAACTAGTAAGGACAAGCCATTTAGAAATCTAAGTAAGTATGCACACTTTGGCACGTGATCTAAAGATAGCAGAGGCCCAGGCTGGGCAGGAACAAAAGCCAACAAAGACACTGACACCCAGGCCACGCCTCTCCAGACAGGGCCCGCCTGTCCAGCAGGTTTTGGCTGTCTGTCCTTCACAGGGTCTGGCTCCCCACACACTATTTCATCAAAAGCCATTTCCGGGTAACAGGCTTAATTTCACTCCGCATTTGGGTATAAGCCAGCGTCAGATGACCAGCCAGGCAATCTGGAATGGGCTACGGCTGGTGGGGAGAAGCGACAGCTGGGCACTCAGGCTGATCATGGCAGTCGTGGGCATTCCTGAGCACCGGGTGCCCCCCCCCCGGCACTCGTGTGCCCTGGACTTTATACAACACTCTTTTTAGAAGATACCCATGTCAGCCTGTTTGACAGAGAGCATTCATGTCCAGTTGTCAAGACAGAGAGATCTTGTCAAAGGTCAAAGGGTCAAGGGCATAGACACAAACAAGGCTGTGCCAGATGGATTCTGACAGCCGTCACCCCAGGTGCGGCACTGGCAGCCTGCAAGGTGACAGCACTGGATGAGGAACCCCCAAACAGAACTCTAATTCACACCCTGACTTCATAGCCAGGCTTTCCTCAGGGAAAGCCCATTCTTTTCACGGCCTCCCTGACGCTAGTACGTCTACAGCCTGCCTTCTCAGTCTTCACCCTCAGGACCCGAGAACAGCATGACCCACACTGAGGAAGGACCTCTGCCAGCTCAGAGCACAGTGGCCACCTGGAGAAGTCATACAGTGAGTGCAGCCAAGGCCACGGCTGAGAGGCACCCATAGAAAAAGGAGGAAGACGGGTACAGTATGGAAGGGGTGGGGAGCGGCCATCACCATACAAGACAGCAAAACCATGACCTGCCCAGAAAGAGCAGGTAAGCAAACAATCCAGGAAATACCTACAGGGACCAGGAACACAGTCATTAAGATTCCTCAGCAGGGTCAGCAGGCTGGTTAGGCATGGGGCATGGTCATGTGCTGGTCTGAATGAGAAATGTCCCATCGTTAAACAAAGCGGTGCCTGACTAAGGTACTTCTAGGATAGTGGTTCTCAACCTGTGGGTCGTGACCCTTTGTGGGGTCACACATCAGATATTTACATTACGATTCAAAAGAGTAGCAAAATTACAGCTACGAAATGGTCACAACACAAGAAGCTGTATTAAAGGGTTGCAGAAAAAAAAAAAAAAAAAAAAAAAGCCGGGTGGTTGTGGCACATGCCTGCAATTCCAGCACTCGGGAGGCAGAGGCAGGTGGATCTCTGAGTTTGAGGCCAGTCTGGTCTACAGGACGAGTTCCAAGAAAGCCAAGCCTTCACAGAGAAACCCTGTCTTGAACAAACAAAGATTCCATTGTTCATTTCAGACATTTCAATGCTCACAGGCCCTGGACCACTTGGTGCAGTGGAACACAGACATACTGAGCAGCCATCCGATATGCCAACAGCAGGAAGTCCCCTAACTTCTTATATATAAGGCCAGACAACAGGTAACATTCAGCTGCAACGTTGAACTGCTTGGCCCTGCCCAATGCATCACCATGGCATATAAGTATCACAAATAAAAATAACAAACACAGGGAGCAAAAGGTCCTCATTCACAAAAGCAGGGCTCTCTGGTGTACAGGTCAAACAGGGAAATGAAGATGAACCCCAGACATAAGGCTGGACAGATACAGCAGGATGGGCCAGTCTCCTTGTCTCCTTGTGTTGTCTCTAGGGCCTCACTCAGCAAGAGTGAGACCCCAGCATCCTATGGGCTCCTGGCATCAGAGGCTCTCCATACAGCATTAGAAAGGCAGGGCAGGAATATGGGAGGGAGAGAGAGAGAGAGAGAGAGAGAGAGAGAGAGAGAGAGAGAGAGAGAGAGAGCCCTCAGCAGCTGAGTGCACATTGCTCTTAAAAAGGACTGGAACTCAATTCCCAGCAGTCATAGCAGGCGGTTCACAACCACCTCTAGCTCCAGCTCTGGAGGAGCTAACCCGCTGCGGGCCTCTATAGGCACCTGTGCTCATGTGCAAACCCTCAAGACCCACACACAAACACACACAGACATACACTTAATTTAAAAAATAAAATTGGGAGCCCGGCAGTGGTGGTGCATCCTTTAATCTCAGCGCTCGGGAGGCAGAGGCGGGCAGATCAAAACAAACGTGAGGAAACAGGTCTATCTGGGGATTCTAATGAGCAAGGATTTATTACAGGATATCAGATACCACAGAGGACACCAAGCCCAAAGACGCACCAAAAACTAAAAAAAGAAAGGAAGCCTCTTCCCAGGCCCAATCCTTCTGCACTTAGTTCACAAGCCTTTTCCGCATGCCTGACCACACATAGATCTCCATTCCTGATCCTCAGGCCCCTTCCTCCACCAGGACCACAGTGTGGACAGCAGACAGCTCATGCTGAGAGCGGCCCACTCACCTTCCGGGCCATCGGCCAGCTCACTACACAACACAGTGCCTTAAACTTCTCCCCAGTCACATTTCTGAAACACAGTGTTTGCAACCTGCCTCCACTCCACACCAGATTCCTCATGGAATGAGAATAAGTAAAGGATGAAAGGGTCAGAGGATAGCTGAGTGAGCTGAGTGACAGAAGACCTGCCTAGCCAGCACAGGGCTGGATGCTGAGCATAGCAAACATGCGTGCACGCGCGCGCGCACACACACACACACACACACTTCTGTTTTAAGGAACAAATGAGCGGGTGTGGTTATCTACAAAGCCCAGCACTAAGGCTGAAGCAGGAGGATGTAGAGTTTCAGGCCAACCTTGAGCTACACGGAGCATAAAGACCACACATAAGCCAGGTCTCGCTCTCCGTGGGTTCTAGATGCACAGCAGAAGCCGAGACTGGTTTGTCTGGACTGCAGCACCCACCCTGCAGATTTCTCAGCAGCTCTCTCCAGACTCTTGTGTAGCCGAGGCCTCCATTTCCCCACCTTGGGTTTCCTGCCTGTGCTGGGTAGACTTGCTCCAACTACCCAGCCCTGTCCTCCATAACCAGGGACCTGACTCCACACTCGTGTACACCTTCAGAAATCATGAGACGCAGGTTGAGATCGCACAGCCCCTATGAGCCCTCGGAAGCCTGTGTGCTGTAATTCTCTGGCATCCCTTGAGATCAATGGTCCTCTGTGACTGCATCTTAAACACCATCAAACTGCCCCAGTTTCAAGGCTCCTACATTGGGGATATGGATAATAAGCATGGATGTTCACCGGCTCTGTTGGGTTTCTTTCCATAACATCGTTTTGTTTTGTTTTTTGCTAACAAATGAAACGCACACTTGATATAGCTTTAAATTTTTCATGCATGCATGTGGGTGTCCTTAGCACTCACATAAAAAGCCAAGCGTAGCTGTACATGCCTGTAATTCCAGGACCAGGAACTCACTAACAGGCCACCCTAACCCAAATGACTAGTTTCTCGTTCCATGAGACCCTGACTCAAGGCTCTAAGGCAGAGTGAAAGATTTTTTTTTTAGCCCTGTGCATAGCACAGGTGCCCACACAATTGTATGCATGCACCACACAAATATATAACAAACACTTAATCCCGGGAAGCCGCTCCCAGGCACAAGGCCTCATCTCTCACCTCCAGGCAACGTGGCCTGGATTCTCAGGAACTCCCATGATGTCAATGACCTGCTTCCAGTTACTACTCTAGGGTCTACTATGGTTTGGGTTCCCATTTCAAGGGTTCAATGAGCGCTGGCTGTAGTGCGCGGCAGAGTGCTTGCCCAGAACACACAAGACCCTAAATTCTATTCCCAGCACAGAAAGAAAAAAAAATTAAAAAAAAAATCCAAGGAACTGGGCAATGGTGGTGCATGCCTTTAATACTATCACTAAGGAGGAAGAGGCAGGTGGATCTCTGCAAGTTCAAGGCCAGCCTGGTCTACAGAGAGAGTTCCAGGACAGCCAAAACTGTTACACAGAGAAACCCTGCCTTGAAACACAAACACAAATAATTTCTGGAGAAGAAAACCATCATCCATGAAGCTCACAAAGCACTGCACCCAAGTTCTAAACAAATCTGCGCTGTGTGTGTGTGTGTGTGTGTGTGCACACGCGTGTGCATGCGGATGGGAAATTGGAGAAACACTCAGCGGCTGCCATCCGGCCAGCTGCAGCTGTCCCCGAGCGGCCCAGCTGTGACTGTTTACAACGAGAGCCTCTCTGTGGATGACATCACCCAGAGCAAGCTGGAGTTTGAGCAGCCAGGAATGAGGTTTGTGGGCCTCGGGCAGGAAGCAACTTTATCTAGCCGGTCCAGTCACTGCTTCCTCAGTTCAACCCAACCCAGCACAGAGGGTAGAACCCAGGAGTGCTCCCATGATCCCCCAGGAACAGCCTGGCTGCTTTGCTAACTCCCACCTCACGGAGGTAAAGTGGGGCCTCTGGCAGGGGACAAATCCCCCTGGCTTCCTTCTCCGCCAGAACACGGGCATGAGAGGAGCCAGGGACGTGGGGGCAGATGGTGACTTCAGAGTCGGTGGCCAGGTGACATGCCAACACCCCAAATGAACACAGAGCCTTGCTACAGAAGACCTGGACTGCTATGCCACCTAGGGCTCTCCCTAGAGGGGTGGTGCAGGCGGTATAAGGAGACTGTCACAATGACTTCCTTCTGGGACCAGAATGCTCAGCGGCAGGAGCTCTCACAGTCAGAGCCTCTAACGGAGGGGAAATGCAGAGGAAAATCAGAGAGACAGTTTCACAGAAACACTCCAATGTCTGTGTCATCTACACGTGTGCACACATCTACAGAACGGCCACTGGTCACATAGTCCTCTTCTGCGGGACTCCAAAAAGCACCATTCAGACCCCCAGGGGCGTTCTGCTCAAGGACCACACACACTTCTAGAACCCTCCAAACTGAGAATGAAAAGAACCTGAAACTGAGGGGCAATTCTGGCGGCAGCAGACTGACATGCTACACGGTGAGGGCTGCAGAGGGGACTGTCTTATTACTCTCAGAAGGAGCACCCCGGGGTGCCAGGAAGTGGTGACTAACTCTGAAAGGAAGAAGACCAAACAAGTGTGCCAGCCAGATTCCCTACTGGGTAAACAGGCTAAGAAAGGCCCAGGGGCTGGACAGAGTGAGCATAAAAAAAAAGCTAAGCAAGAGATGCCCGGAGGACCTACCACCTGTGTCCTCTCCCCATGTCCCAGCAAAATGATCGCCCTCTCCCTCTCTCTCAAGTGTGAAAGAAACCATAAAATTAAAAATTAAAAAAAAATTCGAGAAAAATCCCCAGAGTTAAGAATTCAGAGACGAATGAAGGGCACAGAAAGAACACACGACGCACATAAAATCCCAGATGTTAGGAGAAAGGTAAGAACTGTTTTCTCAGTCTGTCTCCACCCACTAGCCCCCTTAGAATGAAAGGAAGCAAGGAGTCCCAGCCTGGGACAGTTTCTGACTGGTGGGTGGGGGTGATGGGTTGGGGTGCTGGACTGAATGAGAAAGAAAATGAGCAGAGCGGCAGAGCCCACCTCCCTCTGAGCCCTGGCTGGGAGGCACTGACGTCACAATCCTGCAGCCTGGATTGCTCCAGCCCCCATGGCCCACCCTTGAACTCATCCTGCAGCAGCACTGGGGAGGTGACGAATCCAACAGTCAGCAGATGGGAGGAAAAACACCTTCCAGACTCATACACAAGGCCCATAGGTTCATCCACCCCCTCAGGTGCCCAGGGTGCCCTCTAGTCAAACACCAGCCAACATCACCAAGCCATTTCTGTCCAGCCCACCAATGACGAACTCAGTCCCTAGGTTTTAGTGACAAATCAGAGTGCTAAGTCCCTAAGGGCAGAAGCACTGGGCCAGAAGCACTGCGGCTGCTTCTGGACTTAACCTTTCTCAGGTGAAAAACATCTTCAACTGTCTAAGACAGTTGCTGCCTTTGGATGCCGGAGTCTCTGAAAATGACACACACATAGGATCTAGAAAATACGGCTCAAATGACAAAGACAGGCTCCAGGGTGACAGCCACAACACACCTGGCAAGACAGCAGTAGCGCTGCGGGGAAAGAGCCCAGCCAAGACCAGGACAGGGGCTCCAGGGTACAACACTACTGACTGCCAATGTCACTAGGTAGCAAAGCCTTGATGCCATCCCCATCTCCCAGCTGTAGGCGGCACTATGGGAGATGGCAGAACCTTTAAGAAGTGGGGCTTAACAGCTGGTCCTCAGATCAAATGAGCCACACCTGTAAGGAACTGTGGGGCCCTAGTCTCCCCATCCTTCTTAAGACAGGATCTCCACACAGCCCTGGCTGTCCTGGAACTCACTACGTAGACCAAGCTGGTCTCAAACGCAGAGATCTGCCTGCCTCTGCCTCCCACATTCCCAGTGGGATTAAAGGTGTGCACCACCACGCCCAGCTTTCCTCTCTCTTTTCACTCCCTGGTAAGTAATGAGTGGAGAGTCACACACTCCCAGCAACAGTGCTGGTTTGTCACAGGGTCATGGACAAGGTCATGGATTGGAAGTTGAAAAACTGCAGGCCAAAATAAGGCTTTCTCCTTGTTAAGTAACTCACCACAGGTATGTTACAGGCCAGCACACGGGCAGAGTAACTCACCACAGGTATGTTACAGTCCAGGAGACGGCCAGCACACGGGCAGAGTAACTCACCACAGGTATGTTACAGGCCAGCACACAGGCAGAGACAGATATCTGAAGGCGTGCCGTATGTTTCTAGACTCCTTCCCATCAGTTCGTCAGCCTGTCCCTTTTGCCTGCTTGTTAACACCCACATTACTGTCGCTTTGGTGAAATCTTCATACCTCAGCTACGTGCTTCAGGAATGCCCTGATTATTCTCGGCTTTTTGCATTTTCAAAGAAATTTGAGAAATCGCTTTGTCTATTTCCAAACAAATGTCAACAGGAAAAGAAAAGCCTGCTGGGACTGTCCCTGGAATTACATGAATCTAGAGATCAGTTTAGGCAGAAATTACACCCTTAAAGGACCCACAAGCTGGTCAGCATGCGAGGTCACGACAGCTCCCGCACTACCAGCACTGTGTTAACCAGGCCGTGACTGGAAATGCAACTGTACCACCACTACAGCCCTGCCTGTGACTGACACATGCACGCACACACACACAGATCCGAGACTGTAGAAGCCTCATGATCTAGAGCAGCTAAACGGAAATAGGCCAGATGCCCATCACTGCTACAGTGGGCAAGCACTGTATTCACAGAACCAATCCTATTCAGAAGTGAGAATAAATACAACTACATGGATGAAACCCACAAAGGTGGGGGACAATCCACATACAAAAAAATGTAACTGACATGAACCTAAATATGCAGAGCAATTTAAAGATAGAAGTCATAAGCACAAGAGAGAAAAAAATATACTTAAGTTTCCACAGCTTGGTACATAGAGCCCACTCAAAATGGTCCAAGAGAAAACAGCAGCGCACAAAGCAGAACACAGACATGTTCAGACAGAAGCCCTCGCAGGTTCGAAGGAAAGTCCCAAATTCAGAAAAGCAAATAAATCCCCAACCACAGAGCCTAAAATAACAAAATAGAAGCCAGGTATGATGTCCATGCCTATCTATGATCCTAGCACTAAGGAGGCTGAGGCAGCAGGATTGCTATTAGTTCCAGGCCAGTCTGGGCTACAAGAAAGACCTGTCTAAATAAATGAGGAAAAACAGAAGAATGCCTCAGCCAGGCGGTGGTGGCACACGCCTTTAGTCCCAGCACTGAGAGGCAGAAGCAGGCGGATCTCTGAGTCTGAGGCCAGCCTGGTCTACAGAGTTCCAGGATAGCCAGGGCTACACAGAAAAACCCTGTCTAGGAAAACAAAAATTTTTGCTCCCACCAGGGAGGCGGTCTGACTCGCGCCACTCCCAGGCTCACCAGCTGCAAGAGCCTTTATCTGCTGCCCTGGGAAACTATTTCTTAGATGACTAGAGAATATCATCAGGGATGGACGCCTGCTGTAGGATAATTTTGTAACTCTCTACATCTACAGAATAAAAGTTGAAGCCAGGACTGGGGTGTGGCTCAGGGGTAGATTGCTCACCTAACATGCAGGATAACAGACCTAAGTTCAAACCTGAGAGCGAAAAAAAAAAATTTTTTTTTGTGGTTTTGAAAAAAATTTTTTTCCAGACAGCTACAGTGATGATATGCACATTGATCTCAGCACTCAGACAGGCAATTTCTGTGAGTTCCTGGTCAGGCTGGTCTACAGAGCAAGTTCCAGACCAGCCAGGGACACACATTGAGACCGTGTCTCAGAAGACATGATTTTTATTAAGCTTTATCTACTTATTATTTTTGGTGTGTGTGGGTGTGTGTGTGCGCGCGCGCACGCACGCACGCATGCATGCATGTATACCAAAGGACAAATAGTGGGAATGGGCTCTCTTCCACCCACAGCCGGGCTCCTGGACAGCATCCACACCTTACACACTTGGGTCAGTACTTGTTCACCACCTGACAATCTTACGAACCACAATTTTATTTATTTGTTTGTTTGTTTATTGGTTTTTTGGGGAATGGGTTGTCTGTGCAGGCCTGGCCATCCTGCAATTTGCCCTGTAGACCAGGCTGGTCTCAAACTCAGAGATCCATCTACCTCTGCCTCCATCCTGGGTGCTGGGATTTAAAGTTAATGGTAGGGACCACCACCGCCCGCCCAGCAATGAACCACACTTTAAACTTGTGCTCACAGTACTGAAGAAGGCAGGAGAGGGTGGGGAATGGCACTAAGAATTCTGGGGGTGATGCAAAGCTCAGTCCACTCAAAACAAAGCAAAAGCATCGCGGACTGCTGCACTGCTGGAAGAGGCAGAAGCTGGCAAGGGTGACTGCCACGAGATGCCCCAAGGTGTCGGATGTAGAGGCACACACCTATAATCTCAGCACTGCAGAGGCGGACCCAAGAAATGCTTTGAGTTTGAATCCAGCCAGGGTTCTACAGAAAGAAAGAAAGAAAGAAAGAAAGAAAGAAAGAAAGAAAGAAAGAAAGAAAGAAAGAAAGAAAGAAAGAAAGAAAGAAAGAAATCCCTAAGGAGACTCCTCAGCATGCAGGTTCTGAGCTCCATCTACCTTGAGTGAGGCCCCACCTACCAGGCTGGCTGAACACTTCTGATGCACAAGGCAACTCAAAGGGCTGTGGAGGTGGCTGTCCTAAGAGCCAAGGTGGCAGTGCCCAAACAGCCCCCACAAGGTCTTCCTTCTCTTAAAAGAATGGTAAAATTCTGAAGGTGGGGATGGGGAAAAGGGCTGAATTAGTCTCATTGATCCCCAAAGGGTTATATAGGGAATCCACACAGTGGGCTCCCCAACAGACAAGACCAGGTCAGAAGGAAAAAAGATGGAGAAAACTCACTATAAGGGCCAGCCATTCCCCAAGGGTGTAGTGAGGGGCTGCTGGCTGCGTGCGTTCCTGCCACCCAGCTCCCGGCCGCCTGGCTCCCGCACAGCTAGCTTAAAACCTGAAATAATTACATGGAAACTGTATTTTTTTAAACACTGCCTGGCCCATTAGTTCCAGCCTCTTACTCACATCTTGACTAACCCATATCTAATAATCTGTGTAACACCACGAGTGGTGTCTTACCAGAAAAGATTCAGCACGTCTGTCCTGGTGGCGGGCTCCATCGCATCTCTCTCCCTGAGGAGAGGCATGGCAGTCTGGCTCAGAGAGGAGAGGTGAGGCACGGCAGTCTGCCTCACCTAGGAGCGGTGTGGCAATTGTCTGAGCAATCTACCTCACTTCCTTTTTCCTGTTCTGTCTACTCCACCTACCTAAATCTTGCCCTATCAAAAAGCCAAGGCAGTTTGTTTATTAGCCAATGGGAATCCTCCATCACAGGGTTCTGATGGGTCCAGCAAACTATGAGCCCTGATATACCTGATCCTACTTATTCACATAGAATATTGCAGCCAAGGATGGAGAGGTGGCTCAGCAGGTAAGAGCAGGTGCTGCTCTTGCAGAGGACCAGGTCTGAGTCTCAGCACCCACAAGGCTGTAACACCAGTCCCAGAACAATCCAAAACCACCTTCTGGCTTCCTTGGGTTCTGCATGCACGTGATACACAGGCTTAAATGCAGGCAAGAAACATACACAAAAACAAAAATAAACAGCTGGGTGGTGGTGGCACACGCCTTTAATCCCAGCCCTCAGAGAGGCAGAGGTGGCAGATCTGAGTTCAAGGCCAGACTGGTCTATGGAGCAAGTTCTAGGACTTGTTACACACTGAGAAACCCTGTCTTGAAAAATAACCAATAAATAAATAAGTCTTTAAAAGGAAATATTATGCCAGGTGGTGATGGCATATGCCTTTAATCCCAGCACTTGGAAGGAAGAGGCAGGTGGACCTCTGTGTGTTCAAGGCCAGACTGGTCTACGGAGCAAGTTCTAGGACTTGTTACACACTGAGAAACCCTGGCTCAAAAAACAAAACAAAAAACACCACACAGCCAGGTTTAGTGACACACGCCTTTAATCCCAGCACTGGGGAGGCAAAGGCACATTTCTGAGTTCAAGGCCAGCCTGGTCTACAGAGTTTCAGAACAGCCAGGGCTACAAAGAGAAACCCTGTCTTGGAAGAGGGAAAAAGAAATATCACATGGTTTGCTCATACACATTTATCCCACAAACAACTCCCGATCACAGCTGCCTGAACCAAAAAATCTTATCCTAACCAGCCCACCCTGGAGACTCGGCCCACCCTGTTCCATTCCCTGGGCCTTGAATGTCAACAACGAATAAATGGTGAGCTCTGAGGTCTCAGGCGTGCAGAGCTCTTTAGCTAATTAAATCTCTACTTTGTTCCCAGTCAGCTTCTCCAGCCCAGCACCATGATTCACCCAGGATGCAGAGAAGCACAGCGGCCTCTTCCCCAGGGAGCCACGTCTGACAGGCATTTTGCATGCAGGCAGGAGCATGCCAGGTGTCACAGGCACAGAACAGCCTGTTGGGGGCTGTTTTCAGGACAGGACTCCTCTGGATGTGGAGGACCAGCAGGCAGGAAGCAATGACTTTCACTTTCTACTTCCCATGTTGTACAAGTGCTTAGAGTTTTTTCACAAGCCTGGATGTTCACTGATGCCTGTTTTGGGGTCATCTGTGTTTTGAAGTACAAAATGCAGAACCCACGCCATAACACCGCTGGGTGGCCCGGTTTCCCACCCTGTGCCAGTGCAGTCACTCTGCACCAATGCAGTGCCACAGCTGGGGAAATGAGGCAGCTGCATCCTCCAGCAACAGAGAAACTGAGTCTCCCAGAACAGGCCCTGTGTCCACAGCCACTGCAGGTGGGCGAGAAGGCTACAAGAAGGACCGTGGCTGGCTAGCTGCTGAGCCCCAGTACAGCCAGAGCCGGAAGGGGTGTGGGGGGAGGCTCAGACCGCCTTCACTTTCTCTCCAAGAGAAAAAGACCCCACACCAAGAGGCCAGCCAGTGGTCAAACACCCTTACTGGCTGGAAAAGACAATGACAGTGGAATCTTGGAGATATGAGTGGCAGTAAGAGCCCAGGGCACCTGCTTCCCAGGAAGGCAAATGTTGGTTAAGGGGTCTGAGCCCTGGAGCAAAAGGTGCGGGGTGGCTGTTGGATCCGGGTCTATGCACAATTAGAAGCCTCAGCATCTAGTAAACAGATGAGTCCCAAGTGTGCAGCCTGCCTACTCCAAACCCCTGGGCCCTCCTTGAGTGCTGAGTTCAGGGCCATTAATAGCTCTGTTTATTGAGAGTCGCTTGCCTCGTGCCAGGTGCCTTATAAACACCTAGGTACGTGAGTGACCTTCCACATCCTCTCCTCCAGTCTGGACGGAAGGAGTTGCTGCAGCATTCTAGAGCAAGCAGAGCAAAGCAAAAAGATTAAACAGCCAGGCGCAGGCCATCGGCTTAAAGTATTCTGGGCTTGAGAGTAGTGGACCCCAAAGTAGATCTTGCACCCACCACAGAGGGCACAGGCGGGGTGTGGGCCATGCCTCTCCTCCAGTAAACGCCTGGTTTTGAGTTCACAGAAGCAGCAGCAGAGAGATGACAGCACTGACATCTGAAAGGCCTCCTCTGGGCACGCTGCAGCTTAACCCGCCCCCCACTGCCCCAGACCTTACCAGATCTGCCTCCGACACTCTAAGCTTTGGGTCTGGTAAAGTCACAACCATGTCAAGAGCGTCCTCGGTTTCCTAATGAATCAAAGGCCAACCTAAGAAACACGAGACCCTGTCTCAAAAAAATAAAATACAGAGGCTCAGGTAAAGGCACTTCCTGTCAAACTGACAACTCCAATTTAATCAGGGACCTACACGGTAGAAGAGAACCAGCTCCCATAGGTTGTCTTCTAACCTCCACACGTGCAGTGACATCCGTGTGCACACACACGCACACACACACACATAATTTGTTTTGTTTTTCCAGACAAGGTTTCTCTGTGTAGCCCTGGCTACCCTCAAACTCACAGATCTGCCTGCCTCTGCCTCCAGGATTATCTTTGTCCTTAGGCCCCACTGTGCCCTCTCCCAGCCACACAGGGGTCCTCACCTGACCGACCACCAGAGCAGCTCCTGCCGCAGCCCTGCACAACAGACTCCCATCCACAATTCAGTTCTGAGCAACAGACCAGCAGCTCGCAGCCTCTGGCCCTACTACCCCGACTCCAAAGGCCTTTGCGCTGAGATCCACCACCTCACGCCTACTAGATACCAACAGAAACGGTCACGCAAAGGGCAAAGTAGGGTTCTTAACAAGATGCTGCTGCTCAGGTAGCAACCAACACGCTCACAGGCTATTTAACATACACACCACGCTTTTGAAGAGGAAGCTGTCCTCCGACCGTGCACCATGGCACATTCCCTCATGTATGCATATGCTTGCACACACTGAGACACAATTTTTGAGACGGGATCTCACTATGTAGTCATGGCTGGCCTGGAACTCACAGAGTTCCACCTGCCTCTACTTCCCCAGTGCCGGTGTTAAAGGTGTGCACAACCATACTCGGCTATGAACCAAATTGGCCTTGAATGGTGTGTACTGGCTAGTTTTGTGTGACAACTTGAACCAAGCCAGAGTCATCAGGGGAAGAAGTCTCAGCTGAGGATATGCCTCCTTGAGATCCAGCTGTAAGACATTTTCGTCCATGGTGGGTGGGCCACCCCTGGGCTGGTTGTCCCCAGTTCTTTTAAGTTGCAGACTGAGCAAGCCAAGGAGAGCAAAGTCAGTAAGCAGCATCCCTCCATGGCCTCTGTACCAACTCCTGCCTCCAGGATCCTGCCCCGTTTGAGTTCCTGTCCTGACTTCCTTCAATGACAGCAATGTTGAAGTGTAAGCCAAATAAACCCTCCCCAACTTGCCTTTTGGTCACAGTGTTTCAAGGCAACAAGAAAACTCTAAGACAACTGGCAATCCTCCTGCCTCCACTTCCCAAGTACCAAGGTTACAGCGAGTTCTGCCATCTTAGTTCTGCTTTTATTACTTTTGATAAATTGGTTTCTTAAAAAAAAAAAATAATAAAGGCATGAGCCACCACACCCAGCTTAATCTATGTATGTATTTACAGGTGTGGTGGCATATGAGCCTTTAATCTCTGCACTCGGAGTAGAGGCAGGTGGACCTCTGTGCAGTCAAAGTAGCCTGGTCTACACAAGCAGTTGCCCAGGACAACCAGTGAGACCTCTTTTTAAAATAAATAAGCCTTCTGGGAATATCTGGGCCATGGGATTGAGTTATTTTTGTTTGTTTTTTTATATATACTTGTTCATTTTTTAAAAACTTAGTAAGGGCAGGGCGGTGGTGGTGCACACCTTTAATCCCAGCACTCGGGGGGCAGAGGCAAACAGATCTATGTGAGTTCGAGGCCAGACTGGTCTGCAGGAGCTAGTTCCAGGACAGGCACCAAAGCTACAGAGAAACCTTGTCTTTAAAAAAAAACAAAAAAACAAAAAAACCCAGGACCTGGTGTGAGCTCACCCACATCTCTGCACCCCCCTCCCCATTTGTTTTCTAAGTCTTTTCCCAAGCCCATAAACAGTGCAAACTGTAAACAGTGTGCAGTTCTCTGCACTCACTCACTTTCCCTTCTTTTGTTTAAACTAGTATTGCACACACAATATTTTGTAATTAATTTATCAGGAAAACAAACACCAGAAAATGTCATATTTTGTCTCAAAACACTCCTGCTCTCCCTAGTGACTTCTAAACACTGAGCCCATTCAGGTCACCCAGGCAGGAGGGACCCGGTCCCTCCCAGACAGGCCTGTATTTTCTGTCCTTGTGGGAACAGAGCTGTTCTCTAAGCTCTGGACTGTCTGTAAACACTGTCTGGCCTCGAACTCACATAGATCTGTTTGCCTCTGCCCCCCGAGTGCTGGGATTAAAGGTGTGCACCACCACCGCCCTGCCCAAAAAGCTCCGTGGAACACAAAGAGACCTGGGTAAGGGCCCTGGCCACAGACCCCTTCTCCTATCCAATCATCAGTACAAAGCCACAACCCAAGGCGTGCTGGGAGGTGGAGCACTTACAGAATGTCCATATTCAAAGGGCCTCAGTACCCTGAAAAGCATGAGCTCTCTCCTGGGATCTGCAGTTTCTGATCACTACTTCCAAGTGGGTGCTTATTTCAATTCTGCCAAACTGCAGACCACCACCCCTACTTTCCCAGGCTGACCTGAGCCTGACTCTGGTGGCCTCTCGTGAGACCCTCTCACACAATTCTCTAGCTCATGGCACTACAGGTGACAACAGAGAATGCATTTACACAGGAAACAACAGCACACACGGGGGAGGGATCCGCGGATTGAAAACAGCTATGCTTACTAGCTGTGCGCTACAGAGAAACAGATGAAGAAAAATTTAGTACATATGCATGCAGAAAAGTGTGAGGGGAAGGGTGTGTGTGTGTGTGTGTGTGTGTGTGTGTGTGTGTGTGTGTGTGGTGGCCAAGAGGACGACTCTGGAGGCTTGATTCTCTCCTTCTAGTTTTACCTGGATTCGAACTCAGGTCCTCAGGCTTGAACTGTCATCTGGTCATCCTATTGGTTTTTTTTTGTTTTGTTTTTGTTTGTTTTAAAGATTTATTTATTTATTATGTATACAACATTCTGCCTCAATGTATGCCCGCACGCCAGATCTCAGTACAGATGGTTGTGAGCCACCATGAGGTTGCTGGGAATTGAACTCAGGACCTTTGGAAGAGCAGCCAGTGCTCTTAACCTCTGAGCCATCGCTCCAGTCCCCCTATTGTTTGTTTTTTAAGGCAGGGTCTGGCTCTGCAGCCCAGACTACAATGAAATTCCTGATCCTCCTGTCTCAGCCTCAGAAAGCTCTGAAACACTACAACATGGAATGAGCCTTGCGAGCATGCTAATAAAGTAGGCCAGGAATAGAATGAACTGTGGGTTATCCTGTTTATACAAGGTGCCCAGAATGGCCAAACTCAGAAACAAAGCAGGCTGGCGGCTGGCTGACGATGCAGGGAGGAAGTGTCAATGGACGGCCTTTTGGTTCAGGATAACGGGCCTGGAGATGGCTGGTAGTGAGTGAGTATCCCTGTCACCAGACCTCATGCCACTGACCTGGACACTCACAAACAATGAATTTTTAGCACAATAAAAATTGCTTAGGGGCTGAGAAGGTTGTGTGTAAAGTGCCTGCTGCACAAGCATGCACACATCCATGCACATACGCATACACTGTACCCACACACACACAAAATAAAAATTATTTTAAAACTTTGTTTACAATTGTTAAAAGTGAGATAAGAAAAAACAGAACCAAGATGGTAGCGCGCACTGTAATCTCGGTACCTGGGAAGAGGAGGCAGGCAGGTTGCCAAGTCGAGGCCCTCTGGGGCTGCACAGCCAAGCGCGGTGGCCAGTACCTTTAATCACCAGCACTCAGGCAGTGGAAAAGGCAAATCTCTGTGAGATTTGGGGAATTCTGTTGTTTGTTTTGGTTTGGGTTTTTTTTGTATTTTCAAGACAGGGTTTCTTCTCTGTGTAACCCTGGCTATCCTGGAAATCGCTTTGTAGACCAGGCTGGCCATGTTCTCCAAGAGATCTGCCTGTCTTTGCTGGGATTAAAGGCTTATACCACCATGCCTAGTTCTGTGAGTTTGAAGCCAGCCAGGACTACACTGCTTATTCCAGGCCTCATAAGAGTGCCTACAAAGAGAGACTCTCTGGAACAGAAACCACTACCCACCCTGGGGAGGCGGTGGCTCACAACTTCAATCTGAACATACCAAAAAAAGAAAGTAATGACAGGTTGGGGCGGTCCCCAAAGTCTCTTGGGAGGGGCTTCCTGCCATACCGCCAGAACAATTGGAGGTTTGAGACAAGTGCCCTGTCTACACTCAATCCAGTCTGTGATGAAGCCCTTGAACCAGGGACTGGAGAGATGGGGAAGCATTAAGATCAGTTATTTTCTTGCGAGACTCGAATTTGGCTCCCAGCCCCCACGTCAGGCTGCTAGCAATCACCTGTAATTCCAGCTCCAGGGCACCCAACACCCTTTTCTGAACTCTCCGAGCACAGCAGTCCTGTACACAAACCCACATAAACATAATTAAAAATAATAAAAATAAACCTTAAAAAATAAAATGTCCCTGATCCAGATAGAGCCACTCATAACCTGGTGGTTCAAGACAGAAGAGGAAGGTCGGACTAAAAACTCCAGAAGAAAACCAGAACAGTCCTCACACCCTTTGACCTCAGAAATCCCACTGTGGGAGTGATAGCCAGAGATAAGAACAGAGAGGAATGTCTAACAAATTGCAAGATTAAATAAATCACGGCAGATGCATGAAATACAACACTCAAAGGAAGAACCAAGCTGTAGCTTTGCACAGTGTATGTGGAAATGTTCTGGGTGCAAGGATGCCAACATATTCCTGTTCGTTCTCCAGTCTAGGGGCGAGGAGAGATGGTTTGCACCCCTATTTCCTCATTGATCCTCGGTGTTTTCTAATTTTCTCACTCAGGAATTTCACTTTAATCGTAGGGTTTGGAAACATTATCTTAAAGGGTCTTACACAATGGCAGGGAAAGAAGTGACCGCGGAGTATCTAATGCAGGATGGGAGAACTGAAAACCAACTCGGCTTCTCCCAACACCTCAGCTTCTCCTGCACCACAGAGAAAGGGGGCAATGGTCTGAAAGGAGGGATAAAGGACCAAGGCTGGCTGCAGAGAGGCACAGAGGCAAACACTTCAGACAATAGGTACACAATTGAGGTGGACTTCACCCTGCGTGGCCAGCCACCTCCACTGCATGAGAAGCCAGCATTGCTGCAGCACTGAAGCTCTGGGAATCACGTTTCTCAGATAACACAGGATTTAAAAAAAAAAAAAGTGCAGTTGAGAACAAAGCTCAAGCAAGGCTTCCGACTCCAGTCACCAAGGCAAACACCCTCCTGGCACACAGATTTCCCACGGGCCTGCTGGTACAAACAGTGGCATCACCTGTGGTGAGACCCAGGTTTGCCAACTCCCAGGTGAGGAGGCAAAGGGGGCCCTGTGAGACCTAAAGGCTCATCGTAAACAACATTCCTGCTCCGGAAAGCTAACCTTTCTCCATGGCTTCCAGCACCACACAACACAGGCCATGTGTGGCCCCATCCAAATGATCCCCAGTCTAGCAAACCCAAATAATAAAACCCTAATAAACACTGAGGCGCGAGAGATGGCTCCATGGGAAGGGTGACCAACACCAACAACGACAACCTGACTTTGAATCTAAGGAGAGAAACCAACTCCCACAGGTTGCCTTAGGACCACCACTAGGATACATGGGACACGAACAGACACACACAATAAATACAATTGACTATGATTCGAAAAAAAAAATGGCCTTAGACTTACTAAGTCCTTCCATTGCATACAATATTCATTTCAAAACCGAAAGTAACAAGCTCACATTACAAAACCCAACAGCGTCTGCTGGCCATTTTCTTCCTTCCTTTTCTAAGAGAAAAATGTTTTAAGGTCTGCTTTGGGCAGGCCCTATTAATACCTGCTAGCCTGTAACACAATCCGGACATGTGACAGCACAGCAGCCTCGGTATGCAATTCAGAAGGACGTGCACTGGTCCTCCCAGCCTATTCCGGTTTAAAATAGAAACAAACACCAAAATGCTCAATCTTAAATGGTAGAACGAACAATGGGAGAGGTAACCAACCCACAGCCATTGGCAACGTGAGTTGGTACTTTGTGAAAGGAAAGAGGGGAGGTAAAGCTTAAAGTATAATAAAATAATCTTTCAGAGAAAAGGTGGTGTGTGTGTGTGTGTGTGTGTGTGTGTGTGTGTGTCAAACTGGATGGAGGACGGTTAAGAGGCCAAACAAAAATCCCTCAGCAAAGCCCAAGGCTCAGGAGCCAGTTCTGACCGGCCATTCCAGAAACTCCACTTTCCAAGGCTTGACTGTAAATGCCCTGGGATTTCCCCTCACCCATTCCAAGCCAGTGAAGAGTGCCGAGGACTACGGCAGGCCCCACCAGGGTGCCGGCACAAGCAGCACAATGAATTCAAGCTCCCCAGGAATTCAAGTCTTGGAGGCAGGGACAGCAGACTCTGTCTTCCCTGACACAGAAGGCTAGGACCAGACCGGTGAAGGAGGCCAAACACAGACCAGCCGAAAGGCAGGGGAATAAAGGGCCTGGAGGGGGCATGGAAGTTCCTTAAACAAGATGATTAAGCCAAACCAAGTGAGACAATCCCCCACCCCCTCCCGGATGCAAGTCACTGTTTATCCAAAGGGGACCAACGAGTTACTCAGGGCTAGTCTAGGAGGCAAGCTAGGCCTCAGTCACCACACACAGTGAGACAAATACTGGTTCCCTCCCACCCTCCGTGTATTATCCTCCGTCCTTCCATGGTCTCCCAGCGGCCTCGGGATCTGGCTGAGCCCACTGCTTTTAGGCACGAGGGTAGTAAAGAGACTATCAAAACGGTCACCATCCCAGAAGACACAACAGAAGGACAAAAGCAAGAAATTAAACGGGACCAACACAACCAAGGAACCACAAGAACATGCACGCGTACCACCTTCCCACAGATGGAGACGCTCTGCTGTCGAACCTTACCTGCGGCTCCCACGAGATGCACGAGCAGCCGTAATTATTCCCATTTTATAGATGCAAGAGCTGGGGCTCAGAGACTGAAGTAACTCAAGGGTATCTGAACAGGGCTCCAAAGGCTCACTTGCCTGAACAAGCTGAAGGCTCCCAAACAATTACTTGCCTATCCCCAAGGAGGGCAGTTACCTTCCCAGGGTTCCAGCCCACTGAAACCCAGCCACCACCAGAAAGGCCCTGCACTAGAGAGGCAGCAGGTTCTTGTGGGCTACACATGCCTTCCCAAGCTCATTCCCCACAGAGGCCCACACTGACCAAGCACCTAAACAACGTGGGTATTTTGTTAGATTTTCACGATGTGGCTAGGCTGACCTGGAACTCCTACACCACACAATGTTTTGCATCCCTTCTCCAATGTCGCCACTCCAAAGTCAGCACCTGTGGCACGCTCCGGCATGGATGACACCACAAGTGGCCAACCTTCTATCCTAGGTTCACAACACCGGAACCATAGAGCACCGACCGCATGCCAAGTCATGTCTCCCTGCCAACGAAGGCTGAGGAGTCCCTAGGTTTGGAGGTGGTGGCAGCAGGTATCCCATTCTACAGCCCGTACCCCTCAGGTCCCACCCTGCAACACGACGGTGCAAGCATTACGATACAATACGAGCCCCTGCAGTTGTACTGCCACGAAAAGACGACAAGGCTTCAAACGGACAGACTGAAAGCCCAAAGGAGATGTATAAAATAGACAACACACCGAAAATACATGCTAACCTTTCCAGGAAAGAAAACCGTAGGTAAATTTTAACTGTCATGCAAAAGACAGGCGTTTATAAAGGCTTCTCCCAGGCAACCATTTAGCAAATGACACACTCCGGAGAGCATCGGCGCCCCCCTTCTCCCACTTCCTTCAAGCTCACCATTGCCTGGAGGGGCGGGGGGACACCTATTCTTGCCTAACAGTGGGTTTCGTCTCCCCACGATATTTACAAAGAAAGGAAAGCAGCGTCCACTTTTGTGCAAGCAGAACCTCTCCAAAGAGGCCCACCACCTCAACAGGGCTACGTTTCTCTCTTAAAAGGTAGGCGAAGAAAAAACAAAACAAAAAAAATCATCAATCTAGCAGGCCCCGAGCAGCGACATCCTGTTTATTAGCAAAGATTTTTAGCTGCGGCTTCGGGTGCCCTGAAAACACCACCCCACTTCCCGCAGCCGAACCCACACGAGCCGAGGCGGCGCTCGGCCTGCGGTTCCGGGCGGCCTCGGGGTCCCGCGTCCCCCGCCTCGGCCTACGAGGCAGCTGTCCCCGGGTGCAGGAGAGCCCTCCGCGGACCCCGACCGCGATCCGATCCCGGCCCCGCCCGGCCCGCCGTCCTCCCGCCCTGGCCGCGGACACACAACAATGGCGAGCTGCAGAGCGCCGACCAGGCCGCAGCCTCGAGCCCGCCGCAGCGCACGGCAGTGGAGACAAAGCGCAGCCCCGGCCCCGGCCCCGGCCCACCTGGTCTGCGTCCGCGAGCGACGGGCCCGGGCGATGGCGGTCGGGCGGCGGCCGGGCGCGGGGGCGGCGGATGGCGGCGGATTGCGCGGCGGCGGCGCGGGGCTCGGCGCTCTGCGCTCCTGCCTCCTCCTCCTCCTCCCGCTCCTCGGCGCTCGCTGGAGCCTCGGCGCTGTGGCTCGCCGCCGCCTCCCGCCCGCGCTCGGCTCCCCGCCCCCCGCCGCCGCCGCCCCCGCCTCCGCGCCGCCCCCGCCCGCCGTCCTCACAGTGGCCCGCGCAGCGCCCCCTGCCGCGCTGCCCCTGTCCCGGGAGGGAGGGCGGGAGAAAAGGTGCGGGGAGCGGGCTGGGCCGCCGCGGTGCAAAGGGGCTGCGGAAGAGAGGGACCTCAATGGAGAGGAAGCTAGCTCGGCTGGAGCGGGGACGCGGTGGGGAGGGACCTCGACCGAGAAGAAGGGGCTTAGGTGGAAAGGAGGCCTAGGTGGAGAAGGTGCCTAAATGGAGGGAGACCTTGGTGGAGACGAGACCTAGGTGCAGGATCTTGAGGGAAAGGGGCCTAGGTGGAAAGGGACTTGGAGAGAGAGGTATCCCCCGTGTAGAAGGGGCTCGGTTGAAAGGGGCTGCAACGGAGAAGATGGCTCAAAAGGAGAAAAAGTGGAGAAGGAACAGGATGGACAGAGAGACCTCAGTGGAGAGGGGCTCTGGGTAGAGACCACCCCCGCGATGGAGAGGACCTCGATGGAGTGGGGGAAGGGGCTCCCGAGAGAGGACCCCAGGGAGAGCTCTGGGGTGAGAGTGGGAAGGGGAGGTGGGAAGGGCGCGGCTCTTGAGAAGGCAGGGGATGCAGACTTAGGACCTGGAAGGAAAGCAGGAGAGAAGGCTCAAAAAAGGGACCGGGCCTGGATCCTGCCCCTTTACCCACAGAGCCATAGAACCTCCTGACAGCCCGACAGCCCGGGCTGTGTTCGAGGGTGGCTAAGGGGGCGCGGGGCGGGCGGGGGGGGGGGGGGGAGGCAGAAGTAGCTCATTGTAGTTTCCGTTTCATAACAAATGCACAGTATGGATACTTCACCCCTTTTGTTAAAAGACGTCGTACACTACCCCTCTTGGGTGTTACCTTGTATTTGTGTGAATGCAAAACAAAAGGTCTGCGAGAGAGAATGGCTCCCCTCGCGGTTACTAGTGTGATGCAAAGTAGGGAGTTCTCCCTGTTTATTCCAGATACCCTGGCAATTAAAAATAATATTCAAGAAACAAAAGCAGTAATAAAAGAGAATAGTTGGGGGATATAGCTCAGTTGTAGAATTCTCGTGGTTATTATGCAGGAGGCCCTGGGTTCGATTACTGAAAGAAAAAAGTAGAGCCACAGACAGCATCTTAAGGATTTTAATGAAAGGCTAAATCCCAGCTCTGCCTGCTACCATGCCCTATTAGCCCATGTTAGTGGGCTGTGTTTGTCTGATTTAATGTCAACCCTGGAGCACTTACTATTGCTCCAATTAACAGATAAGAAAAAGGAGGGCCGGGCGGCGGTGGCGCACGCCTTTAATCCCAGCACTCGGGAGGCAGAGGCAGGAGGATCTCTGTGAGTTCGAGACCAGCCTGGTCTACAAGAGCTAGTTCCAGGACAGGCTCCAAAGCCACAGAGAAACCCTGTCTCGAAAAACCAAAAAAAAAAAAAAAAAAAAAAAAAAAAAAAAAAAAAGAAAAAGGAGGGACCGAGAGCATACATAGCTTTCCCAAGGCTGTTAACCCATTTCTGTGGAACTTGGAATGCCAGGCCCAGTGCCTGGGGAGTGAGGTTCTGGGGAGTTTTACAACCTTTCCTATGCTTTCCCATGTTTACTGCTTTGTGTTCATGATCACTTTTATGTTATCTCCTCTTCCAAATAAACCTGCCAGGCATGGTGACTCATGTCCATAATCCCAACACTGGAGAAACTGAAACAGAAGGGCCGCCGTTCATCTGAGACCAGCTTTGTGTAGTAAGCTCATGCTACATAGCAAGACCCTGGTTTCAAAAATAAATGAGTCCAGCAGGGTGTGGTGGTGCAGACATGTATGGAATCCCAGCTCCGAGGAGAGGGAAGCCATGGGGATCAGAAGTTTAAAATCAGGGAGATGGTGGCACACGCCTTTAATCCCAGCATTTGGGACGCAGAGGCAAGCGGATCCCTGTGAGTTCGAGGCCAGCCTGGTCTACAAGAGCTAGTTCCAAAACAGGCTCCAAAGCTACAGAAAAACCCTGTCTGGAAACACCAAAAAGAAAAAAGAAAAGAAAGAAAAAGAAAGGAAGGAAGAAAAGAGAGAGAACAGAAAAAAATGCATTCATGCTGGACATGAACAGACTCTATTTCTGTCATTATTCCCAAGACAGGAAGACAGAGCATCTCTCTCCATCACTCCTGAGGTTCAGTGGGTGGCAAGAGCACCCTGAAAATGATGAAAGGATCCAGGAGGCTGTGTGTAGGTCATAGGTAAATATCTTGGCGTATGAGACGGAAGTGTCTTTGCATTTTGGTCTTCTCAATGAGTCCTAGAACCATTACCACCCCACTGTGGAACAACTATGTATTTTATTCAACACACTAAATAAAAAATACCATTCATGAGACCAGGCATGGTGGCTCACGACTTTTATCCCAGCACTCAGAAGGAAGAAGCAGGCCATTCTCTGTGAGTTCAAAGCCAGCCTGGTCTACATAGAAAGATCCAGGACAGTCAGGGCTCTGTAGAGAGACCCTGTCTCAAACAACCACAAAACAAAAAAATCATCATTCTGGCCTTGTATATCCAGTTCTCGGGGGCCACATGTGGCCAGGGTGCATGTGCAAGTGTTTCTCTAGAAAAGTGTGTATGAGTAGTACACATTTGGAAACCAAAGGGCAGGAGTAATGTTAGCTGTCTGTCCCTTCCCTGTGGCATAGCCCGGGATATCTGTCTCCCATCTCACCATAGGATCACTGTGACTAGAGATGGCCACCGTGGGGGTTCTGGGGGTTCAAATGTCATGTTTGCATAGCAAGCTCTTAGTCCACTGAGCCATGTCCCCAGCCTCGAAAGGAATTTATCTTTCCCATTGCTCTTTATGTTCTTTGCATAGTGAAAGAGCTGATAGGGGCTACATGGCACCAAAAAAGGCAGAAAGGCCTCCACCTCCTGAGGGCTACGGGTAGAGGCCTTCTCCACCAACAGACAAGACAACATTTGCCACCATGAGAAATGTATACCTGCTGGGGATCAAACCCAGAGCCTTGTGCGTACTAGGCAAGCCCTCCACCAGCTGAGTTCCATCGCCAGCCCAGGCAGAAGAGTTTGCTAAATACAGGGCAGGAGGGTAGCTGACTGACAGTAACAAAAGTATCCTCTGTCCTTTCTCTTTCTGGTCTGAAGATTGAATCCAGGGCCTTGGACATGCCAGCCAAGCTCTGTCACTAATGTCTATCCCTTTCCTGCCCCTTGTGCCTTCAGTGGGTCCTTTACACGCCTGTGGTTTTACAGTTTTTCGCAGTGGTCATTTGGATTTTGTTTGAGATAGGGTCTCACCGTGCAACCCTGGCTGGTCTGAAACTCTGTGTGAACCATGCTGCCTTCAAGCTCACAAGGATCCCCCTGCCCTGCCCTATGAGTGCCAGCATGACCAGTACAGTGCTTACTTGGAAAATACCGAATCAGAGTTAGGCAGGTCTGCCAGATGTTAGCAGATGGAATGCTTACAAATCATATCTGTTGAGCGAAGGAGATGACTTTGTGATTAAAAGCACTGGATGCTCTTCCAGAGGACCCAGGTTCAATTCCCAGCACCCACATGGCAGCTCACAACTATCTGTAACTCCAGTTCCAAGGGACCTGACACCTTCACATCAATGCACATAAAGTTAAATAATTTAAAAAAAAAAGAACAAAAGCTCATAGTGTATCTGTGACCCAGCACTGGAGCCCTGGGAGGGGAGGGAGAAGGCTCTGTGGAGGTCACCAGCCAGCCAGCCTAGCCAATTAGTGAGCTTCAATGAGAAACCCTGTCTCAAAGATAAGCTAGAGAGTAACTGAGTAAAAGCTATTCGACATGGACCTTGGGCCACCGTATGCACACACAGACATAGCACCCACACCTCACCTGCTTCACATAGACTCACACCACACAGTCATGTTTGTTAATGCTCCACGCTCAGAAAAACTTTATCATTATTATTATTATTTTTTATTTTTATTTTTGGCTTGTCAAGACAGGGTTTCTCTGTGTAGCCTGGGCTGTCCTGGAACTCACTCAGTAGACCAGGCTGGCCTTGAACTCACAGAGATCCACCTGCCACTGCCTCCCGAGCACCGGGATTAAAGGTGTGCCACCACCGCCCGGCTCACAGAAACCTTGAGTTCACTGTGGAAGCTTCAGTTTTCCACAACTCCAGCTTGCACTTGAAATGTCACCTTTATCATCATCATTACTAACAGTCACCTCTTTTGAAAGGAATCTGTTCAGGTCTGTGATGTTTCGAGGCAGGATCTCAGGCTGTTTGCTAACTTACTATATCATCAAGGATGACCTTGAACTCATTCAGCTACATCCACCTTTCAAGTGCTAGGATTATAGGTGTGCACCACCCCATCTATCTTTCAAATGTTTAAAGCAAATCATCAGAACAATACAATACAAAGATAGATACTGAGAAATGATGCTAGGAAAACAGCATTTGTTTCCATAATTAAACCATCATATTTCCATAAAAGCAGGCATTTTTATATGGCCAATTAAAAACACTGCAATTCTGCTGGGCACAGTTGTGCACACCTTTATTCTCGGCACTCAAGAGGCAGGGGCAAGTGGGTCTCTGTGAGTTCAAGTCCAGCCTGGTCTACAAAGCAAGTTCTAGGATATCCAGGGCTTCAATGAAAGACTGTGTCTCAAGAATAAATAGATAGGTACGTAGGTAGGTAGATAGATATACAGACAGACAGACAGATAAGAGAAGCTAGGTTTTGAAGCATCTGTGAGACTTGGTAAAAGGTCACCACTATGTCAATAGTTGTCATACCATTGCTTAGGGAAGAGAGGACAGTATGTGTTCCTGACAGATGTAAACTTTGTCCCTATATTTTTCTAGTCCTGGTTAATTGACTGCTGGGTAGGGATCTGCATGGTCACTGCACCCTTTTGTGCCACAGACGTGCCTTTCCTATATAGGCTGTTGTGTCTCACAGAATACTTAAAAAAAGTAGCTGGGCAGTGGTGGCGCACGCCTTTAATCCCTATACTTGGGAGGCAGAGACAGGCAGATCTCTGTGAGTTCAAGGCCAACCTGGTGGTCTACAAGAGCTAGTTCCAGGACAGGCTCCAAAAGTGTCCCCCAGGCTGAGATTTAATAAGAGTATTTGCACCATTTCATCCAGATGTGCACATTCCTGAGCACATCTGGCTCCTCTGCTGCCTGTAGAGACCTAGTGATGAAGAACACCACGGTGACCTGCACGGTCCCCATCACTGCTCTGACTGTGGAAAAGCACCAGCTGCTTTTCCCACAATTGCTTTTGCAACACAGAGATAAATCATTTGCTTTAATATGAGAGCTAGGACTGCGGGGATGGCCCAGCCGGTGAAGTGACTATATGAGCATGAGGATGGGGAGTCTGGATCCCCAGCACCCAGTGACATATTGAGTGGCCATGTGGCCCACCTGAAATCCCAGCGCTCAGGGGTGAAGACAGGCAGTTGCCAGAGAAAGCTCGCTGGCCAGGCTGTCTGAGCTCAGTTGTTCAGTGAGATACCCTGCCTCAAATTATGAGGTGGAGCTGGGGGTGGTGGCGCACGCCTTTAATCCCAGCACTCGGGAGGCAGAGGCAGGCGGATCTCTGAGTTCGAGGCCAGCCTGGCTACAAGAGCTAGTTCCAGGACAGGCTCTAGAAACTACAGGGAAACCCTATCTCGAAAAACCAAAAAAAAAAAAAAAAAAACCCAAAACAAAAAAAAAAAGTATGAGGTGGAGTTGGGAGCATTCTAGTCCCAGCACTTGGGAGGTGCCCAAAGGCAGGCCTTTGTGAGTCTGAGGCCAGGCAGGTCTCCACAGTGAGTTCCAGGCCACCTGAGGCTACATAATAAAACCCTGCTTAAAAACCTGCTGGGCAGTGGTGGTGCACGCCTTTTAATCCCAGCAGAGGTTGGCAGATCTCTGTGAGTTCCAGGCCAGCCTGGTCTACAGAGTGAGTTTCAGGGCAGGCTCCAAAGCTACAGAGAAAGAAAAAAGAAAAGAAAAGGAAAAAAAAAGGAAAGGGGCAAAGAAAACAAACAGACCAACTGGGGAAGGTGCCTGATGTTAATGTCAGTCTCTGGCTTCCCCGGCATGTACACACACATGCACACAAACATGCAAACACTTGTGCATACACATTCACACACACCACCACACAGACTTCAGGAAGAAAGGGATTAGTTACTCAAAAAGCAGAGAGGCCAACTCACTAGCAGTTGTTCACTGAGCCTGCCTCTCTCAGAAGTCGCTCAATAAATTTTCAAGATTATTCTTTTTTCCTGTGCACAGTACTGGGGAATGGATGGCCTCTCGTGTGCCGGGAAGATGTTGTACTTGTGAGCGGCACCCCAGCCTCCGCTGTGATTTTCTCATCCCTGCTTACTACACACCCAGTTCTGCTCAGCACGTTCCACGCATCACCTCCTTAAGCAACGAGCCATGAACAGGAGACTCAGAGAGGCTCAAGTAACTGGCCATGTCTTGAGCAGATACCCGCCTGAAACGTACTTAAAACTTGTTTTATTCTATTTTATGGCCAAGTTTATGTAGCCTAAACTGGTCTTACTGTAGTGAACTATGACCTTGACCTCCTGGTCCTCCTTCCACATCCTCAGTGACGGGATTATAGGTCTATGCCACAATGCCCAGTTTAGCGGAGTTTTAAGGTCACTAATTGTAGAGTCTAGCAAGGTGGCGTGTACCTGTTAGTCCCAGCCATAGCCTGGACAGCATAGCAAGACCCTGTCTCCAGAAACCCAAAATCACTGTTTGTGGAGGTCACGCGGCTGAGCGACTCATTTTTGTTCTCCCAGGGACCTTTCTGCAGCTGATGCCTCTGCTGTGTGGGTCAGGGTGAGAATGGTTGTCTAGGTTACTCCTCAAGGACTTGAAGGCTATTTTTGTGGGCCCTGGGCAGGTGTCCCCTGGTGACTTCTTTGATTCAGGGAGCTGAAAATTCTGCCCTCAGATTGCACTAAGGCTTCCATTTTCTGCAGATGGACCCTGTGAGGAGTTTCAGAGACTAATTAGTTATGCAAAGACCATTGCAGCCCCTCACCTCCAACTGACAGACACCTCAACCCGCTGTGCCTCCCCACCCCATAAATACCCCTTCCTCCTGTCCTCAGGGAGGCATATTTGAGTAATGTTCTTCCCTCTCCACGCTTGGCCACCTCCTGAATAAAGCCTCACTGGCTTTTGCAAACCCAGTCTTTTCGATGATTGGCGCCCTGCCCAGCAGGCCTGGGTCAATGACACAATCAGATCCAAGAGTCTGGCCTGTGTCATGTGATTTCAAAGCTTGCGTTCTTAATCACTGGGTCAGGCTGAATGTATTTGCTGGCAAGGATTGAGGCAAATGATTAAATGAGGGCGGGAGGTGTAGCTCAGTGGTAGAGTGCTTGCCTAGCGTGTGTGAGGCCCTGGGTTCAATCTACAGCATACCTACTGGGTCCTGGGAACACCAGCAACATAGACTGAGCCATGCATCAATTGGCCAATTAAATACACAAGCAAAAGTGGAAAAAGGAGAAAGATTTATTCAACATGGCCATATTGGGAAGAGAATAAATAGGTTCAGCGACTTGTTCTCCCTAGCTCAGGATCTAGATGCAAGCCTCAGGTTTACATACAGGGCCATAGTTATGCATACGAAACAATCCAGGTCAAAGTGCAGGCCTGCCTGTCACTGACCCACCAGTTGCTCCGGTCTGTCCTGCAAGGTGGTCCGACGAGTTGTCAGAATTGTCTGGAACCTCTTACTGGGAGACAAGCGCCCCCTCCGGTTGGCACCAGGATTCAGCATGGGATTCCCTGGGAAACTGCCATCTCTCGGGGACCATTGTGTCAATAGTCGGCTAGCCAAAAGGAAAGGGCACAAGGTCCCTTTCGAGTATCTTTGTTCCTTCCAGTACAGACACAACCCTCCCCCATACCCAAATAATAATAATTAAAAGAAAGTTTAAGGAAGTGTGTGATGAAGTTCCAGGCTCTAAGCTGACCTTACTACTCCATCCTAACTTCCCGGGGGTAACTTGGCCCCGAGACAGTCTCAGGCCTACCTGGGCATAGCAGCTAAGGGCAGCATGGTGTATGTACTCTGAGTCACTGGACCACATTCACAAAGGATAAATGCATAAATGCGGTTGCAATACAAGTCTTCCACACCCCAAGCACAGACGATCACCACAGGGGAATGACAAGCCAGGGGTTGCAAGTGTGCATCAGGAACAGTGAGATGATAGGGTTTCCTGGGCCATATCCCCACAGGTCAGATGCCTGCAGAGTTCCAGCCAGAGCTGTGAGCAGTGGCATTCCCCAGATGCCTGGCCCTAGCCTCAGCTAGAGGATACTGCAGCTCCTAGTCTTTTCAAAGGAGAATTAACTAGTGAAATACCAGACAGCTTGGCTAAGTCTCAGGCCAAGCTTCTGGAATGTGCCTGACCCTTATTGACCTCTTTAGCCTCTTGCCCACTCCCTTTTTACCCACAAGGCTTTCCCTCCTCTCTGGACCTCTATCTGGTCTGAGTTCTTCCCATTCCCCATTGCTCACTTCGCATGGGTGAATCCTACTCAGGACCCAGCTTGTACGCGTCCCTTTTAGAAGAGTTCCCTCTGGGCACCCATTTCCAAATTACCATTGTAGGATTTTCTGGGCTCCCTCCCTTGTTCACAACCGGAATGGTCCTTCACTGACGGCTTAGGAGGTTTGAAATTGCATTCTGGGGTGTGTACTGAAGGAGGAGGAGGAGATGGGGGCTGTGACGTCTTTCATTGTTATGGGTTAGGCATTGGGCTGAACACGTTCATACAAACTAATTTGATCCTCACAACAAGCCGGAGGTAGCTGCTGTTAACACAGTCATTTTAAAGCAGAAATTGTATGAGAGGGTTCCATATCTCTCCTGAAATAGCTTAGAGTGTATATTCGGGGCCTGGCCCAGGCAATCTGTCTCCAGGGCTTACACACACATTTACCAGGCGCCTGCCTCGCTACAGACAATAAAAGGAAAGTCTCCAAAGTGAGGCGCTGCCACCCTGGGGAGGATACAGAGGGATCCTCTGGGATAAAAGAAGGAAACATGATCTTTCTATTTCTGATTATCTAGTCTAAAAAAAAAAATCAGAGTGAGGTTACACTTCACTAATATGCAGCTACAGTCTGAGCAGGGAGCCTTCCCTCGGCTGTATAAAACCATATTAGTACAATTTAATATTGCTCTTGACTGCCACAGAGAACTAAGCAACATCTATTGCAGTGCTCGCTAAGTGGATCAGTGCCCTAAGCGTTTATGTCCTATTTAAACTCTCACACAGTGGACGAAATTTAAAAAAATTCACACCCACGGGGGTGTGGTGATGCTCGCCTATTAATCACTGAAGTAAGGAGGTGGAGGTAGAAAGGTCAGTTCAAGATCATCCTCGGGGGCTGGAGAGATGGCTCAGAGGTTAAGAGCACTGGCTGCTCTTCCAGAGGTCCTGAGTTCAATTCCCAGCAACCACATGGTAGCTCACAACCATCTGTACTGAGTACTGAGATCTGACGCCCTTTTCTGGCATGCGGGCATACATCAAGACAGAATGTTGTATACATAATAAATAAATCTTTAATAATAAAAAAAAAAAAGATCATCCTCGGACACACAGTGAGTTCGAGGCCAGCCTAGGCAGAACAATCAAACAAAAAAGGTTCATGCCGTGCACTACGCATGGGTAACCAACACCAGCAACATCCTAGTCTCCTCGCCACGCGCATGCTCAGGCTCGCAGGGACATCGAGCGGTTGACCCGGCATAGGAGCCGCCCCCATTTCCATTCCCCGCTCCCACCCTCCCCCAACCTCGTTTGGCTGCCTCACGCTGTGATTGGAAGAGCTTTGGTCGCAGGTGAGCGACTGGGTGTAAGTTCCGCCTCTTGCCCAGAAGCCAGATCCGATTGGCTGAGATGCCCCGACGCGCTGTGAGGTCATCTGTACTGCGACAGACTCTGCAGTCTAGGGGCCTAGCGGCGCCAGGCCTCCCAGGTTTCCTGAGCGCCGGTCGTGGTGGTTTAGAAGAGCCCTGCTCACGAGGCCCCGAGTTCCCTGAGTTTAGAACCCAGGTTTGGTGACTCAGCAAACGGGAGAAGCCAGTCTCCTCCAGTTTTTGAGACGGGATCCCTCACTCAAGCCGCGTTCTGTCTGGGATCAATCTTGACAGCGAGCCCCAGTCAACCTGTCTCCAGCTTCCCAGCTCTCACCGTGCATGGGTGCTGGAGATTGAACTCAGGTCCTCAAGCTTTCGTGGCAAGCCGTTTTCCCACTGGACTCTTTCCTAGTCCCACTCAAAGACCAGACAGCCTTGCTCTATTAACGTCAAGAGAGGAACTTCAGGGAAGACAGGAAAAATGTGACCAGAAGAGGGCCTGTCGAAAGCAAATTCTGCCCCCAAAACAATTTTTTACTTTACAAGACGGTTTTTCTGTAACCCTGGCTGGTCTGGAATAGCTTGACTGACCAGACTGGCCTCAAACTCAGAGAAAAGAATGGGTAATGTGTTGCTTTTCTTTATGTTGCATTTTTTTTTTTTTTTTTTTGGTTTTTCGAGACAGGGTTTCTCTGCAGCTTTTAGAGCCTGTCCTGGAGCTAACTCTTGTAGACCACGCTGGTCTCGAACTCACAGAGATCCGCCTGCCTCTGCCTCCCGAGTGTTGGGATTAAAGGCGTGCACCACCACCGCCCGGCTTGCATTTGTTTAACTCTGAAGCTGTGATTCTTTGCCTGTATAAAACAGCTGATGGTCTAATAAAGAGCTGAATGGCCAATAGTGAGGCAGGAGCAAGGATAGGAGGGGCTGGCAGGCAGAGAGAATAAATGGAAGGAGAACGGGAGGAAGAGGAGGAGCAAGAAACAAGGAGAGGAGGACATCATGGGCCACCCACTCAGCTAGTCAAGGAGCAAGAAGAAAGTAAGATACACAGAAATAGAGAAAGATAAAAGTCCATAGGCAAAAGGTGGTTGGGATAATATAAGAAACAGCGGCAAGGGCCAGGCAGTGGTGCCTTTAATACCAGCACTCAAGGGCAGAGGCAAGCGGATTTCTTGAGTTTGTGGCCAGCCTGGTCTACAAGCACTAGTTCCAGGATAGGCTCCAAAGCTACAGAGAAACCCTGTCTCAAAAAACAAACAAACCCCGAAAACAAGAAAAGGTGGCAAGAAACAAGCCAAGCTAAGGTCAGGCTTCATAGTAATAATAAGTCTCCATCTGTGTGGATTTATTTGGGAGTTGGGTGGTGGGTCCCCCCAAAATGGCGAAACTGAGCACAAGAGAGGTCAAATGGGCACACAAGAAAATAACTGGTTACCAGTTGTTATGCCCAGATCTGCAGAGTCCCCCAGAAACCAACAAGGAGACGAAGTTCCATGCGTGAAAGCAGAGAGCCTTTATTCTACACAAGTTCACAAACTCTCCTGTAAGCCCTGAGCACAGTTGGGGTGGGGTTTTTATAGTAGCAGGAATTTCTAAGGTTCAGGACCCCTGATTGGCTAGCATTTGTCTGGGGTGCCCTGGCAAAAGAGTGTGTGCTGGGCTAAAGGATGTACGCAAGCCGGGAACTAGGCTGGAGATTTAAAAACATACACACACACACACACACACACACACACACGGACATGGGTCATCCTTGAAACAAGAATGCCAACTGTATTGTGCTCAGGGGCAGCTTATATAGGAATTCTTAACTGATAGCCACTCCCCAGCTCTTGGGATTTCCAGCTGTAAAACCCACCAGAATTCACTCCCCTGCCATCAGGAAGTCTTGAGGGTCTCCTGCTCAGAGCAGCTGCGGGCACAGAGAAACAAGTTGTTTACTCCAGCAGGCAAAGGGTCTGAGGCAGGCAAAGAAAGTCAAGGGGCCAGGGGTCTGCAGCTCCCAACAAAGGGACATCAAGTGACCCTATTTACAATAGTTGGAACTTTAGGAATTTCCTTGGGTAGTCTGTTCCTGGGTGGAGCATGGGTGGAGGTGTGTCAGTTTGTGGTCTTTCTTGGAACCAGGTATTGCCAAGGATATACTGAGACTCAGGCTGACCTTGTTGGTCCATAGAGCCTGTCTTGGCTGGTGTGTACCGAGCTGCCCTGGGTCCTACAGAGTCACCAGGGCAATGAAAAGCAAAGCCACTTTTGTATTTTACCTTGTGTATGTGTGGGCACGTGCACCACAGAGGATAGATAGCATTTGGGAGTTGGTTCTCCCCTTCCACTCAGGTCCTCGAGCTTGGCAGCAGATGCCCTATTCACTGGGCTGTCTTACTGGTCTTGATCCCTGTTGGTGACAACCGAAAATTACATAAGCTAGGGCTGGGGAGGCAGCACTAGTGGGTAAAGTGTTTGTTATACTTGCACGAGGAACTGGATAGGATTCGCAGCACACATAAGGAATTCGGTGTGGCCGTGTACCTAAGTACCCTGTAGATGGCAGCAGGGAACAGAGAAAGAAGGGTCTTCCAAAGCTTGCTGGAAGCCAGTTTAGCTAATCGATGAGCTCCAGGTTCAGTAAGAGACCTTGTCTCAAAGAATAGAGTGGGAGGACTGGGGAAGTGGCTCGGTGGTTTAGAGCACTTGCTGCTTTTGTGGGCTGTAGTTGCTCTTTCTTTGGACCATCAGCTCCTAAATAATGATGCAAGACTTTTTATTAATTATGAATGCTTGCTCTTAGCTTTGGCTTGTTTCCAACTAGCTCTTTTTGTTGTTGTTGTTGTTTTTGTTTTTTCGAGACAGGACTTCTCTGTAGCTTTGGACCCTGTCTTGGAACTTTGTAGACCAGGCTGGCCTTGAACTAACAGAGATCCACCTGTCTCTGCCTCCCAAGTGCTGGCATTAGTGTGTGCCTCCACCACCTGACTCCAACTAGCTCTTATAACTTAAATTAACACATTTATATTAATCTACATCCTGCCATGTGATTTGTTACCTCCTCCACACTGAACATCTGACTGGTTTAATCCCAGGCACCTCAGGTTCTTCCCAGAGCTCTTCTCTACCCAGAAGTCTCACCTATTCTCTCCTGCCTAGCTATTGGCCATTCAGCTCATTATCAAATCAATCAGAAGGTACCTTAGGTAGAGACACTCTTCACAGTGTACAAAAAGGTTTTTCCACAACAGTGGGGGACCTGAGTTAAATTCCCAGCACCCATATGGTGTCTCACAACCATTCATAACTCCAGGTCCAGGGGATCTGATGTCATCTTCTGCCCTCCAAAGGCAGCAGGCATGAACATGAGGCACGCACACACAAAATACTCATACACAAAAAATAGATAAATCTAAAAAATAAAAAGATAGAGAGCTATTAAGGAAGGCATCTAAGACTGAACTATGGCCTCCACACGAGCATGTGGAAAAGCTATACCTACATCTAGTTTACCAACGTGGGCCAGCTGTCCTCAGAGAAATAAGAATACTTACATACAAATGTTTATACAACTGTCACCAGAGAGAACACCCGACCCCCAAAGAAGGTGTGCATATTCTCATTAACCCTCAGTACTCATATGTTGTTACTAATACCTACTACATAAGGGATCAGATGGGTGTAACTGAGGGACCTGATGAGGAATCTTGGATGATCCCAGTAGACCCAGTGGAATCCTCAGATATGACAATAGTTGCAGAGGTGATGGTTAAGGTCTTTGAAGGTGGGGAAGGGACTTTGAGCCAAGGGACTGGCGATAAACTCAGAGCACTTTGAATCTTTAAAGAAGTAGGTAGGAGGGGCTGGAGAGATGGCTCAGAGGTTAAGAGCACTGACTGTTCTTCCAGAGGTCCTAAGTTCAATTCCCAGCAACCGCATGGTGGCTCACAGCCATCTATAATGAGACCTGGCGCCTCCTTCTGGCTTGCGGGCACACATGGAAGGAATGCTGTACACATAATAAATAAATAAATATTAAAAAAAGAAGTAGGTAGGATAAATGCAAGAAGCCTGGTTTTAGGAGTCTGGGTGGGAAAAAGGATAAAGGAGGGGGTCCCAAATGGCCTGAGAAAAGGAAACACCTGACAGTGTTTTGTTAGGGCTACTGTTGCTGTGTTGAAACACCAAGACCAAAGAATCGTGGGGATGGACTTGATGGTCCTGGCGCATACCTTACCTTTGATCCTAGCATTCTGGAGGCAGAGGCAGGGGGATCTCTGTGAGTTCTGGACCAGCCTCATCTACAAAGAGAGTTCCAGGACAGCCAGAGCTATATAACGAGACCCTGTCTCAAAAGAATATGAAAGAAAGAAACTTGTGGAGGAAAAACTTTAGTTGGCTCACACTTCCACAGCACTGTTCATCACTGAAGGAAGTCAGGACAGGAACTTAAGCAGGGCAGGAACCTGGAGGCAGACGCTGATGCAGAGGCCATGGAGGGATGCTGCTTACTGGCTTGCTCAGCCTGCTTACAGAACCCAGGATCACCAGCCCAGTGATGCCCTTAGCCACAATGGGCTGGACCCTCCCCTATCAATCACTAAATAGGAAAAATGCCACAGGTTTGCCTACAGCTGGATCTTATGGAGACATTTTCTTACCCCCAACAGGGTTTCTCTGTGTAAACTCGCTCTGTAGACCAGGCTGGCCCTGAACTAACAGTGACCCACGTGCCTCTGCCTCCTGAATGCTGGGATTAAAGACCTGTGCCACCACTGCCCAGTGAGGCATTTTCTCAATTGAGGTTCCCCCTTTCAGATGACTTTAGCTTGGTCAAGCTGACATTAAACTAGCCAGAACAGAGAGTTATAAAATTCCTATCCTGGGGCTGAGGAGATGATGGCTCAATGGCTGTAAGAAAACTTGCTGAGCAAGCATGAGGACCTGAGTTCAAAGCCCTAGGAACCAGGTAAAAAGTGGGATCTGACTCTCTGTGCCTATAACCCCCGTGCTGTGGGATTGAAACAGTTTAGTTCAATCATATTCAAGTCATGCTTTTCCCCTGATTCCTCCCAGGTCCTCTTTTCACCCCTACCCCTCCCAACTTGTGGGTTAGGTAACCCACATACTCTAATTTGGGTTACCCATATACTCCTGGGTATGGTGCCATCCACTGGAGCATGGTTGTCAAACCCTTGGTCAGGGGTAAAAGGTCACCAGTCTCTCCACCCTGTGCTGGAATACTGACTAGCTTGATTCTGTGCAGAAAGCCACATTTGTTGAAAGTACACTTTTTTTGTTTTTTTTGAGACAGGGTTTCCCTGTAGTTTCTAGAGCCTGTCCTGGAACTAGCTCTTGTAGACTAGGCTGGCCTCGAACTCAGAGATCCGCCTGTCTCTGCCTCCCAAGTTCTGGGATTAAAGGCGTGTGCCACCACCTCCCGGCGAAAGTACACGTTTTATATAGCATCTCTATTATGTCTAGAAGACACTGTTTCATGCTGGTATCTTATTGTAGGTGATCTTTCTGTCCCGCCAGCTGCTCCTCAAATAACCACACAGAGACATATTTTTATTTTATTTATTTATCTATCTATCTATCTATCTATCTATCTATTATTTATTTTGGTTTTTCTAGACAGGGTTTCTCTGTAGCTTTGGAGCCTCTCCTGGAAGTAGCTCTTGCAGACCAGGTTGGCCTCAAACTTACAAAGATCCGTTTGCCTCTGCCTCCCGAGTGCTGGGATTAAAGGTGTGCGCCACCACCGCCCAGCCAAGACTTACTTTTAATTATAAATGTTCAGCCAATAGTTCAGCCAATAATTTCTAATTGGTCTTTATAAAAACCCGGAGTCAAATATAGAGATTAATACTGAAAGATTAGAGAAGCAGAACAGCCAGCCACTAGTCTGACTCTACTGAATTCTCAGACGAAGGAGGCGATCCTGTCCCTACAAATCCTCAGACTGAATGCCTTGAGTTTCTGTCTCCTTCCTCCTTCTATACCTCTCTCTACCCAGCCATATTCTTTCCTGTTTCCACCTCCCTAGTGTTGGGATTAGGCCCGGGAGTCATCACCACTGCTCTGTTTCTCTTTGAGACTGGCTCAATCTAGTGTAGCCTCAGGTGGCCTTGAACTCACAGAGGTCCATCTGCTCTGCCTCTCAAGTGCTGGGATTAAAGGTGAATGCCACTATTGCCTGGCCTCTTTGGCTAATGAGTGGCTAGTTCCACACACTGATCCTCAGGCAAGCTTTTATTGTTATAACACAAACAAAATATCACCACAGGCTTGTCTCCAGCCAGCTCTTACAACTTAAATGAACCCATTTCTATTTACCTATGTACTGCCCCAAGGCTTGTTTACCTCATCTATGAACTTCTCATGTTGCTTCTGAGTCTGGCTTGTGACTCACCTGACTCTGCTCCTTCTTACCAACATTCTCTCTGCCCTGAAAATCCTGCTTAGCTATCAGCCAATCAGTTCTTTATTAATGATGAGAGCAACACATTTTCACAGTGTACAGAAGGATTATTCCACAGCATTTCCCCCTTTTTGTCTAATTAAAAGGAACATAGTAAAATTATATACAATAAAAACAGTTATCAAGTAAGAGTTACAGTTAAAATATCTAGTCCATTTGAGTTTGACAAAATTAGAGGAAATACTCTATTATTTATCTTATCTTTGTGAGTTTGTGAATTTTATATCTAATTTGCCTTTTATCATAACTAATGAGAACTTCAAGTCTAATTATTTAGTCTTTAACTCCATCAATTACCCCAGAGGGTGTAATGTTACCTAGTGACAGGGACATCTTGCTGCATGAAGAGTATCCCAAAGTTTTTCTGTAATGTTTGGGCATCCAGATTTGGCCTAAATGCCTAGTATATCTGATAGACATTTTTATGAAGCAGGGAATTTTGAAGGATTGTGCTACCTTTTCTGGGTAAAGTTTGGCAGTCACTTACTTTTGCATCCTGCTGGTCTAGTTTGGATGGTATATTGTCAGCAGCTGAGGAAAGGTCAATTTCTCTGCCCAAATGGCTAGCTTTTGCCATAAAGAAAGCAAACTCTATATGGAGGTTCTTGGATGTCCATCATCTTTTGAATTAAATTGGTGCTGTCGGAGTAGACATGTCTCACTTTTATGAAAAGTCTTAAGTTATTAAACATATTAAATGCCATATTCTGTAGGTTTTTGAAGACCATTTATCTATCTAGATATATCTGTGTATGACCTTGAAAACATACCTAATATGACACAAGTTTGATTATTATAGATGACTAATAGGAACCTGTATTTTAAAATTAACATTATAGTTTTAAATGAGTTGCATAAGCACAATACTCCAAACAAGAATAGAAACATACATATAGCAAAAATAACTTAAAATTTGTATCAATAAACCAAAATGTATACCAATGTAAAATATTTTTAGATTAATAGGTTTTTTGGGATTAAAGTAGATTCTATAATCTATTTTTTTCCTTATCACTCCTATATCATATCACCCTATTTTCTTTTAGAAAGTGACCTTTGGGGGCTGGAGAGATGGCTCAGAGGTTAAGAGCACTGACTACTCTTCCAGAGGTTCTGAGTTCAATTCTCAGCAACCACATAGTGGTTCACAGCCATCTATAATGAGATCTGATGCCCTCTTCTGACCTACAAGCATACATACATACAGAACACTGTATATATAATAAATAAATCTTTAAAAAAAGAGACCTTTGAATTTAACTCTTTTAGTTTTTTTTCCCTGATTATGACCAATAACAACTTAAAACCAACCCCCCCTTTGTAAATAGAGACTGCACTTTTGTTGCCCGGCTTCTTAGACCCAAATAATCACACAAATACTATATTAAGTACAACACTGTTTGGCCAATGGCTCAGGTTTATTCCTAGCTAGCTCTTATATATTAAATTAACCCATTTCTATTAGTCTGTGTGTCGCCACAAGGCTGTGGACTACCAGTAGTTTTTGGCATCTTTCTCCTTTACTAGCTACATGGCATCTCCCTGACTCTTTCTTTCCTCCTCTGTCTTTGCTTGGATTTCTTGCCTTGGTATATTCTGCCCTGCCATAGGTCAAAGCAGCTTCTTTATTAATCAGTGATAATAAAATATATTCACAGCATACAGAGGGGCATCCTACATCATCTCCCCTTTTCTATCTAAATAATAAGGAAGGTTTTAACTTTAACATAGTAAAATTACATATAACAAAATAGGTATTAAATAAGAATTACAGTTAAAATATTAATTTATGAATCTATAGTTTCATATATAATTTTTTGTCATAACTAAGAAAAACTATAACTGTCTTCAACTCCATCAAAGACCCCAGAAGGATATAATATTAATTAAATAAACAGGAAGTGCATTGTAAGCAACTTCCAAAACTCTAGAATTGACAGAGACATCTCACTGCCTGGACAGACAACATTTTTCTGTTATGTTGGGGCATCTGTCTTCAGCCTATAGACCCATAGTATCTGGAAGACTTTTCAGTGAATTTTGAAGATCTGTTCTGCCTTGTATTGGCAAAGTTTCTCAGTTGCTTTCTTCTTTGTCCTGCAGAATGTCTGGCAGTTTCCTCCATGAAGCAGGAACCCTGAAGGACCATCCTATATACTGTAAAGTTTAGCAGTCACTTTTCTGTGGGTCCTACATGTCCAGTTCATACAGCATACCATAAACCAGTCTAGGCAATAGCAATTTCTTGCCCCAATGTCTAGCCTTGTCATATTTTTTAATAATTATTTATTTATTATGTATACAATATTCTGTCTGTGTGTACGCCTGCAGGCCAGAAGAGGGCACCAAACCCCATTACAGATGGTTGTGAGCCACCATGTGGTTGCTGGGAATGAACTCAGGACCTTTGGAAGAGCAGGCAATGCTCTTAACCTCTGAGCCATCTCTCCAGCCCTAGCCTTGTCATATTGAAGGAAAATTTCATAACAAGTTTCTTCAATACCCATCAACCTCTCTGAATTGTTGCTGCCAGAAGCAGACATTCTCACTGTCAATTAAAATCTGTTATTGAAATATTTTAAATGCCATATCCATAGGTTTTTGAAGTGTTGAAGATTATCTAACTGAAATATATCTCTGCATATTTAGAAAACCTAGCTAATATGACTACAAGTTTGACTATTATAGATGTTTATTAATCTGTATTTATTAACGATATGTTACATTTTTTAAGATTTTTTATTTATTTATTATATATACAGTGTTCTGCCAGCATGTTTGCCTGCGGGCCAGAAGAGGGCACCAGACCTCATTACAGATGGTTGTGAGCCACCATGTGGTTGTTGGGAATTAACTCAGGACCTCTGGAAGAGCAACCAGTGCTCTTAACCACTGAGTCATCTCTCCAGCCCTGAATCTGTCTTTTTTTTTCCTTTGGTTTTCTGAGACAGGGTTTCTCTGTAGCTTTGGAGCCTGTCCTAGAACTCGCTCTTGTAGACCAGGCTGGCCTCGTACTCCCAGAGAGAGCCTTCCGCGCTGGGATTAAAGGCGTGTGCCCCCACCACCTGGCCCTGAATCTGTCTTTATTGCGTATCTGTAATCCTTTTGTAATCACTGTTGTCAACTGTTAAGCAGGCATAGCTAGGATCAAAGCACCTGTTTAGGCTGTTGGTTCCACCCTGCTCAGCTTTCCAATATGGCCAAAGTCCATTTATCACCAACTCCAGGAGCCATGTTTACCACCCCAACTCTGGGAAGCAGCTGGCCCATGCTGCCACCAAGTAACTTACAGCATGCTGCCCATAAACTCCATTCAAGTGCTCTGTAACCGTTCCTCCCAAAAGACTCAAAGCCATTTGTGCCACCAGGATGAACCAGGAAGCTGTTTCTTAAAGGAGCCATGCAGTTTTTGCTGCTAATGCTAAGTCGCGAAGCTTTCTCTTAAAGGATGCATGCCTCTGCTCACCACCAGTAAATAGAGCCAATCTGAACAGGGCTGGTGCACGCCTTTAATCCCAGCACTAGTGAGGCAGAGGCAGGTGAATCTCTGAGTGTTTGAGGCCAGTATGGTCTACAAGAGCTAGTTCTAGGACAGCCAGGACAACAACACAGGGAAACCCTGTCTCAAAAAACAAAACAAAACAAAAACAAAACAAAAACAACAACAACAACAAAGCTCCAATTGATTCCTGTTTTTGTGGGTCTAGAAGCACTTTTCTTTAAATATTTATTTATTTATTATGTATACAACATTCCTTCCATATATGTTTGTATGCCAGAAGAGGACACCAGATCTCATTATAGATGGCCGTGAGCCACCATGTGGTTGCTGGGATTTGAACTCAGGACCTCTGGAAGAGCAGTCAGTGCTCTTAACCTCTGAGCCATCTCTCCAGCCCCCTAGAAGCACTTTTTAAAAGCTTTTTTAAGTTCTCCCTCCTTCTGTTCCTCATTTGGACCTTGGGAGCTCAGTCCAGTGCTCCAATGTGGGGCTCTGTCTCTATCGCCATCCATCGCCAGATGAAGGTTCTATGGTGATATGCAAGATACTCATTATTGTGGCTATAGGATAGGGCCATTTCAGGCTCCCTCTCCTCAGCTACCCAAGGATCTAGCTGGGGACATCTCCATGGACACCTGGGAACACCTCTAGAGTCAAGACTCTTGTCAACCCTAAAATGGCTCCCTTAATTAAGATATATACTTCCCTGCTCCCATATCCACCCTTCCTCCATCCCAACCATCCCATTCCCCAAGCTCTCCCCATCCTCCCCTTCTCACTTTTTTCCCCATCTCCCCTTACCTCCACCCCATCCCCACCCCCCAGTCTCTAATTTTTGCCTGGCAATCTTGTCTCCTTCCAATATCCAGGAGGATAACTATATGTTTTTCCTTGGGTTCACCTTCTTATTTAGCTTCTCTAGGGTCACAAATTATAGGCTCAATGTCCTTTATTTATGGCTAGAATCCACTTATAAGTGAGTACATACCATATTTATTTTTTTGGGTCTGGGTTACCTCACTCAGGATAGTGTTTTCAATTTACATTCATTTGCATGCAAAATTCAAGATGTCATTGTTTTTTACCACTGAGTAGTACTCTAACGCATACGAGCAAGGAAGTCAGGACCACGAGGGGTGCACCCATCCACTGAGATGGTGGGGCTGATCTACTGGGAGCTCACCAAAGCTAGCTAAACTGGGACTGATATAGCATGTGATCAAACCAAAATCTCTGAACGTGGCTGACAAGGAGGGCTGACTGAGAAGCCAAGGACAATGGCACTGGGTTTTGATCCTACTGCATGTACTGGCTTTGTGGGAGCCTAGTCTGTTTGGATGATCACCTTCCTAGACCTGGATGGAGGGGGTAGGACCTTGGACTTCCCACAGGGCAGGGAAACTTGACTGCTCTTTGGACTGGAGAGGGAGGGGGAGAAGGAGGGGGGAAGAGGAGGGTAAAGGGAGGAGGGGAGGAGGTGGAAATTTTTAATTAAAAATAATTTAAAAAAACTAAAAAAAGCTTTTTTTTTTTTTTTTTTTTTTTTTTTTTTTTTTTTTTTTTTTTTGGTTTTTCGAGACAGGGTTTCTCTGTAGCTTTGGAGCCTGTCCTGGAACTAGCTCTTGTAGACCAGGCTGGTCTCGAACTCACAGAGATCCGCCTGCCTCTGCCTCCCGAGTGCTGCTTTTTAAAGGCTTTATGTGGATATTATTGCTAAATATTTGGGCACCATTTGTAAATGGAGACAGTTCTTCCAAATAATCACAAAACAACTGTATTAATTACATCACTGTTTGGCCGATGGCTCAGGTATATTTCTAGCTAGCTCTTACAACTTAAATTAACCCATTTCTATTAATCTTTGTGTTGGCTTGAGGCTGTGGCTTACCAGTAAGGTTCTGGCATCTTCTCCTTCAGCAGCTACATGGTGTCTCCCTGACTCTGCCTTCTTTCTCTCTCTATCTCTGCTTGGATTTCCTCCCTTGCTACATTCTGCCCTGCTATAGGCCAAAGCAACTTCTTTATTAACCAATGGTAATAAACCATATTCACAGCATACAGAGGGGCAACCCACATAATTCCTTGAATGATAACAAGCATCCATACCATTCTTTTGGGAATGTGGGCCTTCTTTTTTCTAGACTGCTTCCTGTTGTTTAGGGTGCTAGAATCTTTGGGGGAACCTTGAGAAAATCAAGATAATTTTTAAGTCTTGCCTGGAGTAGTCTGTGGTCTCAGTCAGTAGCCCTGAAGCTGTTACAGATGCAGAATTCTGAGGAAATTGTAATAGAGGTATTTTGAGATGCTGGATCACCTGAGTCATCTGTTTTCATTGGTGTTTGGTTCCCTGTTCTGAAAATATATACATTTTAAGGTAATGTACATGTCTGTATTAATACAAGTATAGACTATGTGTTGTATATAAGTCAGCCAAAGATTTTTTTGTTTTGTTTGAGCAGGTAACATATATGTTGCATGGTTTGTAGTTTTTCTAGGTTTATTTCCTCATGTCTGTAGCCAGGATTTTCAGGGCCTCTAACCTGACCAAACCTGACCCATATCAACCTGGAATGAATCCACAACCTCTCATTTCTGGTAGAAATAAAAGCATAACCTCTTCCCTAATGTAACATATCTTTTGTGTACCATTATGAAGTCAAGAGATTTTAATTCTATAGAGATTGGTTTAATCCAGAAGTTTCTATAATCCTGTGTGTCATACCAGCTGTTATTCATTCCTTCATCAGCCATCAGAAAATTCAAAGACAACATAATAACATACAGGATCATGAGTCCTGTATATTTTATATCTTTGCATGATTTTTTACTTTATATTATGTTTTTCAAGGCAGGGTTTCTCTGTGTAACAGCTATGGCTGTCCTGGAACTCACTCTGTACAAACTCACAGAGAGCCACCTGCCTCTGCCTCCCAAGTACTGGAATTAAAGACATGTCCCATTGCTGCCTGGCACTATTTTTTTCTATGACTGTCTATACCATTTCTCTTTTTTCTACCAAGCCTATGTACATTTTTAAACACGCTGTGACCCATTTAGAGTCTGGATCTGTCTTTTTTGAACCTTTATTTATTTATTATGTATACAGTGATCTGTCTGCATGTATGTCTCCACACCAGAAGAAAGTACCAGATCTCTTTACAGGTGGCTGTGAGTCATCATGTGGGTGCTGGGAATTGAACTCAGGACCTCTGGAAAAGCAGCCAGTGCTCTTAATCTCTGAGCCATCTCTCCAGCCCCCTGGATCTGTCTTTACTATGTATCTGCAATCTTTTCTGTCTGCATGAGCAAAACTTAAACCTGCCATGTGACTTAGTTCATGGCATGCTGGTGGGGCTCACTCTGGAGGGGCTTACTCTAGCGGGGCTCACTCTAGTGGGGTTCACTCTGGTGGGGCTCACTTTAGTGAGGCTCACTCTAGTGGGGCTCAATCTAGCGGGGTTCACTCTAGCAGTGCTCACGCTGGCAGGGCTCACTCTGGTGGGGCTCACTCTGGAGGCTCTCACTCTAGCAGGGCTCACTCTAGTGGGGTTCACTTTGGTGGGGCTCACTCTAGTGGGACTTACTCTGGTGGGGCTCACTCTGGTGGGGCTCACTCTAGTGGGGCTCACTCTGGCAGGGCTCACGCTGGCAGCTCAAGCCCACAGGCAGCAGCTGGGAGATGTGTCTCTGTAGCTGACTTGAGAGACGTGAGACTAGGAAGCCATGTTTGGCTCCACTGTTTTTGTGTGTTTGGAATCTTTTTAAAGCTTTCTCAGGTCTTCTGTGGATGTAGTTGCTCAATCTTTGGGCACCATTTGTAGACAGACTCTTCTGTCCCACAGCCAGTTTCCAAATAACCACACAGAGACTTATTATTAATTGTAAATGCTTGGCTTATAGCTCCAACTTGTTACTAACTAGTTCTTATTCATCTACACTCTGCCATGTGGTGGTAACTTTCTTCAACATGACAATTTGATCTTCTCTCTATGTCTCCTCGTGATTCTGAGACTCCTTCTCTTCTTTTTGTCATCAAATCCAACCTCACCTCTACTCTACCTGTCCAGCCATTGGCCAGTCAGTTTCTTTATTATGCCAATCACAGCGACATATATTCACACAGTGTAAAGGAATATTCTGCATCTTATAATCTTCCCACCCCTTCTTTCTTTTTTATTTGATTTTTATTGGGCTCTACATTTTTCTCTGCTCCCCTCCCTGACTCTCCCTTTCCCTTCAACCTTCTCCCACGGTCCCCATGCTTCCAATTTACTCATGAGATCTTGTCGTTTTTTACTTCCCACACCCCTTCTTTCTCATGGACCCTGAGCCTGGGGGAGGTTGGGCTATACAGATATACCTGTCTCTGCACTTGGACCAGTTGTGATGTTAACCACTGTCTTTTACACAAAGAAACATTTCTGTTGCGGTCAGCTGCACTAATCTATGATTGTGGAGAAATGAATTTATTATTATTGATTTTTGAGACAAGGTCTCACTATGTATCCTTGGAACTTTCTGTATAGACCAGGTGGGCCTTGAACTTGCAGGGATTCTCCTGACTTTGCCTCTCCAGTGCTGCAATTAAAGGCGTGCACCATCACAACTGAGATTTTTTGTTGTTGTTTTGTTTTGTTTTGTTTTGTTTTTTTCGAGACAGGGTTTCTCTGTAGCTTTGGAGCCTGTCCTGGAACTAGCTCTTGTAGACCAGGCTGGTCTCAAACTCACAGGATCTGCCTGCCTCTACCTCCTGAGTGCTGGGATTAAAGGCATGCGCCACCACCACCCAGCCACAATTGAGTTTTTTAGAGATAGGAATTTTTTTTTTTTTTTTTGGTTTTCGAGACAGAGTTTCCCTGTAGTTTCTAGAGCCTGTCCTGGAACTAGCTCTTGTAGACCAGGCTGGCCTCGAACTCAGAGATCCGCCTGCCTCTGCCTCCCGAGTGCTGGGATTAAAGGCGTGCGCCACCACCGCCCGGTTTAGAGATAGGAATTTATAAGACAGTTTGATATTATATCTATTCAGCAAAATAATGGTAGTATGTTCATTCCCAGATCTTATGAGCTTCCCAACCAAGCATTTTAGTCAGCACCTGATTCCTGTGGATCAGGCCTTAAAGCCACGCAGGAAGTGGCTGGTTACCCCCATGCACTCGTGCGACTACTGCACCTATGAGTGTCTCTTGCCTTGATGGTCACTGATGTACCTAACAGGGTCTCCAGTTCTGTAGGAGTATTGATGACTCCCCACTTCATCCCCAGAAGTCTGCCCAGCACCTTCTGGTGCCATAACGTCTGGTAAGAATGGAAGAAACTTTCCTGTGACCAAGGTGTGTGGTGTTTTCAACAACAGGATCTAAGCATCAGGAGTTGGTGACAAGCAAGATTACTTACTGTTTTGGGAGTCTCTGAGATCGCCCCAACCAACAACTTGAGGGGAGACATCTCACACCTGGCACTGGGCTTTTTATTTGGCAACTTATGGCTTCTTAGGGGAGCATTAGTCTCTGTGGGTTCCAGGGATAGAACTCAGGTCATCTGTCTCAGCAAGAAGCACTTTCCCTGCTGGGACATCTGCTGGCCTCGATATTATTTTTGTTTGTTGGTTTTTGTTTTTTGAGACTGGGTTTTGTTGTATGTTGTGGGATATTTGATCACACTGTGAACCCCACTACTGCATTAATTAAATAAAATCATCCATAGGTAGAGAGGCAGAACAAGCAACCAGTTGACAGGAACAAATCATAGAGAGTAAGAGGGAGTCAGGAGGAGAGAGAGAGGCACACAGGAAGTAAAAGGGCGGGACATCTAGTTTGAGGAGTTTTTGTTTCAGACGGTGTGAGAGAAACTCTCTTTCTGAACAACAGCTGAGGAGGAAGGTCACCTGGCGCCTTTCTCTGTTTCTCTGAGCTAGCATGTTTTTACCCCAGCATCTGGCTCCCTAGGCTTTATTGGAAATATAAAAGGGTAGAGCCACCACTGCCCACTTGACCTTGATATATTCATAATAGAAAAGCAGAAACTGATGCACCCATGAGGATGATTTGTTTTTCTTTGTGATAAAACATACTTGTAGTAAAAATCAAAACAAAAAGACAGAAAACAACAACAAGAAAGGTATAACATAAATAAAAACAACAACAACAATCTGTCAAGGACCTGAAATTCCCTTCTTTATCATCAAACGTTGAAAGCCAATAGAGCCAGGCTGCCACAAGTCCTCTACCAGAGCAGAAAGGGCACCACACAGATGCTACGGAGGACCCAGGCATGGACTGCTTTTATCACCAAAAGCAAGACATTATTTTATTTATTTTGATTTTGAAACAGAGTCTTACTATGTATCCCAGGCTGGCTTGCCTCAGCCTCGAGAGCATTGGGATTAAACATGCTAGCCACCCCGGTCTCATGTAGCTCAGGCTGGCCTCAAACTCAATGTGAATTTAAGAAAGACATTAAGTTTTCAATCCCTCTGCCTCCATCTCCTGAATGCTGGTGTTACAGGTGTGCACAACCATGCCAGGCTTATGTGGTGCTGGGAACTGGGTCATGCTTTGTGTGTGGTAGGTTAACACTCTCCCATCTGAGCTAAGTGCCCAGTCCCTCGAAGTATGCTTTCTTAAGTTTTGTTATACCCCAAAGCCAAGGTGAACCAGGTGATACTGGATTATGATAAGATGTCTTAGTTAGGGTTTCTGTTACTGTGAAGAGATGCCATGACCATAGCAACTTTTATGAAGGAAAACATTTAATTGACTGGCTCACAATCAGAGGTTTAGTCTGTTACCATCACGGTGGGACATGGTGGCACACAGGCAGATGTGGTGCTGGAGAGGGAGCTGGAAGTTCTACACAGTTCTACACCTTGCACAGGCAACAGGAAGTGAACTGTCTCATTGGGTGTGACTTGAGCCTATATGAGACCTCAAAGCCCACCTCCACAGTGACACACTTCTTCCAACAAGGCCACACCTCCTAATAGTGCCGCTCCCTTTGGGGGTCATTTTCTTTCAAACTATGGCATAAAGTGAATGGAGACAGTGTCCTGGGAGGAGGAAAACACCCTTGGTGTGGCGGTTTGATTAGAATGGCCCCCAGGGGCTCATAGATTTGAATGCCTGGCCACCAATAAGTAGCACTATGAAGAATTAGGAGGTGCGGCCTTGTCACTAGGGGTGGGCTCTGAGGTTTTCAAAAGCCCAAACCAGGCCCTGTGGTTCTCTCTTCCTGCTGATGATCTGGAACTCTTAGCAGCTGCTCCAGCACCATCGCTGCCTGGTGCTTCTATGCTCTCTGACATGATAATAGTGGATTAAACCTCTGAAACTCTAAGCAAGCCCCAATTAAACGCTTTCTTTTAGGAGAGTTGCCATGGTCATGGTGTCTCTTCATAGTAACAGAACAATGACTTTAGCTACCGTCGCTACCACCTTCTTGTCTGGGGCTTTGTTTAGATCCAGTTACTGAACAAACACATCTGGAAATACTAAATGGAGGGGCTGGGAGTGTGGCTCAGCTGCTTTGGTGCCTGCCTAGTATGTACTGAGCCCTGGGTCCCATCCTCATCGTGCATAGACTAGACAGGATGATACTGGCCTGTTGTACAAGCCCTTGAGAGGTGAAGGCAGGGGAGTTAGAATACCAAGGCCGTCCTCGGCTACGCAGCAAGTTTGAGTCCAGCCTGGATGTGCGCACCAGTTTATGTCAACGTGACATAAGGGAGGATCTGGGGAGTGTAGCAGCAGGCCGCCCAGAACCAAAATAACCACACAGAACTAATGAAAACACTGCTTGGCCCATTAGCTCTAGCTTCTTTTTTTTTTTTTTTTTTTTTTTTTTTTTTTTTTTTTTTTTTTTGGTTTTTCGAGACAGGGTTTCCCTGTAGTTTCTAGAGCCTGTCCTGGAACTAGCTCTTGTAGACCAGGCTGGCCTCGAACTCAGAGATCCGCCTGCCTCTGCCTCCCGAGTGCTGGGATTAAAGGCGTGCGCCACCACCACCCGGCTAGCTCTAGCTTCTTATTGGCTGACTCTTACATCTTAATTTAACTCATTTCTAGTAATCAGTATATCGCCATGTGGCAGTGGCTTACAGGCAAAGATTGGGCATGTCTGACTCTGGCAGCTGGCTCCATGGTGTCTCTCTCTGACTCCACCCTTTTTTTCCTCCCAGCATTCAGTCCAATCCTCCCTGTCTACCTAAGTCCTGCCCTATCAACAGGCCAAGGCAGCTTCTCTATTCATTAATGGTAATCACAGCACACAGAGGGGCCTCCCACACCTGGGAAGAAGGAATTCTAATCGAGAAATGTCCTTGGGCACCTCTATAGGGCATTTTCTTAATCAATGATTGATGTGTGAGGGCCCATCCCATTGTAGGTGGTACCACCCGTGGGCAGTGGTCCTGGGGTAGACAAAAAAAAGCAAATGGATCAAGGCAGTAAGCAGCACTTCCCCACAGCCTCCCCATCAGCTCCAGCCTCCAGGTTCCTGCCTTGCTGAGCTGTCCTGTGGACATGAAATCAGCCCTTTCTCCCCCGAGTTGTCTACGGCCATGGTGTTCCGTCACAGCAATAGACACCCCGACTAAGACACTGAGTTCTCCATGAGTCCCTGTCTCAAAATAACTAAATATTTCACAGAAGTTTTCAGCAATAAACTCTAGAAGTCTAAGCAACTTTAATTACTGTATTTTGTTTTAGGCCTTCTTTGTTATTATTAATTTATCATCATTAACCTCCCACTGCATCTAATTATAAATTAACTTTCTTACACATATGTATAGATTGTGAAGAGCTGTGTATGTAGGGCTCGGTACCACCCATAGTTATTGACTTGTGTGTGTGTGTGTGTGTGTGTGTGTATCATGTGCCACGGTGAGTATGTAGAGGCAGAAGGCAGCTTATGAATAGCAGTTTTCTCCTACCATGGAGGTTTTGTGCATAGAACTCAGGTGTCAGGCTTGGGTGACGTTTGGAGCAAACAACCACAATTCTCTAACAAGTTTCAAAGGACAGAAAGGTAAGCAGAGAGGAAATGGGAACTCATGGATCAAGGTACTAAGACCATGTCAAGCTGGGTGCAAACCCATAATCCTAAAACTGAAGAGGCAGAGGTTGAAGGATTAAGAGTTCAAGGCCAGCGTCAGCCCCATGGAGGGTTTGAAACTGTCTTGTTCTATATAAGACCCTGTAAGAGGGCTGAAGAGATGGCTCAGCGGTTAAGAGCATTGCCTGCTCTTCCCAAAGGTCCTGAGTTCAATTCCAGCAACCACATGGTGGCTCACAACGATCTGTAATGAGGTCTGGTGCCCTCTTCTGGCCTTCAGGCATATACAGAGACAGAATATTGTATACATAATAAATAAATACATATTAAAAAAAGACCCTGTAAGAGTTTGGTAGTGCACACCTTTACACCCAGCACTCGGGAGGCAGAGGCTGGCGGATCTCTGTGAGTTCGAGGCCATCCTGGTCCACAGAGTGAGACCCTGTCTTGAAAACAAAACAAAACAAAACAAAAAGGCCCTGTCTCAAAAAAAAAATCTCATTTCAACCATTTATTTATTTATTTACAATAACAAGGTAGAGCCAGATACAGTGAACCTGCTTGTAATTCTAATACTTGGAAGGATGGAGGCAGGAGGATTAAGTTTGAGGTCAGCCTGGGCTACACCGAAACCATCCAGGAATCATATATTTTTCTTTCATTCTTTTGTTTCATTTTTGTTATTGTTTTTTCAAGATAGGATTTCTCTGTATAGCCCCGGCTGTCCTGGAACTCACGCTACAGACAAGGCTGGCCTTAGACTCACAGAGATCCGCCTGCCTCTGCATCTGGAGAGCTGGGTGTAAAGGTGTGCGCTACCACTGCCTGGCTTCTCAGGAACCATCTTAACCAGAGTCTTGGCTATTGCTGTGATAGCACTATGACTTCTGTAAGAAGGAGCTTATTTGGCTTACAATTCTAGCCTCTGAGCGTATGCATGTATGCATGTATGTAGACACATGTGTGTGGATCCCTGAAGTTGTTGTTGGCTACCTTCCTCCATCAGCTTCCACTTTATGCGTTGAGTCAGGGTCTCTCACGTAATGTGGAACTCTCCAATTCTAGCTAGTCTAGCCAGCTAGCGCCTCTCTCTCTCTCTCTCTCTCTCTCTCTCTCTCTCTCTCTCTCTCTCTCTCTCTCTCTCTCTCTCTCTCTGTCTCTCAGCAGTTTGTCGAGACAAGGTTTTACTGTGTAACTGCTACTATGGCTGTCCTGGATCTCGCTCACATACACTAGGCTGGCCTCAAACTCACTGAGATCCTCCTGTTTCCGCCTCCCAAGTGCTGGGATTAAAGGCGTGTGCCACCACCGCCCAGTTCTCCTCTGGCGTTTTACCTGGGATCTGGCGCACCGAACTCTGGTCCTCAACTTTCCCGGTAGATACTTTATCCACTGAGTTATCTCCCTTGTCCAAGAATAAAACTATCTCTTCTCATTCCCTTTGAGGCGAGAGCTGTGGTTTGTATCCACACCTGGGATACCTACCCCCTCATCCACTCCCAAGTCTACTCTGGTCTCACTAGCATGAGCTGGATGCCCAGGTATCTATCCCCCACCGCGTGTCTTCCCTGTTTCTGCCCCCCCCTTGGAAATGCTGCCATTTGAGGCTCTGGAAGACACGCCATTTCCCCCCAGGACCTTCATGGGTCAGGGTGCATGGCTGGGTGCCCTGTCTTTAATACTCACCACACCTATAATGGAGATTCCAACTTTCCATACACAGTATTTGCATCTTACGCTTTCTTGGTATCCAGGTTCTGTGAGACTTTCCGCTACTTCTCTAGTCAGGTGAGAGACCTCCACTCTCAGCTACGCGTCCTGCAGTGCCCTCACCTGCCCATCATAAATCTCCAGCGAACAAACACCTTCCTCGGGCTCTGGGAAGCCGACTGCTATGCTATATCTGAGGCCAGCCAGCAGAGAGTGCCACAAGATCGGTATTTGTTCCAGTTACAGACGTCTGTGGTCCGCACTGGGCTCTAAAGAATGGGCAGGGGCGTTTGTCAGGTTCTCCGCTGGAACACAGAGCCGGGTACAGTGATCTCAGGATACAGCGACCTCAGGGTACAGCGACCTCAGGGAATGAGTATGGTCTAGACATAGGAGGAACAGGCAGAAGGTCTGCACGTTTAAGGTCAGCCTGGGCTACAGAGCAAAAATGTCTCACAATAAAAGGTTCCAGGGTGTGAGGGGCTCTAGCATTGCAGAGGCAAAAGCAGGACAGCAAGTTCAAGGCTAGCCAGGAGCAGCAGCAGCAGCAGCAGTAGGAGGAGGAGGAGGAGGAGAAGAAGAAAAGGGGCTGGAGAAATGGCTCAGCAGTTAGAGTACTGGCTGCTTTTCCAGAGGTCCTGAGTTCAATTCCCAGCAACCACATGGTGGGTCACAAACATCTATAATAAGATCTGGCGCTCTCTTCTGGCCTGCAGGCACACATGCAGACAGAACCCTGTATATATAATAAATACATAAATTTAAAAGAAGAGGGGAGGAAGAAGGGGGAGGAAAGAAGAAGAGGAAGGAGGAGGAAAAGGAAGGAGGAGGAGAAGAAAAGAGCCAAAGAGATGATGCAGCTGGTAGACTGCTTGCCACATAAGTGTGAAGACCAAACACCCACATGATAGCCGGGTGCTGCCTAGTATGTCTGTAACCTCCACACTGGTGGTGGGGCAGAGACAAGCAAATCTCCGGACTTCACTGGCTTCTGGAACCCACAAGGAGATCCTGTCTCAAAAACTGAGAACAGTTCAGGATGACACCTGACTGCTAGGCTTCAAACCTGGGACAAATGGCTGAGCTACCTATTTAACATTTCAAAGGGGACTGTGACCGACTCTCCCAGCAGTCCTTCAGTCCCTGCCTGTGACTGGTCCCATCCTGCCCGCCATGCCCTCTTTCTGCACACTTTCTGCTCCGTGCCCTACCAGCCCCCAGGTCTCAGTTGTCTCTATCTTTCGCCACCTTATTTTAATTGACTGATTCATTAATTAGTTTTTGAGACAGGGTCTCTCCGTGTATACCAGGCTGTCCTGGAACTCACGCAGATCCACCTGCCTGAGTGCTGGGATTAGAGACCCCAGAGTGGGATCAAAGATACACACCGTCGCTCCTGGCTTTCCACAGGTCCCAGGGTCTGAACGCAGGTCCTCACTTGTGCACAGTAAAGCTCTTTGCCCCCAGCCCTAACTTTACCTGTTCATTTTGCTGGACCTGGGGCTCAAACCCTAGGCTGGGTGTGAGTTTTTTACTAGTAAACCTCAGAGCTGTCTCCTTGGTTCCCTTTCATGTTTAGTTATTTGCACGTGAATGTGTTCATGCCGCGATGCCTGTGTGCAGGTCAGAGAACACTTGATGGGAATTGGTTCACTCCTTCCATCATGTAAGTCCTAGGGAAAGAACTCAGGTTGGCAGGCTTGCTGGCAAACACTTACCTGTTGGGCTGTTTTCTACTGGTCCCTGCCTTTAAAACAAACAAACAAATAAATAAATACAGTGATCTTAGTAGGCTAGGGCCACCCTTATGACCTTGTTGCAGCTTCATTGAAGCTGTAAAGACAAAATAAGGTCACATTTGCAGGTTAGGACCCCAACACATCTACTTTAGGGGATGCACAATTTGACCAATAGCAGTCTGTAAGCAAAAAGTACCAGACATAGTGCTAAACTCCCAAACTCAGCATCACATCATGGGGCAAAACATCACCCATCATATCTATGCCTCACACCCTGGCTGAGGTCAGCACATGTCTGGGCTGGAGGGTCAGGATCCCCAAGCCTGGGCTATCTGGAGGTCCCTGTGCAGCCAAACAGCCTGGGTCTAACCCTGGCTAAAGGAGACAGGTTTTAGATAGACAGTTGTGACTAGGCCCACTTCCTCATGTTGCAGATGGGGAAACTGAGGTTAGCTTCAGGCTTGGTAACGGGGTCTGAGCTGAGCTGTGGGAGCTTCTGACACTGGTCCCCTTAGCCACACAGCCCTGGGATCATCACTATGCACCCTACCACACTAATCAAGATGTTTAACTCTCTGTGTCTCATGACCTCCCATCCCTGGCCCCACTCCAGTCCTGAAACCTTGACCTACACGGGCTTGTGGCTTCCCAGATCCTTCAAGGACTCTCCTCTACTTGAGCTATCAGCTGTGGCCTCCCTGGCTGCCTCCTCCTGGCTCCTCCTGCCCCTCTCCCCAACACTTCCCCCCAAGGTCGCACAACCTCTTCCAAGATAAAGACTCAGGAGTTCAGAGACCTTGCAGTTTGTTCAACCACAAGACCCCAGGGCTCATCTTATGGATGCCAAACCGAACTGCCTTGTCTTTTGAGCTGCCAAAGGGAAGACGGGGAGGGGGGAGGACGGGGGGGAGGCCCTGTCTCCATTTTCAGTCTGTTGTGCTGTGCATTTATAACAGAGGCCTGGATCAGAAAGGACACCTCACGGGGCTGAAGATGGTCTCAGTTGAAGAGGGCTGGCCTAGCATTCAGGAACTTCAGGGTTCTGCCCCTAGCACCCACTAAGCCAGGACTCATCCCAAGGATGGCCAAATGGCTCTGTCCAGGCTGTTGAGCTCTAAAGGGACTGGGAGAAGGCATGGTTGCATTTCCTATGGTCCTAGCAACTGGGAGGAGGTGGAAGGAGCAGCAGGAATTCAAGGTCATCTGCAGCTAAACAGCTTAATAGGCTAAATAGAGAATCGCAGGTCTGGGTTACAGGAGGCCCTGCTCAAAAAAAAAAAAAAAAAAAGCTGAATCCACATTCCACATATGCAGGTCCTGCTGCAATAACAGCCGGTGGACACTAGAGGGCGTGGAATGACAGAAACCCAGTCCAGAATGTGCTGATAGCCAGCAGTGTGGAGACCCAGAGACATGGTACCAGGGATGAAAATATGTCAGCTCCCCACCCCGACCCACAAAAAAAAAGCCGAGCATGATGGCTCACGCCTTTAATTCCAGCACTCAGGAGGCAGAGGCAGGCGGATCTCTGTGAGTTCAAGGCCAGCCTGGTCTACAGAGTGAGTTCCAGGGCAGCCAGGGCCACACAGAGAAACCCTGTCTAGGAAAATAAGCAAACAAACAAAAGATGTCAATCCCAAGCTTTGCCCTTTGTGACAACTACTTCATTTTGCCCTCACAGCAAAACCAGAAACAATAAGTCTCAGTGAGATCCCCACTTTACCGTGAGAAACGAAGCCGGGTTGGAGTCGCTGCATCAGAAGCCAGAGGCTGAAGCTGAACTTGGCTCTGACTTTACAGCCCACGCCTGTTTTCCCTCCTGGGTCTTCCCGGGTGGGTCTATGTCCCCTGAGGTCTATGAAAGACTGCTTAAAGCTGGGGAGGAGAGTCTACCCCATGCTTCCTTCTAAAGAGGAGGGGCTCTAGGGCAGCAGGGGTTGCAGGAGGAGGAAATGAGGAAGCAGCCAGGGGCTGTGGACTAACTGTGGATACAGGGACGCCCTGTCTGGAAGTCCTTTTGACTAGCTGCTGGCAGAGTCGGTCTCCTGGGAACCCGCCAGGCTATTAATATCCCGCTGAGTCAGGGGGCTCTTGAATTGCAGCATCACAAGACACAGAAGTCGCAGGGGAGCAGGGACACTCTTGGCCCCTCCCACTGCGTGTCTACCTCTGGCTGTAGAGGCCAATACCCCACTCAGGGCTGTCCCCAGACATAGTCCTTAAGAGCTCTGGTGCTAAGGGACAAGAATTATTCTTCTGGAAAATATAGTGATATCTTGTCTGTATTTTAACAGATAAAGCTTGCCTGAAGATCAGATAAGCAGCGCAGCCAGCCACAAGAGAGACATCTTACCTCTACCAATGCTCAGACCAAAAGGGTGATCTTGTCCTCACGCTGCCTCCCCAACTGCATTCTCTGACTGATGGCTTCAGACTGCATCTCCAGACTGCATCTGAGCTCCTGTCTCCTCCTGCCTTATAGTCCTCTCTCCAGCCAGCCATGTCCTTTCCTGTCTCCACCTCCCTAGTGCTGGGATTAAGGTGTGGGACTCCCAAGCACTGGGATTAAAGGTGTGCGCCACCACCGCTTGGTCTCTATTGGCTTAGCACTGCACTCTGGTCTTCAGGTTATTTGTTAAAACAAAATGTCCTTACATGAAATTGCTTTGTTGAGGGCCTGCTGTGGGCCCATCCCTATCCAGGAAGCCAGGGATCCTAGGATTCAGCTCACCACCTGCCTACCCAGATGAGTGGGCTCTACTGGGGGCCCTGTGCTTAAGTCATGGGGGGCACATCGCATTAGGTTCCGCGGACTCTGGTCACTCTGGGCAGACATTGGCTGATGGGGGCAAGGGATTCACATGGGTCAGCTGTGACAGCAGATGGGTCAGCAGGGAAGAAAGCAGGTACAAGGAAGGACGGAGGACAGGATCCCTCAGGGAAAGGCTCTTATCTCTGGCTTCTTGGCCCTTGCAGCCTTTCCTGCTCCAGACTCCAGGAGTTTGCCCAGGTCTCTACCACCTTCTTGGCATGGCTGCCACAGACAAGGCCACGAGAAGGTCTGTGGCAGCCATGTCAAGAAGGTGGCAGAGACCTGGGCAAACTCCTCGGCCACCTGGACCTTGGAGTTCCAACACTGTGCTGTGAAAGCTGTTTGGGGGACACAAAAACCCCTACCTATCCTTGGGATGGGAACACACCTGCTCCTAAGGGGTGAGATGGGCTTCGAACTCAAGCCTAGACTGATTCCAGAACTCATGCTCACAAATCCATTCATTATCTAATAATAATTATTAACTATTAATTAATAATATTATTGTATTCCAGGCAGGCCTCAAATCCACTATGCAGCCAGGCATGACTGAACTTCGACCCTCCAGCTCCTGAGCGCTGTTTTATGAGGTGCCGGGGAATCAAACCCAGGGCTTCATGCATATAAGCGCTCTGCCAGCCAAGCCCTGCTGGAGGCCTCATTTGTTATTTTAGCTAGATTTCCCAGGACACTTCTGGATAGTCTCAAACTTGAGATCATTCTGCCTCTGCCACCCAAGTGACGTAGTTCCAGGTCTGTGCCACTAGGGCCAGCCGATCTCCCGCCCCGTAACTCCCACATTCCATGTGGTCTCTCTAGGATTTGATCAGGGGGCTAGTGGTTGTATAAGTGAGTGTCACAGCTGGCATGCTCCTCTTTTCACAGCCTGGCCTCTCACACTGGGACCCCCTGGGAACCTTGCCTTCCTCTGTCAACCTTCTACACCACACACAAAACACAGCCATGCTAAGCTCCCTCAAATGTGACCTGGGTATGGTCCTCTTTCTCAGCTCTGGTCCAGAGCTACATGGCAGGGCTTCAGCTCTGAGGCCCCTGCAGAGCCCTTATCGTCCAGCTCCACACATCCCCGAGAGCCTGGGACGGGCAGCCCACCCTGATCCCAGCCCCACACAAACCCCGTTATCAGGAGACACATTCCAACCATGCTCTGTCCTCCTGCATGGGGTAAGATAGAGCCTGTCGTCTTCCGGCCAAGTGGGAAGGGGCACGGGAAAACAGAGGTTATCTCAGCAGGAAGTCACACTGCTGGGCTGTTGCTTCAGCCACCTTGAGAAAACACCTTCAGCACAGAAGGTGGCCGGTTTAGGAACCCTGCTGGGGCTGAGGTCAGGAGGCTGTGTGTCTGTTCCCAGGAGCTAGGAGGTGGCGAGGCCCCTTTACACCTTTCTCAGTGGTCTGACTGGTCCCGGAGCCCAGGCAGCACCTGGTGTGTGGGCCGGCTCTGCTAGTGAAGATAGAGAGAGGGCTGCTTCAGACAGTAGCCTGTGGTAAAGGTCCCTAGTGTACGTTTTGTAATCTATGGCAAGTGCAACCCCATCGCTAGGCACCTGCAGGGGGTGGGGAGTGGGAGATTCAGAGACATGAATCAGGAGGCTGAGATTAGAGCCTCGATTTTATCTTTTTTTAAAAAATAGGGTTTCACATATCTTACTCTTACTGTCCTGGAACTTTCTCTGTAAACCAAGCTGGCCTCAAACTTATAGAGAAGCATCTGCCTCTGTCTCCCAAGTACTGGGATAAATGGTGTATACTGCTATGCTCAGCTTCAATTTTCTTATACTTAAGTTATGAACAATGAAAGTTCATGTCTTAGATAGCAATGTCTTGAAGGGCTTAGTAAAGAGCCTGGCATCTAGACTGGATGTGGTGGCGCACCTCTAATCCCAGCAGGTGTGGGAGGCAGAGGCAAGTGTGCCTCTCTGTGAGTTAGTGGTCAGGCTGGTCTACAAAACAAGTTCAGGATGTCCAGGGAGACATAATGAGACCCTGTCTCAGAGAGATAGAGATAGAGATAGAGATAGAGATAGAAATAGAGATAGAGACCTAAAACATAGTAGGCACTGTTGTAAGTCTCTTCACAGAGAGAGAGAGAAGAAGGAGGAGGAGTAGGAGAGAGGGAGGGAGGCAGAATGCTGGGTGCGTTGATGCACAGTTACAGTCTCAGCACTGAGGTAAAGTCAGGTGGTGGTGCACGCCTTTAATCCCAGCACTTGGGAGGCAGAGGTAGGCAAATGTCTGTGAGTTCAAGGCCAGCCTGGTCCACAAACAATAACAACCAAAAAAGGCTGGCTGGAGAGATGGCTCAGTGGTTAAGAGCATTGCTTGCTCTTTCAAAGGTTCTGAGTTCAATTCCCGGCAACCACATGGTGGCTCACAAGCATCCGAAATGACGTCTGGTGCCCTCTTCTGGACTGCAGACATACACACAGACAGAATATTGTATACATAATAAATAAATAAATATTTTTTAAAAAAGGCTGAGGTAAAAGGATTAATGGCTTGAGACTAGCCTAAAACTACATAGCACCTCCCAGCCCCAGACATGATTGAAACACCAATGTGAATGGAACTTCTGAAAATAAAATATGCATTTAAAATAAAACATACAGAACCCTTAAGAAGAGTAGATAAAGGCATTGGCGCCGAGGCTCATGACCTGAGTTCCATTCCGGGGACCCACGTGGTAGAAGGAGAGAACTGAGTCCTGCAAGCTGTCCTCTGGCCTCCACAGCGTGCACTGTGACATGCCTGCACTGCTTCCAACAGAAAGAAAGAAATATACACATTAACAAACAAAAGCTGCTAGAGGTGGTGGCACATACCTTAAATCCCAGCAGTCAGGAGGGAGACACACTTCAGTTGGGAATGTGACCCCAGGAGCACTGAGGAGGGCCGAGGACCTGAGAGCAAAGGGTAACTCAGAGATGATGCCAATTTTAAACGCACACTGCATGGGAAAGCAGTTGTGATTTAACACACACAGCAGTTGATGAACAGCTTCTAGGTTTCAGATGTGGGTGGCAGGAAGCTAAAATGGTTGGGGAGGAAATTGACGGTTGTAGGACGGTTGTAGTGTTTCAACCTTGTAAACTCACTAATTAACCTTTTTCCCTTTAGAGATAGGTCTCAGCCTAGGAGTCAAAGGAAGTCAAGGGTGACCTTGAAATCCTGATCTCCCTGACAACGCCTCCTGAGTGTTGGGATTACAGGTGTTCACCACCACATCTGGTTTATAAGGTGCTGGGGAAGGGGCGGAGGTCTGTGTGCACATTAGGCAAGCGCTCTGCCCACTGCACTTCAGTCCATACACCGGTACTTCGACAATAACAATGGAGAGAGGTAGGAAATCCACATCAGTAGAGAGAGGAAAAGAAATGAAACAACTCAAAGAGGGCCAAGAGAAAGAGAAAAGAGAAGCAGAGAAGACAGAACTAGTAGAAAATAGAAAGAAAGAAAGAAAGAAAGAAAGAAAGAAAGAAAGAAAGAGAGAGAGAGAAGAAAGAAAGAGAAAAGATAGAAAGAGAAAAAGAAAGAAAAGCCTGAGCAACCTTGAGCCAGAGAAACCCTGTCTCTCTGACTCCCGGGATTGTTTTGAGACAGGGTCTCTCAGTGAACCTGAATTTAGCAATCGGCTAGACCAGCTGGCTAGTCAGTGAGTTTCAGGGACCCTTGTTTCTCCACCTCACTTCCCAGGACTGGGGCTGCAAGCGCCTTCAGCAGCCTGGTTTCACAGGGGACTGGAGATCCAAATTCAGGTCTGTTTGCTCAAGCCCCAAGCTCTTCGTTCACTGAGCTGTCTTCCCAGGCCATCACCTAAGGTAACAGAAACAATGAAACAAAACAAACCCCCTAAAGGTCTGGGAGATGGCTCCGCAGTTAAGAGCACTGACCGCACTGGGACCAGACTCAATCCCCAGCACCTGCATGGTGGCTCATAACCATCTGCTCCAGTTCCAGATCTGAGACCTCTGGCCTCTTCAGGTACCAGGCATGCTCCTACCAGGAACCCTTAGGGTTTCCAAAGAAGACAGATGGGGCCCGGTCACTCCACCTGGGTTGTGGTAACACTAACCACTGGAAAAACTCTTGTATGCCTCCCTCACCTGCCACCAGGTGGAGGGACACTGTGGACACTCTTGGCTTGACTGCTCTTCTCTGTCTCATCACAGTAAGGTCAGTTCCCCAGGTGCCTCCTCCACAGGAAAACCTCTCAGACCCGAGTCTGGTAGCTGAAGGTCTAATGCTGCCCTGTTTGGCAGTTGAAACTTAACAACCATTACCTCCAGTACAGCCTTTGTGACCATGGAGCTTAGGGCGGCTGTCCAGATAGAGGGTAAGTCTTGGCCATTTTAACTGACATAAAGACCATTTGGATTGTGTCCTGCTAGAGTTTATCCTTCTCAGATCTCTGAGTGTTGACGACTAGCTAGAGCTTCCTCAATTTAGTAGCTGCATGGTTAATGAATTTTTTTTTAAAGATTTTCATTTATTATGTGTATACAGTGTTCTGTCTGCATGTGTGCCTGCAGGCCAGAAGAGGGCACCAGATCTCATTACAGATGGTTGTGAGCCACCATGTGGTTGTTGGGAATTGAACTCAGGACCTTTAGATGAGCAGGCGATGCTTTTAACCACTGAGCCATCTCTCCAGCCCCTGGTCAATGCATTTCACATTTTAAAAAATCAGGCTTGACTTTTCAAGAGCAATTATGCCACCTGATAAAAAAAGGTAAACTCACACACAGGTTTGCCTTACTTACAGGCTTCATATTAAAGGGTAAGCAGGCTTTAAATGAAACTTTTTACTATTTAAAGGAACTTGCTTTGCAAAGACTACTCTTGGTAATCAACCACTTATGTGTATCTAATGGTAAATAATTGGATAAAAATTTTAAGGTTTATATAAATTACAAAGGTCTAAAACAATTTAAATTATGAATGTCTGAGGCTAGAAAGCCTAAATAAGTTAGACAAATTATAAACAGTGATCATGTAAGTTTCCAGGCGTCGAGAAGGTCGTAAGACTTGAATTCACCTCTCACAGGTCAAAGGGTCCCCAAATAAGCACTGCTGTCAATCAATAGCCTAAGTGTCCCTAGCTGTTGCCTATTCCTGAGGTGAAGCTCAAGTATAAAAGTTTCCTTTATGTTCTTTAACTTCTGTCCCTGGTCTCTGTCTTGGCAGAGAGCCACTCAGCAGGCAGACACTCCAGAAATTAGCTTCTGACCACAGACTGCTCCAAAAAAGGTCTACACAATCCCAGCCCCAGGTAGTCCTGCAAAGCCAGAAAGGCCTGGACTTCCCGAGAGCTGATGTGGACTAGTCCAGTAGCTATGACAGCTCCCTGACTCTTCAGCTGGGTCAGTGAACCATATGCTTCTGATGAATGCCCATTGCTGTTATCCCTCCTGGCCTTTGGCTAATGTTCCAGCCTTCCTGGGCCCTGACAATAGTCTCTTAATTTCAGCAGGAAGCAATTACAGAGGAGAGTACAGCATCCCTTGTCCTTAACAAAGGACTAGAATATTAGGTTCAAAGAAGCTTCCTGGCAAAGGGACAAAATGTCTACCTATAGCACCTATTGGCATATCAAGAGTATATGGCCTTAAAGTATTTGTTCTATTCATGCTAACCAAACAAGTATAATTTATGGAGCAATACATCTTTTGATGCATTACAAATTTTATTCTCCCCCCCAAAAAGAATGCTAAGACCCTATGAAGGATTTGACAGGGATATATAAGACATGTGGGGAATGAAGAACCAGTCTGCCTCCATCTTAGGCTTAAAAGCCATCTTACAATAATTAAAAACTAGGTTCATTCCTTCTTGTGATTAAACCTCTGTTCTCAAAGATTAGGCTACACCCCACCTGTAACCTTAACTACAAATGATTCTGTACTACCTGTTCCAGGAATGGGAATCATGTCTTTGTTTCAAAAAGTTGTTATAAGCATCTTGCAGCCCTACCTTTGTATCAAAGGGTTGTTATGACTGCCTTTTGTTAAGGCTACCTTGCTATGACCACTTTACAACCATGTCTTTGTTTCTGGAGGTCATTAGGACCAACTTGTTCTGATGCTCTGCTCCTGTTATCCTGCCTGTTTTGCCCCAGCAAATCCCTCATTTGGAAATCCCCAGAGTTATAAAGACCTTGTCTTCCTCACATCCAGTGCTGACCTCTCACACCCCACTTTGGGGGGGCAGCCCATGTGCACAAATAAAAAAGCTTGTTTTAATTAATTGTTTGCTTTAATTAATATGACCATGATGATTTGGGTTGGTAGCCTTTCTCTTCCCATCTTTGGAATCAACAAAACATACAGGGTGGTAGTCGCTCATGCCTTTAATCTCAGCACTCGGGAGGCAGAAGCAGGCAGATCTCTGTGAGTTCAAGGCCAGCCTAGTCTACAGAGCGAGTTCCAGAACAGCCAGGACAATACAGAGAATCCCTGTTTGAAAAACCAAGTCAAACCAAATCAAACCAAACCAAACCCAATACTTTCAGGTAAAACATTCACACACTAAATCTTAAATGACAACAAAAATCACACACACACACACACACACACACACACACACAAAATGCCTAGACAAAACCCCGGCCATGCTGCCACACATTAAAGTATAGGGTCTAGTTGTTGGTAAAGAAACAGTTCAGAAAAAAAAAAGAAAGAAACAGTTCAGAATATTAGAAAAGAAAGATAGGTCACCAAACTACAGTTTTTGTTGTTGTTCAAAAATTGCCTACTCTTTTACAAATTCAGAGAAAAAAATATTGGAAAGGACTGACCAAAATATTTTTTTGCCTTTGGTATTCCTGAGTAGATTCTATTTGTTTTTAATAGTGAAAAAGAATTTGTGCATAACCAAAACACATAATAATAATTTAATGATCAAGTCATTTCTTAAAGAAACTCTCCCTGTTCCTGCTGAGGCTCTCAAGAGACCTACTGCACATCTGCAGGCCCAGGGCGCAGAGCTAATAGAATTCCTTCCTTTAGGAGAGAGCGAGGGGATGACCCAGGTCATTCTGGAGGGGCAGGCCAGAGTCCTCCCACCAGAACTCCCTGACTCTAAGCTCAGAGTACCCCAGGACCCTTCTGACAGCTACCTCTGCTACCCCTCCTGCATGGAAGGTCAGTGCTGTGTGGCAGAGATTCCACATGCCCTGTCCTCGCATCCACAGCAGAAGCAACGCTGGAAGGAGCAGAGGCTGAGGTGGCTTCTCATGAATCCCAGATGGACTCCACTCTCCAGGCCTGGTCCCTCGGTAGCCTTGGGGGAGGAGGGCCAGGCCTCTGCCAGACTGCACAGCTGGGCTACTGGTGGAAGGGACATTTTCTGGGCCCAACAGCTCCACAGTGCTTCTCCTGGAAAACGAAGCCTTTTCCACCAGCAAACTTCCTCCCTCCGTCTCTCCCTCCCTCCCTCCCTCCCTGCCTCCCTCCCTCCCTCCCTCCCTCCCTCCCTCTCTTTCTCTCTCAGACTGTCTTACCACAAAGCTCTGACTGGCCTGGAACTCACTATGCATGTAGATCAGGCTAGTCTTGATGTACGTGGACTAGGCTAGTCTTGAACTCAGAGATTTTTCTGTTTCTGCTTCTCAGTGCTTGGATTAAAGGCATGTACCACCATGCCCATCTTTCTTTTTGCTTAAAAATTAGAAAAATTTTATTTGTTTGTCTATTTATATAATTAGTGTACAGGTATTTCGAACATACCATGGCATGAATGTGGGGTTCAGAGGACAATTTGCAGGAGTTGGCTCTGTTCTTCTACCATGTGAGGCCTGAGGATCAAACTCAGATCATCAGGCTTGATGGCAAGTGCTTTTATCCACTGAAACATCCTGCCAGCTTTAGGGCCAGGTTATTAAAAGCCATAATTGGCTAGATGGTGGTGGCGCACACCTTTAATTCCAGCACTTGGGAAGCAGAGGCAGATGGATCTCTGTGAGTTTGCGGCCAGCATGGTCTACAGTGCAAGTTCCAGGACAGCCAAGGCTATAAGGAGAAAGCCTGTCTCAAACAAAACAAAACAAAACAAAACAAAAACAAACAAAAAAGCACTACAGTTGGGTGCCTGGGGTTGTGGGCCAGACAGCAGTAGTGAGCCAATGACCAGACTTTGAAATTCTCCTGGCAAAACAGCGGAGCCTGGCCACACTAGCGGCTTTAGGACTCGCGATGGGTATGATATGCATATGTAAGATTTGTCAGATAAAGTACAGAATGCTTGAGTTCAGGACATAGCTCAATTGATAGAGTCCTTGCCTGGCATGCCTGAGGCCCTGAGGCCCTGGGTTCAAGTCCTAGGATGACATAAACCAGAGGGGGAGCGCACGCCCATATCCCCCCCTGCACGCACTTCAGACCTAGAGGCAGGAGGATCAGAAGTTGGCTATAGGAAGGTCAGCTTTGGCTATAGGAAACTAGAGGCCAGCCTGGGCTACATGAGATTCTGTCTTAAATAAAAGCAGGACACTGAGTTGAAGTTGAACTTTAGATAGGCAAATCATTTTTTTTTTTAAATTTTTTGAGACAGGGTTTCTCTGTGTAACAGCCCTGGCTGTCCTGGAACTCACTCTATAGACCAGGCTACCCTTGAACTCACAGAGATCCGCCTGCCTCTGCCTGGGATTAAAGGCAGGTGCGACCACCGCCTGGCAAGCAAATCATTGTTGAATGTATGCTCCCCATTTTACAGGCTGGGTTTTTATTGCTAAATCTGGCGTGGGAACCTGTACCTGCAAACACGTGTGTGCATGTGCACGTACACACGAGTACAGCATGTGAATGTGTAAATGTGTGTGGCTTTAAAGACACGTGTACAGGGGTACATGTGAAGAACTAGACACAGGAGAATGATCACTGTGCAGAATGCGTGGACTGGGATCCCTGCGTGTAAGTTTACATAAGAGAAACAGAAGGCTCTCAGCCAGCCATGTTGTGTGTGCTTGGGTATGGGCGGGGACAGTGGGAACACGAGGACAGCGGGGACACGGGGACGTCAGGGACACAGAGACGTCGGGGACGGCAGGGACACGGGGACGGCGGGGACACGGGGATGGCGGGGACGCAGGGACGGCGGGAACACAAGGACGGCAGGGACACAGGGACAGCAGGGACACAGGGACGGCAGGGACACAGGGACGGCAGGGACACAGGGATGGCAGGGACGCGGGGACGGCAGGGACATGGGGACGGTGGGAACACAAGGAGGGCAGGGATGCGGGGACGGCAGGGACATGGGGATGGCAGGGACACGGGGACATCGGGGGACACGGGGATGGCAGGGACATGGGGATGGCAGGGACACAGGGACGGCGGGAGACACGGGGATGGCAGGGACACGGGGACGGCGGGGACACGGGGATGGCAGGGACGCAGGGACGGCGGGAACACAAGGACGGCAGGGACACAGGGACAGCAGGGACACAGGGACGGCGGGAACACAAGGACGGCAGGGACGCGGGGATGGTAGGAACACGGGGATGGCGGGGACGCGGGGACGGCAGAGACATGGGGATGGCAGGGACCCGGGGACGGCAGGGACACAGGGATGGCAGGGACGCGGGGAAGGCAGGACTCGCTGAGCTTTCACCTGTTAGTGACAGGAACATGGCGTCAGCTGGGCCCCATGACTGACCCCTGACTGTGACATCTTTTTCCTAAGCCAGGAAGAGTCAGATGGAGGAGAACCAGTGATGGTTGGTTCAGGCCAGTGAGGGCCATACGCACACACAGGTTACATAAATGCCAGTGGCCAGATGTTCAGCCCTTGCTGAGCCAGATGGTAGTGAATCCTGCTATTATGGGGTTTTCTAGTTCCTGCTGCCCACCCTGCCCCCGCCCTTGCCTCTTCTGAATCCTCCATTCTACTTCCCAGGGCATTTGTGTTGGCCTTGGTTCCTCCTGAGGCTTCCTTCAGTCTTTAGCTTGCGGGGTAACACCTGCTCCCTTTGCTTTTTACGTGTATGTGTATGTGAGAGGGATCCATGTGTATGTGTGTGTGTGTGGAGGGCAGGTATGTGTGCACATGTATGTGTTGCAGGTGTTTGTGTGTTTGTAGAAGCCAGAGGTCAACCTCTTGTGTTGTTCCTCAGGGCTGTTCACTTTTTTTTAAAGTCAGGGTCTCTCACTGGTACCTGGGGCTCCCCAGTTAGACCAGAAAGGGATCAGATAGCTTGTGTTTGCTTCCCCAGTACTCTGGGATTCAAAAGCTCTTTCCAAGCCTAGATATTATTTTTTATTTATTTTATTATTTTGTGTGTATGAGTGTTTTGCCTGCATGCGTGTCTGTGTACCACATGCATGCCTGGTGCTCAAGGAGGTGGGGAGCCTTCATATGGATGCTGGGAATTGAACCTGGGTCCAAGAACGAGTAAGTGCTCTTTACCACAAATCTCCAACCCCCTGGATGTCATCTTTATGAGTTCTGGGGCTAGAATGTAAGTCCTCAGGCTTGCATAGCAAACTCCTTTTTTTTTTTTTTTTTTTTTAAATTTTCGAGACAGGGTTTCTCTGGAGTTTTTGGTGCCTGTCCTGGAACTAGCTCTTGTAGGCCAGGCTGGCCTTGAACTCATGAAGATCTGCCTGCCTCTGCCTCCTACGAACTCCTTATTCCTTGAACTATCTTCCAGTTCTGCTTTTTTGTTTTGTTTCAAACAAAACAGTGTTCCTCTGTATAGCCCTAAGTGTCCTGGAACTCTCTCTGTAGACCAGAGTTGAACAGTGGCCTTGAACTCACAGAGATCCACCTGCCTCTGCCTCTTGAGTGCTGTATGGCCCAGGCTGACTTGGAACTTCATGATTCTCCTGCCCTTCACACTGACAGATTTGAACTTTACTGAAGATCAGATGTTATCTCAGAGCTAGGAGTTCAGGGTGACATCTTCAGTCCTGGCTCCAGTTGGAAAGCTGGGGTCAGGTCACATCTCTGCAGCTCAGCCCTTTTGTTATCTCATGGCCCAGGAGGATGGCAGGGAGGGATAGGTGCTGGAGTGGCTTGAGGTGACCTCAACAGGAACTTTACCTGTCTGTGAAATGGAACGCTAGCCTTCATGATTCTAGAGATTTCATGATTTGCTGGGTATTGGTTATTTGGGGAAAATGATGTTGAAGCTGGTGGCCTCTTTGCATTTGGGGAGGGAGGAGCCCTGAAGTGTCCCATATCTGTTTCCTGTGGCCACATAACAGATTGCCACAAACTTAGTGGCTTAAAATGATACACATCTGCCCTGCCGCTCTGCGGGACAGACGTCCACATCAGTCTTTCTGGTGGCTGTCAGCCACACTCTTTCCTAGCTCTGAGACGTCTTCACGGTCTAGTTTGTGGCCCCTCCTGCACCCCAAAGCTCTTACAGCCGAGCACTCCAGCCTCTCCTGTGTGCCCTCTTCCACTGAGGGTCCCTGTGATCTGTGGGCTTCCAGAGATGTCTTCCGCTAGCCAGCTGCTCGGCAACCTTGTGCCACCTGCTGCTTGGATCCCGTCTGCCTTCCTGCAGCAGAACACCCCAGGCAGAGGAGCTCAGAAACAGCGGAAAGGTCCTCCTACATTTGGAAGCTGAGTTCGGTGGCCAGGTGCTGATGAGGGAGGATCTGGGCAGGGTTGTAGATGTCGGCCTTCCTGCTTCTGCACTCGGTGAAAGGGGGCATCGCCCAGGGGTCTGTTTATATGGGTTCTGCCCTCATGACATCATGACTTTCCTGACGTGTCCTACTGATGTTGTCCCACTGGGGCTGGGATTCTAACACATGAAATTGTGGGGAACACAAAATCTCCTTCTATAGTTCCATATCACATAATGTAATTATGGGTTCTGGGATTAAGATGTGGTGGGCACTGGGAGTTGTTATTCTGAGAGGACAGCACCATGTCCTGGAATTATAGCACAAAGGCCCGACATCTGCCTGGAGAGTCCGGGCACAGCAAGGCCACGTTTCCCCATGCTGGGATTGTTGCTACTTTTGGGATTGGGCTCAAGCTGCTCTGTCTAGGTCTTAATGGTGACCTGGTGAAGCCCAGAGGGATCAATGTTCTTAGGGTGTGTTATAGCCTGAGTGTTCCAGGATGCCCTTGCACTTGTGACTTTTCAACCTCCATCTCCCCAGTGCTAGGGCTGGTGACTTTCAGCAGTGCTTGGGATTGAACCCAGGCTGTGTGTGTGCTAGGCAAGCCCTCTACCCACTGAGCTGCAGCCCAGTCCTATTTCCTGTTTGTCGTCAGGGTTCATCAGACCTTCACAGTTCTGCTCAGGAGCTGAATGGCATGTGAAAGTCACGTGCTTATCTCATCTTTCGTGGTGGTGGACTCCGGGCTCCTGTTTTATGTTTTGTGATGTAGTCATTGCAGCCTGGCAGCAGGGGTATCAGACAGGTGATGCTGGCTTGGATGGGAGAGAAGATAGTGGGATGCAGGAGACCATAGCAAACTCAGGGCCAACCCCAGCTCTGGGAGAACAGCTTTTGTGTGGAGTCACTGCTGGGTCCACGGGACCATGGTGGAGGGTCATGAGCGGGAATGAAAAAAGGGAGAGGATTTGCCATGTTTATGGAGCCTTCTGGGAGCTGTGAAGAGACTGCTCAACCTTGTTGCCAGCATACCCAGAGTCCAGCCAGGATGGGACCCAGGAGGTCAGGTCAGGGATGATCTCAGGGGACACTGTGATGCAGTGGGATTTCCACTACTAAAGCCAGATGTAGTGATACGTGTCAGCCATTCCAGCAACACTTGGGAGACCGAGGCAGCAGGATTGCAAGGACAAGGCCAACCTGGGCTACAGGGAGATTTCTAGGCCACCCTGGGCAACTCTGCAAGACCTTGTCTTAAATAAGTAGAAATGGATGTGCCGCAGTGGTAGAGAGTGTGTCTAGCCTGTGGGAAGCCTTGGTTCAGTGCCTAACTCCGCAAAATCAGAAGGCAGGACACTCCTCCATTCTGAGTGCACGCATTTGCTGTCTCTGTCCCTGAGAGAGGGGCCTGCAGCTGCCATCAACCCCCTGCCCCTTGCCTACCTCACCCAGATTCTCCCCAGGAGCACAGTAAATGAGTGGTTCCAGAAGGAACGACAGCCTCTTCTCTGTCCCCCTGAGACTCTGTCCTGTGTGCCAGGGTGTCATTTCCTCCACAGCCTGGCCCTCTGTGGTCAGGAGCCACTGGGTCAGCCACCTCCACAGGGACCAGAGTGCAGAAGAGACCAAGTTTAGAAACAGCCAGGTTAGCCTCTGTGGTGGTCTTTGTAGCCAGACTGTGCCAACCTCCCATGTAGAGGGCACTCCTGAACTACTCAGCAGCCCAAAGGGACAAATGTCATCACTCTCCAACAGATGATGACACCAGGGCTCAGGTGGGGATGTTAGCACCAGCTGCTGTTGCTACCACACAGGACGTCGCTCCAGGCAGTGGCTGGCAACATTCTCATCCGCCTCTGCAGACGTCTTCATTCCCATCAGGCACTTTGGCTCCCATTTGTGCTCCTGACGCAAGTCTTCACTCTTTTAAAAACTCTGACATACCTCCACGACCCTTCAGAGGTGGCTTTCCAGGGCCATGTCCTTCCAGGAGATGTGGTCCCTCTGTAGGTAGGCGGAAGCCCATCCCCTGCCCATTCCTGCCTTGGGCTTTGCTGTGGACGGTGGTCCTGGAGGGGGGAGTGAGGAGAGAGGAAGCCGCCCTCAACCCTTCTGCTCAGCACCCTGCCAGGCACTTCCAGCACCCGTGAGAATGTGCAGAAGGTATTTTAAAGATGCCGAAAGCAGCCAGGATTCAAGGTTGAATAAGGGTTTTTCACCATGATGGTACTGCTGGTACCTGCCTCTTCATGATGAGCAGGTCAGAGACCTTCTGTCTCCCAGTGCTGCTGGAGATATGGAGGCTTTGCATGGAAAAGGGACCCTTAGATGGGCAGGTGGGGACCTTGGGAGGGCAGGTGGGGCCTTAAGCCATAGGCATACTGCCACCACATGGAAGATGGTGTCCTACTGGAGGACAAGCTGGCAGACACTGTGCCCACTTCCAGTCCCTCTGCGCTAGCTGTTTCCTAGATGGCAGTGGACTGTATCCTCACCAGCGCCATGTGGGGTGGACAAAGGAAGCTCCTTCCCTCTCTTGAAGGATCCTGGGAATAATAGGTTTACCACCCCTCCCCCAATGATGCTTTAAAGTCCCTACTCTTGCACCTATGGTTATAACCCTTTCTTGAATAAGTTGTACATGTGTGTGTGTATGGTTAACATGTATGTTTTATTTTTATTTTATTATGTGTATGAGTGTCTTGCGTGCATTTATGTCTCTGTACCATGTGTGTCCCTTGTGCCTGCAGAGGACAGAAGAGGGTGTTTTATCTCCTGGAAATGGAATTCTAGATGGTTGTGAGATCCCATGTGAGGTACTGGGAATCAAACCCGGGTCTTCTGACAGAGTAGTCAGTACTCTTAACTGCTAAACCATCTCTCCCATCCCCTAAATACGTATGTTTAGAGAGCTGGAATGTGGCCCGGTTAGGAGAGAACTTGCCTAGCATGCATAAAACCCTGGTCCCATCCCCAGCACTGAGTACATTGGGTGTGGTGGCTCATGCCTTTAATCCGAGAATTTGGGAGGACGAGGAAGACTATCAGAACTTCAAAGTCAAAGACCTTGAACTCAGCCTGGGATACCTGGTCACACATACACACACACAAATATTTAGGGTTTGTGGTAGCATATACCTTTGAACCTAGTACATAGGAGGCAGAGGCAGGCAGATCTCTGAGTTCAAGGCCAGCCTGGTCTAGTGTTGACAGGACAGCCAGGGCTGTCTCAAAAGCAAAAAAATTTAGGTGAGGTCACACTGGAGGAGGGGCTGAGACAACATGTTTTGTTCTAAGATGAGCGAACTGGGGTGACAAAAACACATACAGGCCCCAGAAGAGGATCATGGGAGATGGCAGAGGCACAGAGAGATGTGGTTGATGCCAAGGGGCATCAGGGATAGGCAGTCACCTCCACATGCTTAGAAGCAGCTCTTCACCCCCCCCCCCTGTGCTGCCCACTGGGGACTCTGGCGCTCATCTGCGAAGAGAGCACTGCTCACCATGCTTCAGGGGTTTGCGTGCTGCACTGCGCGCTGCTAGCTCCAGGAATATGGAGCCTCCGGCTCACCCCAGCACAGAGCGGGCCTGTGTCTCCCGCCTTATGTTCCTCCCCTCCATCCTGGCTCACTTTCACATTCCCTCCTGTGTGTAGATTCTGGGATCCTCACCCTGGCACCCTGCTCTGACTGACACCCCACCTTCCCTCACAGTAGCTAGTAGGTCACCAGTCCATTTCCAGGGGACAGGATTCTAGCCTTTGGGGCTGAAGGAGGAGCCCTGGGAGGACTTCACCTGGAGGCAGGGGTGTCAGACTTCTGACCACTAAAGGAGCTTCCCAACCCTGTCTCAGGCAAAAGGGCAGTCCTGGTGGACCAAGCCCCCAGGCGGCCTGCAGGAGACTCTATGCAGCTAGAAGAGTCCAGGAGCAGGTCAGGCTTCCTGTTTGGGGGGAGCCTTTGCCCTCTTTGTCCCCTGACAAAATGTTCCAGGCACTGTCTGGGCTGAGAAAACCCACCATTCCCACCAGGGAATGCCACTGTGTCCCACACATCAAAAAGCACACAGGACAATGTCCCTTTGCATATCACTGTATTGTCACCTGAAATGCGCAGTCCATAAGTGGCTGACTTGGAAACGACCTACTAGGTCACACAGGGCCCGGCCCCTGGGGGCCAAAGCTGTGCCAGTGCCCAGAGACTGTGCAAGAGCCTTCTGCAGGCCTTGGCACAGGCACCTGCTTTTCTCAGGCTTCAGAGCTGTGTGCTCTGAGACCAGCTCATGGCCGGGCCTTCTGGCTCCTGGGCAGCAGCTTCTCAAACTCACGAGGTTCCCGGCGGGTCAATAGCTATTCCTGAAGAAAGGGTTCCTATGGTCAAATGTGCTTAGGAACCACTGAGCCAAACACCTCAACAGCTGGGTTTTCTATAGGACACATCAGTGCCTTTACAAAGAATCTATGTTTGCAGTACTTCCCAAAATGCACTGGACCACAAGAGCCTTTCCCCAAGAAAGATCTTGCAGGCTGGGCCCTCAGGCCCTGAGCTGTGACCACTGATGGACTGGCACCTCTGCTGGGTCAGAGCTGAGGCTGCTTCACTGGCAGCACAGTACAACTGCTGTCACCGTGACGAGGGGACAAGCTCTGCCTCTTCTATGGCCATTTTGTTCTTCAGACAAAGACTGGAGGCTGGGCATGACAGTCCATGTAAGTCATCCTGCTTGCCTCAGAGTCCAAGTGACAGAGACAGGAAGTCCACAGGACTAACAAGCCAGCCTCCAACCAGGATGGGGAAGTAGAGTCAGTCCATCCCCAGTGAGACACTTCTAGCCACCTCTCTGGGACCAGCTCTGCCCAGAGCCTGGGTGGGTGGTGGGTGCAGGTTCACCAGGCAGAGATGAGCATCTGGCAGGTGTTGGAGGACAGCCACATGAGCTCTACCAGGCGGAACTGGAAGTAGCCGATGATGAAGCCCGAGATGACATCTGTGATATGGTGGCGTCCGATCATCACCCGCGACAGGCCCACGCAGAAGGCCCAGAGCACCAGCAGCACGCGCAGGGGCACCGCCAGTACCAGGTGACTCAGGAAGAACTTGGAGACCATGGCAGCACGGCTAGCATGGCCAGCAGGGAAGGCGTAGATGTCCATAGTGAGGTAGTCCAGCAGTCCAGGGCTCGTCTCATATGGGCCACGGCGCTTGATGAGCTTCTGCACCCCAGCCACCGTCATGATGTCCAAGAGCAGGGCTGTGGACAGGACACAGGGCCTGGGTGTCAGCACCACCGGCTGGCCAAGCTCCAACCCCCATCCCTCCCCCTCCCATCATTTCTGTCGGCCTCAGTGACCTCAGGGAACATTCACACTCCAGGGCCTTTGCACTGGCCATTACTGTTACCTGGACTTCCCTTCTCTGGGTATCCACTTCCTTCAGCAGAGGAGCCACCCTGGTGCCGTTTGTAGAAGCTCTAGCCCCAGTTCCCTCTCCTTGCTTCCTTTTTCTCACCACCTGGACATTTGACGTGTTTTTTCTTCCTTCCTACCCACCTTGTGTGTGTGTGTGTGTGTGTGTGTGTGTGTGTACATGTTTGCGTACAGAGGCCAGCAGTTAATGAATATTTTCTTCGGTTGCTGTCCACCTTAGTTTTTGAGGCAAAGTCTCTCACTGAACCTGCAATCAGGCTGACAATCAGTAAGCCTTAACGTTTTCCTGTCTCTGCCCTATACAGAGCTGGGGCTATAGGCATGTGTACATGGCATGCTGGGGCTATAGGCATGTGTGCACAGCATGCTGGGGCTATAGGCATGTGTACACGGCATGCTGGGGCTACAGGCATGTGTGCACAGCATGCTGGGGCTATAGGCATGTGTGCACAGCATGCTGGGGCTACAGGCATGTGTATGCGGGCATGCTGGGGCTATAGGCATGTGTACACGGGCATGCTGGGGCTATAGGCATGTGTGCACGGGCATGCTAAGGGCTATGGGCATGTGTGCACAGCATGCTGGGGCTATGGGCATGTGTACACAGACACGTTGGGGCTATAGGCATGTGTATGTGGGCATGCTGGGGCTATGGGCATGTGTACACGGACATGTTGGGGCTATAGGCATGTGTGCACGGGCATGCTGGGGATATAGGCCTGAGAACATGGGCATGCTGGGGCTATAGGCATGTGTATGTGGGCATGCTGGGGCTATGGGCATGTGTACACGGACATGCTGTGGCTATAGGCATGTGTACATGGGCATGCCCAGTTTTTTATGTGGGTGCTGTGGATTTGAACTCCGGTGCTCTTCTCTGCTGAGCCATCTCTGCAGTCTGTCCTCACGCTCTGCTTTTTTTTTTTTTTTTCCAGACAGGGTTTCTCTGTGGCTTTGGAGCCTGTCCTGGAACTAGCTCTTGTAGACCAGGCTGGTCTCGAACTCACAGAGATCCGCCTGCCTCTGCCTCCCGAGTGCTGGGATTAAAGGCCTGGTTTTTTGTTTTTTTAGTTTGTTTAGTTTTTGCTTTGTTTTTGTTTTTCAAGACAGGGTCTCTCTGTGTAACAGCCCTGGTTGTCCTGGAACTCACTTTGTAGATCAGGGTGTTCTCTAACTCACAGAGATCCGCCTGCTTCTGCCTCCCGAGTGCTGGGATTAAAGGCATTTACCCATCTGATTTTCTACTTATTAAAAATTTTTTGTCCTCTTCGTCCTCTGACATTTTGTTATTTCACTCTTATCTGCTCCCCACCTCACCACTAGTGACGGGTGTCACAAGCAGCTACAGGTACCTGCAGGGTTCCAGGGATGAGATGCGGGGTCTGAGCTATGAACAGAATTCCTCTCAAAGTTAGCAGAGCTCTCCCAGTCCCCAGGGCAGAGTTGTGAAGTTGAAATCTGACTCCAGGAACACGTACTCAGCACTGTCAGAACACAGACGGTGGCATTTGTGCAGCCTCAGCACTGTGCCCCCAGGAGGCAAGGCTAGCCCTGAATTCACAGAGCTCCTGGCTTGCCTGCCAGGTGCTGGGATTACAGGCATGTACCACACACCTGGCTCTTCTGTGTAGCATCATGAGGCACCCCTAAACTGCACTTCACAGAGGCCAGGCTGCACATATTACCCCACCTCACAGAAGACTACAAAGTCATGGGGTATGGAATATTCTCATCTATTTCTCCTTTCTGGAATGTTCTGCTCTTTCCCAACCTACTGACTTTGTCTCCTTTGTCCCCTTTAGGCCTCTTGGCTCATCCTGGTCTCACGGACAGAGTAGACATAGGCTGTGTGCTCTCTTCCACATCTGTGTAGTGGCCACTTCAGAACTTTGCCTCATGAAGGTGAGGCTGAGCCTGTCTTGCCATGGGTCTGTCACCTGGCCCCACAGAGAGCAGCAAATCTCCAAATGTTAGCTGAATCACTGGCCACTGTGTGGTTGTGCTGGGTTACTCCACCTCTTTGGGCCATCGGATGATGACACTATGCCCAGTTACACTGCCTAGTCACAGTGGCTCCTAGGCTGCAGGTGTGGGGTAGAGATAAACCCTTCCTGGCCAAAATGAAGACCTGGAGCTTACATCTTTCTGCTCTGGAGCCAGGGCTGGTGTCAGAAGGCCCAGTCACATGGCCAGGTCAGGAGTCGAGTCTCAGGGAGTCTCCCCTCTACTCCTCATGAGATACCAGTGAGGTCCCAGCACATGTAAGTCCCTCTCTAGTGACAGCTGCAGACAGACCAGCAGTGTGGTAGAGCCACTGTGACTGCGTGGCTCGGGGTGTCACCTAGCTATCCCTACCTGTGAGGTATAGATCACAGATAGTATCTCTCTGAAGGGGACAGTATGTGCCTGCAAGGGTGACTGGTGGTTCCATGCAAGGGATTTAGGAAGTGCCAAAGCAGGGAAGTCCCAGTATCTAGGTGTCATTTGGCCCAGCCTCAAAAGCCTGGCCCATCAGAGGGTTGGGTGAGTGGTGACCATTACTGGAGAATACCTGGCCAGGATTCGGTCTCAATGGCTGACTCAGCCAGTACTTTCATGGCCACGGGAAAGGACAGTGGCAGAGAATGGGTTTACCCTGCACAGGTACCTGGCTTCCATCCCCAGCGTGTGTGTGTGTGAGAGAGAGAGAGAAAGAGAGAGAGAGAGAGAGAGAGAGAGAGAGAGAGAGAGGGGGGGGGGCGGATGATGGGCCAAGTAATAGTAATGCATGCCTGTTGTCTCAGCACTTGGTAGGCTGAGGCAGGAGGATAATGAATTGTAGTCCAACCTGGGCTACATAACGAGACCTTGCCTCACAAGACACAGCAAACAAGTTGGAGCAGCTATTGGGCTTCCACACCCAAATTCTTGGGTCTGGTTGGCTCTTGAGATGAACAGGTGTGTGCCAGGCCTGGGGCAGTCAGTCAGGCTGCAGAGCTCCTAAGGGCCCAGGGGGCAGACAGACAGTCACCAAATGGTTGCACAGAGCAGTGTTACCGGAGAGGTGGGGCCCGTGTACAAGCGCCTTGGTAGGCTGCAGCTGTCTGGGTGTCAAGGGCTAAGGACAGAGTGGCTGTGGGCTGTCCTCTCAATGCACAGGACAAGACAACTCTCCCTCCCTTCCTCCAGTGTGGCCAGCCCTGGGTGTGGTTGGGACTGTCGCATAATCTGGAGCCAGAAATAGAAGCAAACATTGCCATCCTCGGCTCTGAGAACTCTGCCTGTCTTGGATTTGCTAACCTACACCTCGCTCATCTCGAGTGGGGTAAAGTGCCTCCCAGTCGGGAGGGGGCTCAGGATGAAAGCCGCCTGCTTTTGATCTGCTGTGTTGCGGGAAAAGTCACTTTACTCCTTGGGCCTCCACTTACTGATATCCAGCAGGGCAGTGGCTGGGCACTTAGGATCCAGGATGAGAGACCAGATTCAAAGTTACCACTTACAGACTACATGAACTTTGCAAGCCAATCTCTCCCTGTTCCCAGCCCTTGCTGATTCCATAGGGATAAACATGAAGCCCTCTTTGAGAGTCCCCTCAGGCAGCAGTAATGAGCAGCACCTAGGACCCCAGCAAAGGACCAGAGAGAAGCTGTGCTGTGTCTCCCTCTGAGCCAGCAGCGTTCACCTTTCCCACAGGGAAGCAGGGGCCGGTGTCTGAGCATTCCTGAGCCTGGCTGTCCTGAAGGCCTCCCTCTCGGCTTTAGGGAGTGATGAGTTGCCTGCCTCCTTCCTCCAGCTCAGCACCCCTCTGAGCCTGTGGTGGCCAGGAAACTAGAGCACCAGAAAACCCTGGATAAAGCAGAGCCAGGTCCATCGCTATGTAGACCACACGTAGAGGGAGGATCTCACGCGGCCCCTTTCAGGTTTGGGCTGTTATTCCCTTGAAGACTACCATAGTCAGCTCACCCCTCTGCATGCTAGGAAGAAGACAAGAAGGAGAGAGTGGGGGATGTGGCTGTTGGCCAGCAAGGAGCAGAGATATGTCCTAACATGACAGGGACAGGTCTGCATGTTAAAGTCCCTGGTGCTTCCAGCCTGGAGGTGGCCCCTGCCTCTGACTCCATCCTGGTGCTGGGAAGCTGAAGCTAGGGCTCCACAGCCTCCAGGAAGTGAATGGCAATAGGTCTGTATTATATGGGCGGCTGGTGTAGGACCGCCATACCCACCTGGGTCCCAGACTTCTGCTTTTTAGGGCTGCCTCCTTGAGAAGTGATCAGCGGTGTGCATCTGGCTCCTGGTTAAGGGTGGCCACTGCTGTGTAACTCAGGACCCTGAATGCTGTGCAGCAACCGGGTGCCCTTCAAGGCCAGACAGAGACAACACACCACAGCTGAGTCTAGACAATGAATGCCCAGCGCCACTGCAAACGACAAGGCCTCCGGGTATTTATAGCTACCCAGGGAGAGCGATGGGGCGGCTGTGCTAAGTGGAAACGGCCAACTACCAAGACAGGATTTACAGTTATGCCATCAAAGGAATGATGCAAGCCTGTGTCTGGATGCAGAGAGGCCTGCGAGGTACGGGCCTGCCTGGTATCAGGGCTTCTCTGAGCAGGGCTGGAGGGGTGGGATGTCCGGAGATGGGAGTTTTTTTTTTTTTGGTTTTTCGAGACAGGGTTTCCCTGTAGTTTCTAGAGCCTGTCCTGAAACTAGCTCTTGTAGACCAGGCTGGCCTCGAACTCAGAGATCCGCCTGCCTCTGCCTCCCGAGTGCTGGGATTAAAGGCGTGTGCCACCACTGCCCGGCTGAGATGGGAGGTTTTTTTTTTTTTTTTTTATTTTTTTTTATTTTTGGTTTTTCGAGACAGGGTTTCTCTGTGGCTTTGGAGCCTGTCCTGGAACTAGCTCTGTAGACCAGGCTGGTCTCGAACTCACAGAGATCCACCTGCCTCTGCCTCCCGAGTGCTGGGATTAAAGGCGTGCGCCACCATCGCCCGGCTTGAGATGGAAGGTTTTAAACTGTCTCTCTGCACTCATTTCTTGGCCATGAATGTGCATTCTGTAGACATGGTCTTTAAGTTATTCTTGACTGGGGATGTAGATTAGCAGATGGTTGCCCAGCGCTCATGAAGTCCTGGGTTCAATCCGCTGCACTGCTTAAGACGGGTGTGGTGGTGCCCGGCAGGGGGTCAGGAGGTCAAGGTCATCCCTGGCTCCGTACTGAGCCTAAGGCCAGCCTGGGCTCCATGAGACCCTACTCCCACCCCTAGTTACTTTTACAGGATAGGACATACCATAGAATTCCTGCCATGAGGGACCTGGAGCTTGAGTTCCCAGACAGGAAAGCAGAACAGGGTGTGTGGGGTTGCGGGTGAGTGCAGTGGAGAGCTAGGATTTTTCATGGGGCAGACTTCCAGTTTTGTAAGATGGTGAACTTCTGGGGATATGTGCTGCGGCATCTGTAGCCGCACAGCAATGTTTAATGCCAGTGAACTGTGTGCTTAGAAAGGTTCAAATGACATTTTGATGACATATATGTATATATATACACATATATATGTAACCACATTTGCTAAAATTATTTTTAAAATATCAAAGCAACATTCTAAAATACATGGTCTCCCTGGGGAGCATTTATGAAGCGGACAGGTTGGGAGAAGGAAGGAAGGCTGGGTGGGCCTGGCCTCTGGCATAGAGTTCCCTGCTTTGTCTTGAGGAGTGTGTGCATGTGTGTAGGTCTGTACACACGCAGTTACTATCTCTATTTCCTGGGAGTCCCTGTCACCCCTGTGCCATGCTAGGCCGCCCTCAGGTGGGTCCTGGTCTGCCTCCTACTCTCCTGAACCAAGCACTCTTCCCAATGGACTGTCACAGAGCCTATGCTTTCTCAACGGAGGAATCCGTATCAGAAGCCGGCTCCATGAAGGCTGTCACCAGGGTACCGTCTCAGCTGAGTGGTTGTGCAAATGCACTGGGCAGACCCGCTCTGCCCTGTAGAGTGAATTCCTTTCTATCACCTGTCAGAACCCTCACCAGGACTGGGTGGCAGAAGACCCCCAGGAGGCCGGCTGTCGCATCATACCCTGTAGAGGTAGAAGTATATCAAACTGAAGATTTGAGATCAGCCTAGATGTCCTTAGTCAGGGGTAAGGCACATGTCCCCAAGAGCAAGAGCTGGTGGACAGAGGATAGGAGAGGTGACAGACATATCCCCTACAGAGTGGGAAGCTCAAGACTGAAGAGGCTTTGTCCTCTATTCATGGCAAAAGTGACATGGGGATGAGACAGGATTGCAGGTCCGTGAGAGCAGAGCCATGCCAGTCAAACACAACAGGGACACTTGCTGTGTGTTGGTGCAGGGAGAGGGCCACAGGCGTGGTGCCACTGGGAGGGACTAAAGGACAGGCCCACTTTCTTTGTGACCTATCTTCTGTGGACTGGAAGCTGGCATCAAGGCCACCATAGCCTTTGCCCCAAAGTACTTCCCCGGGACATCTGCCCAGCAAGCACCTGCTCACCCTCAGACTAACACTGTTGCTGGAGACAGGTGGATCCTGGGAGCTCACTGGCCTGCCAGACTAGCCAAATCAAGGGCCTTATTCAAAACAATAGGCTACCAGGCAGTTGAGGATGATACCAGAGAGACCTGTGACCTCTACACACAGCACACACCTGTACATGCACACCTACAAAACATGCATACACATCACCAGTTCCCTGAGCTGAACTCATACCTGTAATCCCAGCATTTGGGAGGGGAGACAGGATGATTAGCTTGAGGCTAGCCTGGGCTATTGTGCATGCGCATGTGTGTGTGTGTGTGTGTGTGTGTGTGTGTGTGTGAGAGAGAGAGAGAGAGAGAGAGAGAGAGAGAGAGAGAGAGAGAGAGAGAGAGAGAGAGAGAGAGAGAGAGAGAGAGAGAGAGAGTGATCCTGTCTCAAAAAACAAACAAGGGTAGGTCATGGAGGCCCAGAACTGTAATCCGAGCACTTGGGATCAGAAGGTTCAAGGACTCAAGGCCAGCTTCAGCTACATAGTGAGTTTGAGGCCACCCTCGGCTACATAAGATCCTGTTTCTCAGGACGGTGGTGGTGTGTGCCTTTAATCCCAGCACTCAGGAGGCAGAGGCAGAGGCAGGTGGATCTCTGTGAGTTTGAGGCCAACCGAGGAGCGAGTTCCAGGACAGACTCCAAAGCTACACAGAGAAACTCTGTCTTGAAAAACAAAATAAAACAAAAGATCCCGTCTCAAAAGTTTCAAACAAATCCAATGAATAAAAACAACCCAACAAATAGTAACTAAGCATTAGTTGTGGTAAAACTCATTTGTATGGCCGGGCGGTGGTGGCGCACGCCTTTAATCCCAGCACTCGGGAGGCAGAGGCAGGCGGATCTCTGTGAGTTCGAGGCCAGCCTGGTCTACAAGAGCTAGTTCCAGGACAGGCTCTAAAAAAGCTGCAGAGAAACCCTGTCTCGAAAAACCAAAAAAAAAAAAAAAAAAAAAAAAAAAAAAAACAAAAAAAACTCATTTGTATGCTAACCTAAAAAAATAAAAGTAAAATAATAATAATAATAATAGTAATAATAGTAATGATAATAATAATAATAAGTTTTGGTGAGGTTGTGGAGAGACTGAAATGCTGTGCACAGCCAGGAGAAGGTGATCCGTACACTCACTGTGGAAAACGTGAAATTCTCCAAACCATTAAATAGAGTTACTAGGTGACCCAACAATCTACTTCTGAGCAGCCAAAAGAGCCAGGAGTGGGGACTTGAGATGCACCCCTACAAACACCCCACCCCCTCAGCACCCCATCCCTGTCACAGCAACAGCATTCGTAGGCACCAGGAAGTGGATCCTCTTATCCCTGGACAAACGCAATGGGGTCCATTTGCACCGTGTAATATTATCCAGCCGTGAAAAGGAAGTCAGGCTGGTGAGATGTTCAGTGGGTAAAGCCTGATGACCCAAGTTCCATCCCCAGGACCCTGTGACAGAAAGGAAGAACAGGCTACCACAGGCTGTCCTCTGACCATACACAACTGGGCTCCACACACTGCTACATACTCAGGACAAACCCTGAGGGTTTCAAGCTAAGTGAAGTAAGTTGGTCACAGAAAGACAAATGCCAGATAAATCCATGCATAGGAAGCCTCTGTCTCTGTGGTTATATTCAGACAGAAAAGGGCCGGTTGCCGCCAAGGGCTGGGCTGGGTGGATTAGGAGCTGTGTGTAACGGAGAGGGGGATGGGGGATGTGGGTTTTTTTGTTTTTGTTTTTTTGTTTTTTTGTTTTTTTTGTGTGTGTATGTGTGTGGAGGTGGAGCTTCATCAGGGGCAGATGAAAATATCCCGTGGGCAGGACAACAGTGGTGACTTCACAACACTGAAGATGTAGTTAAGACACCGAACTGTACATTCACAACACACTAAAATATCTCCCACACACAGATTAAATAAACAAATGCAATAAAAATTTTAAATGTTGGCTGGGTGTTGGTGGCGCATGCTTTTAATTCCAGCACTTGGAAAGCAGAGGCAGCTGGATCTCTGTGAGTTTGAGGCCAGCCTGGCCTACATAGTGAGTTTCAGGATAGCCAGGGCTACACAGAGAAACTTGTCTTAAAAAACAAACAAACAGCCGGGCGGCGGTGGCGCACGCCTTTAATCCCAGCACTCGGGAGGCAGAGGCAGGCGGATCTCTGTGAGTTTGAGACCAGCCTGGTCTACAAGAGCTAGTTCCAGGACAGCCTCCAAAGCTACAGAGAAACCCTGTCTCGAAAAACCAAAAAAAAAAAAAAAAAAAACAAAAAAAAAACAAAAAAAAAAAACAAACAAACAAACCAATAAATAGATTTTTAAATTTCAGTTTGGGGTTGGGGAGATGGCTCAGTCAGTAATGTTCTTGGCATGCCAACAGGAGGCCATGAATTCAGAGGCTCTGAAATCTCTACACCGGGGTGGCAGAGGCAGGTGGCTCACTGAGCTCACTGGCCAGCCAGTCTGGCCTACTTGTGAGCTTCAGGCTAGGGAGAGATCCTGTCTTAAAGAATGAGGAGGAAGGGGAGAGGGCTGACTCATGCTCCCACAGGTTCACAGATTTGAATGCTCAGGGAGTGGCACTATTTGAAAGGGTTAGGAGCTGTGGCCTTGCTGGGAAAGTGTATCACTGGGGGTGGGCTTTGAGGTTTAAAAAGCCCAGTCAGGCCCAGGGTCTCTCTGCTGCCTGAATGTCTGAATGGAGTACTCTCACTACTATTCCTGCCTGTGTGCTGCTATGTCCTACCACGAGGACAATGGACTAGATGTCTGAAACTATAAGCAAACCCCCATTAAATCTCTCTTTTTTTTTTTTTTTTGATTTTCCGAGACAGGGTTTCTCTGTGGCTTTGGAGCCTGTCCTGGAACTAGCTCTTGTAGACCAGGCTGGCCTCGAACTCACAGAGATCCACCTGCCTCTGCCTCCCGAGTGCTGGGATTAAAGGCGTGCGCCACCACCGCCCAGTTTAAATCTCTTTTTATAAGAGCTGCTGTGGTTATAGTGTCTCTTCACAGCAATAGAACACTGGCTCAGACAGCCCGCACACACCATGCCATGTTCATAGGAAAGTCACTAAAGGACTTGGTTGGAGAGATGGCTCAGCAGTTAAGAACATTGGCTGCTCTTCCTGAGGACCTGGGTTCAATTTCCAGCACCCATATGGGAGCTCACAACTGTCTCTAACTCCAGTTCCAGGGGATCTGACTCCCTCACACAGACATGAAATTGAAAAATGAAAATTATGCCCTGGCAATGCTGAAGCATGCATGGGCAGCCCCATATGGACGGTTCTGTTGAACTTGTCCATATTGGGTTTCATGGTCTAAGCTGATGAGGACGATTGACCAGGTCTCTTCCTCAAGAGGGCACCAGACCTCATTACAGATGGTTGTGAGCCACCATGTTATTGCTGGGAATTGAACTCAGGACCCCTGGAAGAGCTATCTCTCTAGCCCACTCATACAGACATACAGGCAGGCAAATCACCATTGCACATAAAGTAAAAATAAATAAAATCAGCTGGTAGTGATGGAGCACACCTTTAACCCCAGCACTCCAGAGGCAGAGGCAGAGGCAAGTGGATCTCTGTGAGTTTGAGGCCAGCTGGGTCTACAGAGCAAGTTCTAGGACAGTCAAGGCTGCACACAGAAACCCTGTCTTGAAAACTAAAAGTAAATAAATAAATCATTTTTTTTAAAAGAATTTGGACCATGGTAAGAAGGCACAAGCCACTTTCCGCCTGGGACCATCACCTGGCTCCCTGTAGGGAGCGCCAGCCTGGTGCTTAGGGGAGGGACAGTGAAGGTGATGGGGGTCACTGCATTAGCATCCAGGCCACAGAGGGACCTTGTGGGAGGCTGACCTAGTGACGGTGACAATGCCACCATGAGGATCGCCATGCTCACCTAAGTACCCCTAGCCTTAGCACATGTGAAGCCCTTATGCTGATACTGCCTTCAAACACCCTAACAACCCATTTGACAGACGAGGGAACTGAGGCTCCAAGAGGTGTAGGCACTTGCCTGTGGCCACAGTCTTCAGCGGCTCCAGCTAGGTCTTCTGGACTAGGGCCGGGGGCTGGGAGGACCATCAACATGTGGGACCTTCTTGAGTTCCTGTTTTCTACCATGTCCAATCTGCCCCTCGGGGTCCTGGCTGTAGGCATGAGACTTCGCCCTCAGCCCAGAGATTTCCTGGGCACTGACCACATGCCCTGTGCTCTGAGTGAGGGCTGAGCTGGACAGATGCCTCCAGGCTCTGCAGTTCTAGTAATGGTGACACCAGGCATTGTGCTTCCCCAGCTCCCTTCAAATCCCCACCCCAGACCGGTTGTCTAGGGCATGGATGGGGAAACTGAGACATAGCGGTAAGAAGCAACTTTATCAAGACTGTGTCCACAGTAATGGGAGGGGAGGCAAATAGAGTTCAGCCTGACCAAGGCCTGGGCTCCAGGGGTGACAGTACCCCAGGGGATCAGAAGGCTAAGTGACAGGCCCACTCCTCAGTGGAGGATGGCTATCCCTGCATGGGGGAGGTAACTGGGGTCCCTCCTGGCAGGTGAGCTCTGAACTGTGGGGGGCCAAGACCCACCTGGCTATTTTTTTTTCTTGGTTAGCCTGGAACTTGCTTTGTAGACCAGGCTGGCCCGCCTCTGCCTCCCAAGTTTTGGGATTAAAAGCATGCACTACCATGCCCAGATTGCTGTCAGTGTTTTGAGACAGTCTCATGTAGCTTAGGTTGGCCTCAAACTATGTAGCCAAGAATGGCTTTGAACATGTGATCTTCTTGCCTCTTCGTCCTGAGTACTAGGATTTGGGAACATGCCACCATGGCGGGTTTGATGTGTCCTGAGCATGGGACCCACGGCTTTGTGCATGCTAGGTAAGCACTCTACCGGTTGAGCCCCAGCTGCCCGCCTTGTTATCTGTCATGTTTTTCTTCCACTAGGCTAAGATGCTGGAGACCACACTCCATGTAGGGGCAGTGGCCCCAGAGGTGTGTGCTGGCTCCTGCATGTTCAAAGCCATTCCTGGTGGGGGGGCTTGCTCTACCACATTAGAGGCTTGTCCATTTCTGGGGCAGCTGGGTTTTCACTGAAACTCCTTCCAGAATTAGAGGAGCCACCTTTTCCTGGACCTGACTCACAGGGTGGGAGCAAAGACTCACAGAGCACCCTAGGGACCCAGAGGTGTCAGGAGGATGAGTTGGGCGGGGGCTGGGAATCACCTCCAGGTAGAAGGGATGGTTTGCTTTCCACATGGCTTCCACAAGGCAACTGGCACATGGCCGTGCCAACCTGGAGGGTAGAGGCCAAGACTTTAGCAAAGGAAACTGACCATCAGACTCCCTCCTCCAGAGACATCCGTGAGAAGGACCAAGCTAGTACTCCAGGAGGGTCAGCGTGCATAAGTAGCTGGGTCCCTTGAACCTTCAGACTCTAGAAAAATCCTGGGCAATTTGTAGGGTCTCTGAACTGAGCGTGGAGGAGGGGACAATGGGGGGCAGCTCAGTACTGTCTGTAAGTGGTCAGAACAACGACTTGACAGTGACATCCCTCTAGGTCACTCTGAAGAGCCCTCAATCTCACCCCATAGTTTCGGCTTCTTTGTACTCTGCCTGGGCAGCAGCAGGGTGCAGGGAACTGGCCCCCAGGGTTGCATGCAAGACTCTGTATGCTCAAGGCCCCCCAGTTTGCAGGGGGCCCTTCCTCACCACACTAGAGGCTTGTCTGTTTCTGGGGCACCCTTCCTGCCTAACCTCATTAGATGAGTTCCTTAGTTTCTCAGGGAACCTGCTGATCCTGGAAGGGGTGGGGCTGCGTCCTCCCCAAAGGCCTGGCAAGACCAGGTGACAGGTGGCCAGCAGGCACACTCACCTAGTAGCAGGTTCATGAGCACCTCCTGGCCTGCCAGGGTGCTGCTTCTCACCAGGCAGAGAATGGTGCCCCCGATCCAAGGGATGCCATGGCCTGTGATGCCAATGAGCTTGACCATGGAGCGGGCACTGGCCCAGGATGCAGCCCGGCCGGCACACACCCCCAGTCGCTTGGACATGCAGATGTCAATGGCCAGGAGGGAGTTGAAGGCGATGCCCTTGAATGAGGGGTTCAGCTGCATGCAGTCCTCCTCCGGCAGCTGCTGCGACTGGCGACGCTCCCGGGCCCCGTCGCTGGAGGGTGGGGGCTGTGTCGAGGGCCCTGAGGCCTTCCTACCTGAGCTTCTGGGCTCCTGGGTCCCCTTGGGGGGCTGGTTCAGGGACAGGAACTCAGCCCGGTTGAGAACATTGTTGCGGTCTCTGGCACGGGCCCGGCTCTGGGAAGCTGGCATGGTGACCTCACTCACTCTGAGAAGGCCAGTCCCAGCCCAGTTCTAAGGGCCTTCTCCCAAAAGACAAGAGCCGCCACCTTCTCTGTAGCAGCTGTTAAATATAGAGAGGAGGATAGCACATGGCTATTTACCTCCGACTGCCACCCGGCTCCGAGGGGACGTCAGTGCCAGCTGGGCAGCCAATGGAGCCCACCCTTGCGGGGCCAGAGCCAATAGAGCCACCCGAGAGGCGGATGAGTCCACAGCTGAGGCCTGGCTGCCTTGGGCCTGGCTATTTAAATCTGCCAATGGCTGGTCCTTGGGCTCTGAAGGACTCTGGGAAATGTAGTCCATTTTTTTTTTTTTTTTTTTGCTTCAGCAGCGGCCTCCCCTCTGGACTCTGGCCCTGGCAGAGATGGACCCAAATTAACCTGATTTTTTCAGTTATAATCTTGATCAGTCCAGACCCTTAGTAGCCAGGCCCTCCTATTCCCTTGGCTGGGTAGTGGAAACCTAGTCCCAGGGGCTGGAGGGAGTTCTTGATCTCACAACTACCCTTGTAGTAAGAACTTCTCTTTCTTTCTTTCTTTCTTTCTTTCTTTCTTTCTTTCTTTCTTTCTTTTCTTTATTGCGTGGAGGGAGTTCGTAGGGAGTGCGGGATGTTGATGTGCTTCGGGCGTGAGATGGTAGAGGGTGGAGTGACTTTCCTTACTTCTTTACTTGTTTCTTCCTTCATTCTCTTTGTACTTATTCTTCCTTCTTCCGTCCTTCCTTCCCCTCTCTCTCCCTCCCTCCCTTCTTTCTCTCCTCCTCCTTTTTTTTTTTTTTAATCTGGGGTTAAGTTTGCTGTAAAGAATCACGGTGCAGTCACACTGCTGTTTGTGAGTCTGGCTTTCCATTAGAGAGATGGATAATTAAATGGGAAAAGATCTGCCTCTTAGAGGTTGCCTCTAGTACTTGGAACTGTATGAAGGGTTTAGGTACCCATACATAGCCACTGAGATCCAGGCTCTGTGCTAGGGCTGGGCACACTACAGAGTGAAGCTGGCCTTTCCCCAATGATCAGGAAGATCAAGGTTCCCTACAGATTAATCAGATGAGACATAAATGACCACAACTGTAGGAAGGCCCTGCAGGATCCAGGCCTGGAGGGGCTGGCTGATGAAGGAAGCACACATGTGAGAAGCTGAGGGGTAGGAAGGATGAAGCATCAGTTGCTGGTACATGGGAAAGGAGAGAAAAAGGGGGTGCATCCCAGAGGGTACCCCAGAGAGGCCCTGATGAGCATATAGGGCTTGAGGGGGGCCTCCTGCAGCTCCCGGGTAGCGGCAAAAACTCTGATGCCCGCAGCCCTCTGAGGTGGCCGGGCCCTAGGCTGCTGATGGGAGATACTCAGTGTGGTTGGCTAAACAGTGAGAAGTAACCACTTGGGGCTCATCACATTGGGATTATGGTTTGTCTTCTGCCAAGTTCAGCTCAAAACAGAGCCTTTGCATGAAGGCCCAGAACTACCGGAGAAACTCTCAAGGACAACAAACCAACTCAGGTCCTGTTGGCTCTAGTCTCAGCAGACCAGCCCAGATTCTAGAGGCAGAAACACAGGGATCCATCTCACACCAGTGGCAAGGTCTCGCTCAGCCTGCTCAACCACTTCTCTGAGCCTTATTGCTTCTACCTGTGACAGGCATCATCGTGCCTACCTGTAGGATTGTGGAAGGCACTCAAATAGAAGATGTTACATGGAGCGAAGTCTCCTCTTCCTTCAGAAGGACCCAGATCATGGCCTGACTCTGTTCCATCCTTGGCTGGGGTGAGGCAAGTATCCAGCCTTAGAGTGGGGTTCCTTGCAAAATCCAGTCACATACTGCTTGGCTAGACTAGGTACCTATTCCTCCTCTTCTAGAATGTTCATTTCAAACTGAGCATGGGGTGAGAGAGCCATCACAGGTGTCCTCCCGGGTGTGGCAACAAGACGTGAGCTCCCTCAGCTTAGACTCCAGGCAAGTTGTTCTGTCTGGTCTGGCAAATGATCAATAACATATGTTTGGTTTTGAATAAGTGAGTTTATTAAGTACAAAGCAAGTCAAAGAAAAAGAATAAATAGCAAATAACAGAGAAAGAGGGATAGTGGTTTGAAGGAAGTGTCCCTCATAGTCTCAGACATCTGAATACTTGGTGATCTTGAAGCATCAGACACAGTTAAGGAGGCTTAAGTGGCCTTATTGGATGTGTTTAAAGACCCATGCCATTTTGAGTTCACTCTCTTTTTGTGCTTGTGGTCCAAGATGTGAGCCCTCAGCTTGTTGCTGCTGCCAACTTGCCTTTGCTCCACCCTGATCCTCTGGAACCATAAGCTGAAATAAACTCTTGTGTAAGTCACCTTGGTCATGGCGCTTTATCACAGCAACAGGAAAGTGACTGCAATAGATAGGAAGATGGGTGGATGGATGGATGGAAGGAAGGATGGACGGATGATGAATGGATGATGGGTGGATGGAAGAAAGGATGGATGGAAAGATGGGTGGATGGAAGGATGGGCAGATGGGTGGAAGGATGGATGGAAAGAAGGAAGGAAGGATAGAAGAAAGGATGAATAGATGGAAGGAAGGAAGGATGGATGGAAGGAAGGAAGGAAGGATGGAAGGATGGATGACAGGCAGGCAGACAGATGACAAAACATCATCATGTTGGATACTTAAAGCATCCCGCAGAAATTGAGTGGGAAAACACCTTTGGGGCAGTCAGTTGGTGTCCCTGACAGAGTGGGTTCTGGACAGAGAAGAGTGACCCTGTGGGCGAGGCTTCCAAGTAAGAGAACAAACACAGACAGAGATGACATCATCAAAGTGGGCACTGACAACATCTAGCAGGAACCGCCCGGGAAGCTGAGGCAGCTGGAGTTCCTGCTGAGTTCTCTCTCCGTGGGTGATGTCTTTCCCATTACAGACACTTTGACATCTCTGGGTAAACAGTAGTAACATCTGTTGGTAACAGTTCACCTTTCAGCTGTACTCAAGAACCTGCTTTTATTTTCCATCTGAGACAGAGTCTCCCTATACAGACCATGCTGGTCTTGAACTCACAGAAATCCATCTGCCTCTGCCTCCAAGCACAGGGGATTAGCGGTGTGTGGAAGCCTACCCGGATCGTGTTTCTATCTGTCAGCTGTTTTGCTGTTTTCTTCCTTTCCTGTCTCAGGGTTTGAGGGCCACCCATCCCCAAACAAGGAGTCTTGGAGGAAATTTTGAAAGAAACATACTTAGGTTTGAAACAAGGTGGGGAGGCCCTACTTCCAAAGTCAGCCTCAGGGAACTAGAACAATATGAAAGTGTACCTATATAATGAGCATTACACAGGAGGACCCTATGTCCTGAAGGTGGGTGCCCAAGTGTGTGGACACTGGGAAGTATACTTCAACTGACTGACATCATTCAACCTAGAAGCAGTCATGATGACCCCACTGTACAGATACGGAAGTTGAGGCTCAGAGAGGTGAAGGCATCCAGTCTAGAACTGAAAAAAAGCAAGACCCAGACTCCTAAGCAGTCCCCGGGATGGGGACACTGAAGCCTTTTGGCTCAGATTCTTCAGTCCACAGGGACTGGAAATGTTTGATCAATTCTCTGCCAGGAAAGTCACCTTACCCTCCAGGGTGGGGCCATGACCTGGGCTGGCTTTATCAGGGGCTGAGGAGCCCAGACAGCTAGGACTATTAATGCCTAAGGCTGTGTCAGCGTTTTCTTCTGGCTGGAGTGGCTAGTAAGTTCTGTGGAGGCCACGGGGTCCAGTTTAGCCTGTCAGTGGTTAAGACAGGCCATGGAGAGCAACTGTCCTAGGTTCAATCCCTGGCTTAGGCTTAGCCACTATCAGCTGGGTGGCCACAAGCAAACCATCCTACCCATCAGAACCCTGTAAAGACCTCACTCAGCACAGGCGATGCTGTCTTCCCGTGTGACCAGGACCCAGTACTCCTCTGTCTGCTGCGAGAGCACTGGGTATTTTCACAGACGGCTGAGAAGCAAGTACCATGTCTCAATTCATAAACCTTCACCAGCACCCACTGCAGGACACAGTCCAGTTTCTCAACAGTCTTGGCATTCCTTCAGTTATTCAGACAATGCTTTCATTGATCTCTTCCTGCAGATTAGCTGAGGAGACAGGGCACACATCCTTGAAATGATGAACTACTTAAAAGACAGTAAAATATCACCAATAAATATTGCTTTTGCCATCAGAAGTTCATTTGATTTGATTTTTTGAGACAGGATTTCTCTGTGTCGTCCTGGCTGTCCTAGAATTCTCTCTGTAGGCCAGGCTGGCCTCAAACTCAGAGAGACTCACCTTCTTGGGCCTCTGGAGTACTAGGGTTAAAGGAGTGTGCCATTACTGCCTGGCAAAATGTTACTTTTTGCTACAATAAGCTTAATTATTATTACGGATAACAGTTATAATTCTATCACTTGAAAACTAATACATTAACATAGGTGGTAATCTTAGAAGGAATACTTGTTTCATTTCCAATTATTGCAACATTTCTGTTTTAATAAACAGAAAGTAAAAAGCAAATGCTATTCATGTATATTGTATCTATTTGCATATAAATATACGTTTAAAATATAATTACAGTTTAGAATATGACTTATCTTTTTCACTTAATAAAATAAATTTGACCATGTTTCCATGGCCATCAATCTCATCCCTTTTCTTTTATTTATTTATTTGTTTGTTTGTTTATTATGTCTGTGTGTATGTCTGCAGGCCAGAAGAGGGCACCAGACCCCATTTCAGATGGTTGTGAGCCACCATGTAATTGCTGGGAATTGAACTCAGGATCGTTGGAAGAGCAGGTGGTGCTCTTAACCTCTGAGCCATCTCTCCAGCCCCTCTTTTTTCTTTTTTTATATGTATGAATGTTTTGCCTGCATGCATGTCTGTGCACCACATATGTGCCTGGTCCTTGCAGAGGCCAAAAGAGGGTGCTAGATCCCCTGGAACAGGAGTTACAGACAGTCATGAGTGGCCATGTGGGTGCTGGGAACTGAACCCAGGTCCTCTGGAAGAGCAGTTAGAGCTCTTAACCACTGAGCCATCTCTCCAGCCTCTTATTATTTCTTAATAACTGTCGTTTTGTCACATAGAGAGGCCATCACCTACTTAAAAGCCTTTCCATCATTCCTGCTTTTGTTTTGTAATTACAGTCTTCAAAACTACTGTGGAGTGAGCATACTCGCACATACGTCCCTGCGTTCAGGAACTACTGTGGGGTGAGCATACTCTCACACACGTCCCTGTGTTCAGGAACTACTGTGGGGTGAGCATACTCTCACACACGTCCCTGTGTTCAGGAACTACTGTGGGGTGAGCATGCTCGCACCCACGTCCATGAGCTCAGGAACAGGATGTAAACAAGCATAAGGCAAACAAGATGCTGGGGTGGCTTTCCTGTAGGGTTTGCTGGGCTAGCCTGAGCGGCCGCTGTGTCTAGGCACAGGGAGTATGAGGACAGCCACCCTCTTTCCACTTTAAAGGACAAAGCGTTCTGAGTGGTGACATCATCTCGAGGCCACAGGTACCAGGGCCAGAGCTGAGACTTAAGCTGCTGGTCTCACGCACTCTTGGTGACAGAGATGTGTTTCTGGCTACATGTACCTTATAGCATCTCCGTCCCGCCTGTGTGGTCTCACATCTCACTTCCTGAGTCCTACCATGTGCAAGGCTCCACAGAGAGTACAAAGGGGAATATGCCACAGACAACCTTGCTCCCCCGAGTCACTGCCTCCCTGGCATGTCCCCAAGCTGTGCTGCATGCACCACGAACTGTGAAGAGTTGAAGCTAAGTTTGTCAGGCCCAGGCCTCGGTTGTTGTGTATATAACAAAGCTTTTCCTGGGGAGACACAACACACACATCTACCACTCTAGACAGGGAGCCTACAACACATCAACATACAGATACCACCAAACTCCAACTTACTGAACCATGAGTTTTATTGGGGTTACTTACAGGAATATGGATGAGGAGTAACTTACAGGGGCAGAAGTGACTCAAAGACAGCCGTATCACCAAGACCCACCCCAGCAGGAGTGACAGCTCCTGTCAAAGCTGGGAACCTGGAGCACACTGCACAGCCTGGAGGCTCTCAGTAGGTTGGAGTGTGTCCTTCCCAAGTGACTCTGGAAGTGACTCTTTCAGATGGCTCAGCTGGTTTCTTCTTCAGGCAGCTGCTCTGGGCTCAGATTTTTTTTTTTTTTTTTTTTTTTTTGCTTTATTGCTCACTCTGGCAGGGAGGGGGCTAGTGAACCTGGTCAGTTTCAGGGACTTCCTGAAGCTGTTTTGAGTTATTTTCCTGTTTAAGGCACTTCCCTGTGCTATGGGGTATTTCCATTTTGGAGGGGACACAACACCATCTCTGACCTTTACCATACTACTCTCTCTCAGAAGCAGGAGTTTCTGGCAGCCGGTACAGTTTGCTGTCTTGGATGTTTAGGGTGAAGCCATGTTTACTATAAGCATGTACTGGACACTTGTATGTATGAGTGAATCTGCCGGTCCTTATGTTGCCTGCACAGACATACACTTTGACTCAGTCAGATCAAGGAGAAAATCGAAGTTCAGAAGCAAAGGACCTCTACCCAAGCCATTAAATGAGTCAGACATTAGGGTGTCCTGGTATTCAAACCTCTCCCTGTCTCTGATAGACAGCCTTTAGGTTTTTTGTTTGTTTGTTATGTCGTTGTTTATTGAAATCTATGTTAGTTCCTAACACCCTGTGTACTTACTCCTTACTGCTTTCTTAGCAAAGTGACAGCCCCTAGGTGCTGCAGTTGTTGCCTGTTGACATGCACTAGACAGGCTCTGGCACACACTAGGCACCCAGGAAACACTGACAGAAAGACTGAGCTCAGAGTCTGGCTTTAAAAAATTGCAGACCTGGCCGTCACAGGCCAAAGGCCAACAGAAGGCTGCTGCTCTCAGAAGCAATGACCCTAGAAGAGAAAGAGCCTGGAGAGGTGACCGCTCCGGCCAGCAAGGCTCCCACCCCTGACACCGCGGGAAGCAGCTTTCATCACCGCCTCCAACGCTGGCGCGCGCCCGGGATCATTTTCCCGTTTCGCATTTCTAAGGCTGCTGCTGGGTTATTTTGGTCGGGAAACCTGATCCTTCGCGTTGGGTTTATTTTAGCACCTTGGAGAACTCTCAGTGCCGCACCGGATCCGAGGCCGCGCCCAACCTGCTGTCGCCCCCCTCTGTCTTCCCCTAGAGGCGCCGCACAGCGGTCACCCCGCTCCCGGGCTGGGTCCAAAGTGGGTCCCAAGGCCGTCGCTCCGTACACGCAGGGCGGGGACAGGAGGGCGGTGGAGACCCGATCCCGGGGTCCCGGGGAAAGGCGGCAGCTAAAAGAAAGCGCCAGCCTTGAGGACCCAGTGGGTGCGGGGATATGAGCGCACTTGGCAGCAAGCCAGCAGTGATCGCCCGCTCAGCCTCCGCTCAACAGCCAGTCCCACATTGACAGGCGACACACCCCACGCAAACACACGCACTCTCTCACTCTCTCATACACACTCCTCCATCACAACCACGCCCACAGGTACACCCACAGCAGCTCACATGGGTGCATGCACACGACACTCTTCCACAGACAAACACGCTCAGACACACAGCTAAAACAAACACTGGCACACATTACACATAGCTGCTATGGGCACATGTTCTCACATTGTCATACACTGTCACTCATCATACTACCAGGGACTCATACAAACCATTACACATTAAAGCACAGGCACAGACAGACGTGTGGGCACGTTTCCACATACACCAGCTCACTCCCCAATTGACGAATTCATTTTCCCTTCCACTCCCAGTTCAATACCGAACCGCACATCAAAACAACTGATTTTCTGATTGATGGAGATTGATTCTTGTAACCACTACGAGCTTCAAATCATACCTATTCATTATTTAGGCTAATTCATGCTTTCATTCATCATTCCTGGAGTTATCCCTCATCATTCTTCTGTCGCACAGGGATGTAAGTGCTTTGACCGTCTGAGGAGGCTTGAGAGGCGTTCAGTGAACAGTGGCAAAAGGCTGGTGGAGAAGTCCCAAGCCAGCAGTGCCCTGGGAGAATGTGGTCCGGAGCATTTGGCTGCGATGGTCTAAATTCCCAGGTTCACAACCAGACCAGACAATGTGGTTTTGTTTGTTTGTTTGTTTTGTTTTGTTTGAGGCACGGTTTCTCTGTGAAACAGTCCTGGCTGTCCTGGAATTCATTTTGTAGATCAGGCTGGCCTAGAACTCACACCTGCGTCTGTCTCCCAGTGCTGGGATTAAAGGCGCGCTGGCTCAATGGATTTTACGCACTTGCTGTTGCTTCCCTGCCGTGCCCTATGCCTGGCCACCCTCCCTCAGTAGAGAGCGATGTTATCACTGTGCTGGGGTCAGGAGACTTGAGATTTAGTCATAGAGAGTCTCTGGATGACTTCCCTGTGGTACCAGCCCTCTCTCACCTGGCCACCTTTCAGGTCTGCTACTTTCAGGCCCACCCACCTTTGCCTAGGTCTGACTCCTTGTCTTTTGATGCTAACCCCTCCAGCCAGAGTCATGCTGACCAGCCTGCGAGGATTGTGGCTCCACCTACCTGACCTTGGTCGTCATTCCAAGCCTCCCCATTGGCTTTCTGTCTGATTCTAAACAGTTGGGGCAAGAACCCTGCTTCCCAGGGCAACAGAATCCCTGGGCTTCACATTTCCCTCCACAGTTTGAGGACTTTCTTTAAAATGGCCTTTCTGGATATACAAGGATCTTGCCTTTGGAAGTAGTGAGCTCCTGGTGAATCTTCTGGAGCCCTAAAAGCAGGTGGTTCCTCAGAGTCAGTGAACCTTGTCATGACCTGTGGTAGCCACTGAACATGGTTGCACTGATCACAGGACTGCTGGTGAGAGGGCCCCTTCCATCGCAATCACCCAGCTTCTGGGTTCAACTGCCACCTCACTCACCCCCACCCCAGGCACCGTATCATCTGAGTGGTGGGATGACAAGGGCTGGCTTTGGGGGTCATTGCCAAGGCTGTGAAGACAGTGCATGCAGAAGCCCTAGCTCGTAGTTTACTCAGCAGAGAGGTGCTGTACTGGGCCATGTCTTGGGTCTCTGGGGGCTTGTTCAGGGCTGCGTGCTATTTTTTGTCTCTCACTTGTATATCTTTGGGTTTGCATGATCTCCCTAGTCTAATGCACCAGGGCTGTGCAACCCTGACCTACGTATGGCAAAGGGGAGGGGATGGGGACAGTGTGAGTCCACTGATGTAGAATATATCTCTAACTGAGGTCCTTTTTCTCTGATCCACAGACCGCCACATCCTGACCTTCCACATATGCTGAAGCTGATATAGGTTTGTGCCCAACACTTACAAACCTCCCAAGAAAGCCATGCAAGTAGAAGGGCTGTGTGGGGAGGTGGGAGAACCAGGGGGCCCAAGAGTGCACAAGTAGGTGGATCAGGAAATGGGCCGGTGGATCTGTGTGGGGAGGTGGGGGAGGCAGGAGGGCCAAAGGGTATGCAAGCAAGCAGAGCAGGAGTTGGGGTGGGGCAGGGAATTTTTAAGTGAGCCAAGTCCTGGCTGCTCCTGCAGGAGCTACCCCTTAACCATAAGCCTGGCAACTTCCAACTCTGGGCCGACCCTCTGCAGGTCAAAGTGAAGTTCTTCACAGTGGCGATGTGATGGGGGAGCAAATGAAGGGAGGTTTTATTCTCCCACACAAACCCTTATCTGTGGACATTCAAGTACCTGTGGCTTGCTCTGGTGGCCAATCTGTCTTAGTTCAGAGGAACCAGTCTTTGTAGGCAAGTATGTGGGCCTTGAGGGTGGTGAGATTGGGGCCAGGATCCAGATTTCAGTGTCTCCTGGTTTCCTATTATCATCTCCCAGGGCCCACGTGAACCTGGATGATGCCCGTGTCGGTGTGACACACAGTGGTGCCCTTCCACCATCCCGTGCTCAGGCTGGAATACCTGAACGTGTGTGATACTTGTGTGCTATAGAGCTCAAAAGTACTGCCCTTTCCAGCGTGTTTCAGGGGAATCCCTCCCCCAAGAAACCACCTCCAGGGTCTTCCCAGTGCAGCTGGGCAATGTAGCCTGTAGCCTCTTTCCCCTAAGAAATACAGGCTCCACACATGCACGCAGAGCAGTCTGGAACATGGTGTCTTGTTTTTGAGCGAGCGCCTGTGCTTTCATGGAAGCACCGTGGCAACTGGGACCTAATAGGTTCCAGGCATTTGGGGTGATGGAAAATGAGCTGAGCCTCCCTAAATTTCATGGCGTCCTCCTGTAAAAATGGCGTGGCATAGTAGTTCTCTAATGGCGTGAGGTGCTGCAGGCTGTAGGGGCTCCCAGAAGAACAGGACTGCAAAGTTTACACAAGGCCCTTAGGAGACCACATGCTTCTGCGGTTTTACATGAGGCAGGACTGGGTATACCAGGTGCCTAAAAGTTGGATGGGAAAAGGACATCGCTCCACTAGCTGGGGACACAGGACAGCAGCAATTGTCAGGCTGAGAGTGTGGGTGGGAACAGGCAGTAGCCACCGTAACTGGCCATTTCCTGCGGTGGATTCCCCATAGGGACCCTCCCAAAGTTTCAGAAATGCCCCCTGTCATCTGCTCAGCAGACTCTAGCCTTGGGACTAACTACAAACACCCAGCCTGTGTCTATTATGGACAGTCTTGAAAGTCAGGCTTAAGAGGCTGTGGCGGCAGCGGTGGGGCGTGCCTTTGGTGTCTTTGCCAGGTTTTCTGATGTCACAAACTCTCCTTTATCTAGAAGGTAACTGCAGGGTAGGGGTGGAGCTAAGGCTTGAGGCTACTTAGGTTCTCGCTGTCTCACTGCCATCTGGGGATAAACTCCTTTTGAACCTTATCTCTGAGGTCACCAGAGGGTCTCAGCAGGGAGCCCTGCCAGGTTGGGGTGGTAGGCCAATCTTTTCAGTCTTCCCATTCTGGATTTTTTTCCTTCTCTGTGAGATGTACATAAAGAGCCTTCCCACTCAGAATGTCTGATGAATGAAAATTTCTCACACACTTGGGGACAACTACTGTCTGACCATCCTACAGACGCAAAGGACCAACACTGGGGAACTAAATTCTCCCACCCACCAAACCTTGGGGCCTCCCAAAGCTTCCACAGTCTCCATCCAACCGCCAACCCAGGCAGACATGAGTTCCAGGGCAGTGCCCTAGGTCTTCTGAACTGGAAACCCCCCTGACATCCGAAGTCAAAGGGCAGTAGGAGCACCCCCCACCCAGGACTGGCGTGAGACGCAGGACTACACTACCCAGAATTCCTAGGGTTAGCAAAAAAGGAAATGTCGTTTATGCAAGAAGAGGCTCAACTCCCCCAGCAGCTGCAGAGAGGGGGGGGAAAGAGGGAGAGAGGGATAACCAGGGGAGGGGAGGGCACTCTGAGTGCGGTAGCGAGGGTGGAGAGCCGGGCGGGCCGGAGGAGGAGGCGGCGCCCGCCCGCCGGCCGCCGCCTGCGGACCTGCATCCCGCGAGGCGCACGAGCGATCGGCGGTCCTGCGTGCGCCGGTGCGCGCTGTCGCTCGGCTGCAGACGAACGCGGGGGCCAGGCAGGCGCAGGGGCCGAGTTTCTGCAAAGTTTGACCTGGTTGCCTTTCCGATGCTGCAGCAGAGCAAGGCGGTGCTGGGCGCGCCAGGCGGCTGCGGCGCGGCGGCGGGGCAGAGCGGCGACAGAACGCTCACAATGATCATAAAATAAGGAGGCGCTCGGGGTGGGGGCAAGAGAGCCCCGAGCCTCAGCTCTCCGCCCCCGGCCATCCCCACAGCAGCCCAGGAGTCAGGAGGGGCTTGAGGACCCGAGGCGCCCACGCCATCCCCAGACCCTAATAGAGCGGTGGACTACCCAGGGGAGGGGGGCGCCCCGAGAACGTATGGGCGGAGGGGTCGGGGCGTCCGGAGGGCAGTGACCCAGGCACCCGGAGCGGCCCTAGGGGCAGGTGAGTTCGTGACGCCCCCTGGGTGGGGAGGTGAGTGCCAAAGTTCCCGGGCAGAGGCGCGCACCCCGACGCTGTGCTCCGCTGCGGCTAGCGGCTGCCGAGGGGAAACCGAGGCAAGACGTGCGGGGGTGGGGGAACAGGGGACAGCGCGCCCTCTTGGGGTCGAGCCACCTCAGTCGGCTAAGGGCCTCACGGCAGAAAGGACCGGCCTGGGGATGGCACTGCGACCCCGGAGGACCGAGAGAGCCAAGAGAGAAGGGGCGTTCCAAGCTTGTGGCTTGGTGGTAAAACACAGCACGAGGAGGTCCTAGTGACCCACTGCGGTGGCAGTCTGACCGATCCCCTTACCCCGCCCCCGGGCTAGAGGGGTGTCAGCGAAGATGTCACGGGAGGCGATTATTCGCTGGTGCGCGCAGTCGTGCGGCGGCCACTGACGGGGCGAGCGGAGGGGGGGGCGCCACCTCCGGGGAGACCGCCCAGAGCTGCGCCGTCAGCTCCGCAGCCCGCGCCAGGCGCACACGCATCGCCGCGCCCTCACGTCCCCCGCAGTAAAGTTCGGCTCAACTTTGACGCCCTGTCCCTTCCACCTCTCTGCAGGTCCTCAGCGGCCGCGGCGAAGCAGGCGGCGGCGGACACACAAGCGGAGCCCCGGGGCCCCACGCGGCGATCGGCGGCGACAGCGACAGTAGCAAAGGAGCGCGCGAGTGGGCGCCGGAGGGGACCCGGAGAGCGCCTAGCCCTGAGCGCGCCTTTTGGAACCGCGCGTGGGTGCCGGCCACGCAGGGCGCCAGACCTCTGCGGATTGAACGAGAGCTCACACTGCAATTGATTGGGCCCCGCCGGGAGGGCGCGTGTGTCCCAGGGAGCGGGTGCGGAAGGCAGAAGGGCAGGAAGTCGGCGTTCTGCAGCGAGGGTGGCGCGACCGCGCGGGGACCGAGCCTTCCTTATTTATGTGCCTGCCAGCGCTCGTCTGCTTCCTCCGAAGACTTCAGGGAGACTGTCCGAGCTACCATCCCCAAGTGTGAGGACGCAGGGCTGAATGTCAGAACAACATGCTTATCCATTAAACTGCAAACTTTTCTTTTTTTAAACCCAAAGAATATCGGTGGCTTTTGCCCACTGTTAGAAGAGGGAGCCCAGGGCTCTTGAGATGCAGCAGAATCCGTATTTATAATCAGGTCTGATAGTGCTATGCAAGCCCCCTCCACTCAGTAAGTTCTCTATCCTATGGATCTCGCTTTTGAGCTTTGAGATTAGATTGCGCGCTCTACGCTGGGTCCTGCAACCTCCATCCTTTCAATGCCCTGTTATTTTTGGGACTGCTGGCCTTTCCTGGAGATTAGAGCGGTCCTGTGTGCCATGGGCTGTATTCAGAGCATCGGAGGCAAAGCCAGAGTCTTCCGGGAAGGAATCACGGTGATTGATGTGAAAGCCTCCATCGACCCCATCCCCACCAGCATTGATGAGTCCTCCAGCGTGGTACTGCGCTACCGGACACCCCATTTCCGGGCTTCAGCCCAGGTGGTCATGCCGCCCATCCCCAAGAAGGAGACCTGGATCGTTGGCTGGATTCAGGCATGCAGCCATATGGAGTTTTACAACCAGTATGGGGAGCAGGGCATGTGAGTACTGGGGGGAAAGACTGGGGGTGGGGGAAGCTGCAGGGTACGGTGGGGGGTGCTGGAGCAGGAGTTTTGGGAACACAGGGGTCTTTAGGCAGAGGCAGAACTATCTCCAAGCCTACTCCAACTCTCTGGAGCCTTTACTTGTTGATTAGGGTCTTAGCTCAGTTAGACCTACCAATACTATTGTCCCTGGTGCTCAGAGTTGGTCTGTCCTTCCTGGCACGATGCTGAGAAAACAGGAACCTGTGCTTCTTTGGTAAAGCAAGTGCCAGGGCTACCGGGGGTGACCAGAGAAGGCACTACCCTAACCCAGGCTCAGGTTTCAAGGAACCCCTGAGGCGGGCAGGAGTGGCGGAGGCCTCTGAAGCTTCCACGCACCTTTGTAGAAGACTTTGTGGAGGGGCTTGGACTTGTCTGGCGCATGGGATGGGGGTTTGGAACCACAGAGGTTCCAACAACAGAGGACAGCTTTGCCATTGGCGGTGGCGGTGGCTGGTGGCAGCGTGTGTGTGTGTGTGTGGTGTGTGTGTGTGTGTGTGAGAGAGAGAGAGAGAGAGAGAGAGGGAGAGGGAGAGGGAGAGGGAGGGAGAGAGAGAGAGAGAGGGAATTCAGAAATCTACTCTGCGGTGTGCAGCTTTGTCTCCCAATAGAGGTTAAGGGTTAGCATCCGGTGTTTCTCCAATGGGGCCCTAAGTAGGAACAGCTGGAGGAGAGCACTGGCTTCATCTCCATGGTTTGGTCACCTAAGATGTCATAGATCTCCAAAGGGACCCTGAAGCCCCCAGGTCATGTTCTGCATGTTCTCTGGCCCCAAAGAGGGCCATCCCCCACGTGGAAATCCTGCTCACAGAAACAGTCGTGAAAGCTGTTAGGACCCAGTGGTTCCCCGGCGGACAGTCCCTGGCTTGACCTCTGATGGCTCATGGACTGTCTCATGGTCGTTGGTGTCCACTCTGTGTGGCCTCACTTCTCAGCTGTGCACATGGGGAAGAGGAGTTTCTTGGAGAGTGGGAGCTTACCTTTGACAGATGTCCGGGATAACCTGGTTCACCAGGGCTGAGGGTGGCCCGACACGGGCCAACAAATGTGCCTTCTCCATTTGGCGACTCCTAAGCTCTAAAGGAAACAGGAAGAGGGGATATGACTTGAAACTGGGTCGTCACCCTGCTGGCCTAAAACCATTGGGGCACATGGGTCATTGGGCTCCCTACAGGTCGACCTTAGAGTCCTTCCCCTTTTAAGACTGTTGCAGCCACAGCTACTCCGAGAGGGGTATTCAGGGAGGTTCTTCCCAAGCAGCCTTCAGCCAGTCCCACACCTCTTTCTGGCTTTGCAAAGCATCATCAGAGTTGCTGAGACATACAGGCTTTTCTCAGGGTGAATCTAATGGCTTCTGTGATACCCACTCAGCCGCCTCCAGGGGTCAAGAGCCTCGGGGTGACTGTGCTTCACTATTGCCAGTACTGGGTCCCTAGTTAGATGAACTTCTCAGGGTGTGACCCTGGGCAAGAGCCGTAGCCACTGTGAGCCTCAGTTGACTCAAACAGGCTGATCATAGTTCCTTCTGTGTGGTTTATTGAGAGAGTTACTCAGACAACCTTTGCCCCTACAGTCAGACTAGGCCAAGTTGATGAGAATCCTGCAAGCAGGTGGCCGGCCGCCTCGATATGATTTCAGTTTCAGGTCTCCCAGACAGAAATATGTGAAGTCGGGCCTAGTGGCTGAAGCCACTGAACTAGAAAAGATGCTGGCTACCCCTTGTAATGAGTTTTCTCCCCAGCCTGGGCCCTACACTCTTAACTTTTAAAATTGTAAAAAAATAGCTTCAGTCAGGCCGAGGCCACTATCTTTGCTCTCTCTTGATTAGTGCCTGACTCGGCTCTTTTTCCCAGATCACCAGACTTTTGAGTCCCAGGTGGTGCAGGGCCAGCTGCAGTGTGGGGACGGGGCAGGTGGCCGTGCTTTGGAGAAAATGCCTTGGATGGAGTCGCTTGTCTGTTTCCGACTGGTCAGCAGAACAGCGCGAATCTCGGTCCTGTTGAGCGGTCCCACTGCACGTGGCGCTGCTCCATCCTGTCCCATGGATACCAAGGGCTGCTCTGCAGGAACTCTAGACTCGGCTCTGCATAGCTCCAGACTGTAAGCAGAAACCTTTAGACGGGGTTATTAAAAGAACCTTCCAGGCTGGACACTCTGGCGCATACCTTTTAATTCCAGCACCCTGAAAGCAGAGGCAGGCAGATCTCTCTGAATTGGAGGCCAGCCTGGTCTACATTGTGAGTTACAGGACAGTCGGGGCTGCATCACGAGACCTTGTTTCCAAAAACAAAACAAAACGGCGCCTGGCTGTACTAACTGCGGTCTCCGAGCTCTTAAACCCCACGTGAGTGGGTGATTGTCTCTACCTTCGCCTGTGCTCTGGTCAGATAGTTCTCATTGGCAACAGGGCTGGCGGGGGGGGGGGGGGGGCATTACAGAGGACGCTTGGCTCCACCTCTTTGAGTATACTACTCGACCCCAACTTGTAACAACCACAGATATCTCCAAACAGGATCCCATGACCCCTGGAAGGGGTGTGGAATTACTCTTAGACTCAACCCATACTAGTTGGGGCTCTAAAGTGATCTCTAGGCTCTGGGCCTTGGGAGGACACAGCCAGGTGGCCCAGGCTGGATTAGGATTTGTATTCTTTACAAATGGGCTTGTATTAGAAATATTAATTCTGACTGCCTATCTGAAATCCGTAATAACCTCCAGCATTATCCCTGCTTGAGGTTAGTCTCCGAGCGAGGGCGACTTGGTGGATGGCATTCTGGACTTGAAGTTATTGGGGATGGGGCATTGCCATCCCGAGAGCCACCACCTCAGTCACAGCCCAGCTGTGCAGGGCAATGCTGGAAGGTGGCGGCTCTTTCATGCCCACATGAGAGCGTCCAACCCACAGTACTTTCAAAGTCAACCCCCACTCCAAACTGTCGGAGACACCTGCCTCCTCAGCTGTCCCCCGCAATTCCTCAACTGCCACCTGTCAGCTGGTGTAGACTTCTAAGTGACAAGTCAGAGTTTCTTGCCTGTGTAGGAGACACTGTGCGTGCTGTCCCTACTTTGCCCTTCTTTGGCATTTTCTGGGGACCTGGCCCACAGCGAGGCCAAGGCCAAAGCCAGGAGTGGTGTAGCTCAGGATGAGCTGATGTGGGCTGGGGGAAAGTAGGTCGGATTTTGTGGTGCCCACCTTTGGAATGGGAATGCTAGTTCCTCCCTGCTTCCTTGTCCTGGTGGGCTGAGTGGATGAGTAAGGTGCTGGGTGCTTGGCACTAAGCCAGCACCCTGGAGCTCTCCCTGCACCGTCTCCCTAGATATTGGTGTTACAAATCCTGAGTATTGGATTATTGTTCAATACTGTGTGACCAAGTGCTAAACCAAAACCCATGTGTGGCGGGTTGCTCCCCCACCTCCCCGGGTCCCTTTCCACAACAGGGCAGCCTTGGCTCCTGAGGCCTTGTGAGCTCTTCTGACCCACATGTGTGCTGTCAGGCACATCTCTACAGGGCTCAGAGAGACGTGGGGTAACATTGGAGCTTGTCCTTTCTTCTACCCTGCTATCTCTAGGGTGCACCCCAGGACCTCAGAGGCCCTAATTTGAGGATGAGACTACAAACCCCAAAGCCACTTGCCCAAGGGTGTTTGCTCAGCACCTGAGATCTGGGGGATAGCCTCAGGAGGAATGTCCTGGCTGGCCATGTGGCCTCTTCCAGGAGCCAGGGCCTGAGCTCCTCACAGAACAATTGAAGACTAAGCTTCCTGTCTTGGGGCGGAAGGCGGCTTCCCCCATCTGCTGGGCAATGGTGGAGGCCAGGGCGGGGTGAGTGGGAGAGGGAAGTCCTTGCTTCCGAGCTTCAGGGTGGGAGGGAAGTGGTGGGGGTGGCCCAGCCTGGGAGAACTCCCCCTGGGCTAACTGTAACCAAGTGATGGCTCCAAACCTGAATCTGCCTTCTAAGAGTGGGAAGCAAGTGGCCTGTTCTGGGGACTCAGGGACGGACGCGAGCAGCCAGGGAGTTCAGGGCAATGCGAAGGAAATGCTGGGAGCCCACACCGTAGATCAGCAGAGAGTGGAGAGAGAAAACTCCAGTCTAGGCAGCCACTAGCTGCTGTCTGCTGAGCCTGGCTGTTGCTTGCTGCACCTTTTGTCCAGGGTGTCTGCTTTCAGGGTCTGGCTTACAGAACACTTTACCCTAGTCTGGGCCTGACTTCTAGAGACACCATAGGTGACCAGCCTAGTGAGCAGGGGGAAAGTACATACATGTGGAGAAATGAGTCATGGCTGCATGCCACTCTGTGAATATCTTGCCCTGGGACTATGGCAGCAGGGAGCTGCAAATACCCCAGGCATCTTGCAGTCAGGAGAGAGAATTAAGATCTGTCCACTGTGCAGGGTACTGCTGTTACAAACAACCCGGTTTCCATGGAAACACTGTCACATTAAAATAACGCACGCTGGAAGATGAGTCTAGGGTTCTGCTCAATGGCAGAGTTCTTGCCTTGTGTGTGAGAGGCCTTGGTTTCCATCCCCAACACCACAAAACCCAACAAAGCGGGCAAGAACGGAATCGGGATGGTTCGCGGTGGGGAAGATGGTAAACGGGGTACATCCTGTGTGGACACGCAGAGATGTCTAGAAGGATGTTTACCGAAGTGCGCTGTCATGAGTACCGTCCAGGAGGAGGGGCAGAGGAGAAATGCCTTCAGTTTTTGCTTTATTTATTTCTTAATGGCTTGCTTTTTTAAGCAAGCACATTACTAGAAAATAATAAAAAAGTTTAAAGCAAGAATAGTTTATTGGATGCTCTAGCAAAGGCCAGTGCTGGGCAGTTCTGACCACAATATTTGGCCTTGGAGCTAAAGTTTAGCAGGCACTGTTGGGTCCTTCCTCCTCAGGTTAGGTCAGGGCTGGGGCCTGAGTCTGGAGGGGGAAGGCATCAGAAATGGGACTGTGGGAAGAGGCAGCACACATCCCTTGCTTGAGCCATGGGCAGGTGCTGGGTGCTGTGGAGGCAGGACCTGGGGATAGGCCACGGAGGGCCCCATCCAGGGGCATCCCAGCCCTGTGTAGAAAGAACTCTCCTAGGCCTTGCTTTCTGCAACACACAACTTTCCAGAGTGAGCTCTGTTTGTGAATCTGTTCATTGCTGTCCGGGGGAGCTTGCTTCTGACTTTCCAAGTTGTGTAGCTGAGTGTAGGACCAGGGCTGGGCAGAGCAGCCGTAAGTGCTGGGCGAATCCAGCCCAGAGCCTGTCTATTCCTTAGACGTGTTCTTAAAGTGTCATGTATCATGAGGGAGGTGGTAAGGTGTGTGGGTGACATCATTAGGTTCAAAGCTAAATTTCATTTTAAATTAACAAAAAAAGCCTGTTATTAGTGTGTGTGTGTGCGCGCGTATGTGTGTGTGCATGCCAGCACACATGTATAGAGGTCAGGGCACAATTTTAGGGAGTGAGTTTGTTCTCGGTGGGTTCTGGGTATTGAACTGAGGTCATTAGACTTGAGTGACCAGTGTCTTTACCCACCAAGTCATCTTACCAGCCCCCAAATCTCATATTAAAGCAAGATAGGTAACGCATAGGAGGAAACATATCTAGATCCAGCTTTGGGTCTGCCTGTGGAGGGTCTGCCTGTACAGAAGTGCTTCTTGCAAATGACTGATTCATTTGCTTTACAAAAAAATTATTTACTTTTTGCGATAGCACCTCCCAGTGTAGTCCTGGCTGGCCTGGAATTTTGTATGTAGACCGAACTGGCCTCTAGCTCAGAGAGATCTTCCTGCCTCTGCCTTTTGAATATGGAGATTAAAGGTGCGAGCTACCATGTCTGGTCCCAGTTGCATTTTTTTAAAGTGACTAAATTAAATGAATAAAGTGGACAGAAAACCGGGCAGTGGTGGCCCACATCTTTAATCCTAGCACTCGGGAGGCAGAGGCAGGCGGATCTCTGAGTTCGAGTCCAGCCTGGTCTATAAGAGCTAGTTCCAGGACAGGCTCTAGAAACTACAGGGAAACCCTGTTTCGAAAAAACAAAATAAATAAATAAATAAATAAATAAATAAATAAATAAATAAATAAATAAAAAAGTGGACAGAAGCATATGCTGCTTGGGAACTTGGCCCCGTGACAGGTCCACCTTTGTCTGCTGGATCTAGAACCCAGGATTGAGGATTTGTGGTCAACGAGCCCAAGACCCTGAGAATGAACAAGAGAGAAATGGGGGCCTGTGGGGAGTGTATCTGCTGCCCATGCTGAGGAAAAAGCCTACAACCCATTCACCCTTATACATGCTGCTCCAAGTCATACATGCTGCGTAAAACCTCTGTGTGCGTGTACATGTATTTTTGTAAGCACACACATGCTTGTATGTGTGTGCACATGTGTGTGCATATGGATTTGTGTAAGTATGTAGGTGCTTAAATGTGCCTGTATGCATATATGTGTGTCATGTAGACTGAATTTGCATGCGCACATATCTACATTTCATGTGTCTGTGTGTACATGTATGTGTGAGGGGTAGCTCTTAGCCTATGTAGGTGGTGCTGACTGTCACCCTCATTGCTTTGGTGACAGTGGATCCTAATAGTGCCTGTTCCACCTACAGCTTGGCAAGGTGATCCGAGACCCGGGCAACTCTGGGTGCTCAATGCTTCTCATGTGACCCAGCATGCTGTTGGGCGTCAGGGAGCCGGGCTACAAGCTTTCTGGGGCCCAAGTTCAGGCCTGGTACTCTGATGAGTCCTGGATGTGTGGTAAGGTTCAAGGCAGGTGTGGCTCTGTCCTCTTGGCCTTTGTGGTTTATCTGGGAAAAAGACTGCCCGCAAATGGCCACACTGCTGTTTGATTGCCCTGGGGCATGTGCCAGGAGACAGTTACAGCGTCCCAGTGGTACTGGACACCGGCCAGGGGCACCTGGCTTGTGTAAGGGGTCAGAGTAGTTTGCCTGGCGTGGTGTCTAGAGCTTAGCAGATGGTCCCCCCTGACCAGGACAGGAGCAGGAGGACCTGAAGAGAGCCCCAGCCTACAGCCTAGGATGGGAAGAGCAGGGCCTGTCCGCATGTGACTGCATGTGGGGCCTCTGGTCCTCCCACTGCATCTAGGTTTACGTCAGCGGAGAGCAGGGACCGGCTTAGCAAAGCTGGAGCAATGTGACCAGATTTGTGTTTTAAAGAATCAGAGGCACCTTGGAGACCAGGCAGGAAAGCAGGGTCTTTGCCAGGGGTGCCAGGGGCTGGAGTCAGGATGGTGCTGAGGCCCTTTTTCTGGCGTCCAGGCAGACCTCTGCAGGTATTTGTTGAGTTGGTGACCATGCCATCTGCAGCAGGATTAGGATGGTGGGAGGATCTCGGGACACCATCTCAGACACGCTAGGGGCTCTGGAAGCATTTGAGGTCCAGGTCCAAGTCTGGACTTGCCTGCTATTCTTTGGCACCCCACACCCCAGAGGACAAGGACAGAACATGGCAGGTGGCCTAGGCAGCAGGTGCCTCTGCACCAGCCCTGGCTGAGAAGGGCGCGAGTATGTTCCACGGTTGCTGTCACCATGTCAAAGTTCTTAATTTTGGAACGACCCTTGTCTTCTCATTCTGCATGAGGGCTCAAGTTCTGGGTGGTTTTTGTTTTGTTTTGTTTTGTTTTGTTTGTGAGAGGCATCTCATTAGTTTAAGTCCCTAGCTCCCTGACCTGAACTGGTCCCCTTTGCCTCCCCTCCCTGAGTGCTAGGACTTCAGGCCATAGCGTATCGTCCTACACAAGTCAGGAAGGCTGAGTGTTGACAAGCGGTGGTGGCACACACCTTTAACCCCAGCACTCGGGAGGCAGAGGCAGGTGGATCTCTGTGAGTTCGAGGCCAGCCTAGTCTGCACAGTGAGTTCCAGGACAGATCAGGCTATCCAGAGAAACCCTGTCTTCAAAACAACAGCAACAAAAATGTGTGTATAATATGAAAATAGAAGTGAGGTCTAGAAAGGCTTCAGGTCAGATGAGGGAGGCCAGGTCCAAGCCAAGAGCTGCACCTACCTTTGCTGAAGCCTCTTTTTGAGGGTCTCCCTAGATTTCTGACCACAGTTGCGGCAGGTGTGGATTAGCACATGGTCTCACGGAGGAAGCCTGGCATGGGCATGCATGCAGTTAGCCGTGGGCTGTTGATGAGCAGCAGAGCACTTGTGACTGTCAGAGATCTAATGTCTGCCTCAGTTTCCATTCCAGGTTGCTGTGCCCCTCACACTATGTCCCTGGTCGGCCCCTGGCTCTTCCCATCTCCCCCAGCAACTCCCCCACAATGCAGTTGGCTCTGCCTTGCATCTGTCTGAGTAATGTCTCTCGTGAGACTCTGCTGGCTGCCAGCTCATGAAGGCTGTCACCTGTCTGTGACTGGACCAGCGCTTAGGATTTTAGGGTGGGGTCAAGAGCCAGGCCACCCACACTAATGTGAAACAATCCCCACCACGCTCATGCGTGTGTGCATCTGTTGTAATTTGGAAGCTCAAAGGGGCGGTGGTTTTTCCAAGCTTGTTCCCTTCCTTTCACATTTGTATATGTATTTGGAAGGATGGTGCTGCTGTGAGCTTGTGGAGGTCAGAGGGCAACTTACAGAAATTGCTTCTCTCCTTCCTCTGTGTGGGTCTCAGGGATGCCCCTCAGCTTTCGCTGATGGGCCATGTGACTGGCCCTTGTTCTCGAACACCTTTCAACCGGTCGTGGTAGCTCATGATGGAGGCTGAGGCAAGAGGATCACCCTCAAGTTTAAGGCCAGCCTGAGGAGACTGGGATAGGTTGAGACCTTGTAAGCCCCTCCCCAACAAAACCCACACACCAAAAGGAACAGTAGCATTTTTCCAGGCTCAGAGTGTGTGGCTGAATGGTTAGAGAACTGTTTAGCTTTTCTGGGGCCCTGGGTTTCCTTCCCAGTAGGGCAAATCAGACAGGGCACTAAAAAGACTTCCAGAGAGACCGAAAGCGGGGGCTGGAACCCAGGGGCGTTAGACAGAGGCAGGCAGCTCTTGAGAGCTTCAGGGCAGGGCTGGGGTCCTCTCTGGTCTGAATCCTTCTGGGGAATCAGCAACCACATGCGGAAGTGCTTGTGGACCTGGGCTGGAGGAATTGCTGGGGGTGGAGAGACAGGTTCGTTGTGTCTGGCTATGCTCAAGACCTAGCCTGTCACACATGACTGAACTTAGCAGTGAGAGGAACAGAAAATTTAGCAGAGCCTGGGGCCGAGGAGGCGGCCCCAACTTGTGAAGTGCTTGCACGCAGGTGTGGGGACCAGTGTTTAGATCCCTAGAGTGTAGGTAAAAGCTGGCAGGGTTTGGTGACCTGCTTGTAATTCCAGCTTTCAGGAGACAGAGATGGGAATTCCCAGAGTAAGCTGGCCAGCCGGACTAACATGGAGAGACTCTGGCTTATTGAATCAGGTAGAGAGAGATGAAGGAAGAGACCAGTGTCAACCCTGGGCTCTCCCAGGCCTGAGTGCACACACACCTGCACACATGTGCTCCCACACACAAATGCACACACACACGACGTAAACATGCACCAAGAAAAAAAAAATAAAAATTCTGTCCCTGCCCATCCTCCTGTAGTGGCTACAGTTTTGGCGACCTCCCAGCAGAGAGACTGAGGTGGCATGATTGCCACAGTTGTGGCAGTAGGGCTACTCACAAACAACCCACCATGCGCCTCTGGAGCTATTTGCCGTTGCTAACCAAAACGCTGCCCCAATAATCAGCATCCTCATTTCCTGCCCCTGGCGGCCCCCACTCCACTTTCTGTCTCAGGATTCAGGTGCTCTGGGCACCACATGTAAGAGCTGTCCTGACATAATTCACTTTTTGTGGTGGCTTCTTTCAGTTAGCATAATGTCCCTGGGCTGCCCCGTGTTGTAATGTGCATCAGAATTTTCTTTCCTTTCAAGACTTTTCCGTTGTACATAGGAACTGTGTTTTCTATACCCATTCAGCCACCACGGACACTTGGCAGCTTTCTCTCTTTGGCTCCCATAAGTGATGTGAGCCGCAGACAGAAAGGCACTCTTGCTGTTTCTGAGAGAAGCCTTAGGTAGTTCAGGCTAACCTTGAACTTGTTGTGTAGCTGTGTCCCTAGGAGCTTGGGAACTCTGGGGTAACCCAGCTGGGCTGGTGGGTCCTTTCCTATCTGAGTGTCCACACCAGTCCTGGCAGTGTCTACTGCAGGCCTTTGCTGTGCATGTGTCTTGGGCTGACAAGTTGCTGTGCAGCTGTTTTTTTTTTTTTTAAAAAAAATATTTATTTATTTATTTGTTTGTTTGTTTGTTTGTTTGTTTATTATGTGTAGAGCATTCCTTCCATGTATGCCCGCAAGCCAGAAGGGGGCGCCAGGTCTCATTATAGATGGCTGTGAGCCACTATGTGGTTGCTGGAAATTGAACTCAGGACCTCTGGAAGAGCAGTCAGTGCTCTTAACCACTGAGCCATCTCTCCAGCCCCTGCTGTGCAGTTCTTGCAGTCCGCCTAGCCCAGGTATGATAGATCTGAGGTCCCAGGATGGGGAGGACCTTGCCTGGCTTCCCACTCCACGGAGGGAGCCGAGACTAAAGCCTGTACGTGGGATTCCCATGTTCAAGCTAGACACCCACCACGGCCCCAGCAGGTAAAGTGTGTCAGGCTGAGCATGTGGTGAAAGGGCACACCACTCCCCGGGGATACAGGGAGTGTATCCAGGCCTGGCGGCGGCAGCAGGCTCTTTGACCTCTTTCTTTCCTGGGCCTTTTAGAAGAGGTTTGGCCAGGCTTGCTTTGGTTCAGTGGCGGCCACATGGAAGACAGTCTTCCAGGATAACAGTGAAGAGTCAGGTAGCAAGAGAGTAGGGGCATTGCAGGCTTGCCTGCTGCTGGTTCCTGCTGGGTATGGTGGAGACAGCATGGAAGGAAGAGGAGTTGTTGACAGGAGGGAGAGGACGTGGAAGCCCAGAGACAGCAGACATTTGCTGCCTAAGGTCACATGGTAGCCAGGGGAGGGGCCAAGTGTCATCCCCAGGTCAGCTGACCCCGTAGCCATTTGACTATGCAGAAGAATAACTCACAAGTGTGGCAGGTGGAAGGTCTACTGAGCTGTAGTCTCATCCTGGTCTGTATTCAAGTGCTGTGTAGTTCAGGAGAGCCCCTAGCCTCTAAGAGGCCATAGTCGCCACCCTAAGATCATAGAACTGTGTGACTTCATGTGTTTATCCCGCTGATGTCTGGGAAGACCCATTTTTGCCATTGTTTGTCCATATTATAGACTCACAGTGACAAGTTCCTGTCAAGAGACAAATAGGGTTTTTCCAGATCCTAGCTGGCATCTAGTACTAGTTTAAGAATCTTGGCTCTCATGAAGGGATAGTCTGGTTTGGGATGGTACTGAACGGAACAGTCTGGGTCTTTAAAAAATATCATACATACATATTTTAAATTTTTTATTTATGTATTTTATGTATATGGGTGTTTTGTCTGCATGCACATCTGCATTGCCAGAAGAGGGCATTGGGTCTCAGGGGACTACAGTTATAGACGATTGTGAGCCACCACATAGGTGCTGGGAATTGAACTCTCGGGATCTCTGGAAGAGCCACCAGGGCTTTTTTGTTTTGTTTTGTTTTTTATTTTTCGAGACAGGGTTTCTCTGAAACAATTTTGGCTGTCTTGGAACTTGCTTTTTAGACCAGGCTGTACTCGAACTCACAGAGATTCCCCCAGTCTCTGCCTCCGTCAGGTGCCGAGATTACAGGTGTGCACCACCACTCGCCGACTGCAGCCAATGCTCTTAAACGCTGAACCATCTCTCCTGTCCCCCCCCCCCCCCAAATATTTTGTTTTTAACGTGTGTGTGTGTATCGGTACATGGGTCCAAGTGCCCACAGAGACCAGAAAGGAGCACCAGATCTCCTGGAGTTGGAGTTAATAGGTTTTTGTAAGCTGCTGATTTGGCAGCTCTGTAAGAGTAGTATATGAGCAATGTCCCACCTCTGCAGCCCAGTGTTGTGGTATTAAAGCTGGCTGGGACTGGACTCACATTACCTGATATTGGATGCCCCATTTATTGTCTTCTGTGCCCCACATCAGCCCCATGAGCAAAGGGGGCTGGGTCTGCTGAGCACCTTCTGTTCCCAGGGTCCAGGATAGCCCCTGACCCACCATGAGAATGCAGGAAAGCCTTACCCAGTACTGAGAAAATAACCTGGCCTTTTTCCTCCCCACCCCCAGGTCTAGCTGGGAGCTCCCTGATCTCCAGGAGGGCAAAATTGAAGCCATCAGTGACTCGGATGGAGTGAACTACCCGTGGTATGGCAATACCACCGAGACCTGCACAATCGTGGGCCCCACCAAGAGAGACTCCAAGTTCATCATCAGCATGAACGATAACTTTTACCCCAGCGTCACGTGGGCCGTGCCCGTCAGCGAGAGCAACGTGGCCAAACTGACCAACATCTACCGGGACCAGAGCTTCACCACGTGGCTGGTGGCCACCAACACCTCGACCAATGACATGATCATCCTACAGACGCTGCACTGGCGTATGCAGCTGAGCATCGAGGTGAATCCCAACCGGCCCCTGGGCCAGCGCGCCCGGCTGCGGGAGCCCATTGCCCAGGACCAGCCGAAAATCCTGAGCAAGAATGAGCCCATCCCACCCAGCGCCCTGGTCAAGCCCAATGCCAACGACGCTCAGGTCCTTATGTGGCGGCCCAAGTACGGGCAGCCGCTGGTGGTGATCCCACCCAAGCACCGGTAACAGCCAGGCCGCTGCGAGGTGAGACTCACGGAACAATATTACTACTCAGAAGGAAACCCAGATGCCCTCTCCGGTCATTCAGAAAAATACAACCATTCTACCTTCTCCAGGGGCGGATCTCACTGTGCTAATCCCGGCTGGCCTCCTGGCTCTCCCACCTGCTTCCCCGCAGGACACACAGGTGTCCCCCCCAACCCCCCCTCCCGTCACCTCTGATCATCTCTGATCATCTCTCCTCCCCTCCCATTCCCATTCAGTTGTTCATTGCAGCCGACTCTCTGAAACACTGCTTCCCCCCCCCCCCCCCCCCCCCCTCTCTCTCTCTCTCTCTCTCTCTCTCTCTCTCTCTCTCTCTCTCTCGGATTCAGGGGCAGGGGAGGAGGCTGATGGCGAGGGGACCCAGCCTGCCCCTCCCACCTCCCCTCTGTCTGTCTTCTGCCATGCGGCCTTATGTAGACTTGCTTTGCCAAACTTTTGCCTTAAGCTGAATTTAAAGAAGAGGAAAGGAAAGGTCCCGGTCTCTTCCCTGCAGGGCCTGCCTTCTTCTGCCAGAGTTGGAAAGAGAGGCGGGACTAGAGGGAGGCCCCCCTGAGCCCACTCTTCCTGGGTATCTGGCTGAGGGGCAAGAGTGGGGGCTCAGGTGTAAAGCCAGCTGTTTTATTACATTGTCTTGGCAAGAATCAAAACTACAGACTCTGCCTGGAGCCCCCTACTCTGCCCCGGTAGAACCTCTCCCTAGTACCTGCCAGGGGTGCCAGCTGGGCACAGGTCCTTGACCCCTGCTCTCTCCTCAGTAGCCTTAACTTGCCTGGTGGGATATTCTGGGAGAAGGAAGGGACAGGTCCCAAAGTGTTAGGTCAGGGCTAGGAAACTTTCACCTTTGCTGACTCTAGAACCTGCCCCTAGGTGTGTGGCTTTTCCTCTTCCATTTACCTTGGTCCCAAATGCCTGGCAGGGTGGGCTGGGGTGGGGGCATTGCCCCCGAATCCTGATAGTCTGAGCTGTTCTAAGGGAAAGAAGGTGTACCCTCCCATCCTGACCTGCATTGTCACACTTGAATCTGGGGTCCCGGCGCCCCAGGCTGCCCATCTGCTAGCACACTGTAAAGAAGCCAGTGGCATGGCTTCTGGCTCATTCTCAGGGGAAGCAGCTCCCAGACTCTCTGGGGGTGGGCTGTAGATAGACTCTAAGCACCAGCTGGAGGGTGCTTGGGTCCCCTCCCCTCCCCATCATAGGTGCTCCTGGGGTGGGGAGGTCTGGGGAGCAGTCGGCTGACTCCCTGTTTCTTGTCTGAAGAAGGAAGCCCCAGCCCAAGGCTGGAGAATCCCATGCTTGGGCAATGTCAGGTCACTGTGTAACTGGTTTGACACATTGGCCAGTCTTGGTGTCTACCTTCTGGAGCCCTAGAACTAGACCTTGAGTGATGCCAGGGTTTCTAGAAATGTCTGCTTTGAGCTGCTTGAGGGACATTTCCTTTAAGCGTGCTGACAGCTGCATCACTGGATACCAACCAATAATAAGCACAGAAAACCATCACACAAGAAAAACAATGGTTTTGCTGCTGCTGAGCCACTGGTAGAGGGGTCTTGGTGACAGCGTGGGAGGGCATGGCTAGATCCCAGCTCTGTTCCTACACTTGTGACGTATTTCCTTTAGGGGTGCTTAATGTCCCATCCTTCTCAGGCCACTAGAGCTGGGGGCTGCAGTCACCTGGAGTCCAGTGAGCACCTCCCCTGGGACCTTCCCTTTGCGTGTGTGGAGGCTGTCGCCTTAGCTGGGAGAGCATGGGGTCCCCGCCCTGCTCTAGGACAAGACTGGCCGTTGGCTGGAAAGGCTCCTTCTGCTTTCAGGACTCCTTGCCCTCAAGAAAGAAGATGGGCCCTGCTGAGGGTGGAGGCGAGCCCTTGTCCTGAGCTAAGGGTGTCTTCCTGGACTTGGGGATTCCCAAACCCACGTTTCTTGAGATCCCTCCCTGCTGCATGCCTGGCTTTGCCCAGCTGGCTTCTCTGGCTCTCCTTCCTCTCTACCCTCCTGCCTGACCCAAAACAGGGCTGGGGAGACTCCAGAGAGGCTGTGTGGGTTTGGCCGAGAACACCCAGCTTCTCTTGGGCTGGTTTCCTCAGCCCATTGCCTCATGTTGTTGACAGACCCCAGGCTTTCTAGGGTCCTGATCCCTCTACCGCTGTCCCTCAAGCCCATGCCTCCCCAGGCGTGGACACTGACTTTTTCCAGCAATAAACACCAGCTGTACTTGGTCATGGAGATGCTGTGAACACAGTCCATGCGTGCACTTACCAGCAGGCGCGAGACTCTTGAAGACAATGTCAAACGAACCTTTTTTTTTAAAGTTTAAAATAAAAGATATAAAGAAATAAAATTAATTTTAAAGCACCCCTGGCTCTGGTGGTGATTACGTAGGGTCTCACGCTCACTATGGCTGGCCAGGGTGAGCATGTTTGGGAAGATTCTGTGGCTGTGGTTCCCATGCTGAGAGACACGAACTCTGGCCTGTCACTCTGTACATCTGCTCTGTCTCATGGCCCTATCTCCATTGGAACGGGCTCTTAGACTGCAGAAATATTTCTGACAGGTGTCCCAGGGCAGGAGTAGACGTGGGGATTGCTCTGGGTTTTTTTTCTTTTGTCTTTTTTTGGTTTTTCGAGACAGGGTTTCTCTGCAGCTTTTTTTAGAGCCTGTCCTGGAACTAGCTCTTGTAGACCAGGCTGGCCTCGAACTCACAGAGATCCGCCTGCCTCTGCCTCCCGAGTTTTTTGTTCCTGTTTCTCTCTTTCTCTCTGTGTGTGCACACATGTGTGCGCACATGTTTCTGTTTGGAGACCAGAGGTTATGTTTTCTAGGACTCTCTACCTTATTTTTTGAGACAGAGACAGTCTCTTTGTGAACCTGAAATTCAAGTTCCAGGTTAGATTGGTTGTCCAGAAAACTCTAGTGACCCCATTATGTCTGGCTTTTACCCGGGTTCTGGGGATCAACCTCTGGTCCCTCTGCTTGTGCAGCTGACTGAGCCCCTCTCCCTAGCCACAGGATTTTTCCCTTTTCTTTCTTTTCTTCCTTCCTTCCACCCTTCCTCCCTTCTTCCTCCTTCCTTCCTTCCTTCCTTCCACCCTTCCTCCCTTCTTTCTTTTTTCCTTCCTTCTTTCCTTTCTTTTTTTTGAGACAGGTTTTTATAGTTTAGCTCTGGCTGACCTGGAACTCTTGTAGACCAGGTTGGCCTTGAACTTATGGAGATCTGCCTGTCTCTGCCTCCTGAGTGCTGGGATTAAAGGTGTTCCTCACCAAACCTAGTCTTCAAACTTAGATTTTTTTCTTTTAAGATAAATAGAACTGCGTATCAAAGGTGGCAGGCATTTAGATCAGGTCCTTATTTGAGTCACCCATGGGTCATTTGCAGATCTCACACAAGGTCGGGCACACAGCTGTGTACCTGTCCCTCACTAGCTGACAAGAGTCAAGAGGGTCAGGTATACCAGGAGGACGCTGTCTCCTCACTGGAGCATCTGTATGGAAGGTTGGGGACCCAAGGTTGCTGGAGTGACTCTGTGTCCTGATGGTGACTCTGGCACAAGGCCATTTGCGTGGACTTGGCTGAAATCCAGACCTTGTGGAAAGGGGCTCTCGGGCACTGCCTGCTGGCTAGTGTGGATGAATAAGTTGGGCTTTGACGAACTCACCATGATGGTCCCTGGGGCCTCCCCATCTTATGGACAAGGAAGCAGGGTGTGTGTGTGTGTGTGTGTGTGTGTGTGTGTGTGTGTGTGTGTGTGTGTGTGTGTGCGCGCGCGCGCGCGCGCGCGCATACAAGAATTGTCAGACCTCATGTCTTAGAAGAGGCAGCCAAGATTCAACTCACTGACCTGGGCACTGCACATTCGACCAGACCAGATGACTATGGGCATACATTTGGTGCCAAATAATTGTTGGTTATTAAGAAAGCCCTTAGCTTGCAGCACACCCTCCATTCAGGGTCCTCAGGCAGAAAACACCTTTCTCCCTACAGCACTTCCTAGAAGTCTGAGCATTTAGTTATGTGCGGTCCACAGAAAAGCAAGCTTTGAAGAGGGGCTTTCTTCACCTGCGGGCTGGCTCCCCAGAGTGGGCATGACCTCTCTGTAGTGCTGTGAGGGGCAGGAAAGACCCTTCACCCACCAGGGTCTCAGGCGTGGCTGCTCTGGGTTCTTTACATTGCCGCTCCAACGCAGGAAATTGCATCATGAGTTTCTCTGGTGCTCTCCACCCGGATGGCTCATGGGTGGTGTTTATGTCAGAGTTTTGTTTGTGATTGTGGAATCAGCTCCTAAGTATTGTGCACAAAGATCCGTGGTTTTGTGGCTGTGTGTGTGTGTGCCTGCGCACATACATGTGTCCATCAAAAGAGAAATTCAGTCAGATCACACAGGCCAGACCCAAGGACCTTAGGAAGCCATCTTGGCTGCAACATGCAGCTGCATAAGTGGGATGTGGCTGCCTGAGTTTGGGGACTGGAATGTGCAGGAGTCAAGTGGCTCACAAGTGACATCTGATGGCTTGGTGACAGCCCTCTCCCTGCTTTAGCTGGTGGCAAATTAAATTCAGAAGTCCAGGCGAGGCTGAGAGATGGAGATGCCAGGCCTAGACAAGCAGGGGCAGGGTCCCCTCCAGGACCCCAGGCCTGGGCCCAAGTGTCTGGAACGAGCAAGCCCACCGCCGAGAACTTCCAGGAAGCAGGTGCTCATGGCCCCTTGCCTGCCCACTGCTGTGACAGCTGTGGCTCCGGCTCTGTGCAGCCTCTGCTCTGGCCACTCTCCCAGAAGAGCCAGAAACTCATTGTAGAATCAGCTGTGAGGCCACAAAGGAAACGCAGCAGGGTCCCAGTGGGTGACTTACTATGGGCTGCAGTGGAACTCCCAGGCCTGCAGAGGAAATTTCTAGAAGTTGCAGTGCTTCCTGTGGCTTTATGTCATCCTCAGTGCCCCCTGGGTCCTCCACGGACACTGGCTCCGACCTGGTTGGGGTCCAGGCACCCGAGGTGGCAACTGGTCACAGCACATACACTACCCCTAAATTCTCCATTAAGGGGCTATGAGAGACAGTTGCTGATGTGCTTGCCATGCAAGAATGAGGATACATGCTCGCGCACATACATGGGTTTGCCAAGTCATAACACAAGTAGCCACAGGGAAACCCCCACAGCCTACAGCCTTGCACGGTCTTCACACCCTTTCCTGCCTGTGGATCGTAGGAGTTCTTCCACGTTCTCGGGAAGAAAGTGGCCCTGAGAAGGTCTCCAACCTCCTTCGGCCTCCCTGCTGCAGCCCTGGCCTCTCGACTGCCCCATTTGCTCAGTGTGCCGTGCAAGGCTGAACACGCTGCTTATACGCTCACCAGTCCTCTTGACACTGGGAACTTCTGTCCCTTGAAATGGGGTCTCTCCCTGAACTCCCGATTGGCCTGGAATTCAATATACATCACAGACTGGCCTTGAACTTACAGCAATCCTCCTGCCTCAGTCCTGAGTGCCGAGACGGTATGTGTGTGCCACTGTACCCAGAAAGAGCAGGTGTGTGCACGAACTCCGCTTCTGGGCTGTGTCCAGCAGCACAGACTTCTGATCATGCTGGGCCCTGCCAAAAGTCAACCCATTTGCTGTCTGGGCACAGCCCTGTCCACTTGGTCCCCAGACGTGCCGGCTGGGAATGCAGAGACAGGATTATCTCCACTCCCGTTCTGGCTTTGGTTTGTAGTTTATCAGGTGACACTTCAAACCAGACTGGTGAAGGGTGGCTCTCTGGGGAGAGCAGCTAGATGTCCAGGACTATTCCTGGCTGCCCCCTGTCTTGTTGAGTGAGGTTTGGTGAGGCGATCACGCTTGTCTGGTCTCCTCAAGCAGGAGGTATGCACATCTGGCCAGCCTTCCCCACTGGGCCAGGCGTCATTGACAGGGCTCTTGCTTGGACTATCTGTCCTAAAAGCTAAAGTTATCCAGAGACCAGAGATGCTGTGTTCATCTGGGATGAAGCTATTTCTGAGCACAGGCAGGATGCTAAGGGCAGGGAGGGGGATGGGGGGAGGAGCATCTGCTGGGTGCCATGGTGACCTGGACTTCACTGTACCTTTGAGGTCTTTCATGATAACTTTGGGGTGTTTACAGCTGTAAACCCGGGGTCCCTGACTCTTTTTTTTTTTTTTTTTTTTTTTTTTTTTTTTTTTTTTGAGACAGGGTTTCTCTGTAGCTTTTTGGATCCTGTCCTAGAACTAGCTCTTGTAGACCAGGCTGGCCTCGAATTCACAAAGATCCACCTGCCTCTGCCTCCCGAGTGCTGGGATTAAAGGCATGCACCACCACCGCCCAGCCTCCCTGACTCTTTTGATCGGATCTAGCTCATCACCAAGATGCAGTAGGAAAATGGAGACCCAGCAGGCCATGGAAGGGTGCTCCCCGAGTGGCAGGACACTGGCCCTAATGTGGCTGTTAGAGTTGAAAAAGGGTCCCATTGGGGGAGACCAGGTGTCTGTCACTGGGGAATTCTGTATTGGGCGGAGGTTATCAGCCTGGTGACAGCATGCCTAAGCCTTGCGGCCAGGGCTTTGGTGTAGGCTGAGGGATTTCCTGTAAACAACCTGCCACTTCCTGTGAAGGTGAGGCAGAGCAGTTGCCTGGTTCCTGTAAGTGACTCTGCCAAGCCCCTCGGCAGTCCTGCCTAACACCTGAGAGCTACTCAGCATGCCAGCCTTCCTCATGAGACCTGGGTCCCACAGGAGCTGTGGCTGTGAGGCTGATGGTCTCATGGCCCGAGAACCCAGAAATGCTAATCCTGCCTTTGAGATGCCTTACCATCCATGGAGGGAACACGTTCCCAAAGAGAAGGCTTATCCCCCTGTTAGTTGGACAGAGGCCCATAAGGTCCAGGCTCAAGGGTCCAGAGAACACATTGGGGGACCACCTCACCCTGCCATGCTGAACCCCAGGCACACAGGGCTGCATGAAGAAAGAAAGATGGACAGACTCACTGGTCCACCTGGAATGGCAGACATGGCCTAACCATCTAGAATCTCACTAATCTTATTAGAGTTGCTTGGAGTAGCAGGGAGGCTATGTTGGTCTTTTTAAAAAACAGCTTCTCAGAGGCCGGAGAGAAGGCCCAGTGGTTGAGTGCTGTGATTCTTGTAGAGGATCAGAGTTTTGTTCCCAGCACCCATGTTGGGTGACTCACAGCCACCTGTAACTCCAAGGGCTCTAACGCCATCTTCTGGCCTCTGTGGGCACTGCACTCTTGTACACACACATGCACACACATGCACACACACACACACACACACACACACACACTTTTAGCCATCAGCCCTCCCTCCTGCCCTTCTCTGCCTCTACCATCCCTCAGCACCTGCATCCCTGCCTCGCTGCTACAGTGTGATTGTCTTTTCTAGGGTTTTATATGGATGAACCCAATGGCATGCACTATTTTGGGCTGACTTCTCTCCTTTGAGTCACTACATGATGCTGTCCCTGTTGACAAGCCTGTATACATCATCCCTCACCGCCAGACTATGCCACAATCACTGTTTGCTCACTTATAATTTTTAAGATTCAAAATTTTTATGTGTTTGTGCACGTATGTCTGTGCACTACGTGTGTTCCTAGTGTGCCCATGGAGGTCAGAAGAGGGCTCATTTGGATCTCCTGAACTAGTTACGGATGGTTGTAGGCCACCTTGTGGTGCTGGTAACCAAACCCTGGCAATCTGCAAGAACAAGTGCTCCTCACCACCGCGCCATCTCTCCAGCCCCTTGGGTGGGCAGTGAGGCTTGGTTCATTCTGAGGCTGTTTCAGATAAGCCACTACAAAGACTCCTTGCTAACCATTGAGATAACACAGTGAGTTCTCCTCACTTTCATTAGCCCAATCAAGACAATCCCTCACCTACCCGCCCAGTTGTGAACTCGTGTGTGGTTCTAGAGTCTGTCAAGTTGGTGGTCACGGTTAACATCACAGGGACCACATGGAGCCTCATACATGCGGCCACAGTGTGATCACTGTTAACCTCACATGGACCACATGGAGCCCGATACTCATGTTCACAGCATGTTTAAGTCAGGTGGAACAAATACATGCCCTTCAATATGGGTCATTTATTTCTGGTAAAAACATTCAAAATCCTTTCTTCCAGCTCTATTTTTGGTTTTTCAAGAATAAGTTTCTAGCCGGGCGGTGGTGGCGCACGCCTTTAATCCCAGCACTCGGGAGGCAGAGGCAGGCGGATCTCTGTGAGTTCGAGGCCAGCCTGGTCTGCAGAGCTAGTTCCAGGACAGGCTCTAAAGCTACAGAGAAACCCTGTCTCGCGAGAAAAAAAAAGGTTTCTCTGTGTAACAGTCCCGCCTCCTGGAACTTGCTTTGTAGACCAGGCTGGTCTTGAACTCCAGACCAGGCTGGTCTTGAACTCACAGAGATCCACCTGCTTATGCCTCCTGAGTGCTAGGATTAAGGGGATGCGCCACCACGCTGGGCTGTCTGTGAGGATCACTATTCTCTGTCCATCTGTCTGGTGTCCATCTTTGTTGGACACCAAAGCCACACACTCGGTCCTGGGGTGTTGTACCAGAAAGTCTCCAAATCAAGTAGAGCAAGGCCTTCAATTTTTTCCCCTCAAATTACTTTTCTCTGTCTTAGGTCCCTTGCATTTCTGTAGCAATTCTAGAATCTTTTTTTAATACCTTGATAGGGCTGTGGGGGCTCACTTGGGAGGCAGAGGCAGGTAGAGCTCTGGGAGTTCAAGGCCAGTCTTGAAGTGAATAGAGACTTCTAGGCTAGCCAGGGGTACAGAGACCGTTCCAAAAAAAATCTTGTTAGGATTTCCCAGAATCTGTAGGCCAATTTGGCAGGAATTGAAGTCTTTTGATATTGGGTTTTCCAAGTGGGATTAGGAGTGTGCCTCCATGCCCAGCAACTTCTAATATTTTCTGAAGAACTTTCACTTTGGCCTTGAACACTTGTGTGGAGTCTTTGGTCTTCTGGAAGAGTCTATAATTGGCTTTATTTCTTCCTTAACATCTGGCTAAATCTGCCAGGGAAGCCATTTGGGCTTGGACCTTTCTGTCTGGGAGTTTTTGGTGATAAATTCGATTTCCTTCGCAGGTCTAAGGTGACTGAGGATTTAGCTCTTGAGGGAATAGTTCTCGTTTGTGTATTTTTTATGAACTCAAGTGTTTTTTTATTAAGTTTCTGGATTTCTGCCTTAAGGAAATTCATAAGTCACATTGCCTTGTCCATTTCTCCAGTGTGGCTAGAGTTTATCAGCTGCTTCTCTCGTGGATCTAGGTTTCAGGCTTTTGATTGTTATTCTCTTTTGTCTTGTGTTCTTTTCTGGCTTATCAAATTCTGCTCTTATTTCTGCCTATTATGGCTTTCATTTTTTCCTTCCCTTCCTTTCTTCTTCCTTTTTTCTTTCTTTCTTTCTTTCCTTCCTTCCTTCCTTCCTTCCCTCCCTCCCTCCCTCCCTCCCTCTCTCCCTCCCCCTCTCCTTCTTTCTTCTTTGGTAGTCCTGGGGATGGAAGCTGGCACCCCGTGTACTTTAGGCGCTCTAATACTGAGTCGTGCATACCCCAGCCCCTCACTAACCCACCAGGTTTTATTTTAAGACAAGGTCTCATTAAGCCCAGGCTAGCCTCAAGCTTGGTACATAATCCAGGCTGACGTCAAACCTGGACCCTTCTACATCAGCCTCCACAATAGCTGGGACTATAGGCACATGCCACCACATCCAGCCTCCCCTTCTAACTTCTAAGAGAGCTCTGTGGGGCTGGCTATAAGCCTCCCCTTTGGCACCTGCCCAGCCACTGTGGAGGAAGCTGTACTGTGGGCTATTATGGCAATTTTGTTCTCATGTCAGGCCTGAAGGAAAAGCTGGATTCAACAATTCCTGCAAACACAGAATTTTAGCTGTAATAATTATTCTGGTTTTCTCCTTAGAGAATATTTCTCTGCTGTTTTGCACACTGTATAATTTCTGGTCAGAAACTAGACATTGTAAAATTTACTTTGTGTATTCCCATAGCATTCTTAAATTTAGTTCTGGACATTTTCATTTGCTTTATTTTTTTTAGTTTCTTTCTTTCTTCTTTCTTTTTTGCACAGGGTCTCCTGTTGCTCGGGCTGACCTTGAACTCTCTCACTACGTGGCTGAGTCTGACCTTAGCCATTTCCATCCCTGAGTGCTGGGATTACAGGCGTGCAATCATGCCAAGTTTACGTGGTGCTGGGGACTGAACCTAGGTCTTGGTCCACCAGGCAGGCACTCCATCAAACCATGCTTCCAGCCCAGTTCTGGGCCCTCACATGGAAATATTTGACTCACTTGTGTCTTGCTTTGAAGCTCCTTTGAGATTGAGTAGCACGCTGTGTAGACTGCCCTTGTGCGGCCACTAGGGCAAACTGAGTCTGAACTCGGTGGGAGGGAGTTACGAGCTCTCCCGCTCTGGTTGGAGGCTGCACGGTTCTTGCCCTAGAGCTGAAGAGCTGTTAATCACTTTTCCAACCTCCCCCGCGTGCGCTGATCTGCGCTTAGCTGCACATGTGTGGGGCTCTGCAGATAGCGTGTTCTGTGTGACTCTGTCCTCTTCAGGACTCTGCTAATGCCCCCAGCCAGCCTGCTTGGCTCCACCAGTTCCCTTCCCAGAACTGTGGTCTGGAACCTTCTCCAGAGCTGTAACCTCGGCAACTGCAGGGCTCCCTTCCTTTTCTTCTTGGGTTCCAGGGTCACCCCCTTTTCTTCTTGGGTCCCAGGGCCACCCTCTTTCCCTCTTGGGTCCCAAGGTCACCTCCATTCCCTCTTGGATCCCAGGGCCACCTCTTTTCTTCTTGGATCCCAGGGCCACCTCCTTTCCCTCTTGGGTCCCAGGGTCACCCTCTTTTCCTCTTGGGTCCCAAGGTCACCCCCTTTCCCTCTTGGGTCCCAAGGTCACCCCCTTCCCCTCTTGGGTCCCAGGGTCACCCCCTTTCCCTCTTTGGTCCCAAGGTCACCCCCTTTCCCTCTTGGGTCCCAGGACCACCTTCCTTTGATGTCTGAGGTCAACTATTCTAACAAAGGAGTAGATTTTGGTTTTCTCAGGTGAGAGGGCAGACCAGCCTCCCATCAATCCATCTTGCTGGAAAAGGGTGAACGCTGCTCAGCTCAACTAAGAAGTTTATGGCTCAGTATCTCACAGGTTTTCCAGAGGAAAGCCAAATTAGAAATAACCTAGGTAGCTGGGTGATGGTGGTGTATGCTTTTTTAATCCCAGCACTTAGAAAACAGAGTCAGGTGGATCTCTGAATTCTCAGCCAGCCTGGTCTGCAGAGTTCCAGGACAGCCAGGGCTACATGGAGAAGTCCTGTCTCAAAAAACCGTACCCGTCACCCCAGCACTTGAAAGGTTGAGGGTCTGAGGTCAAGGCCAGGCACCCAATAAGAAAGAGATGGTTTCTAAACATTGAGGAAAAAAACTCAAATAACCAGGGCTTAGGGGAAAAACTTGAATTGAAAAAAAAAAAAAGACACAGCATTGTACACTTGCCCAAGGATGCGATGGGACGCCACAGGAACCACTAACCCTCATGTTAGGCATAGCAACGCATCCACAAGGCCCTGAAGACTGGGCTCAAGGCCATGCTGATTGATGGCCACTGCCAACACTCGGACATCCCCAGATTGCAGAGGCACAACCCTCTCCAGGTGCCCTCTTGCCCTAGACGCCTGCGTGTTGCCAGAAGTTGTACAACAGCCTCGCGTCGCCACAGGAATCTAGAGTTTTCCACAGACATTTCCCGTGAGCAACCTGCTCTGCCTGAGCATTCCCGGATTGTGAAGGGCTGTGTGGAGCTGGGTTTAGTCACAGGGCCTGCGTCTTCAGATCTGGGGGCTCCGGTGAAAGCTTGGTCCCCACTCATAGCTGAGGTGTGGCCACAGTGACCAGGGGTGTAGCTCAGTGGCAGAGGCCCTGGGTTCAAGGCCCACTGCAAGCAGCACTGTAAGGATGAGCAGACAGGGGCTGCTCTGTCATTGAGCTCTTCACTCCCTCTTACTTCTCAAGGCTAGTCCTGGGGAAAAGCCAGGTGCTGGTGTTCTAGCATCCATAACTTAGTGACGGTCCCCAAGTCCTGCCTCCTGTTCCCAGGCAGCTGAGCCTCTGTATTTAGAATGTTCTACTTGTTTTTGACACTACAGCAGTAAGATAAAACAAACACTTCTAAGAATCCAATTGGAGGACTGGAGAGATGGCTCAGTGGTTAAGAGCACTAGCTGCTCTTCCAGAGGACCCGGGTTCAATTCCAGCACCTACATGCCAGCTCACAGCAGACATCCATGGAAAATACCAATGCATATAAAACAAAAGTAAATTATTAATAAAAAAGAATCCAATTGGAAACTAAGTAAACTTTTAGCTTTCATTACGAGGGCAAGTTACTCTCCTGCCCTGAGCTACCCGTTAGGTGGACCTGGGGCCCTTTCTCCTTCCAGATGGTCACTGGGGTACCAGCCACCCTTCATAAGCAAGTGGAGCTGTCAGGGAGGTGCCTTCATGCAGAGGGCACCATTCAACAGGGCTGAGCTCCACAGTAAGGACAGGGTCTGACGTGTCCCAGGCTAGCCTCAAGCTGCTGTATGGCCAAGGATAATCTTGTATTTCTGGTCCTCCTGCTTTGTGTTTGTGCGGTAAGACCTGGTACATCGTGCTGCGTGTGGAACCCAGGCTTCATACATGCTAGGAAGGTCCTCTCAATGGAGCCACGCCCCCAGCCCTTTTGGATCAAGATGGACCAGCCGGGCAGGGGTGGACGCCTTTAATCCCAGCACTCGGGAGGCAGAGGCAGGCGGATCTCTGTGAGTTCGAGGCCAATCTGGTCTAGTTCCAGGACAGGCTCCAAAGCTACGGAGAAACCCTGTCTTGAAAAAAAAAAAAGAATCAAGATGGACCACGTGTTCTTGCTTCCCCTCGTTCTCCAGGGATGGACCACAGAGCCCTGCTGAAGCACGGTCCCTGTGAGACTATCTCTGGGTGGCTGACTGGCTGCTCTGCAGTTCCGTGACTCAGATCTCACAATGACTTGACTATAGCACATGCTGAGTCCAGGCGTCAGCCTACACAGGAATAGCAATGCATCGGAGTGGGGATCTGCCCTGCTCTCAGGCTGGCAGCACATGCTGCCATTATTAGTGACAATATCTGCACTACACACCCTCTCTTCATTTCTTTTAGGTATACCTGGGTCACCTCTGATTAGTGGCGAAACTGGGATTCAGGAAGCTTCAATGACCTGCCCATATCTGTTGTATGTTATTTTGTGTTCTGGAGAAAAGAGGGTGGAGCTAGCCACTAGCTAACCACAGAGGCCAGGCAGTGGTGGGCTTTTGGGAGAGGCTGGAAGCTCCTACTGAGACCTATCGGGTGTGGGGCATCAGCAGCGCCTGATGGAGCGGGCCTGAGATGGGAGAGGGACAGACAATGTCAACTAGCCTTTGGAGCCACCCAGGATGAGGCAAGAGGAGGGACAGGGAAGGGAGAGCTAGACCACAGGGCCTGGAAAGAGGGCCATGGACGTCCAGGGTCCCTTCAAACTAGACGGAAGGCTAACACATGAAGAGGGCAGGCTGCAGGCTGCCTCTGTGTTCCTGGACTCTTAAGACCAGAAGGGCCACAAGGTGGAGCAGGACAGGAGCAGACCTGAGATGGAGCTGGGCTCCTGCCTTCCAGTCCCCACCCCTAGCACAGAATGCTGAGCATCTCCGGCCCAGGCTTCAGTGTGGACGGCTTCTATTTATAAGTGGGAAGGGGATGAAGTGGCAGCTGCAGCCCAAACGGTCTGTGGATCGACCTTCATGGAGCCCTGAAAGGTCCAGACCAAAGCCAGAGACAGCACAGGAAGGGTGGGCTTGACAGCTGAGGCTAGGGAGCCAGCTGCTTCTACTGGGTTCTATGCATAGCAAGCCTGTGCCTGTTTAAGCAGACAGGCCTGACCTTGGGGTGGTGTAGGCTTGACAAGCTTGCCAGGTGGCCTTCCTTGTCTGTACGATTGACTCCATGTTAGTGGCACGCTTCTTCCTGCGGGTGCACTACTACCTTTGAGGGCCTGGCTTCTTCTGCTCCGTGGGCTGTTAACTCCTTGACAGGCGCCACCAAAGCCTGCCCTCTGTCAGGCCACCGCATGGCAGTGCTTTGCCCTGGGTCAAGGGCAGAGGGGAAGAACTGTGGTCTGGGGTTTGACACATTGGAAATATGGTGTTTGGTAATACCCTGATGTCACTGTGTGGCCAGCGTGACTCTGGTCCTACTGGTGTGTGTCCCCTTCCCGTCTCAGCCTTGGCCTCGAATGGGGAGTTCTTTGAGCCTCTGTCCTCAGTAGGAGGACATAAAGGATGGACCCCGCTAGTGTGCTCAGTGGCTTCCTATCCTCTCCAGAAGAACCTGCCTCAGTGTCCCCTCCCGGGTTCTAACAACCCTTTCCTAACCAGCAGGCATCAGAGCCACAACCTAGGACTAGGTACAGTGCCCATGGGGACTGCTACCCGCTTTCCACGGTCTATGACCACAGACTGTGTGCATGCTTCGCCAAGTAGGGGCTCTGCCTCTTGTGAGGAGCTGGGGCCTTTTGGTCCTTTGGGAATTGAAGAGCCAGTCATGGCTGGGGCCCTCTGCCCTGAGGCAGGCTATCTCTCCACACGCTTCTTACTGTGCCCACCAGTCTCTCAAGACCAAGGGGAGAGCTCACAGCAGCGGCCCTGTCACTGAGACTCATCCTGTTCTGCTCTGGCACGTCATCCCGTTGACCCCCAGCCGCGCAAGCCATTCATCTGCCCGTCTGTTCCCCTGCGGGCTCCTTTTTATAAATAGAAGCCAGTTCAGTCTAAACCCTTGACCTCAAATTCTCCACATTAATCCTCCATTGAGTTGGCATGCGACATCCCGCCATACGGCCGTATCAGCTGTATTTGGGCAGATAACACCCCACCACTCACTGCCGTGCAGGGGCACAGGAGGATTGTGCCGCTGGGGGCTGAGCCCCTCTGAGCTCCTTTTTTGGGGTGGATTACAGTGGTAGGTAACAGGGTCAAATCAGCCACTCAACATCGCATGTGTCCTGAGGCCCAGGATGCCAGGCTGGGAGTGCAGTGGTTCTTGCCTGGTTTGGAAGACAGTGCAGGAACAATACCTTCCCTCCCCCCTCTCTCGCCCTCGTAATGGACCACGGCTGCCACCTGGGCCCTGGAGGACGTCGGTGTCTCTCACACAGCTGTGCTTCATGGAGCTTGATTTAAAAGGAGGCAGTGTGTGGGTCTCCTAAGCTCCAGTCCTGTTCGGTTTTGCTTTACCAGTTGTGAAATAAAGTTAGTACTGAAGTTGGCTACTTAGGGGTAGAAGTCAGGTGTTGGTTTCTCAGGGAGACTCCCATAAAGCTAGCGGCTTCTTTTCTGCACGAGTGAACGGCTGGGCCTGTAGTCCCTTTAGCATTACCCTGACCTTCCCTGTGTGTTCCAGGGCTCGGCTGTTGCTTCTGCGCCTCCACAGACGTTTCTAGGTCAGGTCTCCAGTATTGCAGGAAGGATGTGGACGATTGCAGACAACTCAGTCCTGAGCCCCCCTAGCAGACAGCTGGGCCAAGCAATGGTACCTGAGGGCACTTGCACAGAGCCAGAACTCAGTGAAAGTGTCTGCCATTCCTGTGGACAGGATCTTGTGTGACTTCGAGTTTGGTTCCACAGATGCTCAGTTTAGGGGGGGCAAGTAATGACCTCTGCCCCTTGATCAACAGCACCCCCAACAAGCATGCAGGGGCTTGACGATGGGCATTGTTAATGCAGCATGGTCTGTATCCAAAACTGTTCCAAGCTGAGGCTCTGATGTGGCAGAGCCACTGTGGGCCCACCGGCCTGCCTTCAACAGGCAGGGTGTGGCTGCCGGCCCGCAACAGCTACCCACAAGAGGAGCCTGGAAGACAGCCGAACTCCCTTGCTGTGGCTGCTTGGTGAATTCATGGCATTTGTCTGGAATTTTCAGCAAGAGACGAGTTTAAGATTAAGCTTTCTCTGTGTACCTGCTTAAAAAAAAAAAAAAAAAAAAAACCAAAAATTTGTTGTGCGGTGGTGACCCATGCCTTTAATTTCAGCACTCGGAGCAGAGGCAGGCGGATCTCTGTGAATTCGAGGCCAGCCTGGTCTACACAGTGAGTTCTAGGACAGCCAAAGCTACACAGAGAAACTGTCTCGGGGAAAACAAAACAAAACAAACAAAAAACAAAACAAAACCAAATCTGATCATACAAGTGGCCGAGCTGCTCCACCTTAGCTCTCTGTGAAGCCCAACAGCAGGAAGTGCCTGCAGAACCTGATCCTGCCTGAAGCAGCCTCTGCCACCCGTTCTCTGTCCTGCCGCTCAGTCCTGTATAACAACTCAATGCTTAAGAGAGGACCGTGGCACCTCTGAGGCTACCTCTCAGTTGATTTTTCTCGGTTCATCGACTCTGACTTCCACTTTTAATTCGTGGCACAGGCATGGTCTTCCTTCTTAGCCGACAAACTGGCTCCTGACTCTCATCACCCAGTGAGCTTTCCCCACCCAAACCAGGAAGCCTGCGACTCTAGCACTGTGAGTTTGAGGCCAGCCAGGCTCAGGGCAGAGGGGCTGTGACAAGAGGGCGGGCGTCACTTCTGCTTCCAGGACTGCGACTGCCGTGGAGGTGTCTCTAAGCCTCTTCCCAAGGGCACAGTGGCCCTCAGAGGAACCTGACATAGAAGCAAAAGGACGTGTGGCATAGACACTAAGGTGGAGCCTCTGAAAGGTGTCGGCCACACGTTGCCTTTCCCATGTGCAGGGCTCACCCAGGACAGCACTGGCTTGGCTTCTCTGTGACCTAAATAAACACACAGACATTCTGTACAGAACCAGTCCAAACACTTTAATAGCAGAGGAAAAAATAAACCCGACGTAAAATTTGAAAGGAGCGAACAGGCAGTTAGGGATTGATGCACTTTGGTCTCTAATGTTTCTTCCTGGGTGTGCGTTTTCATGAGAAAGTTCATTTGACAGCCTGTTCCTGTGTGCTCTGCAGAGGGAGGGATGCGCACAGAGGGTCACAGGATCCAGGAGGGATGCTGGCACCAGTTCAGCTTCTCCAGCCACCAAAGCCCTGGACAGACCTGCAGGAAGTACACCAGAGTCAACCCCTGCTCCAGCTGCACTCGCTCTGCTTGAAGGAAGTGCAGACAGACCAACAGACAAGCCTGTGTTCGGGCCTGGAGCCTGAGGCAGTGGGCCGCCCTGGGGACACCACCAGGGAAACTGAAAGCCTTTCCCTGCTCCACTTCCCAGGTCACCCATCTTTCATGACCCCCAGCCAGCCACCAGCCCCAAACCCGACACCTGCTGCTCAACCTGGCATTCCAGCCTAGCTCTGAAAACAGCAAACAGCAGAGCACACAAGCCCAGCAGGAGTCAGGTTCAGACTCAGCACAGGAGACAACTACTTACGAGTTAGATGATCCGAAGGTGAACGCTGGAAAACAGAGAGGAGGAGGTTACAACACCGAGCTAGGTCGGGCAGCTGTTTGGTCCTCCGATAAGCCCTCCCCGACCCTGTCTAAACAGTGGCTGAGGGGACACTCAGCTCGGCCTCTTGAGCTTTCCTGGGAGAAGAGCTGTCTCACTGTTTTAGGGTCCCTAGCTCTGGCTGCGGGGTGTGTGTGTGTGTGTACAGGCGCGCTGTGTCATTTGTTATTGATATCCATCTGTCTCCTTTCCTTTCCTTTTATGCTGTTAGCCCTGCAGCCACCTTAACTCTGCTGAGCTCTGCGTGCGCCTCTTCTGTCCGTGCAAGGACAACCCAGGGCATAGACCTCTGCTCTCTGAAGACGCAGAGCACTGCACATACACACAAGACATGGAGGCTCCCATGCCCGTCTTTGAATCCAAAGCCTTGTAATTGTAAGGCTGTCATTATCTGGAGTTCTCAAATCCTGAGAGAAAACGAACTCAGTAATGAATGGCACAATGTTGCCAGTCTAACTAAAGAACTTTGTATTTTTCAACCACTTCAGTTTTTAAGACACTGAGCTGAGTGTCCAGAACACCTGTTCTTTGAGGGGGAAAGGAACATAGCCATTTACCTCCTGTGCCTGATCCAAAACCAGAGAATCCACTATTCTGGGTCCCGAAGCCTGGGGTCTGCTGGGACAAGGACCCAAAGGTGGGGGCGTTCTGACTGGCAAGGGTACCAAAGGACGCAGTGTTGCTGCTGCTCCCGAACCTGTGTTCCAGCGAGAAACAGACAGGGTTAGTGCGGCCCTTTGTCCCTGTGCCACCCGCACACCTCATTCACCGTCACTAGCTTACACGCACCACATATGACTCACGGTGACAGGCTTGTACTGAGCTAAAGACTCAGGGAAAATGGGCTCCAGCCCAGAGAAAGCCTTTACCTTGGCTCTGGGAAGAAAGGGCATCAGGAATGCAGTGTGAGATCTGCCCCAGTCTGGGCAGGAGTCCTTAGCCACTGACAGTAATTCCAAACACAGCACGCTCCTTCCCCTCCAGCCCCCACTTTCAGGCCATCCATTTAAGCTGCCGTTTATCACCACCTGCTCTGCCCATTCACCTGCCCAGGTCCTCCTTGGCCTCGACTCTGTTATGGCTTCTTTTTGGATTCTGCTATGCTGCCTAGGTTGGCCTCAAACACTCCTCAGTCTACTGAGGGCTGGTTTCACAAGCTAATGCCATGGAGTCTGGTGATTCTATTCATTTTACTGTTCTTTATTTTCCTGAGACAGGTTCTCATGAATCCCATGCTGGCCTTGAACCTGCCATGTTGCCAAGGAGGACTTTGTGAACTTGATTTTTTTTTTTTTGACACAGGGTCTCTTTATGCAACTCTCATCGGTCTGGAATTTGCTAGGTAGACCAGACTGGCTTTGTATTCAGAGAGATTCTCCTGCCTCTGGGATTAAAGGCTTGTGCCACCATGCCCTGTGACCCTCTTATCTCCATCTCTCGGTACTGGGACATTATCACCCCCGGTTTATAAGGTGTGGGAGCACGAGCCCAGCCAAGGCTTCCTGAGCTCTGCAAGTGCTCTACACTGATTACAAGCCCAGTCCTCTACTTGCCTTTTAAAAAGAATTTGTGTAGTGTATGTGTGATGTGTTGTGCGTGGATGTCGGTCAGGCACAACTTTCGAGAGTAGACTCTTTCCTTTTATCAAGGGTTTTATCACGGAAGCATCAGCTCTCACGCAAGTGCTTTTACTCACTAAGCACTATCACCGGCCTATTTCTTTTTACTGAATGAGTAAAGGGCATTGTGTACACAAAAGTAGCCATCTGCTCACTGTGTGTGCGTGTGTGTGCGCACACGCGCATGTACAACCATTTCCAAGTTATTTCACTGAGAATCTTGTTTGTTTCATCAAGATCAATAAATACACAAAACAATGTAAAAAAAAAAGACATTGTTTTCTCTCCTCTGCTACCTCACCTATGGGTTTTCCCTCCATGTTTGGTCCAGCAAATGGGGTTGAGGATATAACTAAAATCATTGAGGAGTTCAGTGGGGGCCTCCTGCAGAAGGTGGGCAGGGATGAGTTAGGGTGCCTTGACAGAAGAGCCAGGACCTGGGTAAATGTTATCTCAAAGGGCAGCCAGCAGTTCCCAGTTCTGAAGGGGTGACCTCAGCTCTTTGTCAGGGTCAGAGTTAGGATGGCACCAGGGACCTTGCAGATTAGTGGTTTCTTTCCAAGGATTTAATGTCTACATTGGTACTTACTGGCTCCAGGAAACGTGCCAGTCAGTCATGATTCCTAAGATATTCCAGACACTCTCCAGCTTCCTGGTGTGTGGATTAGCCCCAATCGTCATCCTTTGGGAGCTAGCCACCTTGTTTTTCGAGACAGGATTTCCCTGGGACCTGGGGCTGAGATTCAGTGTGTTGGCAAGCCCCAGAAATGGACCTCCTCAGTGCAGGAATCACAAAGCATGTGCCAGCATGCTCGGCTCTTTATGTTGGTGGGGACTGAACTCAGGTCTCTGTGCTTTTGTGGCAAGTACTTACTGACTGAGCTATCTCCCCAGTCTGTTTTTATTATTACTATTTTTGGGATGCTGGCCTCAGATTCCACAATCCTCCTTCCTCAGTCTCCTGAACAGGCATCTGCTACCAATACAGGAAAAAAGCTAGCTTTCTGAAGGTAGTGCTGGGGATGTCATTTATGACTGTGAGCATGCTCAGCAAATCTCTACCACTGAGCTACACTTCCAACCCTCTGAGGAGACGTCTCTACTAGTAAAGCTAATAGCTCCTTTCAAATAAATGCGCAGAGCCTCAAGACTCCCAGCGTTATCAGATGGGAGTCCACCAGATCTGTGGAAAACACAGGCTTTGGGAGGGTCTGAACCCCCCCCCCCCAAGACAGGGTTTCTCTGTGTAGTTTTTTAAAAATATTTATTTATTTATTATATATACAATATTCCGTCTGTGTGCATGCCTGCAGGCGAGAAAAGGGCACCAGACCCCATCACAGATGGTTGTGAGCCACCATGTGGTTGCTGGGAATTGAACTCAGGACCTTTGGTAGAGCAGGCAGTGCTCTTAACCTCTGAGCCATCTCTCCAGCCCCTCTGTGTAGTTTTGTAGGCTGTCCTGGAACTCACTCTGTAGACCAGGCTGGCTTCAAACTCAAAGAGCTCCTCCTGACTCTGCCTCCCGAGTGCTGGGATTAAAGGCCCGGCTTTGAACTCTGTTTTGAAAGGTCCCTTTAACTGTGTTCTTACAGTTTCCTGAGGAGAAGTGTCCAAGGTCCCTTAGCCTCCACAGAAATCTAAGAAATGCCACCACTTGCACACTCCCCTTGAGCACTCTAGCACCCCTCTGTGGAGCCAAGCTTGGTAAGAGCATGTTTTATTTTTAGGGTAAACACCCATTACTCCTAACCTTCAGTTCTGTTCTGAGCCGAGCACCAAGAGTGAGACCCTGTCCAGGCGCGTCTTAGGCATCAGCATCTCCTTGAAATGAGGGATTCTGTAGCCGTCAGCACATACGTTAAGTTGAAACTTATGGTATAGCAAAGGCTATTTCTTTCCTCGGGGTTTTGGCAACCAGACTCAAATTCTAGGGCCTAGAAGCCAATTCCTGCCTGGCATTTTCTGATGTGCGCAGGCCATGAGGAGCTGGTTGGCAGCCAGGAGGACAGCAGCAGTGTGGAGGGCACCCCACTCTGGGTCAGGCTGGGATGGGACAGTAGAGGTGTCTGTAAAGGCTAACAGGCGTCTCAAGAGAACAATCCTAGAGGAAGACGCGCTGAGAGCTTTCTTCAGGACTTTAATATAAGGACTACCTGAGGCATAGGCCTGGCTGCAGCTACACCTGGTTCAGAGAACAAGGTATCAATGACCTATATGCTACGCACTGGCAGCCAGCAATGTGGCCAACATCCAACCACGGTTAAGAACCTACTTACACTGAGCCTTGTCTTAGAGAAAAAAAAGGAATCTCCTAGCAGAGCTTTTGCCCACTTCAATGCAAGGCCTTCAGGTCACTGTCTGGTTTGGAGAATGTAAGAATTCCAGGCCCCGGTGCTTTGGGCTGCCACAAGTTGGTGGTTTCCCCAGGTCCCACCTGCAGCTTACCCGAATCCTCCTGCGCTGGCAGCCGCAGTACCCTCTCCGAACACTTTGCCTCCCGTCGAGCCCAGAGGGCTTGTAAAGGCTGGGGCTGAACCGAATGCTGGCACCCCTCCAAACCCAGGGGATCCCCCAAAAGTAGGAGGGCTGCCAAACACTGGAGCAGCACCGAAGCCACCTGAGCAAAACAGAGGCAAACAGAAACAGGGAGAAAGAAAAGGAGACAGGAAGAGAAGGCATCAAGCGGCCAGAAACCAAATCAAAAGAGGAGAAAGGGAGATAAGCCGTCAGTAAATCCAACACAAGAACCCAAAAAAAAGCACAACACCCCCAACCTCAATCCCTCAGTAGACTGCCTCTCCCACCAGGGGAGGGGACCGCAGCTCCAAGAGCTGAGCGCCTGGTGCCTCCTGAAGCAGATGGAGCTTACATGAAGTCCTGTGAGAGCGAATCGGCCCGAGCTCTAGAGCTCTGCAGGTCCATCCGGGTTTCTTTCCAACCCCACGATGTCTGGGACGCCTCAAGGAAACTCCATCCCCAGAGTTTGTGTCTCAACATAGCAGTCTAGCATAGGATTTATTATTTATCACCACACAGAGCAAGCAGGCTCCTGGCTTCAGGGAAACCCAACTAATAAAACTGGAGGCTCCAGGTTTGTGGCAGAACCCACAAATGGGGCCACAGCAGAAGCAAGGCGATGCTGCTGGCACTCAGCCATATGCATTTTACTTATTTACAGCCAGGTGGCCGTGTGCCTATTGTGGTGTTCCTGACTTGAGGTACAGAGGAGCTTTTTCAAGCGCTTTCTCTCTGCAGCCCCCACTATAAAGCATACTGACCCTCCATTCTGAGGAAGGCTTTAGGTAAACTGAACCAGGCTGGCACCTGGCTAGTCAGCTGTGAGGATGGTTTGAGTACCGAGGTCAGGAGTCCACACTATGATTCCAGGTCCTAAGAGGCAGGGTGGAGACGTGAGGCATGCGGTGCAGAACAGGGCCAGGTTAGCACTAGACAGCCTCCTCTGACTGCTGGAGACGACCATCTGCTGTGAGGTGTCCCCAGACCTTCAAAATACTGCTCTAGATCTCAGGTTTAGAGGAGAAAGGCAAGGAGGACATGTGGAGTTGGCTGGAGATGCTAGGGTCTTTACTGGGGGGGTGTGGGGGGAGCACAGCGGTTTCTTCCTCAGTCAGCTCAAACACTTGTTGGCTTTGAACTATGTGCTAAAGGGAGTAATGCGGACCCCGGACCACCAAGGATGTGACGAGACTAAGGAGCAGGGTCACTGTCACTGAAAGCAGTGTAGTGTTCATGAGGTGGATCTGGCTTACTACGGTCACTCTACTGCTTCTGTCACAGGGTCAGGAGAGATCAGACAAAGGGCACGGGCGCGGTCAGGTGAGCGGTCAGGCGAGTACAGTTTCTATCTTTCAGAGGGGCTGCACAGCTGAGGAGATACGTTCTGCCACGGCTTGTGTTTGGGTTGCCATTCTGTATTTTAAAACCTTGAGCCGGGCGGTGGTGGCGCAGGCCTTTAATCCCAGCACTCGGGAGGCAGAGGCAGGCGGATCTCTGTGAGTTCGAGACCAGCCTGGTCTACAAGAGCTAGGTCCAGGACAGGCTCTAGAAACTACAGGGAAACCCTGTCTCGAAAAATCAAAAAAAAAAAAAAAAAAAAACCTTGAGTGAAATTCTGAGCTGTGCTACGGAGACTGGTAGACTACAAACATGAACAGAATGGAAAGAAAGTGCTAGGAAAACCCACTGTACTTTAATTATTAAAACTGATCGTGGGTCTAATTCACTTTCTTCCTAGACATTCACGGTTTCATCTAACACCTTGTACTCAATGTTTAGACTTCCTGATGGAATGTGAGCGAAAGGTGAGAGTTTATAATGATACAGAAAGTAACCCAGGAAGGAGCAGACAGAATAAACAGAGGGAGGGAGGGAGGCAAACACGCATGCTCTCCCCCCCCTCCCCTCCCCCACTGGGACTACTGAATGAAACAGAACGGTGCCCTCTTAGCTCTGGGACAGACAGCTCATTCCAAACAGGAGGGGGTTCAGCAGCAGACGGCCGGCAAGGCTGAACTTGCCACCAAGAAGCAGATTTACTGGTGCACACTAAGGTCTCTGAGCTTCAGGTGTGGTGGCAGCTGCTTCCCAGGAGCTCCCGTTCCTTCCTCGACAGCCCGGCCCTCCCTGCAGTGGGACACTGAGCTCTCAGAATGCTCTCATCTGACTTCAGCATGGGTGGGCGGCAGAGCGGGACCAGACCTCTCGTCCTCTCGTGCCCCACCGTGTCCCACTTTGCTCTGTCACACTCTTAATAACTGGGGACGGACAGGCGCGGACCCAGGGCTGGCTGGCAGCGAGGCCATGGTCCCTTCCTTGGTAGCCTCCAGCAGTAGTTCTGATGCAGTTCTCCTGAAGGGAAAGCACACTTAGAAGGCACCCACGTGTCTAACAGTAAACTCCCTGTTGGAGCCCTCAGCAAATAGAAAATCCAGAATGGGGAAACTAATTTTCAGGGTGGAAGATATATTTTCTCTAAGACAGAAGACACAAAATGTCAGGATCAATCCAAATCTGCTGGGACACAACTCGGAGCACAGAACCACACACCAGACAACAGGAGTAAGGAAACACCGGGTGCCTAAAGAGATGGAAAAGGCTCAATGGTCACCAGCAACACTTCTCAGATCTTCATGTGTATGCTCTACAGCTGTGTTGGGAGGCCACTGCTCGGGAGCCGCCCACCTTGGTTTTTGAGAAAAGTCAGCAAGGGGACCATGCTGACTCTGAGGTATGGGTAGCACCAGCCCCATACTTTTTAAACTAGAGCTAAAAATTTTGTGGCCTTTTCATTTTGAAATTATTCAGTATGTGTATATCCCAAACAAAGCTGCAAAGCTTGATTTCCTAGGGAAAGATACTAAAAATCGGCCACCTAGGACCAAGCTGCCAAGCCATGGTCTTCGACACAGCACGTGTCTGGAAGCCATTGCACTTCAGGGCCACCTTCTGAGCTGTGTCCGTCACTTCCTCAGACAGGGGCTGGGGCCAGACACTCAACCCTGCTCCCCCCCAGGCCCCCAGGCAGGCTGCTCTAGATAGGCTTCTCAGCAGCAACACAACCATCTCCCACCAACAGCACAGCACTGCAGGTAGCTACAGACCGCAGACAGGCAGGTGAGAGAAATTAGCAACATGTCTTATGGGGCAGAAGAAATGGCTCAGTAGTTAGGAGCAGTGGCTGCTCTTCTAGGACCTGGGTTTGGCTCTCAGCACCCACGTAGGAGCTTACAACCCGGTTCCAGGGGATCCAAGACCATCTTCTGACCTCCAAGAGCACCACAATGTACACGGTGCACAGACACACAGAAGGCAAAAATCACATACATAAATAAACATTAATAGCATGTCATATTAATGTATACTGTTCTTTTAAAATGTGTAAAAAATTATTTTAAAAAGTTTATAGAGGTGTATTACTTCTTTTGTTTGCTTTTTGAGACTTCAAAAAGGGCTTCTCTGTGTAGTCCTGGATGTACTGGAACTCACTCTGTAAACCAAACCAGGCTGGCCTTGAACTCACCTGCCTTTGCCTCCTGAGTGCTGGGTTAAAGGCAGGCATCACTACCAACTGGTTATAGATATATATTTCAAGTAAAAGTTAAAAAAAAAGGGTGGCCCAGATGCTAGGGTTATAGGCATGTACTGCCATGTTTAATTGGTTTTTCCACAATTATTAAATATTTTGATAGTTTTGCTTGAGAAGATTAAATTCTTTTTTTAAAATATTTATTTATTTATTATGTATACAATATTCTCTCTGCATGTATGCCTGAAGGCCAGAAGAGGGCACCAGACCTCATTACAGATGGTTGAGAGCCACCATGTGGTTGCTGGGAATTGAACTCAGGACCTTTGGAAGAGCAGGCAATGCTCTTAACTGCTGAGCCATCTCTCCAGCCCAAGATTAAATTCTTTTAAGTGTGTATATCCTCTTTGCAAAAGAAAAATTTTTGTTTTGTTTTATTGCAGACGGGGGTCTTGCTACGTAGCATTGGCTGGCCTAGAACTCACTATGTAGACCAGGTTGGCCTCGAACTCAGAGATATGCCTGCTTCTGCCTCCCGGGTGCTGGGATTAAAAGCATGTGCCACCACCATTGGCTCCTCTTTTTTTAAAAGTATGTCTTATGTGTTAGAAATGCAGAAGACACTCAATAAATACAAAAATAAACTGGAGAACAAAGTAACTTCCTCCTTACTGAAATCCCCTCCCTTGATATAAGCACCCAAGGACACTGCCTCTCAGAGGTCTACCTTACATAAGCTCTCAAACGCATGCATGCACACACACACACACACACACACACACACACACACACACGAGTCATACTTGTGGGGTACCTGTTTTATTTGGAGTGGAAAATCCAAAGCCTTGGGATGCCACGCTTCCACCACCAGAGCTGAAAGTACCAGCAGGCTTCTGTTCCCCGAAGGATGAGCTGCCAAACCCTCCAAATGTCTTAGCGCCACTGTTTCCAAATAGGTTAGAGGTATCTAAAGGGACAAAGGACAGGTATGAGGGAGTTTGAAGAGGAGGGCAATGTCATTTCCTTCTCAGAGGACAGAAGGGGACGCGCCAGCTGAGTGTCTGGAAGACAGGAGCCACGGTGTAGCCCACCTCCCTGAGTCTCCTACACCAGGAACACAGCCTGGATGTGTACATGTTTGCATTTTGGCGGGAATTGAAGCTGGTATCTTGTGGCAACACTCCATTCCCCATCTCAAGGCAGTTTCCCGTCTTGTCATGGCTGTGAACAGTTCCAGCAGAACAGCCATCACCCCACCCACTCTCTGCAGAGCTCCCGAGCTGAGCGGAGGGAGTGGTCTCTTTCTAAGCACATGGTCATAGCCAATTTCTAGGCACTGCCAAAGCACAGCCACTGCCCTGAAGACACGGCCACGAGGTCAAGCACGTCTGATCCTGAGGGCACCCCAGGAGGCTGTGCTCTGAGCGCTCTGCTCGCTCTGCTCCTCCTCAGAAGTGGAGCACCCATGCTTGTTATTCCAGGAGTCTCACTCCAGCTTTATTCTCCCGACCTGAGTCCTAGCAACAGAAACTTCAGGCGGCAATTTCAAGGACAAGATTAGGGGTGGGCTCTCCTCTCAGTGGACTGTGGTGTGACCACATGAAAAGGGAAACACAAAGACTTTAATGGGATAAAGTTAGCAGACACTTAGAAACTTCCATCCCTTTCTCTCTTTAAGGATCCTTTTGTCAGATGAATCCAGTCTCACAGTATATATTCCATTTAGCCACAAGAAAAAGATAAAATCCAGTTGATGAATATGGAGACCCAGTTAGGACGCAGCAGAGAAAGCCAAGTACCTCATGACCTCACTTATTTGTGGAATCTAAACAAGCTGAGGGTAGAATGATGGCTACCAGAGTCTGGGGAAGCAGGGATAGGGAAATGCCAATTAGTAAGGGCCAGGAAGATGGCTCAGTGGGTCAAGGTACTTGCTGCCAAGCCTTACAACCTGAATTTGATCCTTAGGACCCACATGGTAGAAGAATCAACTCTTGAAAACTGTCCTCTGGCCTGCACTCTCGGGCTGCTGCGTGTGCAAGCCCCCCCCCCCCCCCAATAAAGTAATAGATGAAGTAAAGAAGCAAACACACAGAAGGTTGCTCTGGGTTCTACTGAACAGCAGGGGGCTATGGGTAATGGTGTTCAGTTTCTTTTTTAAAAAACATTTCCTCTATTAAATAGTAAATGTTTAGAATGTGAGCTGATATGAAGACACATATAGACACATATACACACACACACGTTACACATATATAGACCCATCAGTATATATATATATATATATATATATATATATATATATACCCCATCAGTATGTACACTTTCACATAATTAGTTAAAAATAAAGATCCCTTTGTCCTTCATTACAATGGGACAAACTGAGGTTTGCAGTCAGGCCTAGGGGTAACTACTGGATAGCTGTGACCTCACGCAAGGACTCAGCTACCCTAGTTCACAGTCCCCGACACCACCCAGGACAATTCTACTACACAGGCTCTGGAAGACTGAAAAGCCTCCTTCACCCCCAGTCCCTGCGGCCTCTCAGAGTCGGCGCAGAGCAGGTAGGTGCTCAGGAGGCAGGGATGACACCGCCACTGCGGATCTACCATGCAGCTCAGTTGCTCTGAAATGTGGCACCGGACTGTTTGTGCCTCCCATTTCTATGGCCAACAATGTTTCTTGGTTCTCTCCAAATGGCTCCACACTAATAGTCTGTAGCTTAAAAAAAAGCCACAGCAATGTACTGACTTTCTGTGTATGCGCGTGGCGGTAGGCAGTGTGAGCCACAGCGCGGACAAAGCAGTCACTTCATTCTTCGCACCACGTGGGCGCTGGGGACCAACTGAGAATGTTGGCCCTGGTGGCACATGCCTTACTCTCAATGCCATCTCACTGACCTAGACTTTATTTTATTTTAGAGAGAGGGTCTCCCTGTATGGCTCTGACAGCTTAGAACTTGTTTTTAGACCAGGCTAGCTTTGAACGCAAAGATTCACTTGTCTTTGGGATTAAAGGTATGAGCCAACACAACTGGTTGTTGGCCCAGTTTTTAATAACATGCTAACTAAACATCTTGGCGGATGGAGTGTGTTTCATTGTAAAGGAAACGGTCAATCAGAAAATACTCTCTGTGGATCTAGCCAAGGACTAATCTGGGATAACAAAGACAGGTAAAGCTGGCACCGGCTCAGGGCTACCACCCTGCAGGCCTCATATAGGTCCCCTTAATTCTGTTGGCAAAATCACCAACAATATCCAACATCAAGGCTGACCCATTCCAAATCAAATCTGACCTAAAGATTGTTAGAGAGGTCAGGTGTCAGCTTTCTGAAGGACTGAGGTCACAGAACACAGGTCCTAGAGCCTCACCCGGGCTCCACTCCAGGACGGCGTCCAGAGGAACAGCCATGGTGGAGCCCTTTACAGGCTTCAAACACACGGCCCCACCCCCTTCTCACATAAATACTCTGTAGGTCCCGAAGAGAAAAGCGTGTGGAGAACAATGCTAACTCTTGTCAGCACGAGACTGGGAGGCAGCAGGCCTTTCTGGGTGACAGTGCGCATACAGGGTGCTGAGTTTCAAATGACCCCAGAGTCCAACAGCCTATTTGGTGGAGTCAATAAGGGAACTCATTGGCTTCCGGCTAGTGTTCTCAGATTGTCTTTCACGCAGCCTCATCCAGGCTGAAATAAACTTGGATTTTGTCCTCCAGTTGTTGGGAGACTGTAAAAGGAACTGTGGCAAAATAAAAGTAGCTTAAATATATTTGATTTGTGGTAGATTTCCTGACTATGGCAAAAAGGAATAGAGGTAGGAGAAGATCGTGTGCAGACTCCTTCCACAAACCAGATGACCGGGGACAGACACACACAGCTCACAGCAATGGAAACAAGGCAGCAGAGAAGGTCCTATGTGAGAAGCGGGCAGGATTCAGTCCAGAAAAGCAACAGTGCTCGCAAGCATCGGCTGCTAGAGTCAGTGTGGAGAGAGGCAGTCACTGGAGGCCACAGAAAGAAGGGCATGAACACAGCCCAGCTCCTGCACTGCCCCTGCCTCTCCTTAGCCTGCATTTACCCGGTCACAGGGTTTAGCATCCAAGCACTCCTGTCATAAAAAAATCATTAAGACCCTAGTGTCTGGCATGGAAGACGGTGAATCTAACAGCCAGCCACAGAGAAGGGTCCCGGAGTGCGCTCGCTGCCATTCCTACTGGGTCCACACTCCCTCCGGCTGACTTCAGGCATGAATATGGGTGTGCGGAGGGGTGTGCACACCAGCTTGGACTGACCTCTGGGGAAGGCCAGCTGACAAGCTAAAGCTAGCGTGTCAGAATGAATTAGCTGGCAGAGGAATTTTTTACAGGGACATGGCACATCTAAGCCATTAACAAAACCGGCTGGTAACTCGGGCCTCACAGCTGACCTCCATTTGGGAAGCAGCCCAGTTTCTGACCAGCACACCAAGTGACTATGTGCAAGTGTGGTGTCTGACATGTTCCATGTATCTGAGCCGAGCTCCACTTCTGCTCTTCCTCGCTCTGATCTGAAAGGACCACATTGGGACAGCATTGGTCCACAGAGCCCTTCAGCCCTGGGGGACAGCTAGTCAAACATTTCCATTACACCAGGATTCGCAGTCCCTGCCGTGGCACACACCTATTTTTGTTTTGCTTTTCAGGATTCTGTTGTCCGTCTGCAAAACAGTTTTTGAGAATAGGACTGAGATCCCTCCACTCAATGCTCTAAATCCCTCCAGGGGTAGCTTGGTGACTTAGGAGGGAACACCTTGACAGCAATCCTGCCATGTTACCAAACCGGAGACATCAGAATAATCAGTCCTTGATCTATACAGTCAGAGAGCAAAACTGAGGCAGAAAACATTGCTCATAATTCCACAGGCCTTACTTAGTATTATGAAAACAGCCAGAGGATACAGAGTGCAAGATTTGTTACTGTCTTGTACAGCTCAACACAGCACATTAAAGGGAAGCAGTTAAGGAGAGGATGGCAGGAACCCAACTTGCAGGCCTAGCCACAGCAGCAGCAGCAGCACACACCACCCCAACTTCCAACTAGGACAGGCAGATCAATGCAGAATGTGAAGACCTCACAGAGAAGACAGTGCTAGGTAGAGGCAGGCTCAAGCCAACTGCCAGTGCCCGTCAGAGTCAGAGAGCCAGGCAAGCAGAAGCACTGCCAGTGTGGGGCTGCTCGTGGCTACTGTCTGCCCACACTGCTTTACACTGTCTCAGTACTATGAGACAGAGCAAGCGGTGCCTTGGGAGAAGGGAGAAGCAGCCCATCACACTCGTCTCCCTCTGCATCTCTGCTGTCTTTTCACGACTGCAGAGAACGCCTCACTAAAGTAAATCTAAAAACCAAGGCTGAGCAATGTGGGCAGAGTTCAAAGCCCCTCTCTAGCTTTGTCCCCTTTTGTATTTGTTCCTGTAGCTTTGATGATACCACAGGATGACAATGGCATCAGAGGACCGAGGGACTGGGAAAACTCAACTTACTTGGGGTGGCTGTGGATCCAAAACCCCCACTGGCCGAGCTGAACGGGTTCTTGTTGGCAGCGTCCTGGCTGGGTTTTCCTCCAAGGCCACTGAAGAAACCGCCCCCTCTCGCGGCATTTCCAGACCCAAACACACTACCACTGGAAGTGGATGACTGCTAAGAAACACATGGGGAGGGGGACGGGAAGCAAGAAAAGATGAGAGATCATGGTAAAAGTGCACGCCACATCCTGGCAGGGGAGCACACAGCTGGTGCAGGCAGAAAAGCAAGAGCACTCTCATCAGGTCTGGGAGGGACTCTCCAAGAGCCCCCAGAGAGGCTGATTCCGGAAGACATCCTGCAGAGCTGACATTCCTGGGTTACTGTATTTAGAGGAACTCGGTGCTCAACACTGTCTGCCATGCAGCCTGCACTGTCTGACTCAACACTGGGGGCAGGAAGATCAAGCACCACAGATCTACCAAATACCAGGTTTGAGAGGGGAGGGGGTAGGGGAGGGGAGGGGAGGGAAGCCAGCATGTGTTCAGATTCCTCCAGTGTTAGCTGAAGTCATCAGCAGTGGTAAAGTGACTCACAGGCATTTCTATCCATTTGTGTACTTTTAATTCACCACGACTTGCCCGGTGCTGCAGAGAAACCTAAATTAGCCGCACAGCTGAGATGATGACCACCGCTCAACTCCATCCAGGCACTCAGGAGGACTCTGCCACCTCGGGGCATGCTGACCCAGAGCGGCACCAAGCACCAGGCACTCAATTTCTGTGCATAAACTGACCCTTTTAGGGAGACCGGCTTGCGGCTGCTCAGTTAGTAAAGCTGATCTCCTTGGCCAATAATGATAAGACAGGCCAGGGAAGGGCAGCCGTACAGAGGAAGGATAGGGCCACATGCCGAGACTAGCGTGACCCCTGTTTAAGAATGGCACACACATTTGTGAAGTGGTTCCCACCCCCCCCCTTTTTTTTTTAAAGAATTGTACCTGAAACACAAGCCCCACTCAGAAATGGCTCCCCAGCACCTCCTGAGCACCAGAGGTCTCTGCACAGCGTGGGCTCACCCTTCACTCTGCTACACACGAAGGGGTCTGGCCCCCGGCTAGCCTCCAAGCGCTCCCCCCTGTAGCCCCACACAGACCCACACTCAGTTACTGGACCATCCCTACACTTAAGCTTCTTTAAAAATGTAATAGTGGATAGCCAGTGACGGCCTCTGCAAGGACAGGACCATGACAACTCAGGGTCCGGTGCATGGGGTGTCCCTAACTGCCACATTATCAGGCTGGAACACAGAAACCACAGAAACCGTTATATATGGACATTCTGCCCTGGACAATCCAGTATTCTCAGCACACCTGAGCTGGCCACCCACAGAATGAGTGGGCAACTGTCCCTAACAGAAGCAAGTGTAATTAAAGTCCACGGCCAAGCTCTGCCTCGGGCCGACCATGACTGCTTGTTAAACAATCGTGCCCCTGCTGAGATTCCATGCCACTGTTGTCAGTATTATCCCACGAACTCTGGGGCATGCGGATAAAGTCTGTCTCCAGTTCCGTACCTAGAGCCTCATTGGCTGACTCGCTGCATTATACATGGTTGTAGGGTCTGCTCACACTGCTTTGTGTCTTTCTCTCACGTGTGCATGTTTTTCTTCTCTCTGTGTAGCCCAGGCTGCCTCACCTCCCAGTGCTGGGTACAGCTCACCTGGCACTTTTCCTTGTGTACTGAACCTCACACTAGAAGGCCAACAGTGACGGAGCCCTAGAGGGGCTGAGTAATCAAACCCAGAGTAGCACAACCACCGTCGCTAGTATCCCCTGAACTCAGCATCTGTTGCTGAAACTCTGTTAAACCACAGCTTCCCATTCTGTCTCCCTCTACCTCACTGGTCCTCAACCTGGGAGTCAAACAATCCTTTCACAGGGGTCGCTTAAGACCACCGGAAAACACAGACGTTTACAATTCATAACAGTAACACAATTGCAATTATTAAGTAGCAACAAAATGATTTTATGGTTGGGATCATCATACCATGAGGAACCGTATTAAAGGGTCGCAGCATAGGAAGGCTGAGAAGCACAGCTCTAGCCCTTGTCAGTTTCAACCTGGTTTGATGAGTTCACACACTGAAGGCATTTACTACAAGTAGAGCCGTCTAGAATCATCCTACCGCAGCTGGCTTGTTTTGCTTTGCCCATGCTGTTCATGTGCAGCAAGAATCATAACTTCATTTCTTTGTGCAGCTGAATAACATCCCACTGATGCACGTTCCACATCCTTTCTCTGTTCATCTGTCCAGTGATGGACAAATACACGGGTGCTTCGTCCACAACCAACACTGGCATACGCACCTGCTTGAGTTCCTTTAGTCAATTCCTTTGGTTGTATCCCTGGAGTCAAAACTGCTGGGTCATGCGACAGAAGCACTGCTAGTTTTTAGGGGAGGCCTAAGCTACATTTCACAATAGCTGTACAACACACAGAACCAGCAGCAGTGTACAAAGGCCTGCATCTCTCCATGTTCTCCACAACGTCTTAGTCTGAACGTAGCAGTGCTGCCCGACTGCTGGACTTCAATTTCCCCAACGTTTAATGTACATTTTGTCTTTCCTCATGTTCGCTGGCCATTTATGCCACCACCAGCAGCTACTCCTCAGTCTTCGGCAAGTCCCCTCTTTCATGTACTCCTGACCCACAGTACTTGCCTGGAGCCCCCAGTTCTCTGTAGCCCGCCACTTTGTGTTAGGAGCAGCACATTATATTTTGCTACTGTCTCTTTCTGCTAAAGGGCATGGCACTAACTTGTCCATTCATCTTCTGAGAGCTGGGCTGCTTCCTATTCCAGATGCATGGCTATGAGCTGGACAATGGGCCTCACTTATTTCTCTTGGTTACACACTCAGCAGACCTGCAGGGCCATCAGAGGCTGTACCTTTTCAGCTCTATTAAAACCAGATGGCTTCCCAAGGCTATAAGAACTACTGGCCAAGCATGAGCCTGCAGCTTCTCTGAGCCCTCACCTGGTACTTGGGAGCAGGCCTCTGACAGCCATCTTGGTCTTTGTAGGCATTCTTTACACATCTGAATACAGTCACTCCACAGGTTACACAGACTACAATCTCCCCACCTCATGACATGTTTTACCGTAAGATTAAAGCTGTATTTTGTTAAGGTCAATTTTTTCTTCTTGAAAAATATCCCTTGTGTTTCCTTCAGATCTGCTGGATGTGAAATTGCTCAGCATTTTCATTGACTTCCAAAGCTCTTGGTTCATTCATCCCTAGGCTCTAGCTGGACCAGGAGCGTGCAGGGAGACGCACGCCCTCTTCTGGCAGCCCTCACCCTCCAGTCAACCCCCATCCGCAGACCAAAGGGTCCTTTCCCTGCAGCTCTTCATCTTGACTGTGCTTGCTCTGTGTTCACCTCTCACGCTCTTAGCTAGGCATCAGCTGGATAGTTTATTCTTTGGGTTACTTTTGTTTACTGGGCTTGAAAATTTCTGTCGTTTTAAACATTGCCAATACATTCTCTTCCCTCAGTGTCTCTCAGTGCACGAATGTGTTAGGTTTCCCTTAGAGGATCACTATTTCCAGGGCCTTCCATCATTTTTCTGTTTTAATTTTATTGAGACAGTCTCTCTGTATAGTCCTGACTGCCCTGAACTCACTCTGTAGATCAGGCTGGTCTTGAACTCACAAAGACCTGCCTGCCTGTGCTTCCTGAGAGCTGGGATTAAAGGAGTGTGCCACCACCAGCCAGCTCTTTTCTATGCTTTTGATCTCCAACTGTTCCCTAATTTCTAGTTCAAGGGTCAGCCAATTAAACAGCTCAGAAGTTAAGCCCCACTTACTGTTTTTGTTCTGGGAACCAAATTTAGGTCCTCTGCAAGAGCAGCCAGTGCTCCTAAATGTGAAGCAGCCTCTCCAGCCCATAGCTTGCTATCTCTTCAGATTGCTCACAGCTGCTTTGGTGCTGGTGCGGGAGAGCAGAGTGGTTGCAAAGCTCTGAGCACCCTACATACTGCTGCTTTCCTGTTGAATACACCCACCCTCAGGTGTCGATTAGTACATTTTTTTAATAGGAACTCTATTTGGTTCTTGTAAAGTTGCTACAACACTTCTTATAATTTCCCATTCTTTACTGGAATGATGGAGGAGGGCCATCTGTCTATGTGTTACTTTTACTGGTTAATAAAGAAACTGCCTTGGCCCTTTGATAGGACAGAAAATTAGGTAGGCGGAGTAAACAGAACAGAATGCTGGGAGGAAGGCAATGAGGCAGTCCTCTCCGAGAAGAATGCAGGTTAAGATTTTTTCTGGTAAGCTACCACCTTGTGGTGCTACACACATTAATAGAAATGGGTTAATCAAGATGTGAGGATTAACCAATAAGAGGCTGAAGCTAATGGGCCAAGCAGTATTTAAATGAATACAGTTTGTGTGTTGTTATTTCTGGTGTAAACTAGCCAGGAGCTGGGTGGCAGGACACAGCCCGCTGTTCCATCTACACTGGAATTTTCAAGTTTCTCCTTTACATTTCTAAACATGTAAAACACAGTTGTCTAACAGTCTAGAAGTGTCTGTAAATGTACTTCTGATATTCTGCTCTTGTTCAGAGCCCCTGGCTTCCTTGTAACTGATCTGGCTGTGGGCTATGTCCGCAGGAATAACTTGAGGCACACAGTGAGCTACACTAGCTGTGCTCTTCTTGCCACACTGGAACATCAGGCCACTCGCACAGGCCAAGCCCCTGGGTCTGGGGCAGGTCCCTTCTAACTCTCCACTCTGTAAACACACCTTGCTTTCTGGCCACTGGCTTCTCATCATTTACCATGGGTGCTGGTGCTACTGACTACAAACACCCTGGTTTCTCAATGAATGTGCTCATGGTGCCTGGCTTCTGAGTTCCATCTGCCTTTTCTAGGACCTCACCTTCCCACCTTGGCTTTTGGTAGTGCTTTTAAAGACAGAGCTTTCAAGGGCTGGCAAGATGGCTCAGAGCTTAAGAGCAATGGCTGCTCTTCCAGAGGAACTGGGTTCAATTCCCAGTGCCCACATGGCAGCTCACAACAGCCTGTAACTCCAGTTCCAGGCACACATCCAGGCAAAACACCAATGCAGATAAAATAAAAAGAAACAAACCATTAAAAATACGTTTTCCATATTTTATAAAGTACTTCCCACTGTGTTTGCTAGGTTTTATTAGCAGAGAGCACTTCTCTCTTCTAAGCAGACCACTAACGAGGGAGGAGCATCTCCCAAGGGCAAAAAGATAGTCCACAAAGCTCCTGAGGATGAGAAGACACCCACCACACCCAGCACTGCCCACTCTGTCTGAAGGCCCTGGGCAGGCTGCTGTGGGAGCAGCTGTGGGGCTAACAGTACACTTACTTAGTCTCTCTAGGCCCCACTGTCCCTTTAAATGGGGACAGAAACAGCCTTTAACTACGGAGTAGTCAACCTGATTATATGAATTATTTCAAAAAAGAACCCCAAACTGTGCACGGCTCAAGTGCCATACATAGCTCAGGCCCACAGGAGGCTTAGGAGCGCAGACAGCTCACACAGGGTCACACACTGTGGTCTCTGCTACAGTCTGCTTCCTAAACAACCATTCAACAACCAAAAACAACCATGAGAACAAAATGCCAGATTTGGTGGCACAGACCTCAATTTCTAGCTACTTAGTAAGCTGAGGCAGAAGAATGGCAAGTTGGGCAACTTAGACCTGATTTCACAATAAAAACTAAATTAAAAAGGTGGGGGGACAGGGGAATGGAGATGTAGCTCAGTGGTAGAATACTTGTCTAACATGAGCGAGGTCCTATACTCTGTCTCTATAAAAATAAATGAATAAATAAAGAAGTAAAACCATCCTTAGCTTAATAACTATAAACAAAGCAAGGTCAACAGTTGGCTTTAGTCAACCGTGACCTAAGAGAACAGGTAGCAGACCTAACAGATACTGGTGATTCTCTTTCATCTGCAGTGGGGTCTTCTGCACCCTAAAGGCACCAAAGAACTGAGTTTAAAACTAGTGTGGGGGCTGGAGAGATGGTTCAGTAGTTAAGAGTCTGCTCTTCCAAAGGTTCTATTCCCAGCACCCACGTGGTGGCTCACAACCATCTGTAATGAGATCTGGTGCCCTCTTCTGGCCTGTAGGCAGATGTGCGGGCAGAATACTGTATACATAGTAAATAAATAAATCTTTTTTTTTTTTAAAAAAAAAAAAAAAAAAAAAAACTAGATGTGGAGCCAGGTGTGGTAGTGCACACCTCTAATCCCATCATTTGGGAGGCAAAGGCAGGCGGAGCTGAGTTCAAGGCCAGCTTGGCCTATAGTACAGAGTGAGTTCCAGGACAGCTGGGGCTACACAGAGAAGTCTTGTATGGAAAGAATGGGGGTTAAAAAAAGAGAGAGAACTCTATGTGGTTCTTTGCTAGCCTGGACCATGAGAGTGAATTGAATCTATCATGTTGAGGGAGACTGGATAGATCCTGATACAAACAGAACAACCACACACACTTACCTGGCCAAAGACTGATCCACCAGTACTGGCTGCTTGACCAAACACAGAACCAGTATTACTAGACCCAAAGCCTGTAAGACATAAAGCCAAAAGTTTAATTTGGATAAAACTTTTTTTTAACATAAAAATGAAACCCAAAACAAAAAACAAAACATGCAGGGCCTTCAGAAGTTTATGGATGCTGCTGGGGATTGAGGCTATCACTGGTCTGCTCCGGCGGTGCTCTTTCCCTGCATGTGACAATACTGGCCGGCCAGAAAGGATGTGCCTATTTCTGCAACAGTGGCTGACTGTTATGGGAGTAACCAGTAACTTCTCTCTTGGATTTGAGGCACACTCAGCATGAGGGTGCTCATTCTGGCACTGCGGACAGTCCACAGTCGGTCAGAAGCCCAGGCTGAGAAGGGAGCGGCAGGAGGCGGGAAGCTAAGCGGACACGACGGGTTTGCCCTCCAAATGTTCGCACTTACACCCACAGGTTTGTGCTGCTCTCAGTGTTGGGCAGAGAAGCTCTCTGCAAATCATAACTATGTGAGACTAAGCGACGGCTGAGAGCTCAACTCTAAACTGGACTAAGGGCTCTCCCTGAGAACACCGTGGGGGGAGACGGACTGAAGAGCAGAGCGACAGGAAGGAACGCGGTGAAGTTGTTGTCTGACATGCTAAAGCTATTCTGCCCATGGCTTCGCAGCATCAGCACTCCAGGAAGGAGGGGGACACGGAAGACTACTCCTAGCTGAAGAGCTGCTGGTGGTTAATGGCTACTGTGAGGGGAGTTATCTTTCTTTAGAAGGGTGGCTATGGGCAAGCTGTTATGACCATGTCATGAAAGCACAATAATCAGACCATCAAACTTGTCAGTCATTCAAAAAAAAGAAAGAAAGAAAGGAAAGCAGAGGGGTGTATTGAGAAGAAGGGAGCAGGAGCAGATAAAACAGGGGATGGGTGTGCGTGATTCTGATCAAAATGCATTATACACACACCCATGAAAATGTGAATGAATATATAATGATTATTTTAAAAATTGTTTTCCCACTGAGGAAATGGAGAAAAGTCTATGTAAATACAGTAGTTAATCGGTATTCATATGGGGTCAGTTCTAGATCCTTGAGGATACCCTCAGATACAAAAATCTGAGGCTGCACCAGTCTCCTTCAGGACGTGCTGTGGGGCTGGAGAGATGGCTCAGAGGTTAAGAGCATTGCCTGCTCTTCCAAAGGTCCTGAGTTCGATTCCCAGCAACCACATGGTGGCTCACAACCATCTCTAATGGGGTCTGGTGCCCTCTTCTGGCATGCAGGCATACACACAGACAGAGAATATTGCATACCAAATAAATAAATAAATAAATAAATAAATAAATAAATAAATAAATAAATAAATAAATAAATATCTGCCGGGCGGTGGTGGCGCACGCCTTTAATCCCAGCACTCGGGAGGCAGAGGCAGGCGGATCTCTGTGAGTTCGAGACCAGCTGAGTTCGAGACCAGCCTGGTCTACAAGAGCTAGCTCCAGGAAGGCTCTAAAGCCGCAGAGAAACCCTGTCTCGAAAAAACAAAAAAACAAAAAAACAAAAAAAAAAAAAAAAAAAGGACGTGCTGTGACTAGCCTAACACTGGGAATACCCCCCCCCCCACATGTCCACAGATTATCTCGAGCGAGGCGGGGCTGTCACAGGGAGAGGAGGTGGCAGCTCCAGGGACTTTGCATCCAGCACTCGATGTTTCAACGAGACCCTGTGGAGGGTCCAAATTTGGTGAGCGGGTTTGCCGAGGCTCGCACAGACTTTTGAGTCCTGTCTTTGCTGCTCAGCACAGGCAGCATTAGAATTTTGCTCTCCTTAGGCCTTCTCCCTGCCCATTCTTGGGTCTAAGCCATCACATATTTATCACCCAGATGTGGCACTTGTTTTGCATAGACTCAGGGCATCTGGGGGCTTAGAGCTGTGCTTTTCTTTCCACTGTGTCTTTAGAGTTTGTTTTAAAATAAGAATTTAATACTCATCGAAAGAAGGAAAAATTTCCTTTTAACAAGTTACAAGTCATTTCAAATAAATTATCACCAAATGAATCGAAATTATTTGCGTTTTGCCTATCAAGAAATCATTGATCTGTTGTTTCTACTGAAGTCTAATTGCTAAATAATTGCTTCTTCTCCCCTCCCCCCAAACTCAGAGATCCTCTTGCCTCTGCCTCCTGAGTACCAGGATTAAAGGCATGCACCACTGCCCATTAAAATTATCTTTCATAAGAGGACCACCAGAAAGCCAAACTTGGAACAGATCTCCACATTATGACGTATACTGGCTACTTTTAGAAGTGAAATCAGACACTAAGACTGGATACAGCAGAGTGAAGAATCCAGTTTTCTCTTCAAAAACGGTATAAAATGTGTGTCTCTGCGTGTTTAACCGCTACACAAACGGCAGTATGTCCACTTCCCATAAGAAAGATGGCATCAAAAGAAATTAAAATTACCCACAGAAGCTGGGCAGTGATGGTGCAGGCCTTTAATTTCAGCACTCAGAAGGCAAAAGGTAGAGGCCAGCTCGGCCTACAGAGTGAATTCCAGGACAGTTAGGGCTGTCTCAAAAAAACAAAAATAACCAGACAATTACCCACAGAACAGCGGCCTACACGGAAGGTCCCTCCCTACTCTCCAGCGCCTCTACAGTGAGGCCAGGCTGCCCGAGTATGACAAGGCTGGGCCTCTAAAGTGCCCTCCAAGTTTTAATTATTCGCTGTGGTCTTAAACAAAGAGATGTACTTTTTTAACCTGCGCAGTTGGTTACAGCCGGCAAAGGAGAGCTTGATGAGGAACAAGAGCTGAGCAGCCCTGTGCCACAGGGACAGCCAATCAGGACAAAGCAAGTCCTGGCGACCAGAACACTAAGTGTTCTCCTTCACTTGGATATCAGTTTTTGTTTCTTTGCTCTTTCTTCCTTTTACATGTTTTATTTGCTCTTGTGTTTCTGACGCAGGATTTCACGATTTCATGTAGCCTGGGATGGCTCTGGATGTACTACGTGGCCAAGGCTGACCTTGAACTCTGGATCCTTCTGCTTCTGCCCTCTAAGAGTTGGGATTATAGGCATGCTCTCAACACCCAGCTCCTCAACTTTAATCACAAAAATAGTGGAGGCTTGTTTTAAATGTAAAACAGCACAGAAGAGGACAAAGTGAGAATGTTCTGCGATATTCTTACCTGAGGCTTGACAAAAGCTAAACCCTGAAGGTGCTGCTGCAGAGGTTGTGGCTGAGGTGCCACCAAACACAGAGACTCCCTGCCCAAAGCTAGGGCTCTGACCAAAAGCAGGAGGGTTGTTTTGGCCAAACAGTGTCCCTCCTGTGTTGGTGGAAGCCTGTCCAAATGAGAAGGACCCAGGGCTGCTGGCACTCGAAGCGGCTCCAAAGACATTTGCACTGGTGGATGTGGGAGTAGAGGAGACAGACTGGCCAAAAACAGGTACAGAGCTGAACCCAGGCTGGCTGAAAGAGAAGCCACTCGCAGGGCTGCTTGTTGCTTGCCCAAAGGCTGGGGCCTGCCCAAATGTTGTCTGTCCAAAGACTGCAGGAGCTGCAGCACCAAACGCAGGGCTGCCAAATCCTGAGCTGCTGGCCTGGGGTGTGGCAGTGGCTGTGCTGCTGGCTGGCACCTGCCCAAACACGGGGGTGGCAGAGGGAGCAGTGGCTGTGTTACTGGAGAGCTGGCTGAATGCTGAGCTAGAACTGGCAGCAGCTGGCTGTGTGAAGACCGAGGAGCCAGAAGTGGCAGTCCCAAAGACAGCTGTCTCCGTGGCAGAAGCTGGGGCACTGCTGGAGGCTGTGGAGGCTGTGCTGGAGGTGGCAGGAGTACCCGAGGCTTCAATGACTGCTGAGCCTGCCTCTGTGAGAGCAGTTGCTACAATAGCAGCCTGCCCAGGCCCTGCAAAGGTGGAAGCAGGAGACACAGCCTCTGTCTTGCTGTCAGGGCCCCCTGGGGCTACTGGACTGGCCTCTGTAGATGCCACAAGACTGGCAGATGCTGGCGGGGTGGAGCTGCTGTCTGTGGTCTGCACAAGAACAGGTTCTTTTTTGACAGGGTCAGGCGTTTGCAGAGAAGCCTGGGGAGGCTGGATTGACTGTGGCTGAACTGGAAGGGAGGGTGTTGATGCTGAGACTTCACTGTGGCCTGACTTCTCGGTCACAGCGGATGGTATGGCCTCCTCTGTGTTCTTACCAGAGGATACAGGCGGGGAAGAAGCTGATGTTGAACTCAGGAGGCCACCGAATGACAAGGTGGGGAAAGATGCTGGAACTGAGGCAACTGAGGTCAATGTGGGGGCAGCTGATGGCGCTGTACTAGTCTGCTGGTTTCCAAATGAGAAACTGGTTTTGCTACCAGCCAGAGATGCCCCACCAAAACTGATGAGGCCAGAAGGTCCGGCACTGGTGAGAGGCAGAGCACCAAAGACTGCTGACGAGGAACTGCTAGTGCTTGCGCTCAGAGACGAGGCTGGTGCTGCTGGGGCAGGAGTCACAGAGGACGTCACAGAGGCCTCCACAGGCTTCCCTAACACTGAGGTGCTGGGAAAGCTAAACCCCGAGGGCTTGGCTGGCGGGACTCCAGCGAGGCTCACGGATGAGGCCTTACTGACCGGCTTTGCAGAGTCCTCAGCTTGGCCAACACGCAGTCCTGAAAAGCTCCCTAGTGTCTCTCCAGCTAGGGAGCTGGGGAACAGGAGCTCTCCCAGCTTGGACGCTGGAGTTTCCAATTTGCTAGGGGCAGTGGACACAGTAATTGCAGCAGGAGCTGCAGGTCTGCTGCTGGGCGGAGCAGAATCTCCCAGGGAGGCAGCCGTCACATAGGTGCTGGGTGACAGTGTGGCTCCTGCAGGAGGGGGTGAGCTTCCAGGAATGGTCTCACAGAAAGGTTTGCTTCCCCCGCCAAATGAGAATGCCTCAAACTGATTTGAGTCTTTAGTTGGGGGTGCTGCCCCTAGAAAGAAAAAGAAACCAGGAAAAGGGTTGGATTTAGCAAAATGTGACTTATCAGATCTCCACTGATTGCACTTCTACGGCAATCTCTCCCGGCTCTGACGGCAGAGTTCCCTGGAAAGCATGGAAGGACTACTCTCTATAGGAGCATTAGCCCTGACTGAGACAGCTCTAGATGAGAGGGAATGAAGAGTCTTTTCTGACCACTAAATCCCAACAAACATATGGCACCTAGGATATACAAAGTGAACAAATTATCCCCAGAGGAGCAGAGAAGCAGCTATCTATGTACTCTCAAAAGTGTGTCAGGTAATGGCTTCCCTCCCACCCTGCACATCAGCTATCTATGGATAATCATGACAGTCAATGACAGACCCGAACTGGAAGCTCGTCACTGTTTAAGGACAAAGAATGATAATTTTTACTACAATTACGTTTTTTTACTGGGGTTTTGCTGAGACAGGCATTTTACTACTGGTGACGTTGCTTATGGCTTTGTATTGTTATCTACCATGGTACTGATTCAGAGTTGATACAGGGTCACAATCACATCTTGTCCAGACTTTCATTTCCTATGATCTGGACAACGGCTTTGTTCTCCAAGCTTTCATACCTCTGAGCTGACTTTTACTCTAGCAAGTGAGAGTGGGCAGGACTGGGGAGAAGGCTGGGTGGGCATGCCTGAGCCACAGTATGAGGACCCAAGCCAGACTTCCCAATACCCACATAAAGCCAGAAAGATAGCATTCACCCAGGGTCCCCTAAAACAAGAGGGAAATTGGAGACAGGCTAATCCGTGGAACATGGGTTAGCTGGCAGGTCATATGGAATGGCAAACAAGGTGGAAGGCAGAACTGAGACCTCAGGTCATCCTCTGACCTCTACACATGCATGCTTGCTTCACACACATGAACACACGGGGGTGGGGTGGGAAAAGGTGAGCTACATCAAAGCAGGCAAAGCTTGAAAATGTTAGAGCCACACCCAGACCAGAATTAGAGTGTTTGCTGTACCTTCAATGCCCTGGCCCCATCTGGATATTAGGAGATATCCTTCTGACTAGGAAACTCCAGTGCTTGAGTGCCACACAGAAAGCACAGGGCAATCTGTTAGTTGGGCACAGTGGTATATGGTCTCAGGTACTCAGAGGAGGGTAAGGTAGGAAAGATCACTCATTTCCAGGAGCGTGAGGCCAGACTAAGCAACAGTAACACCATGTTTCATAATAAAATTTTAAAAAAGATTTGTTAAATACGAAGTATTAGGTTCTATTCCCAACACAAAAGCGGGGGAGGTGTGCGGTGGAGTGAAAAACTGAAGACTATTTATCCCATGCACAGCCCAGAACCCTGAATGAAGTAGGCAGACCATTAAAGCATGGCTCAGGACTGAAGGTGCCCTCTCGTTTATGCCTCGCATGCGTTTCAGCGCCGTGTTCCACCTCCCAGGCCTCTTTTTTTTTTTTTTTAAAGATTTATTAATTATGTATACAGTATTCTCAGTATTCTGTCTGTGTGTATGTCTGCAGGCCAGAAGAGGGCACCAGACCCCATTACAGATGGTTGTGAGCCACCATGTGGTTGCTGGGAATTGAACTCAGGACCTTTGGAAGAGCAAGCAGTGCTCTTAACCACTGAGCCATCTCTCCAGCCCCCCCCCCCCCCCTTTTCTAACTAACTTAGAGACAGTGCAGTGCTACATTGCCTAGGCTGGCCTCGACTACCTCTGTAGCCTAGACACACTTTAACTTGTGATTCTCCTACCTCAGATTCCCAAGTCGCTGTGATTATAAGCCTGTGTCACCAGACCCACAAAGGTGACAGAAGACACTGGGTTAGAGGAAAACTAGCTGAAGGCAAACTCTGCAAAGGAAATTTGACCCAATGCAGGTAGCCTGCTATGGAGGTTCACGTGTTACACTAAACTCCACCAAGCAGTTGATATTTCATACTTCCTAATAAAAACACTTCGCTTCATAGTAAAGGCTTCCTTTTTTTTTTTTTTTTCTTTTTTTTTTGGTTTTTCGAGACAGGGTTTCTCTGCAGCTTTTTTAGAGCCTGTCCTGGAACTAGCTCTTGTAGACCAGGCTGGCCTCGAACTCACAGAGATCCGCCTGCCTCTGCCTCCCGAGTGCTGGGATTAAAGGCATGCGCCACCACCGCCCGGCTAAGGCTTCCTTTTAAATGAAATAAAATATACTTAACTACTCAGGCAGAGCTTGGAGGACCTTGACAAAATGTTCTTTTTTGGGTGGGTCCAGAATACAACTTGAGGTTACGGATTCCTAGCACACACAGACTAGGACCAGGTTTGATCTTTTCTTCCATTGTACTGTGTCTACCTTATTTTGGGCCCAAATTCAAATGTTAATATAATATTAGATGTTACAGCAAACAACTTTGAGAAGCAAGTCTTTCCCCTGCTCATAATTATGCAAACAGATTGATTTTCCTCACAACAAGTTGTTTATAAAATATTACATTACCAGCACTTAGAGGTAGAGGCAGGAGGATCTCTCAGTTTGAGGCCAGCTTGTTCTACAAACAGTCAGGTTACACAGAGAAATCCTGATTCAAAACAAAAAACCCATAAAAACAAAACAAACAAACAAACAAACAAAACCAACCAACCAAAAAAAAAAAAAAAAAAAAAACCAAAACAAAACACCAACAACCCTCCACCAAACCCATCTATATTAACATCCTTTATTTTCTGTGTATGCGTGTGCGACAGGCAGGACAGCAGTCAGGAGTCAGCTCTCTCCTTCCACCATGTGCTCAGCCCTCTCACCAGCGCCATAGCAGGCTCTAGATCCAAGATTCTGCTGCTGCTCGACTTTTACAAATGAAAGCCAGTGCCATCTGTGTGCTGAGCTACTCCTAGCCCTTTGACATGCCTCTAATGCATATCACCATTGTCAACCTGACTGCAGGAACTGTGAACAAGACCCAGGGAGTCAGAAAGTCACTACACATGCATATACGACCACTCCTTAAGGAAACACAAAAGAACACTGTGCAACATGGGGACTGTACCTGGAGCGGCAGTGAGACCAGAAGACGGAGCTGGTGTGATTGTCCCAAAAGTGAAGGCAGTCCTGACGAGTGGAAAAGGAGAAGTCAGAAAGGAACAAACTTAAGACGGAACATCAGCCAGTAATAGTCCTCCTTATAATTCATTCACACAATCTGCCTTTGAAGAATTTACTCCCAGTGATAAGCAACAGCAGAGTTCAAATACGTATCTCAGAGGCGGTAAAGCCACGTCAGCACATACCAGCAGAGGAGGAACGGCAGCAGGACGGCTGTGGCTGGGCAGAGGCTGATGTGAGAAAGCACAGCTGCAGCAGTGAAACGGACTAAGAATGAGCATGGGAAGACATTGGAGCAGACGCTCGCCTAGTGAGGGGAAGGGAGGACAGGACAGCCTCCGGGCACCCACCTCAGGAGACCTGCTGCGCCGAGAGTGCAGCAGGGGTGTGAAGCAACACACTGCAGACTGCAGCAAGAGCACACATTTTCAACTGAGTAACTCCAAAACAAAGCCTGCTAAATACAGTCAATAATGCCAAGATCCAGGTTTTCTCATCTGTTGTTGCCATCCTCAAATCGACAAAGACCTTCTAAGGATATGCTGCACATTTTTTACCATATTAAAAAGCAAAAACATTTTTTTCTTTTCAATTAGCTTGCCTCAACCTCAGCACTCCCCCGCCCCCCAAAAAAAAAATCAAATAGGCCACTGGCTTCCTGACCCAAACCTTTCCAGCTCTTTTTTTTTTTACCCCCCAGCTTTCTTTACAAATTGGAAGTGTACTGTCATTTCAAAGACATGAAGACTAATTATGATTTATTATTTATTACTGTAAAGAATACAGTAATCCTGGCCCTGACCTACTCTTTAAAATCTGCTCCAATTATGCCTGGAAGGTATGGATGTAATGATCTACAAAAATGGAGAACACGTACAACTTCCAATTGATTTCAGTGCCCTTTTATCCTGCTGCGTTGGAGGATGCTCAGGAACACTTGGCTCAGAGGAAAGGGAGTGAAGTAGTGGGGATCAGGTACAGAGGCAGACAGTGAAAGCATTAGGAGCTTCTCTAAAAGAAATGAGTACACAGCCTTTCAGTGGTAACTAAAAGTCACAGTCTGACTCCAGCAAAACCAGGAAGCGCCAGCTTCAGCACCTTGCCTGGCTTTTACGACAGTACCCAGAAAATGGGCACTGTCCACAGGGAATAAAGAATAAAATTTAGAAAAGTCTGATTTGTTTCATCAACCTGACTCACAAATCTATACCATGTCACTGTTTCCTGAAACCAGAGGCCCCTTACTGAACACAGTGGGTTGGGGCAGGAGGTTCAGGAGCTTAAGGCCATCCTTGGCCACACAGCAAATTTGGGATCAGCCTGAGGTACACGAGTCTCTCTGTTGAGCCCCCCATTCCCTACTCAAAGATCAGAATTTCGGAATGGTTACTGTCTTTCACGGCATTCTCTGTGCAGGTCATGAGCTCCGACTCAGTGCAGTTAGGACCACCCATCCCACAGCCATGCTGACTACCACTCAGCAGGGTCAGAATACAAACACCAGACACACTGGCCGACCTACAGAAGTGGACAAATGTTCTCTGCCAGAAAAAAAAAATGAGGTTTAGGCTTAAAAAAGAGTAAATACGATAATAACCCTGAATTGAAAAGGGAAAATAGATTCACATTACAAGGTTCAACACTGCCACTGTCTGTAGATTCACTGGCACAGATATGAGAGCTCAGGGTTCGTGTGGATGTGGTTGATAATAACTGAGGAAAGAACTTAAGTTCACCACTGACCCTGATGGAGCAAAGGAGAAAGGCTTGTTGAGCTGCCCCACAGCAGATGGAGTCAAGGTCACCGCAGATTCTGTCTTGGCTGTCCCTGGACCTGAAATGGAGAAAATAAGGACATTTTGCAAGTCATCCAGAGTGCTGTTCTAGTCTGTAATCCCTACAGCTCAGACCGTGTGTTATTGCCCAGAGCCTGCCGTGTGCTGGGGGTCTCTCAGTCTTGTTCTTTGGCTCTGTCAATGCTGATGTCAAATCAAGGCATGCCACACTCTCCTTCCCAGAAAAGAATCTCTGCAGCCTAAATCAAGGATGGCAAACTGCCTTTCACATAATGTAGTTTTATAATTACTTGAACTTAAGTTACACTGCAGGGAGAAAACCCGAAGAGAAGCAGGAGGATATAGCTAGTGTTTCTGAGTAATCTTTCAGGGCAACTTAGATCTACTTATCTACCCATTTTTGCCCTTTTCATAAAAGGATGGTTGCTTTTTTTTTTTTTTAATTCAGCAAATACCAACTTTCTTTTTTCTTAGCTACAGAGGTAATGGACACTTGCTACATATAATTACTCTAGAAAATAGAAGTGCAGACACTAAGGCCAGTGGCCATCAGCCCCATGTTAAGCTTGACTCCATACTGAAATGCAATGTGGTTCATAGACACATGCTCAGTGCAGCCTTGTCCACAACTGTGAAACAGAAGCGTCTGTGTTGTCAGAAGTGCTGCTGAGATGCTGAGGCCATTAAGATGCCTAAGGCGAATCTGCCAGGAAGAGAACAGGATGTTCACTCTAACAGGGCTGGAGTAGGAACACAGCTACAACAGCACACGGGAAACGTCTGTTCATGTTTAAACAATAACGTGAGCTGGTGAGATGGCCCAGCGGGTAAAGGTACTTGCTGTCAAGACTGAAAGACAGAGCTGGATTCCTGGGACCCACATGGTGGAAGGAGAGTGACTTCTGCAGTTGTCCTGACACCCACATGAGCAATGGTATGCATACCCTTCTGCTACAGAAATGCAACAATGCTAAAAAACAATAAACAAAAGGTGGCACTTGTGAAGTTGAGCAGGAAGATTGCTATAAGCTCATGGACAAGGCTAGCCTGAGCTACAGCATAGTGTGCTATATATAGTGAGTTATAGGTTAGCCTGAGCTACCATGTAGGAATCTACCTCAAGTAAAAAAGAAAAGGTTTCTGCAAAGGCATGCAGGGTTTCAGCCTAAAAGAGAAAAGTTCTTCTCTAAGCCTTAACCACCCTGCAGGTGAAGACAGCAGAGGAGAGCAAGCGGCTGAGCGCCAACACAAGCCACACTGCTGCCTGAGATGCTGCTTTAGAGGCCTTTGTCTCCTTGAGTCTTAATTTTAACTGCAACAAAGGGGTCTGCAATGAAGTCATTTAAAGAACTAAGATAAACGCTCTTCTGGAACTTTTTCAGAAATATTAACCAGAAAGAGACACATCTGTTTGAATTCTAAATGAATCAAGTCTTTGCTGAACCCACTAAACTTATGCTGGTCTATGTCACAGTAGTTTGCTTGTGTGTCAGATCAGAAGGCTCTGGACGACAGAGAAGGAAGTGACTGGGTGACTGGTGGCCATTCTGAGAACAGCTGCTATGTGATGTTCAGTCTCTGACAGAACTGCTTGAGAGACGCAGAGTGGCGGGTGATATGCAGAACCAGGTCAGCAAGGCTGATCAAATGGAAGCCGGGGTGCCCAAGAGTGGCAACAGGAGATCAACTGCAGACACAGAGAAAGCTCCAGTGACTGTGGAGAGCCAATGAAGTCCCGAGGGAACGTGTAATGCTTGACAGGGTCCTGGCCATGTCAAGGACCAATGGCTCAACTCTTTCAGAAGGAAACAGCAAAGCTTTCTTTCCTGGTCTAAGTGTGAACGTTGATAGTGTGTGCAGAAAATGCCCACTGAAGCCTTTTCCAACACCCCTATTCACAGCCTGAAAACTGCTCCCTACTGACACTGCTCCTATCAACATTAGCCAAATGCGCCTCCTTATTTAGCTGTATGTCTAAAACCCTACTTCCCTATTTATCTATATGTGATAACCCTGCCTCCATGTTCAACTATACAGAATAAGCATGCTGAGTTTCCAGGATGCTGTGGGTAGTCCACCTAATCCCTGCTTTTCTGTGAGCCTGTGTGTTTGTCTTTTCTCATTCCCTTGTCAGCCTAGTCAGGCCATTCCCTGAAGCCGTGCAAGTCTTGGCACTTAGGCAATGTATACTAAGGAGAAAATACTTCCAGCTTCTGTAAAAAGTAACTTAATTACAAACACCTATAAATAATTCCAGCTTCTGTAAAAAGTAACTTAATTACAAACACCTATGCTTAAGTTAATTGGCAAGTCTGTGAAGCTACAAAACCTTGTATTATTAGCTTACCTAATGAGATCTTACACCGTAACAAATCTGTTTTATTTTATCTATTTTAACAGCTTTTGAATAGTCATTGCAAGGGGGCTGGGAATGTAGCTCAGTGGAAGAGTGCTTCCCAAGCATGCAGAAAGCCCTGCACTGTAAAAACCAGGCACGGTGGCACAAGCAGAGAATCTCAGCACTGGGGAACCAGAGGTTAAAATCATCCTAGGCTACAGTACTTTGTCATGCCTGAGCTATATGAGACCCCCTAGTGGACAAGAAAGGAAACGAAGAGAGGGAGGGCAAGGTAAGGGACAGGGTAGGGAAAGAGACAGGGTAGGGGCAGGGGAGGGGAGAGTAATTTATAATCTGTAAGGGTGCTATAAGGCATGAGAATCTTTTCCCTTTAAGAAGAGGGAACAGTGATCAACTGTCTAATATGCTTCTAACAATGACCATGCAGCGAGGCATGAAGACATTGCTATTGCTTCTTTTAGAAAAAGAACATCAAAGCTGTGCAGTGGTGGTGCATGCATTTAATCCCAGTACTCGGGAGGCAGAGGCAGACGGATCTCTGTGAGTTTGAGGCCAGCCTGGTCTACAAAAGCAAGTTCCAGGACAGGCTCCAAAGCTACAGAGAAATCCTGTCTTGAAAAACCAAAAAGAAAAAAGAAAAAAAAATATCAAAAGTTTTCTCTATGCTGAGTCTAAATTCTTTCAAATTCAACTCCAAATTTCAGAAATTCGTAAAGGGCTTATCAACAGCCTTGCAATTCCTCAAAGCTGAGGCCTTCGGAACACGGCATCTTGTGTGCCTGCCTGCTGGCTCTGTGGTCTGCACAGAGAACTATCAGGAGCATCTTTCAGCTTCATTCTCATCAACAAACTTACAGACTCACCTGCTGCTTTATCGCCAGCGGACAACTGACCGGATGCTGCTGTGGGTCCCGATGGCTTGAAGCAATTTATCAGAGACCCCTGCACAGAACACAAAAATGTTTACGTTAAACCGCTAACCATCGTTAAATGGACACGTAAAATGGAACCACAAAGCCATAAACTAAGCAAGCACAAAAACTTGAGTTCAGCTTAATTACCCCAAAAAAGGGAGAAACAACCAATGTTTTAACCTCTGACATCATACTGGAGACACCTGTGCGGCACAAAGATGGCTTCTCAGCGCCTAGGACAGTGACCAGCACAAACGCGGCATTTGGATACTTGGTAGAGGAGTGAGTGGGCAAAGGAGGGGCGGTCCTTGCAACTAGTGAACTCCAACAGAGCGAGCAGGAAGGCAGCACTTCCGTCCTCACCGGTCACGGTGTATGACTTAACAACACACCCTCCAGAAGAACAGAGGCAAAGGGAGGAACAGGGTGGTGCTGGGAACTCCCAATGGGCAGCTATGAAGACACAGCCTCCAACTCTTGTTTCAAGGGCAATCTAAAGCTGCTGTCTCTAAGGCAGACATGAGAGAAACCAGAGCTGCAGGCTAAGACAACCCACACCCAGCACTGACGCTCAACGGTGCAGTGGGAGAAGTCAAGGGCAGAGAACCGGCAGCTACTGACTGGGTGAGCCCCACTAAGTCCCCTGACCTCAGCTGCCTCAAAAAGGACATATCTAAACACCTGTTGTACAAGTCAGTTGCATGAAGTGAGATAATACTGTCAAACAAACAAACAAAAAACCCAAAACTAAACACAAAACAAAAAAATCCCTGCAAACTACATATGGTCTATGGAGACAAGCAGAAAGTCAATGGTCCATGAAGACAGTATCTGGCCTTAACTTATTACTCTTGTTAACCATGTCAAGGCTGGCATGAATTATGGAAAAGAAGTAACAGTCTTTCTGAGATTCACATTCACTGAAATGAAGTCAAGCCATAAAATGATCTTCGGCTACAGAGACAGTGCGCATAGCTGCTAAGGGACACAGCAGTCAGATACCTGCTTAGCTTGGCTGGAGGCCACCGGGGCTAACACTGCATGCGGTGTTTTGGCTGTTGAGTGCGGCACCGAAGGACTGAAAGACAGAAAGCATTTGCTCAGAGACAGGGCTGGGGACAACACGCTCATCCTCGAGCCAGGTCCCTGTTCAACAGATGCAAACTTTGAGGCAGAATACAGACGTCTGAGACCCCAACCAAACTCAATTTGTTAAAGAAATAATTAGCTTTTAAAAGGAAATCTGGTTTTCAATTGTATAAAATTCAAAACAATGCTCTTGTTAGCTTTTTCCTTTCTACAATTCCATGAAACAATTTGCAATCATTTCCAAACAGATGCTGTTCTTACTGGGACAACTGGCACTCTTTGTTCCTGCTTCCCTAGTTTTAGACCATATGGGGAAGTCCCGATTCTCTTTTTCAAAGTCTGAGAAAAGATGTTCAACAGACTCTGTGGGGAACAAACGACCAATCGCACACACAAGGGTGCTGCCGGAGACTGGATGCTTGCAGAGCCGGAGGCAGATTCCACAGCACTGCTGCTCCACTTCCACCATGCATCTTGGCTACTCTATGAACATACACGCAATTTCCAGACACCTCTCGCCAGCTCTAAACACTGTACTCAGGGACCACTGCTTCCCTCCCAGCTAGTGAGAGCATATGAAGAACCCACACAGTGCAATCGCAGACGGAAGTCCTCAGCATTTAGGGGAAGCTTTTCAATGTCATTGTCCTCAACCTAAAGCTACTTAACTGGAATGTATAGCAGCAGTTTTGCAGTTGTGGGATCTGTTTTCTAGAACACTTTTCAGATTTGAGGGAGGAGTAATAACTTTCCATCAAAAATTAATGTGATACCAGGTGGTGGCACACATCTTTAATCCCAGCACTTGGGAGGCAGAAGCAGAAGGACCAATAAGTTCAAGGCCAGCCTGGTCTACAGAGAGTTCTGGGACACAGAAACCTTATCTTGGGGAGAGAAAAAGAAAAAGGAATTTAAAAAGGGAAGATAAGCTCACAGCTCATCAATGAACATCAGCAAATAGCTTTGTCTTTACAGTCCGCCTGGATTCTCTCTGGGAGTAAGAGAGATGCTTCCCTGACTTGATTAGACTGGGGAAGAAAAACAGACTCATTTTCAGCGAAACAGAACCCCCATGATAATTCTGTCAGAACAAACAGTGTCCAAGGCGTTCCACCACAGAGGTCCTCAGGTGCCGTGCATACCAGCGGCTCTGCTTATCTCCAACAGAGAGAAGCACTGTGCTGGGAAGACTGCTGGGTCCCAAGATCCCCAGGTGGATTCAGTCCACATGCTGACAGAAACAGTTTGAACTCAGGGACCCACAAGGGAAATGAACCTCTCTTATGTGAAAACAGAAATGAAGATTGAAAACAGCAATTTATCCAAATCCTGGAAAATATTTATACCCAAAATTTAGTGACAACATGATAAATCATGACAGCTTAGTTGCATGCAGTTACTGTTCTATTTCCTTGTGACTATGACACACGTCTCCTGGGCATCCCGAGTCCCCAAACACAGAGCAGGAGGCACAGCACTAGCACACTATGCCATGTGACACCTCTGTAGAGAAACACTGTTTGGCACGAGTAGACAATAAACCTACCCATAAGCCAGCTTCAAGAAATCTCTACCACAACAAAGAGTTACAGCAAAGAACAGTACACTCTCCAACAAATACACTCAAAGAATGTGTACAAACAAAGACCAAGTGAAAGATGTCAGCAACGAGAAATGTTCATGAGAATATGTGGGAAACTCAGGTGCAGAATTAACATACTCTGCTGTCCAGCAAGAGGACCCTGAAATAGATCTGACATCACTTGTACACTCTGTTCTCAAAAGGAAAAACCGGGCTAGAGAGGCTACGAGCACAAGCAGTTCACGGTCGCCCGCAGCCAATCCCTGGCAATACAGTGCCTTCTTCTGGCCTATACTGGAACCAGGCACACTCATGACGTACACATATAACATGCATGCAAACACCACACACACACACACACACACACACACACACACACGATCTAAAAAAGGAAGCCACTATCACAGGACCATAGCAGAAAACAAAACAGTGAGAACCAGAGTTGTGAGGCATTCCAGTGTCTTGCAGGCCCTTTCTTAGTGGTAAGTGTTCTGTCCACTGCTGGGAAGGGGTCAAAAATAACTCAATTCTTCATGGGGTTGGAGAGATGGCTCAACAGTTAAGAGCACCGGCTGTTCTTTCAGGGGAGCCAGGTTCAATTCCCAGAACCCACATGGCAGCTCACACTATCTGTGACTCCAGTTCCCTGGGATCGACATCTTCATGCCAATACACATAAAGTTATATTTAAAAGGAATCATTCTTTCACCCATTTTAACAGCTTAAATGGCCTAAAACAGAAACACATGTTTTCTTTTAGAGAATTTTAATTATTAGCATATCTTTTAATAAATACTCATATTTGATGGGGCAGAACCAAACTAGATACTACTGAATTATGTAATGAATACTGAAATCTTTGGCATCCATTCGTAAGTGAAGCAAGTAAGTAGAGAGGACAGCTTATCAAAAAAATAAGAAATGACAACCAACCTACAGGGAAAAAGAGAAACTAATAAAAATTACTTTGTATATTTATTGGGCTTTTTAGAAGCAGGGTTTCTCTGTGTAGTCCTGGCTGTCCTAGAACTCATTCAGTAGACCAGGCTGGCCTCAAATTCTGAGATTGGCCCGCCTCTGCCTCCCAAGGGCTGGGACTAAGTGTGAACCACCATGCCTAGCTACTCTCAATCTGGGGTCATGACTCTGCAGGTTGAATGAAGCTTTTACAGGGGTAGCCTACAACCATCAGAAAATATTTACATTACGATTCATTACAGTAATAAAATTAGTTATAAAGTAGCAAGAAAATTAATTTTATGGCTGGGGTCACCACAACACAAGGAACTGTATTAAGGGGGTCACAGCATTAGGAAGGTTGAGAAGCAACCTTGGATTTAAGAATCCAAACCTATTGAGGCATTTCTGAAACTTTGTCTCTGTCTCAGAAGAAACTGCAGTTCCATTGAAGAGACTTTTGTTTGGACAGTGCTTTTTCTTCAGGACATTAGCTGATAGGTGTGTCCCAAGACAGAGACAAACAAGGTAGATCTCTTTGAGCTCAAGACTAGTTAGGGCCACAGTGAGACCCTGTCTCAAAAACCAAACAGATTTTCAAGAGTAAATAAGAAATACATTTGTAACCTCTTTACAACAACGCACCACAGGGTGTGAGCTGGGCAGAAACAGACAGGAGAGGAGAAACGGATCTCTGTGCTAGGTGTGCGCTAAACACGATCACTTGACAGACTACGCTGAGGAAGACTGTATCCTCTACAGCCGAATGGAGTTATCATCAATGAGCCAACAAAAAAGACTAACCAGTACACAAATACTCCAGTAAAGAATGTGAGAGGCTATTAGGAGTTGCCATAAACAAGTCTTTCTTTGCTGTGAATTTAGAAAAAGAAGCTTCAAAACCAGTAACCTCTTCAAGTCAGGAAATCACAAGAACAAATATAAACCAGTCCTGAGTCCAGACGGGAGCAGCACTGCAGTTCAAGCTAAGTCTATGCCACACAAGATGAGAGTCTGTCTCAAAAGAAACCAATCAATGCACAAGACTGATCCAGCCATTTATTTCCGTGAACAAAGACAACAGGAGTGTCAGAAATTCAGGGTTCAGCAACATTCTGAGTTCAAGGTCAACTTGGACCATGAGACTTATGAGAGAGGGGAGCATGGGGACCGGGACAGGGACGAAGACACGGACAGAGGGATGGACGGACGAACGAATGATTATCCTGACACAATAAAAAAAGGTAAACTGCAGATTACTATTTTTTAAAATTTTCAGAAGATTATTTTTACTTATATGTATGTATCTGTGCAGGTACCTTCTGAGGTCAGAAGAGGTTGTCAGATCACAGGCAGTTGTGAGCCATCTCTCCAGCTCCTAGATTAATATTATTCATTAAGATAGATGCAGGAATTCTTAAAATGTCAGCAAACTGATTAGAATCATGTACTTAAAGGGCGATCGGTCAATGGTGTGGCAATAAGCAGAGTGAAGCGGCCATACCTCACACCACTACAGAAGTACACTCAAAAAAGGTTTGAAATCTAAAACATATATGCTAAACCTTAAGACCCTCAAAGGATTAGATGTGTCAATGACATGCAGGGGCACTGAGCTGGGGCTGCAATGAGCACTTGTTGCTGGGTCATGGAACAGTCATGGCCAGTACAGCGGTAGGAGGAGGACTGACTATTGCTGCTGCAGGGTCTGCAGGCCATTACATTTTACAAGCTAGGAAGTACACAGAACCTAAAATGGAAACAGTTTCCTAAAGCCTACCAAAATCTGTCTTCAGTGGTGGGCTCTACAGAGGAAGGTGTGAACCCAAAATGACAAAACAGGAGGCAGTATTAGAACTAGGTGCAAGCCTAGGTGCTTCCCCTAAAGGGAAGATTAGAGACGTTCACTGATGAGTTTGGCTCTTAAAGCACCCAGGCAAGGGGGCGATGACCTCCTTATGCAACAGCCCAAATCAGTGATGTGAAGACTTACTACAAGGTCAAGCTAAAAATAAAGTAAGTACGTGAATCTTAAGTCCATTTGTCTATGTATAAGAACCAATTTTTGGGCTGGGTGGTGGTGGCGCACACCTTTAATCCCAGCGCTCAGGAGGCAGAGGCAGGCAGATCTCTGTGAGTTCGAGGCTAGCCTGGTCTACAAGAGCTATTTCCAGGACAGGCTTCAAAGCTACAGAGAAACCCTGTCTCGAAAAAAAAAAAACCCACCAATTTTTGTAATAAGATGACATAAGAGTTACATTTTATGACCCGTGATTAGGCATTCTGTCTCAAGGGAGGTGGATGACATCCTGAGGATGACACCTGAGGTTGTCCTCTGGCCTCCAAATATACCACAAGCACATTAAAAAGTACTAATCAAGATATTATCTACCAGTGTGGCTTTTTGAGCTGATCCTCCCAGTGGCCCCTTTTGCTCTCTGTCTCCCCTTATTCTAGCTACCTGAGACTTGGCGCCTCAGGAACATGCCAGACACAATCCTACAACAGACGCCCATGACTGGCATCCTGTTGTTCACAATACCTGCTCTTTGACTGTTCAGTTTTCACTCCTAAGCTACCTTCCTGGGGAGGTCTTCCCCAGCCACCATGTTTACAATGATGGGTCTGGTGTGTTTTGGCTAACAACAAATAAATAAAAATCCTATCACTTGCTGGGTGGTGGTAGTGCATGCCTTTAATCCTAGCACTTGGGAGAAGAGGCAGGAGGATCCCTCTGAGTTCCAGGCTAGCCTGGTCCATTGATGAAGGTGCATGACAGCCAGGGCTACACAGAGAAACCCTGCTACAAAAAGCAAAACCAAACAAACAAACAAAAAAATCCTACCAACCGTTGGTGCCCATTTCACTCCACTTCCTGCCAAGACTCTAGCTAGCTATTCTGGCCTTTCAACTGTGACCCGAATATGCTTTGCCCTTGCCAAGGTTGATTTTCACACACTGCAGCATGAATTCTCACTGCCTGCTCTGTCTAGCACCTTCTGGACATTCTTCAAACTGTGGTTACAATATCTTCTTTCTTAACTCTTCCCCAAGCCCAGATCTGCCTGAGCGTCTTGCTTTGTGCCTTCCTAGCACCTGGAACCTCTCTCGCAACCAGCACATGACACTGGAACAAAACTATATAGTTGGTTGTTTGATGACCTCCTTGCGTTGAAGATAAACGTCTTTACTGCCTCCTGCCCCTAACCCCTGGCAGGGCAGCCACGCTCACAACAGATGCTCTGCAGGAAGCTGCAGAAGCACGTGACTAACACTATAGAGTGTGGACAGCTACGGAGTGCTTCAGATAAATAGACAGGAGAACAGCCTTACAACTATACAATATAGTGGAAGGAGATCACTGGAGAGCAGGTAAGCGCAACATTAATATAATTCAGAGACAGCTTCTTACAAGATCCTGAAAATCAGTCATTTCACTACTAACTTCCCCCAGGGGGAAGGTGGTAAATATTATTTTCAATTTAAGAGCTGCTTTTAAGGTTAACAATTATTGGACAAGTAACAGCCTATTTAAAAGGGCCAGTGAGAGGTCAAGCCTGTTGACCTGGGTTTGACCACTGGAAGCCACAGGATGGAAGGAGAAACAGCTCCCACAAGTTGCCTTCTGACACACAGGAACATGAACCTAACTGAAAACCAGTTTAAAGCTAAAAATGAAAATAAAGAATATGTTTTAGGCACTGGGTATACAACTTCAATAACTGTATCAGAGTTCAGCTCCAATGGCCTCGCATTAGGAACAATTATTGCTCCAGCAGAGGGCCTGGGTTCAGTAGTCAGCACCCATGCAGGGTGGCTCACAATTCCAGGAGGGGTCTGACACTCTCTCTGGTCTCCAGACTCCTGCATTAACATAGTGCACATCAGCTGATACAGACACACACACAGAGAAAGAAATAAAGAACAGATCTTTTTTTTTTTGGTTTTTCGAGACAGGGTTTCTCAAAGAACAGATCTTTAAAATCCTCCAACACCGTGGTATTTTTGTTGGAGGAGAGCAGAGTTAGACCCAGCCATCAGAGAGCAGGAGCAGGAGCTAGGAAAGGGAGACTAGCTGAGAGCTGGCAAAGGCGCTTCTCTTCCTCGGTTAGTGGTCAGTGCCTGTATGCCGTGTTTAACACAGCACTCTTGCCTTCTCTAGATGGAATCTGCTCCAGTCCCCACACTCCAGGGCACAGTTCTCTGAGGAGTTCACAGCAACCACAAACACCAGCCTTGAGCCATTCCAAGACAGCAAAGAAGGCAAATTTGGTTTCTTGGCTATTACTTTGACCCTGAAATAATTATAAATCTTTACATCAGGCAGTGTTGGTAAATAGACCAATATGCAAACAACTGAAGTCCAGCAGACATCGAGGCAAGGCCACTCCAAATGAAAATGGAGCCTTGGGTAGCTAGGTCTGTTCCATAGTGGCAATAGAGGGCAGGAGCGTGGTGTAAAAAAACAGGGCCTGTAGTGGCTCCCCTTGCCACTGACTAGCCATGGGCACCAGACACTGGATCATCTAAAGACACTGGTCCCTCCACTCAAGACAAAGGATTTCCAGACAGCACAGGGAGGCTAGTTGCTTTAGAGGGAAGTGCAGAGAATAGAGGGTAAGTGGTGTGCAACACACACACACACACACACACACACACACACACACACACACACACACACAGAGCACACACTGCTGGGCTGGGGCATGGGATTGGCAGGCACCACATACCCTGAGCCCTGGAGAAGACTAAAGCCAAGTGAGCTCTGGCAAGGATCTTGCCTAAAGCAGCATGGAGAAGCAGAAGTTCTGCAGGCACAGTTGCTTTGCTTCTCAAATCCTGTTCCTTCTTGAAAAAGACAAGTTTAATTTAAAAAATTCAAATGCTGGAGAGAGGACGTCAGGGAGGGTACTGTCAATCTCTATATCACCATCATCACACAGTGCTCACTAGGAACTGAAATGTCGGTTCTGGAACCCTGAGAACATTAAAACAAACGGATATATCAAACTTCACACCTGACTTATAGCTTAGTGTACGCCCATGCAACTTTGCCCCCAGCAAAGTATTCATAGATCATAGGCTGTGAGCTGCAGCCGATTCATGGCAAGGTGGAAAGGATAGCACGCTGTGGGATAAACACACAGAAGAGCTGTGACGTACCCCATGGCCACAGAAGGGGCTGAAGGATTACTCTTCAGTTCCTGTACGTTTACCACTTGAGGGACATTCTTCAAAGTTGACTCGGTCAGAGTGCTCACAGCTATGTAAACAGGGAAGAAAGAGAACCACATTAATTCTTGTAAAGGATCAAAAAGTCTATCTCTCTATGAAGGCAATCAACTCAGTAGTGCAGTCAATAGAACACCTGGATGACTCGAATTACCAAAGGCCAAGGAATGGACATCAATGCCACCTAATAAAACATACTGGCATAGAGGGACAATTCCCTGGCCAGTTTTCTGCAGCAAAACCCAGATATCTGCCACAGTTGGCTCATCTTGACAGGGATGGCAACATGTCAGTTCAGGGCTACTGAAAGACTAAATGTACCTTAAAGAGCTATCATGATTTATTTTAGGTATCTTAAGGTTATATTTAATCCTGGCACTTGGGAGTCAGATCTCTGTGAGTTCGAGACTAGCCTTATCTACAGAGAGAGTTCCAGGACAGGCTCCAGTGCTACACAGAGAAATATTTAAACCTGATTTATTGCTGTTTAGCGATTTACTTTTTTAAAAAAAATTACTTATTTTTATTATATGTTCACTGGTATTTTGCCTGTATGTATGTTTGTGTGAAGGTGTCAGATCTTGGAGTTACAGACAGTTGTGAGATGACATGTGGTGCTGGGAATTGAAACTGGGACCTCTGGAAGAGCAGCCAGGGCTCAGCTGCTGAGCCATCTCTCCAGCCCTGCTTTACGTTTTTGAGACAGGGTTTCACTCTGTCCATGCAGATCACATTCACTATACAGCCCAGACTGGCCGTGAACCTGTGACAATCTGTCTACTTCAGCCCCTGAGTGCCAGGATTACAAGTATGAGCCACTATCTGGCTCATAATTCTTTTTTACCTGTATGAATCCACCATGTCTCTTTGAGTCTCCTTAAGTGAAATATTTGGCACTAACAGTTTTCAAAGGTGGCACTCCTCACTCTGGGACTAGGCAACCTTTCCTTGTGGGGGGGTCTTTGTGTTTTAAGGTTCTTCCTTACCATCTCCAGGCAGCTCTGGTGCCAACTGTATGGGCCCGGTGGCAGGAGGAACAGCCTCTTACTGAGAACCAAAGGCTGGCCAAGCTGACAAGAGTGACAACTAGCCCTGAGCCCAGCCCTAGACTGCTAAATCCCGACAAGGTAAGCCCTAACTGGAGACCAGTGATGACACCAGCCTAGCACAGCACATCTGCAAAGGCTGAGTCTGGTATGTGCGGTTTGGCTGACTCTCTCCCATTAGAACACAAGTAAGCACACGACAGCCACCCTCCCGGTGGCTGTGATCTTTAAAATATTGTTCAAGTTAGGGCTAAAGTAGAGAACACCAATCAAAAGTAGTACTTATCAGCATCAAAACCCATCAACTTCCCAAAAAACTAACCTGTCACCTATCCAATACCTTCCCTTCAGAGCAAACAAACCTGAGCTCTCCTCACAGGTATCAAGGCCACCAGGTTATCCTTCTATTCTGAGGAGCAGCCGTCTCTCACTCCAAGGCCCACACCTGTTACCTGGGCAGCTCAGCTACTCTCCTAGGAGCGGTGCTGCAGTCTTTACCTGGCGCCGGATTGGTCATCTGCCGTCTCAGGGCTGCAGCAGCTGCTGCCTGGGACGCTGCAACGGTGTGGGAAGGACCTGGTGCACCATGCTTAACCGTTTTGGTTGCCAGCATTGTGCTATCAGCTCCCTGGGGAATAACTTTGTTGGCTGATGTAGAGACTGAGGGGAAGAGAAAATTTATCAGAAAAATGTGGTCAGCAAAGGGAACACAGAAAAGTTAAAATGGTAAATTCTGTTAGGCTGTAGGGAAAATGCTAAAATTAAAAATTCTTAAGTACAAGAGAGTATTTAGAGCAATAAAGAGCTTGGTTTCTTGTAAAGCAGATTTGTTCCAGTACTGTGTCTCTGCTAGAGGTCACCATGACACAAAGCCCTGACACAGCCCTGCAGCAGTGAGCACACGAGACAGACGGCCTCAGGGAGTAACCACAACACGGATATGTAGCTCATGGTCACAGTTTTAACCGCCGACTTACTTGGGGAGCTCATCGCAGCAGGTGAGGAGCTATGAATCAGGGGAGGCTTAGCAAAAGGCACTGCCTGGGGCAGCAGACTGGGTTGTATAGAAGGTGTGCGGACCACAGGGGCATGCCGATGGACCTGGACCACAGCTTCCTCCTCTTTGCAAGGTGACCGGACATCTTCTCCCTCCAGAGGCTGAGAGATGGATGACGTGGAGCTGGCTTCATCTAAGTCTTCATAGTACCTCTGAGACAGGAAGGCTGACCGAGACAGGCTGGCTGCAGAATCCCCACCCCAGAAAGAACGTGAGACAAAGCGAACCCAAAAGTTGTCATTCACTGCCAAGAAAGACACACTCAACTTGTAAAGAAGATGTTCTGCGGTCTTTGTAAGCTAAGCCTAAGTCAGGGACAGCCTGCCAGACAAAAGACTGAAAACAAATCAGCGCTGGTGGAAGAGCCAGAGACTGAGCTCTCCCAGCAGAAAACGGTGTCACCACTGCTGCCCAACAGTAACCTCACAACACCGCAACAGGCTGTCGGAGTGGGAATGGCTCAGTCTGAGTGTCTCAAACACACTGAAATGAGCCTGGTGATTTCAACATGGAACTTAACCATGGTCTTCTCTGCTCCTCCTTCTTTATACTTCTTTATACGTCTACCTTGAACTTCTGAATGTGTGCTAGCACTGTACACTGGAAAAACAAAACACAGCCCCGTTCCTTCCCAAGGTATTAAAGCAGCATTCTTCCGCCACTGCTTGTCTGTCTCGTAGGCAGACCATGCTACAAGATCTTAATGTCTCAGCATACGTGTGACAACACAGATGCAAGTAGAAACCGGGCCACACGCCAGGGCGCTGCTGCCCACTAGCCACTGGGGCTGTTTAAGGAAGTTAAGTACAGCTGTGTTTGGTGGGGCACGCCTTTAATTGTAGCACTTGGGAGGTAGAGGCAGGTGGATCTCTGTGAGATCAAGGACAATTTGGCCTACATAGTTCTAGGTCAGCCAGAACTATGTAGACTCAGTCTCAAGTAAATATATAATTAATTAATCAAGTGTAAAGAAACAGAAAGTTCTGTTTCTCAGATGCACATTTCAAGGTTACACTTCTAAGGTCTCCATGGGCAACAGACTCTAAGCTGGCTCATGCCGTCATTAAGTGTGTTGTGGAGGCCACTCACAAACTCCATCTGAGCATATGATGTCAAAATCTGAAATGTCTAAGTTTATTTTCTACAACGACTTGGTATCGTTATTTTTTAATGTCAAGAATTTATCTCTGACCAAAAGTTGTCCAGTGGGGCTCTGGGGAAGCCAACTGAATTAATGTATCTGTGAAATATGGCAGAGCTGTTATTTTCATGGTCTTTGTTACATTTAACAGTGTTACCTTGTCAAGATATATATTTATATAATCAAAAGTGACCAAGAAATTAAAGCTTATTCTTAAAATCTGAGGAACACCAACAGAGGAACAAGTACCTCATCCTGCAGCTCCAAGGAACTGTGACCTCAAAATGCTTGGAAGTATATCTTCACAATTCCCACAGAGCACCAGCCAAGGCTGTGAGTCCAGCCTCTGTCCAAGCAGAGGAGCTGGCTGAGTCAATGCTCTTAACTGCTGAGTCATCTCTCCAGCCCCCATGCTGTTTCTTAACTTCAGCAGAGGTTAGACATTTCTTTTTATTTTGTATATTTTTTGTGTATTACAATTTAAAAATTTTTTAAAAAAAATCTAAGTAACTGGATGGTGGTAGTGTACATCTTTAATTTCAGCACTTGGATTGGAGAGTCTGAGGCCAGCCTGGTCTACAAAGCTAGTTTCTAGGACAGCAGGGCTACACAGAGAAACCCTATCTCAAAACAAAACAAAACAAAACAAAAAAGTTTATGTAAACTGTGGGTGGTGGCAATGCCTGGAACCCTAGCATTCAGGAGAGAGAGAAGCGTTCAGCCACTATTCATAAGGAACACTGTTCAGATTGCCACCCTCCACTGCAGAGTTGAAAGCCAGTCTGGACTGCATGAGACCTTATGTCTAAAACAAACAAAGCCCCCATGTCCTGAGTTATCCTCCCCAGCATGTGCGTTATTACTAAACAAGTATACTGTGCAGCTGCAGTAATGTTTATGCTCCTTATTCACACCATGAGTGGTCAGACCTTGCTATCTAGAAACATTTATCACTATCTAGAAACATTTCATCACTATCTTATCACTATCTAGAAACATTTGCTAAACAGTTACATAAACCTCACGTCTAAGGACCCAATCAGATTTAAGAGTAAAGGTGCTTTGACGACAGACGGGACTACCAAGATTGAATACAGGTGTGATGCTTTCTAATACAAGGTGTGCACTGCAGTCAGCATCAGCCACATGTGCAGAGCACAAAGAGGAAAAAGTTGCCAAGAAGTTTGATTATGGTGACGCTAGCTACAGATAACAGGCATTGGTGCCTGTCCTGGCTGCTTTTGTTTTTTTTTTTTCTTCTTCTTCTGTCAACTTGACATAAGCAAGAATTCTAAGTGAAGAAGGACTCTCAATTGAGAAAACTGAGAAAGGATTGGCCCGCAGGCAAGTCTGTGGGACATTTGCTTGGTGGATGATTGACACAGGAGGGCCCAACTGACTGCTGCCACCCACCTGCTGACAGTACTGAGTGCTCTAAGAAAGCAGACTGAACAAGACACAAGGAGCAAGCCAGGCTGCACCAAGCCTCCATGGCCTCTGCATCAGTTCCTGCCTCCAGAGTCCTACCTTGAGTCCCTGTGTCCTGACTTCCCCACATGATAGACCACAAGATGACACAAGATGAAATAAACCCTTTCCTAAGTTGACTTTGGTTGTGGTGCTTTTTTTCCACAGAAATATAAATTCTAACTAAGACAGTACCACAGACCCAGAAGGTACAAGTGGAATAGTTTGGCAAAGTCTTAGAATGTGAGGAGCAGCAACAGAAATGGTGGCCTAACAGAGCTAGGGAGATGGACCAGTGGCCAACAGTACATGCTGTGTAAACAAGAGGTCCTAAATTAAAATCCCCTGCACCTATCTAAAAAGCAGGCATGGCTGTGGTGACCTAAAACCCTGTCACTAGAAGGGAGGCAAAGACAGAAGGATCAATGGAGTTGCCTAACTCCAGTTCAGAGACCCCCATATCTCAAGGGAGTGAGAGAGAGCGACAGAGAAGAACACCGACACCCTCCGACTGCGCTCGCACGGCATTCTGAGTGCATGACATGTGCTTACATTTTTCTTCCCCACAAAAAACAGCCTGAGCACATGTGACCAAAAAAAAGTGTCTGGTGGAATCTTCTGTAGGCAGAAGACTTAAGAAGCAGCTCCAAGGTGGGTGTGGTGGTGCACGCCTTTTAATTCCAGCACTGGGAGGCAGAGACAGGCAGATCTCTGTGAGTCTGAGGCCAGCCTGGGCTGTTATATAGAAAAACTATCTAAGGTAAGGGGGTAGGGATGGGGGAGAAGCAGCAGCTCCAAGAGAAATGACTGAAACACAGTTTGGAGAACACATTGTGCTGGAGGCCATACACAGTGCTCAAAATCACCATGGCAATGGCACAATGGAATCTCAGCTTTGGAAAACTAAACAATTTGAGTTTCAGGCTAGTCTAAGCTACATGAGACCCTATTTAAAAAAAGGAGGAGGAGAAAGAAGAAAAAGGAGGAGAGGAAGAAGAAAAAAGAAGGAAGAAGAAGGAAAGAAAAGAAAAAGGAAAAAACATTAAGGCATAGGATGTAGTTCCACAGTTTTAGTAGAGATCCCTGCCATGTGCTAGATTCAAAAAAATTAAGGAATTTTAGATAAAAAATTAAAAGAACCCTTCATCTCTTATATTGTTGCTTTTCAGCAAGTTTTTAAGAAATCTATTATTTATTTACTGTGGTGTGTGTATATGTGTGTGTGTGTCACAATGCGCATGAAGAGGTCAGTTTTCTCCTGTCTCTGTGAGTCCTAGAGACTGAACTCAGGTCTCCAGGCCTGGCAGAAATCATAAGCCTTTACTCACTGGGCCACTCCCCAGTCCCTTAGCAAGTATTTAAATCATTACTGCCTACCCTATAGATTTTCCTTAAGACTTTTCTCAAGTGTAATGTTCCTAAAAACCTATATAAGGTGAGGCTCCAACTCAGCCCACCCCATGTCATTCTGAATCATTATCATATCACCTGGGGACTGACTATATCAAAGTCCAAAGAATCACCGAGTTGTTTTATCCAAAATATCTGAACTTCTTCTTAGTCCAGTATTTAGCCTGACAGTCAATTCTGGGAACATTTTCCTGATCTTCTAGTCAGCCTGCCCTCGCACTCCACAGCTAACCCTGACAGCTTCAGGACCTGTTCTCCTTACCTGGAGCAGTGGACCTCACTGGTGGGGTCTTCCTTTTGGCCAAGAAGTTCCTCAGTTGGGCCTGTTTCGCAGGGGACAGTTTAGCTGTAAGAAATTATCAACCCATAAATGCTAAGATTTAGCTTTAAAAGCCAGGTCAGATCACAGACTAAGCTGGGAGGCTGGAAGGGAGCATTTACCTGGCACTCTGGCAGAGGGCTTGGTGTGAGATTCAATGGTAGTTTTTAGGAGGCTTTCAAGATCACTGTCAAAACTGAAACAGGGCAGTGTTACACCCAAACTAAGCACAAGAAGCCGAGGCTATGTGGTATACACTCTTCTCAGAATCTAACCCAAGAGATTAGAGAATATTCACTAGAGAAACAGCTGCCCAACAACACACAGGAGGAAAGCTAACAACCTCAGCACCACATTCTCCCACACTGAGCCTAAAACTGGTGCCTTAGCAAAAATTTCATAGGCCTAAAGCAGAAACAACACTGTCAGGGTAAGTTTGGGACAAACTGGCTAGCTGCAAGGATCCACACAGCTCCACATTACAGCAGAGCAGCAAACCTGGACTTCTGAAGGGAGTGAGAAATAAAATATTAGCTCTTGGCCATCAAACTGCCCCAGTGTTACTATGGAATTAGCTGTGGCCTGGTGAGCACTCCATGCGTTACCAACTTAAGCCCACACCCTGGAGGCAGGCACTGTCACCTCTACTTTCACGCAAAGAAATGAGAGGTCAAAGGGGTTGTAGAACCCGACTAGGACCACGGCCAACAGACTGCAACTGTTTCCAATGCATGCCTCACACGACTAGGACCACGGCCAACAGACTGCAACTGTTTCCAATGCATGCTTCACACGCTCGTGAGCCCTCTGAGCAGCTCGCCCGGCACACCTGTGAGTGCTGCTCTGCGTGGAAAGCGTTGAGGGCAGGTTCCATGGAGACGTGTGGTTATAGAGACGGAGCTGCTGCAGACTGTCCACCAGGTGATTCAACCTCTTCCTCTGCTGGTTGATGATTTCCCGGTTGTTGGCTAGCGTGTTGAAAAGCGTCTCTCGCTCTGGCACAAGCAGGCGCCTGGTGGCAATAAGGAAAAGAATTAGATACAAATGGCTCCCTTCTATACCACAACACATGAGGCTACAATTCTAACAGGGAAAATAATAAAATGGAGAACAACCAGCAGACAAGAAACATCAAGAAATATGAAGAAAAGGGCACAAGAATCTCATGAGGGAGGGAATGAGGGGGCCATTGCAGGACGCAGTACAAACTGGGCAAAGCTGAAGGTATGGGGAAAAAACACAGTGGAAGGGAAACAGAAACCAACAGCACGGGCAAACCCCTGTAGCTGTCCATTTGGACCCGAGGTTTTCTGTACATAAATTACACTCAATAAGGAAATAAACAAGGTTCACAGCAAGTGTCGTTTAGACTGCTGATGGAGACAGTACAGGTACTGGCAGCTGAGAGATCATTTCCCCAGAGAATGGATGGTTACTGCTGGGTAGCAGGTCTAAGGTCAGAGAGACACAGGTCTAGATTCTTTAAGCATTAGTAAAAATGTTTCTACTGACTTGATTAAAAAATAAATGGTGGTCCTGGTTTCTTTGATATTGCCTGTCTGGCTGGCTATCACCACATAACTGACTACAAAATGAAAGCTACTGATGCAGAAACTTCCAGCTGGCTTCAGTTCCTTTTCTCAAAACCACTAAGAAGTACAAGGCAGCCGAGTGAGTGATGGAACACAATTTTCCAGGACTTTCTAGTTGGTATAAGGTAAGATTTAGAGAAGGGCTGAAAACAGAGACGTGCCAAGAAATAGAAACCATGGCCAGAACCTGAACTCTGCAGAAAGGGAACTGAGCAGTGCAGTAAGTAGGCACTGCACGGGTAAAGAGAGCTGGCTTCTGTTAGTGTGTGCAGTTCTGGAAAGCCTACTTTTGCTGTGGTTTCATGTTTGTTCTAGAATTCAGACCTCTACCTGCCTCTGCTTCCTGAGTGCTCTTAACCCCTGAGCCATCTCTCCAGCCCCCTTGCCAAATCCTTCTAACTAGTCACACTGATTAGAATGCTTTTCCTCAAAGGCACGTGTGTTTGTGTGTGTCAGGACCAGAATGTATTTATGAGCGCCATGGACACAGAGAGCTAGTGAAAGGAAGGAGGTCAGACTCCCTGAAACTGGAGTTACAGGCTGCTATACGGTACCCAGTGTAGGTGCTGGAAACTGAACTCAGGTCCTCCAGAGGAGCAGCCGGCACTCCTAGCCACTGCACCATCCTCTCCAGCCCTAAGGGGCGTTCTCTTAATCAAAGGCTGCGAGAGTGAGTGGGAGTCCACCCACAGATCTGCTCCTTCTTCCCTACACTTGTGCTTCCTACTGAAATCATCTGAAATGTTTTTAATTATTTTATACATTTGATACAAGATTAAAAGCATTTAATGCAATTTCTTTTCTTCTTGTTCTTTTTTTTTTCCAAGACAGAGTTTCTCTGTGTAGCTTTGGAACTCGCTCTGTAGACTAGACAACCTCCAATTCACAGAGATCCGCCTGCCTCTGCCTCCCAAGTGCTGGGATTAAAGACATGTGCCACCACCACCTGGCCATTTAATATAATTTCTTGAGAACATGTTATTCAGTGACTACACAGTATTTTCATTTCTTTGTCTGTTTTTGGAACTCATTCTGTAGACCAGGCTGGCCTTGAACTCAGACATCCACTTGCCTCTGCCTCCCCAGTGGTGGAATTAAATGCGTGGGCTTGTGCCCATGACTACACAGTATTTTACACCTTCTTGATGCTTGAGTTTTTCTGTGATGCTTGGGACTGAACATACTGTATACAAACATTCAAGTCAACTTCTTTATTACTGAGCTACATCCTCAGCCCTAATGAAATTCAAATCCTTATCATTCTGAATTATGATGTGACGTCACTGGTTTACATAAATCACCACCGCCATCATTTTGCAGTTTTGTAATCAAACTTTCAGAAGTGAGATGAGTAAGGGAGAGGAAGCACATCCGCGAGCTCTCGCCTGTGCTCCTACAAACAGCAGGGCAGCGGCACATCTCACTGACCTCTGTCTCTTCTTCTGTTCCAGATGCCGATCCCACTCTAAATCTAGAACATCATTCACATCCTGGACAGCAAATTTCACATACTGATGAAGGCGGCGAATTTCCTACAAGAAAAAAATTAAAAATTAATGACTCATTTTTCTGGTAGCTGGAAAGAAAGCTGTATTAAAGTAATAAAAATAATTATGAAATATTTCTATATTGAGAACTGTATGAACAAGGAAAGCACTAGGTTTTACTATAGCCATTAACTACAAGCCATTTAACAAAATGAAAAATGGAAATTCCATTTCTACAGTAGCATAAGAGAGAAGGAAGAGAAAGGGAAAGAGAACGGGTGTGGCAGCCGCAGGCCCTGGGAAGGGTGGGGCAGGATGGGATGCCCTGTGCACTCCTCACTGGGCGCCCGTTTAGTCCTTTCCCATTATGAAATGAACTGTAAACAGACAGATGACCTGACAACTGGTGCTGAAAAGAACGGACCCTAGACTAGACATTCACAGCACAGAGCACATGGACCACCTCACGCTGGAGGGGCGTGTCTCCACCAGCACCAGCGTGTCGTACCAGCTGGATGGGACAGTTAACCTTCACGGCTACATAATCCGACACAAAAATTAAAACAGAGCCGAAGCATTCAATCGAGTAAGTGTACAGACACTGAGCAGCTCCCAGCAGACCTGAATTTGCTGAAATGCATTTCACACATGTTCTTGGATATAAGCATTATGTCTCAACTGCAAACAGAGAATGTCATCTAGAAAGAGCCAGGGAGGCCACAGGAGTCCCAAAGGCACCTGATGACTACAGGAGGCTTTCCGTTACCCGGCTCAGCCCTGACCTCAGGTCCATACTAGCCGATGCCCTCTCCTCCACCTAGGTGGAGCTACAAAACTCAACACTTTCAAGGCCTGCTGCAAACACTTCTCGGTGGCTTCCCTGCTCTCTCACCTGTGGCCCCATGGCAACATACAACACATGAAAATTCTATGTCCAAAGCCGGGCAGTGGTGGCGCACGCCTTTAATCCCAGCACTCGGGAGGCAGAGGCAGGCGGATCTCTGTGAGTTCGAGACCAGCCTGGTCTACAAGAGCTAGTTCCAGGACAGGCTCTAAAGCCACAGAGAAACCCTGTCTCGAAAAACAAAAAAAAAAAAAAAAAAAAAAAAAGAAATTCTATGTCCATCTTCCTGACTGTCCCTTACCCAGCTTCAGGAACTACATGCAGTAGCACAGTGGCTGAGAGCATGGGCGTAAGCTTTACTAGTTATAAAGCCTGATAGTCGCAGCAAAGCTGCACACCCTTGCTTTGTATGTAGTTCAGTGTCCTGCCATTATCTATTCAGTGCAATGAAAGAAGAGAATTTTTTCTTTCTCTGTGTGAAAGCTGAATGCTTTCCACTTGGCCAGGCAACTGGGGCAGAGGTGAAAGGCTTGTGTGAGGACCGGAGGGGGAGCGCCTACACTGGGGCTGCAGCCTGACAACAGTCCTGCAGGAACACCCTGCCCTGACCCCAGGAAGTCACCTTGATAAGAAGCCATTCTCTCACCTGCCAGGTATAGGAGGTCTCCAGGCATGGGACAGAAACTATGAAAAGGAGCCAGGTGCTGGTGGTTCACACCTTTAATCCCAGCACTCAGGAGGCAGGGGCAGGTGGATCTCTGTGAGTTCGAGTCCAGCCTGGACTAGAGAGAGTTCCAGGACAACCAAAGATAAACAGAGAAACCTTGTCTTGAAAACCACTAGGGCCAGAGGCCTGAGGCTTCAGTCCTTGTACAAGAGGACTCAACACATTCACAGACCAACGTCTAAGGGGAGAAGGATCAGGGCCAACCACACTGTCCCTCTGGGATTCTGTGAGTGGGAGGGAAAGATGACCCAAGACACTGAAGCAAACAAAATCCAACCAGCTAAAGCAAAGACGAAGGCTAAGATTGAACAAGAAATGTACCTCTGCTAGAGCACAGCAGATGACAGAGCCCCAAAGGGCTATCTCCCTAGCCAGCATGAGCTCAGGGCACAGCCCTCATATTGAGAGCAACTGCAGCCTGTGTGTGCTTTCTGTGTCTTTGAGAAGGTCTTTGTTTAGTAGCCCAGGTTGGCCTAAAACTCACCATCCTCCTTCTTCTGTCCCCTGAGTGTGAGATAAATGCCACTATACAGGGTAACCAGCTGGTTCTGTAGACTGGAAATGATATCTAAAAAATACCCACCAGACCACCTTATAGACTGCCACTGAATATTATACATGATTTGATTTATGTATTCCTATATTGACTTTAAAGTTCAAGACTTACAGAAGTTTATCTTAAAGTTAAATTGTGAAAGATAAATTAAAATTAAAAATAAAAATGTACCATTTCCTTTACTACAAGTAAGTTTATGGCAAGGTGGCAGTGGTGGCACAGTTCTTTAATCCCAGCACTCGGGAGGCAGAGGCAGGCGGATCTCTTTGAGTTCGAGGCCAGCCAGGGCTACACAGAGAAACCTGTTTTGCAAAACCAAAACAAACACAAGTAAGTGTCTCGAAAAGCACAGAAAGTTATGAGCAGAAAATGAGCAGCTTGCTAAAGAGACATCACCCACACCTCAGAAGCAGCCACGGTACCAAGTGCCCTGCTGCTGGTCCTTTTCTCAGTAGCTGTAAGGGCATCGCCTACCTGGAGCTGAGCTTCACTCTTGGGATCCAGCGGTCTTTTATAGAGCAGGTGCAGATACCCAGAATCATGGTTTCTTCCGTTCTGCTCTCTGGCTTCCTCGACGCCAGCGAAGCCCTCTAGTAGAGTTGTTTTCAGGGTGCTTATGTCTCCGTGCAGAGACTAGAAAAGGCAGAGATGCATGGAGTCAACTGCCGTGGTGCCAAAAGCAAAATTGTGGAGGCCCAGAGGGCGGAGGCTCTCACTATTTTAGCTACCTTAAAAAGTTTGTTTTCCATGCACAAAACAAATTTTTTCCTACAGCTTCTTTTTGTTTGTTTTGTCTGGGGGGGTGTAAAAAATGTTATATCATGTTTCTTGCTTCAGTGACTATAGGACACACTAAAAATCCTAAACTCTGAAAAAAAATCATTGCTTAGAAAGGTAGTCATTTAAATTTTTTTTTTAATTTTTAAATTTTGTATGTACAAGCATTTGCTTTGTGTGCCACATTCAGTGCCTGGTGCCCAAAGAGGTCAGAAGAGGTGTCAGATGCTCTAAGACTGGAGTTACCATGTGGGTGTTGGGAATCGAACTCAGGTCCTCTGGAGGAGCAGCCAAGCCTCACCTACGGAGCTATTTCTTTAGGTCCTAATGTTTTTGTTTTTGAATTATCCTTCTCCTGTTTTTAAAAGAACAGTTTCTAGTAACTGACAATGTGGAAACTAAGAAGAGCAGAAGACTGGAGAACATGAAAATGGTCTGACAATATCATTTACTAAACAGGGGCTGTCAGAAACTCACTTGCCTTTTTAAGCCTCTTATGGAGAGGGTCACAATATGGCCCCAGCATTAAAGCTGCGAGGAGTTCATGAGATGGTCTTGGTATAGCACAGTGCCTGACGGAGCATGCAGTTGGTTTTCCCCATCATGCAGTGACCAGAGTAACAGGAAACAGTGCTTTAAGCAGCAAATCTTTGACATTTGTACTGTACATGCTCCAAAAAGTCTTAACTCAATGCCAGAAAAGAAACACTTGAATGTGTACTTAAACAGCTACAACCAACTTTAGTGGAGTGCCTAGTATGAGCTAGGAGGTAGAAACTATGATCTCATTTTACACAGGACACTGACAGACAGCTAGGATAGCTTTAAGCCTCAGTTCTGACAGTCCTGAATTCAGGGTTTTGCAGGTAAAACGCCACCAGCAGTAATGATGGTCCTCAGAGAACACTGGTTCATACTAGTGTTCTGGACCAACAATTTCTAAAAGCCCCTTTGTACTCAGGAAAGACATCCATTGATACAAACCTCTGTGGCCTCTCTAATCTCAAAGAGGAAGGCATGCAAGTCATCTGACTCTGTCCGCAGCATCTTCATCTCCTCTGGGGTGCCAACCTGGAAGCAAGCTTTGGAGGTCCGGGCCTTTAGTTCCTCTAGCTCTTTCTGGAAGTGTGCAATCTGCGAGAACCATGAGCAAAGAGACAACCTGTTCTGTGATTTCAAAACAAACCTCTACAGGGGCCACACCAGGCCCTGATGTTAGAAGAATGGCCATGCAGCTGACTGCACTTAAGGCCACTACAGTCTCACTGTCAGAGCTACTCAAGAAAATAACACAAGCAACAAGCTTACCTCCTCTCCGATTCCAGCCATCACAGGGTCTGAATCTTTCCACTGATGACCCTGCTTCTCTGTGACAGGAGGCTGGAGGGACTTGGCCTGCAATAGAAGGAAAAGGCTTCGAGACAGGCTCCACACTGGAGCTCTAGCTTCTAGCAACAGTCCCATCGGGCTGCCACGGTGAGCATCCTACACCTCGGCTCACTGCTCTTGAACCTCCGTTTTGTCTGGACATATTCTCTATGGGGAAAATCGTGAGCCAATTATGATAACATCACTCAGGGAACTTGCTCAGGAACGAGATGGACAGTAAGTAAACCTGCTAACCACTTCTGCTGCTGAGTAACAGGGAAACCTGAAGAGAATGAGGCAGTGAGATAGCCAAACAGTTCTCCTGCAGGGCTGCCATCTGACCGGGAACATGGTGTGAGAGAGAAGGCTATAGACAGAGCTCATAAACACCTTCCAGGCAGCAGAGCAAGCACACGGAACTAATGGAGGAAAGACTCTGGTATATCCAGGTGCGAGAGTCATGTGGGCTTCAAGAAGCTAAGCGGAGCTGGGTAGTGGTCTTGCACACCTTTACTCACAGCACGTGGCATGCAGGTATCCGGGTTCGAGGCCAGTCAGAGCTACACAGAGTTCCAGGACATCCAGGGTTACACAAAGAAGCCCTGTCTCAAAAAAACAAAACCCAAAACCAAACCAAACCAACTAACAACAACAACAAAAAAAAAAAAAAAAAAAAAAAAAGGGAGGGAGGGAGGGAGGGAGGAAGTGTTAGGAGCAGTGAGACCCCCAGATCCTGAATTTCTTGTAATCCCCTGATCTGAGTGCCTACAGCTGCTCTGAGCACGAGACCTTCAGGAGTTCCTGATGACAGGAGAGTGGATTCTGGTGGGTTTGGCTGGGGCGTGGCTATCTCTATATAATCTGCCCCTGAACACAATAAAGGGGGCATTCTTGGGGAATTTAAGGATGACCCGTGTCTCTGTCTGCATGTGTCTGTATATTTTAACCTCAAGCACCTTGCCCGAAACTCGCGAACTGGGTAAAAGCGCATCAAATGCAGACACGGGGGCACGGTGCGCGGCAATTGGAAGTCTCCACCGAGATCCCGGCAATTGGAGGTGCCAGCCAAGATATTGGGAACGCTGAGAGGTGGCCCTCAGAAGGTGAGGGTGGATTGGGGTATATGGTTAATCCTGACGTCCTTTGCTCGGTTTGGCAGCAAAGCAAAGTCCAACTGCAAAAGAGGGGTAAACGAACAGGGTTGTCCCGGGTCGGAGGGGACTATGTATTGGGGAAAGATAGAAAGAATGTATATAGCTTAAAAAGATAAAATGTGTACAGATGTATGATATGTTGATTGTGTTGTCTTTTGTGTTCTGGACTGGAGAAAGACATTTGATTCTAGGAACTGCTAAGAAAGGTATCTTGACTTTAAAATATGGGCTTAAGAATTTGATGTTTTGGAAAGGAGGTTCTGTTTTTGTCTCCACAGACGATGAGAGCCTAAGGATTTATTTGATATTCATGTGGTTTGAATGCCCAGACCTCCTGAAATATTGCAGTGGAGTGTGAGCAGCAGCGGCTCCAGGCGGCCAGTGCCGAGGGGCTGCGACGCGTGCAAACCCCGGGACCTGCCTCGAGGACCAATGAGGCAAGAACACTAGGCCCACGCTAGGCCCGCTTCCAGTGTGGGCCTCAGGGCGCAGAAGCGCAGGACGACCACGACCCACGTCTAAGCGCAACTGGAAAATGGCAGTGAATTGCAGTAAATACCCCCAAGAATGCAGCGTCCCAACTCAGCAGGAAGTAGCCAGACGGATTGACAACGCCCAAATTCCCTAAGTGGGGCCCCTTCAGTGGTTGCAGAGCAGCAAGCCTGCTTCCTTGAGTTCTGCTCCACTTCATGCACCAGCTTGGACCCAGAACGAATGCAGCTGGGGCTAGAAGGCAGCTGGAGCAGAGCTTTGCTAGGTGGCTGTGGTGGAAGGCACATTGCCTCAGCTCACTCGGTACCTAGCCTGGCGGATGCTACAGCAGTGCCCGAAGTACATGTTACCTGGAGATACTGACCCCTCATCTTCCCCTGCCCCGAATACTTAGGATCAGACACTGTTTTATAAAAAATTTAGGGGGGAGATGATGGGAGCAGTGAGACCCCAGATCCTGTATTTCTTGTAATCCCCTGATCTGAGTGCCTACAGCTGCTCTGAGCACGAGACCTTCAGGAGTTCCTGATGACAGGAGAGTGGTTTCTGGTGGGTTTGGCTGGGGCGTGGCTAGCTCTATATAATCTGCCCCTGAACACAATAAAGGGGGTATTCTTGGGGAATTCAAGGATGACCCGTGTCTCTGTCTGTGTGTGTCTGTGTATTTTAACCTCCTGCCCCTTGCCTGAAGCTCGGTAACTGGGTAAAAGCTCATGGAATGCAAACACAGGGCCGCAGTGCGCGGCAGGAAGGAAGAAGACACAGCTAGGTGCTGATGAGCAGGGCAGAAAGGAAGAATAGAGATAGAATCAGAGCAGCAAGTAGTACAAGTGTCTAAGGACACACCAATGAGTTCAGATTCTACTGTAGGCATGTTGGTAAGCTACTACTGGTGTTTAAGAAGTGTTTGAATGAAATTTATCATTTTAAAACAACCATCTTGCTACTCAAAGGACAGGAATGACAGCAAGAGAAAAAAGCCAAAAAGGGTACAGCAGTCAGGACAGCAACAGGCAAGAGACAGCCAAAGCCTAACCCAAGATGTGTATGACATACGAGGATATATGCCACAGAAGCTGACCTAGAAGGGGAAGAAGCACTACCAATGAAGAAAGGAGACCCGAGCGCTTTCGCTTCTGTGCTTGTGCAAAGCCCTGCTTTGTCAGTGCTGCTAATGGAGGTGGAAAAGCTTCTCAGAAGGAGCAAGGGCTGGACAAGAACTGCTAAAATCTGCTGTGCCCTGACACTGCTTCAGACTGCACAAGCAGTCAGCAAACAGCCACCAACACCCACGTGCAGGGCACTGTACTACAAGCTAGTGCAGTGCAGGTGTGTGTGAGGATGGTAGGCACAGCAGAAGGCATGACTGTTGCTCCTGGAATACTCAAGTGGGAAACTGACAGATGTTAGAGCCACACAAGCAAGCTCAAGTGATGGCCACTGACTTAAATACAAGTATCAGAGCTGTAAACAGCATAGGAAAACCTTTCTGAATAAGAAACAGGAAATGATTCCTAAAACAAGACATGAGAGCCTGGGGAGATGGCTCAGCAGGTAAGCATGAGAAACCCTTATAAAAACTGGGTGTGACCAAAGGTACATATAGCCCCACAGAAGAGGGGGCATCCTGGCTGTCCACCTAGGTTCAGGTTCAGTGACAGACCCTGGAGCAGGGAAATAAGGTAGCAAGTGATAGAGCAGGACACAAGGTTTTCCTGGCCTCCTCACACTCATGTGCACATACACTACACACCCCTAATAAATGTGAGTTTGAAAAGCACATAAGAACTAGGGTGTGTTAGAGCACAATGGTAGTATGCCTAGCTAGTTCAATCCCCAGGGCTGTGAAATAAAGGAAAAAATAAAAACATGTTCTGTTATACTAAAGATCTTGTATCCATAGGTGATACAAAAGAGGATATACTGTAGCTGCTTTGCTGTGTGTTTCTGTCTTTCCAAACTAAGTACGATACAGATCATAAGATGCATGCTGAGCATGCACAAGGCCCTAGAGTCAATCCCACGCACACGATCCATCAGCTAAGACAGACCATCCATCCTAGTTAGCGTCAACTGTCATGACAGACTAGGAGTCACCTGAGAGGGAAGCCCTGACTGCAGAACTCTCTACATCAGGCTGCCCTGTGAACATGTCTGTGGGGATTGTCGGGTGCAGGAGGGCCCAGCCTCCTATGGGCAGTAGTAGTCATATGCAGGTAGTTATGAATTGTGTAAGAAAACTGAGTCAAGCCAGGGTGAGAGCCAGTCAACAAGTAGTAGCCTCCATGTTTCCTACTGTTCTTTTTCTGTCTGTGAAGTGAGTTCCTTGGTCAGAGGCACCACCTGCTATGTGGAACAGTAAGTGTGCCTACCTTGATTCCCTCAACAATGGACTGACCTTGAGGGGGAAGCATAATAAACCCATTCCTCCCCTATGATAGTAGTTTGTTGTTGTTTTGCTTTTTTGTTATAGTTTTTCGAGACAGGGTTTCTCTGTAGCTTTAGAACCTGTCCTGGAACTAGCTCTTGTAGACCAGGCTGGCCTCGAACTCACAGAGATCCGCCTGCCTCTGCCTCCCAAGTGCTGGGATTAAAGGCGTGCACCACCACCAGCTGGTACTTTTGGTGAGTGTTTTATCACAGCAGCAGAAATCAAACTAGGACACCATCCAACGAAAAAGATTAAGAACATTAAGAGACTACATACAAGATAATATCCAGATGGCTAAAATTGATATGAAATAAAGCACAACTTTGAGAATCACTAGGAAACTGAGTTAAATAAAAACAAAAACCAAATACAAACAAAAGACAAAAAAATAAGCCAAATACAATGTAAGATGAAAAATACCAAGCCTGTCAAGAACAGGGACGTGTCTACCGTGGGTGGTATGTGGCCCACAATCAAGTTTAAACCCCAATGTGTACATATGTTCAGAGGAAATGAAGTGCATTGTTGAGGTCAGCACTACTCTGCGAGATGAAAGGAGCAGCTGTGCTAAAACAGCAACAGCGATGGATGACATCATGAGCACAGTAAGACTATCTATATGCTGTGGGTCTCTACTGGATAGAAGTCAATAAACAGGAAAAATCAATCCACAGATTGTTAGACATCAAGAGAGTGGGTGACTCTTGGCAAGGATAAAGGCCATATGAAGAAGAGCCCGGAGATTCCGGTAATGCCTTCTTATCAGCTTGTTTGTTGGTTATCAAAGTTTGTTTAGCTGATGACAATTATTGAGGTGTACACATACCATATGGACTTTTTTCTACATAAATTACTTCAATTAAAAAACTGGGCATGATGGCACAGGCCTTTAATCCTAGCACTCAGGAGACAGAGGGGATCTCTATAAGTTCAAGGCCAGCCTCCTGGACTGCAGAGTGAGCTCCAAGTCAGCCAGGTTACCATAGGGAGACCAAGTCTAAAACAAAAACTAAACAAAACAAACAACAAAAGAAAGTAAATAGATAATTGCTTTTGTGACAAGAAACTTAAAGCACATACTCTGGCATCTCCTGTGCAGTCCTAATCACTGCTCCCACGTCTAAATTCTAAAGCAAAGGCCAACTTTGTAAAAGGCAGGTGTAGTAAGAGAATGTAATATACCTGAGGAGAGCCCGCCTTTGGCACGGGAGGGTTTATCCGGGGTGACTTCTGCACCATGGATGGCACTGGACTTGGACAACTTGGAGTCGATCGGCCTGATAAACAAACGACCAGAGAAGTCAGAACAGACTTCCGTCACCACAAACGTCTGTCCCCAAATCTAAGGAAAGGAGTTACACATTGTCCCTTTTACAATCTGTGTTAGAGAACAAAGAGCTGACTGGGTCCTCTGGTGCATGCCCATAATCTCAGCCTCGGGAGGCTCAGCAAGGGACGATTCTGAGTTCAAGGGTACTTGAACTCAGATAAACTACTTGAACTACAGATAAAGTATAGGCAAGGTTAGGTCACATTTGAGACCTGTCTCAAAAACACAAAGATGGCCGACAAGATGGTTTAGTGAGGTGACTTCAGCAAACTTCAAAAGGAAAGAAACTTCTCTTACTCAAAGAATTCAGAAATTTCCTCATTCATTACCTATTCAGGATTTGCCAAAATAATATTCCAGACATTCAAATCTAAATGGCTACCCAAGGCCAGGTGTGGTCCAGCCTTGAATCCCAACACTCAGGAGACAGAGGCAGGCCAAACAGATCTGTGAGTTCAAAACCAGCCAGAACTACATAGTGAAACCCTGCCTTCTAAACAAAACAAAAATCCAATTAAGTGGCTACCCAAATAACCAACTGAAAAACTGCATTGGGAGCCAGGGAGATGGCTCAGTAATTAAGAGTGAGTTGCAGAGAACCCAACTTTGGTTCCCAGCGTCCACTTCAGGTGGTTTACAACTGCCTGGAACAACTTCAGGTGTCGGACACCTCTGGCCTGCGAGTAACTGCAATCACAGGCACGCACCCAGCAAGCACCCCCACCAAGCCCAACTGAAACATGCGCTGCAGTCAGCCTGAACGGAAGCGTGCCTGCAGATGCACATCACTGACGCTCGCCAGATCTGCAGTCTGAGTCCTCTCGTGTGCAAACAACCAAATTCACAGGGACGGTGCCCAAACCACTGAGCTGGCTTTCTCATAAATGCTAAAGAAATGAACTGAGACTACGCAGAGAATTCAGGGAATGAACTTTACTTGGGACCGGGGTAAATCTGAATGGACTCTAGATGTGACTGCTGTAATTCCCTGAGCTGTAAGAGCCTTCCTTGGCTCTTCCTTTTAGAAGGCAGGATCTCACATATCTAGAGGTCAACTGTTTCACAATGTCTGCAATTAACCCTGACATGTTTTAAAATTTTTACATAAAAGGAACAAAGAAATAAGCAACCCCCCAAAATGATAGGAAGCCCTGAACCTTGGTGAAGACCACAGTATTTATAGTTTTTGCAACCTTGTACACAGGACAGGAAGGGAGAAAGGTAGGGTAGATGCACTTGCCCTCTGGAGTCTTAAATCCTGTCTGAATTATTTGTATTTCATCACTTGCTTAGAGTGGCTGATGGCGAAAATGTTCTTAGACTCTCAAGAGCAGTAAGCACGGGAGTCACTGAGGGCTGCTCCTGCCATGGCGAAGGGCAGTTCAATAACTGTCCTTCCATTATAGCAGCTGTGTGTAAGGACGAGCACCCCGCCATAAGATGCCGTCTTTGAACATCCACGAGCAGCTAAAGGAAGACTAAGAGAACTAAAACCACTGTGAGTCTCCCGATTCTGAGCACAACAATCACAGCATATTAAAACAGTAAAGCAAGTAAAGACAAAACAAACAAACAAGGATGGTGGCTCACGCCTTTAATCCCAACACTGAGGACAGAATCAGGGGATCTCTGCGAGTTTTAGGTCAGCTTGGTCTACAGAGTGAGTTCCAGGACATCTAGAGCTACAGAGAAACCCTGTCTTGGAAAACAAAACAGGACTGGAGAGATAGCTCAGCAGTTTAGAGCACTGGTTGCTCTTTCAGAGATCCTGAGTTCAATTCCCAGCAATCACATGGTGGCTCACAACCATATACAATGGTAGGGGATGCACTCTTCTGGCCTGCAGGTATACACACACAGCACTCATACAAAAAATATAAATAAATGAAAAAAAGAAAAAACATAAAAAACCTTGCCTCACTATATATTACCAAAGATTCTTAAATTGTTGAATATTATTCCTCTGAAAACAGCTGAAGACAGAGCCGCTGGCTCCAGAGAATACCTGATGGTGAGGGAGAAACTGCAGACTTCAAAGGCACGGAGCTGGATGACGCTGGAAGAGGCGTGGGATGGCTGAGTGGTCCAGAGGCAGCTGGCTTGGGGGAGGAGGAGAACGGCAACACGGAGGGTGTGCTCGTGGAGCTATGAGCAGGCGCAGAGGCCACCGCGGTGAACCTGAGAGTGGAAATGAAGCTCTATCACAGCAGCCTGCTGGAGGGTCCTTCCACACTCATCATTAGCAGCGAACCAAGAATAACTGACTACTCATCTCCACTGAGTCACAACAAACTACGCACTCGCTGCTTACTCATACGAGGGCACGGTTTCCACCTGCTCATTTAGGATGCTCAATGTAGCATCAGCTACAGCCCCACCAAAGCATGTAGTAAAGGCCAAATTCTCCATGATAGGAAATACTTATCTTCTAGCCTGTCAAGCTAAGCATTTGGATTGTTTTTAAGGAGGTGGTGCAACCAATTATGAGAACTTGTTCCGAGATAATCACCTCCAGGGTATCAAAAACACCAGAGAAGCAAGCATCTTTGGGACACCATGGCCCAGTAAGAACGTCAAGTCAACTCCATACGTCAAGAAAGGTCTGCAGACAATATAGTGTTCCGACAATAGATGACTGCTTAGTTAGAGAACGAGTAGGCCAGAGTAGGGTGTTCAATGGACATGAGTGGCTGCAGCAGCATGTCCCAGCAATACGCAAGAAGAACCAAAAACTGATGGTTTATTACTCACTGCAACTGCAAGGTTGAACAATACAAGGGAGCATCCTTTTCAGATGCTCAGTTTAGTGGAGAGAACAGAAAAAAAAAAAAAAAAAAAAAAAACAGATAAAGAGGTAAATAAATAAGGTATGAGCAAGCTGGCTGGAACTAGATCTGGGGGAAACCAGATACCATGCTAAAAGGTTTGAACTGTACAGGAGAGCAACAAGAAACCTTTGAGGACTGTCAAGCATGAGAGTTATCACATGTGTCCCTAACTGCACAAGTCACCTTGGTGGCTGCACAGAAAACAGCTGAGAGACAGGGTGGATACGAGGAGAGAAAACTACAAAAGACCCATTCGTTTCCGGGGTGCATGCTCGGGGCGGCTCCCTTTTTAAAATAAGGAGCACTTACCTTTAGAGTCTGAAAAAGCAACGCAACAGCTTGAGTGCAAACTTCTAACAGAATAATAAAACCCCCTTCGAAAGACATGCTGGGCTGCAGGGCCACTGCTAAGCCCTCCTTCACAGAGACTGTTCCCCTGGCTGCAGGGCCACTGCTAAGCCCTCCTTCACAGAGACGGCTCAGTACTCCAGTGACGGAGTCCAGTGGCCACCGTGCAGTAGTTCTGACCATCCTACCAGAGAATCTAACTTACTTTTCACTCAGGTTGGCTTTCACAGAGCAGGTGGAGGGTGGGAACGAAGGTTTCATCCCTGTGTGTGGGGCACTGGACATAGGTGTGCTTTCCATGGTGGGCTTAAAACTTGATGATCCAAAAGTGAAGGGGGCAGCAGGTGCAGTCATGGGGGACGCTGCTAGGGAGCCTTTGGAAGGAGGGGCAAAAGAGAAGGTGGAGGTGCCAGAGCCCACAGGGGCTCGGGAACTGTCGGAGCCCGTGGGATACGGAGGGGGCTCCCCGGTGACAGAAGCAGATGACTTTAAGGATGAAGGGCCAAAGGAGAACAAAGGAGGAGTTCCCCCAGCAGACGGCAAAGGGAAGGCGGTGGTAGGAGCAGCAGCGGACACAGGTGCAAGAGACGAAGAGGCTGCTGCTGGGGCATCAAGACTCTGTGGGGCTTGAGGAGAGGTTGGAGTGGTGGGAAAACTTCCTGCAACGAAAACCAGGGAGAAACAAAAGAACAAAGTTAAATTGGTGGTCGCATGACAGAGGCAAGGGAGAGAGGGCTGAGGTCTGATAAAGTTGGAAACAGTGCCTGTTAAGAACACAGAAGGTGTAGTCAGGCAGGTCTCTACAGAACCAGTTCCAGGACAGCCAGAGCTACACAGAAACTCTTGTCTCAAAAAACAAAAGGTGGGACAGTTGGTTTCTCCTAGGATTCCACAGGGTAAGATGTGTGAAACTTTGCCAGGAAGTGGTGGCGCACGCCTTTAATGCCAGCACTAAGGAAGGAGACAGAGGCAGCTGGATCTCTGTGAGTTCCAGGCCAACCTTGTCTATAATAAGTTCCAGGACAGTCAGGGCTACACAGAGAAACCTTTTCTCAAAAAACAAAACCAACAGAAAAGGAGGGAAGTGAAATTTTGAAGAAGGCCAAGATGGGGAAGAGCAGTAGGCTAACAGGAATTCATGGGCAGAAAAAACAAATTTGCTACTGCAAACTAAGAGTGGGGTGTCAGCCTCATTCACATTACTTCATTAACCAGGACATAACCCTAGTTTCATTCAGGTCTCTGCCTCAGAACGCTACTTAAAAGCAATTACAAATGCATTAGGCAAACAGTGAACTGGCACAGTCAAAGTATTCCATAATAAAATAACTGAGGGAAACGAACTAAGTTTTAACTCCTAAAAAAGCTGTCAATTATATTTAATTTTTAAGGTTAACAAATTTAAGCAGAGAGCCTAATTCACAAAAAGAAACAACTATCCAATCTCTTTAACCAAAAAAAAAAAAAAAAAAAAAAAAGTAAATTTAGTCAGGCTTCCTTGCATTAAATCCCAGTACTCCCCTCCCAGTAGAGGCAGGCAGATCTGAGTTGAGGTCACCCTGGTCTGCACAGAGTTCCAGGCCAGCCAGGGCTACACTGTGAGACCATGCCTCAAAAACAGAACAGAACAACAACAACAACAACAAAAAACAAACAACAACAAAAAAAGAAACAAAACCAAAAAAGATATGTAAATTTAAAGTTTAAGTTTTGACTTCCCTTTAAAATATCACAATTAAAACATGTTGTCCTTGAGAGCAGGTAAAGCCAACCTGAGGCCTTTGCCAGGTGCCAGGGATCAAATACACTAAGCAGGACTTTTAGAAAACATTTTGCAACATGTCTCAAAACCATAAAAATGGCCCCAGTGATCCCTTGCTTAAGAATAAATCCTATAAAAATAATTTAAAGAATGAGAAGAATATAATCTTTCTTTCTTTTTTTTTGATTTTCAAGGCAGGGGGTTTCTTTGTGTAGCCCTGGCTGCCCTGGAACTCACTCTGAAGATAAAGCCGGCCTTTATCTGCACTCCCCATCCAGCAAGTAAATACAATCCCAATTTTTTTTTTAAAAGTCAACAACACAACAGAATGGTTTATTCTTTTGAATAACCATTAGCTAAGAACATAAGAAAAGTTTACAGCTTAAATTTAAAATCAGTATGCTATGCTGGGGACAGCAATCTTTGATCTCAGCACTCAGGAAGCAGAGGCAGCTGATCTCTGTGAGTTCCAGACCAAACAGGACTACACAGTAAGATCACATTAGCAATAAAGCAATATCAAAACGTATAAATAAAAATAAAATCAGCATTCCAATGATGTCCACATTTTAACTGTACTATTAAGCTGTCACGCAGAAACACTGGGAAGCAGCTCCCCAAAATGGCTGGTTTAGAATTTGTTCTACTTCCCCAACTTTTTGTAAGGCAATTGTCAATTCAACTACATATTAAATACTTTAAAAAAATACACTTACAATTTACAATAGTTGGCCTTGGCTGTTAGGCTAACATGGCGATTTGTGTTCACGAGAGATACTAAGAGCATTGAGAGGATACAAGAGCAAAAGAAAACGCCACCCTTTGATGTGAACTGTCACTTCCAGAAGAGTATCTAACACTACTCTCAGTAGGCTACTTGAATACCTCTTTTACACAATGGTTACGGAACCAGGAAGAAACACTTTCAAAAAAACACGCGGACATAAATCAATTCAATGCCCGTAAGGATTACACCAGAACATCCTAAAAAAAATTGTACACACTCCTCCTGAGTATTCAAAGTCCATCACCCCGTTATACACAAGAAGAAAAGTATCAGTATTTTTTCACAGAACTCAAGAAAAAAATTTCAATATACGGGGCAAAAGCACTTCTAACAAGTTTGACACTTTTTTCCTCACAAATGATATAATGCTGTTAGAATAAAAAGACACTGATAATACACGTTAGCACCTCCGTATGCATGAAGATGCCACCCCAAAATGCTTACTATGCTCCTCCTTGACGGTCTATGGAATCTATTCTTGGGTTTTCTAATTTTTCTGCAACACATATATTATTACCTAACAATGTTTTCAAAAAGAAGGAAAAAATGGAAATGTGAGCCAGAGACACTAGGTCTCCATACCCATATTAGCCAGAAGTGGGCACTCGAGTTTAACAGCCCTTTCCAGTGTTAGTGCAGCACAGCGCACAGTGGCTCTTCACTACCTCTCTGCTCTCAACAAACTTCTCTCAGTCACATTTTTTCAGCGTCCATTACCCATTAGACCAATCCTGATGATTAAACAGGCCTTTAAAACTCAGATCTCAACATGGCTGACCTGTCTCTGTCAAGTCTAGTAAGGGCTGGAGAAAGGAAGCAAAGATGTGCACACTGTTCTGGACATCAGGCCAAACCTTCCTACGGCAGACACCGCCCCCATGGGGATGACCACATGCAGACAGAGGCACACACCTGATGACTTGGGCAGTCGCTCTCCTTCTATTGAGACCAGCTCTAAGGTCTTGATTAGGGACCGAGCCCCAGGATTTTGATTGATCATATAAAACGGACACAGCACACCATCTGTTGAAAGTAACAGGAGAACCGGAGCAGCAGGAAGAGTCTTTTCATCATCTGTCAAAAGAGAAAACAAAGGTTTAAAGGGCCAGGTTCATTTTCAGATCGAGGCCTAGAAGGGCAGCTGCCCTGCTTATTAAGGTCTTGAGGGCTCCGTTCAACAGCAGCTGACCAAATGTGAACAGCCTTCCATGCAGCAGCTACAGCAAGAGCTCCCGTCACTCTCCTCCAGTCTCCCTCCATTCAGTAAGTAGGGCTCAGCACAACCCTAAAGCGTAATTCTAAAACCCAGAGTCAGTTATCGAGGGTGAAAGCACAAAGAACTGAGAAGCAGAGACTTCACCTCTATGACCCAACAGGGGTCCTCCTGTCTCCATGAGCCCTAAAGACCAAATGGGTGCTAGATCCAGTCTCCACCTCCCTAGTGCTAAGATTAAAAGCATGCACCACCACTGCATGGCTCTGTTTCTCTATTTTTAGACTAGTTCAATCTTGTACAGCCCAGTGTGACCCCAAACTCCTGATATTCCTGTTTCCTCCCAAGTGCTGGGATTAAAGGTATCACTACTGCCTGGCCTCTATGGTTAACTAGTGACTAGCTCTACCCTCTGATCTCTAGACAAGCTTCATTTGTCAGAACAAAAAAATATCACTACCTCAACAAGATAGGAGTCTCTGCCCGGGCGGTGGTGGCGCACATCATTAATCCCAGCACTAAGGTGGCAGAGGCAGGCAGATCTCTGTGAGTTCGAGGCCAGCCTGGTCTACAAGAGCTAGTTCCAGGACAACTAGGGCTGTTACACAGAGAAACCCTGTCTCAAACCGCCGTCCCCCTCCCCCCCCCCCAAAAAGTACGAGTCTCTGGTTGATGCTGGTTTGGGGACTAAACTGAAAAGATGGTGGACACACACACACATAGTGAGTTAAGCTACTTTATACTCATTCACAGTTTAATTTTAAGTACACAAGAGTATCAGAGTGCAAGACCATCAGACCAAATGTGCCTACCAAACCAGGGGAAGGACAAGGACTCGGGTCAAGTTCAGGCCTACACTCTTCAGGGCCTCACATCCCAGTCACTGCTGACCTCCACAGGGAGGAGGAATCTTCAGAGAACATGCTCAAGCCCCATGTGGAAAACATGAGCTTGAAGCTCTACTCCCTCATCCTTCCCTTAACTGAGTACCGGGTGCACTGCCAACTGACAGTAACACTCCTTGTAAGGTCACTAGGGAAGCAGATATTACCTATTCAATCTAGGGAGACACCTGAACTGTGTCTGGCTGTGGTTTCATTAGTGAGTAGCCATCTTTGGGCCGCTTCACATTGCCATGATGCACCCTCCACCACTCAGCAGGTATAATTGTGTCAATGTCTTCTCAGTACCAACCATTAGAGGACAGCTATATCTACAGCGATCACTAGACAACACTCACTGATGGCGACTTCCACTTCATTGGTGTAATCTATGGCAACGCCCATGGGCAAGGAGTCATCACTCTTGTCTGTCACCGGCAGCTCCGCTCGACTAGAGTCCTCCAGTAGCCAAGATTCCCAATTAGTCTGAAAAGAAAGCAAAGAAAAAAGGACAAACAGGAAGAGGTGTGTTGTGTAGCATTTTGCACTGCGTCTTCTCGGCAATGCTCCAGAGAACACCTGGCATGGGTCAGCTTCCTGTGCTGAAGGGGGACTCTGACCCCTGGCCTGGAACAACATCTGTCAGTCAAGAGCACCCCAGCATCTGAGCAGCTAAGTGAGCTGACTTCTCCACCTGCTTCCGGTGTATCTGCCACAATTTGGCAGTTTCTAAACATGCAGGTGCCTATGTCATTAGTCGCTGAGACAGAAGGCAACTGAGCCTGTCTTCTTGTCTCCCACTGGCCAGTTCTGCTGCTTACACTCCTCGAGAAACTTCTACATCTTCCCAGTCACATCCCTCTTGCTCCTGTTTTCGTAGCTGGGCTCCATTCTATTCAACAAATGACTCCTGAGTCTTATGATTCATTAACATTCTGTTTAGATTTTTGTTGTGGCCAACTGGGCAGCATGAGTCAGAGGAAACAGGAGACAAGTAATGAAGCTAGGAAAACAAGCTGTTCAGGCCCGGAAGAGCACACACTCATACTACACGGCTATATTCATGGACAGGAGTGTTCAAGGTACAGTCACAAGGCTGCAAACCAAGCTGACTCTAACTCTTAAGTAAGCCTCCAAGCAAACCAAAAGGGATCTGAAAACATTACAGGCCAGCATGCAGACAGTAGCAGTGCAGGGATTGCCAACAGAAGCTGGCGAGAACAGCTGAAAAGACACTATGAAAATGGGCTGAGTGGGACGAGAAAAGACACCAAGGTTGGGGTGCAGCTTGGTGTGCATGCACAAAGCTCTGGGTCCAATCTCCAACACTGTAAAGCCATGTGTAAGAGGGGAGGGGAAGAAAGGGAGAAGTGGAGTAGGAGGGTCATCTGTCTATGTGTTACTTTCATTGGTTAATAAAGAAACTGCTGCCGGGCGGTGGTGGTGCACGCCTTTAATCCCAGCACTCGGGAGGCAGAGGCAGGTGGATCTCTGAGTTCGAGGCCAGCCTGGTCTACAAGAGCTAGTTCCAGGACAGGCTCTAGAAACTACAGGGAAACCCTGTCTCGAAAAACAAAAAAAAAAAAAAAACAAAAAAAACCAAACAAACAAAAAAAGAAACTGCCTTGGCTTTTTGATAGGGCAGAATTTAGATAGGTGGAGTAGACCAAACAGAATGCTGGGAGAAAGAAAGCAGAGTCAGGAAAACGCCATGCTTCTCCTACCCAAGACGGAGGGTGGTTAGACTCATGCCGGTAAGCCACCACCTCGTGGTGCTACACAGATTATTAGAAATTGGTTAATCAAGATGTGACAGTTAGCCAGTAAGAGGCTAGAACTAATGGGCCAGGCAGTGTTTAAATGAATACAATTTGTGTGTTGTTATTTCGGGTGTAAAGCTAGCTGTTCGGAGGCTGGGCGGGACAAAAAGCAGGCCTGATCACTTCATCACTAAAGAGAAGCTATTGCTCGAGGCATTTTATCCTTTAGCCTTTGCACTAAAAGCTCCGTGAAAGGGACATGCATTACAGTCTTAACCAGCCACCTCCACGCGACCTCTCTCAAAATAGTGTCATTCAACACAAAAGTGACAAAAAAGCAGAAATTTACCTGATCACTTTGTCGAGCAAGGATGCTAACTTCTGTTGAGGCTGCAGATGCTGCCAGCACTAAATCCCTTAAGAACAAAACCAAGAAGCCATTAATTCAAGTCTACCAACAGCTCGAGTCTGACGGGGTCTACAGTGCAGCACAGGGCAAAGTTTCCTAGCAGGCCGAAGAGAAGACGGAAGGTACTTGATGTAGTGCTTGGCTTTTTAGTTCCAAAAATCCCTGGAAAACCTACCCACTCCTATCCACATAAGGACAAGGGGACACACAGAACCAAGTCTGGGCTCACAAGAATCCTGCCCCACAGCAAGGAAGTCCAGCTCAAGAAAAAGCTCCAATGGACTCTCAAAGGTAAGCTGCTCTTGGAGAAACCCTGAATGGGTTCCTAAGTATCAGCATGTTTAACCCAGGTGACAGCTGATGCCTGCAATCCCAGCACTCAGAGGGCTGAGGCAGGAGGAGCACTGTAAATTTAAGGGTAACCTGAGCTACAAATGACTCTTTTTCAAAACAAACAATCAGTACTGTCACTGTTGGCACTCACTGCCGTTGAGAAAACTGGACTTCGTGATGCTGGGTGTCATGGCGCACGCCTTTAATCCTAGCCCCAACCCTGGAGGCAGAGGCAGGCAGACCTGAGTCTGAGGCTGGCCTGGTCTATACGGTGAGTCCAGGACAGCCAGGACTAACAGTGAGACCTTGCTTCAAAAAACAAACGGGTGGGGAGGGGTGGGTGCACATTTATTGACTTTGCAAATTAATACACACTGAATATAAATAAATCCGGATTGGAAAGCAGACATCATAGCCATGAGGACATTGTTACCCATCAGCTGACAATACACCGAGGGCTATCAGCCTGTGCTTTGCTCTCTTACTGCACAGCTCCCTACAGGAACTCAGAGACTGGTGTGTGTTCTGACCGCGGCAGCGGCTCTCGCTCACCACTCCTCGATGTAACTGAGGTAGTAATGGTGCTGCCGCTCTGCGCAGCTGCTGTAGCAGGGCTCCATGAAGTTCACAAATATCTCTGGGTGCTTCTCTTCCTTTTTCTATAAACAAGAGGAAGGGAGAGAAATCTTACGTGCAAATTTTCTGGACGCCTACCCAGCTCACAATCTCAAAACAAAATCACTTAAGCGTAATCAGAAACTTGTTGCAATTTCTGTGCACAAACATATGGATGAACTCTGAAGGGCACTCATAGGAATAGGAACCCCATCACCAGGCAAGTCGAAGGAACTTGTGTTCCGCTAGAACCTGCCGCAGGACAGCCTTTGTGCTACCTGGTCTTCTCACTTGCAAGGCAGAGCCACAAACTTCCTTAGGTCCCGAGTGCTATGAAGACAGCTTCATCAAGCCCTCTCAGTCTACTGCAGGAAGCACCAGCACTTGGCCAGCAGTGGTGTCCATGCTACTCCCAAGGAAGGGAGTTACTAAGATTGTCAAAAACATCTCAATGAACGTGATTTTAAACTGAACCTCAGCAGACATCCAAGAGTTACTACAACAACCTGGTAGAGTGGCTCACCCTTATAAGCCTAGCATTTGGAAGGCTAAAGCAGGACTGTTGAAAACTTCAGGCCATCCTGGGATACAGAGTGAGTTCCAGTTCACCCTGGGCTACAGTGTAAATGATCCTGTCTCAAAAAGAAAAAAATAAGAAAAGAAAAAAATTCACGAAGACACCTTTTCCCACACTGGCAAGGACTAAAATGTGGACCCACCTCACACTAACCCCGTGCAGGGAGCCGCGGTAGTGGTAAGACATAACTGGTACAACTCTCCTGAGACGGGCATGCTTTCTAAAGCTCATCAGGGGCACACATCAACTGGGCACAATGGAATGTGCATATAATTCCAGCAGTTGGGAGGCAGAGGCAAAAGAATTGAGTTCATGGCCAAACTGAACTCTTTAGCAAGAAAACCAAGGGCTAGAGACATAATCCAGTAATGGAACGCTGGCTTGTGTGAGTGTGGAACAGATTAAATCCTTAACATCAAAAAACAAGCAACAAAACCCCTACAAGGAAAAAAAAAGGCAGCTATCCTCACCTAGAGATTTCGTTTCTCAATATGTATATTAAAAATACACAGAATCACCACCCAGCATAGACAGAAAATGGTCTCTTGGAAACAGGGACATGGAGCAGCACAGAAAGAACCAAATCCATTCTACACTGTTCTTACAGACGTCACTAATGGACATGAGAGGCTCCCAATAAAGCCAGGACTAGAAAGCCCCTTCTGTTTGATTTTGACATTTCCTGACCCGGCACTTAAGAGAAGAGCAGGAGGATTAACAGTTTGAGGACTAGAGCTGGAGAGATGGCTCAGCGGTTAAGTGCACTGGCTGCTCTTCCAGAGGACCCAAGTTTAATTCCAGCACACAAATGGTGGTGTGGAAAGTCCCTCTGTATACTGGTTAATGAATAAAAAGGCTGCTTTGGCCTCTGATAGGGTAGATTAGAGCTAGGTGGGGAAAACTAAACTGAATGCTGGGAGAAAGAAGGCGGAGTCACAGAAGCCATGTAGCCATCCATAGGAGACAGTCACACTAGAACCTTGCCAGTAAGCCATAGCCATGTGGCAATACACAGATTAATAGAAATGGGTTATTTTAAGATATAAGAGTTAGCTAGAAATACTCTTAAGCTATTGGCCAAGCAATGATTCAAATAATATAGTTTCTGAGTGATTATTTCAGGACTAAGTGGCCAGGAACAAACGAGCGGCCTCCAAAAACAACACAGCAGCTCACAACTGTCTGTAACTCCAGTTTTTTGGGATCTGCTATCTTCACGCTAATGCACATTAGAAAAAAAGCTTAATAAATTATTTTTAAAAAAAGTCTGAGGACCAACTGGACTATACCATGAGCCCCTGTCTCCAAGATAGAAAACAGAGTGATGAACTGGAAATCTATATATAAAAATATCAAGTTGTTTTTTGATGGTAGGATTAAAATTCTTTCTTAAGCAGAGCAAACAGGCTTATTAAGGAAGAACTGGAAAAAACTCCCAATAGTAGAAGTTCTAAAGGAGGAACACTAAATAATGTTGTTTGTTTGTTTTTCAAGATGGCCTTTTTAGGTGTCTTTCTCTAATATTTCTAAGTAATCTTGTGGATCCCACTTTCTTCTCTCCATGACTCTGACTACAGATTATTAACTCCCCCATTCATCAGCGCATGGGATCCTTAAAAGCAAGGACTCTGACCTGGTCCCCTGCATGCTCAGCTTTAAAGCAGTGCCCAAACTACCTGTACCTCATAATAGGGCCAGGCGGTAGTGGTGCACGCCTTTAACCCCAGCACTAGGGAGACAGAGGCAAGGGAATGTTCATGAGTTCGAGGCCAGCCCAGCAGAGCAAGTTCCAGGACAGCCAGGGCTACACAGGCCTCAAAATACACACACACACACACACACACACACACACACACACCCCAAGCCTTTGGTGGTCTGAAGGAGACTTACCCTCATGGGTACATATGCCTGAATGCTTGATCCCCAGTTAGTGGAACTTTGAGAAAGATTCAGAGGTGTGGCCTTGTTGCAAGGAGTTTGTCACTGGAGAGCAGGCTTTAGGGTTTCAAAAGCCCACCCTAGTCCAAGAGTCTCTCTTTCTGGCTACCTCTGTAGTGCCATGCCTGTCTGCCTCCTGCCATCATGATCATGGACTAACCTTGAAAACTATAAGCAAGACCCCAAATGATTGCTTTCTTTTGTAAGAATTTCCCTGGTCATGGTGCCTTTTCATAGCAAGAGAACAGTAACAAAGTCAGTGCTCTAAATGGACACCATCATTTTGGTCCCAGGCCCACAGTATAACATTGAAACCTTACACCTGACTCTACAATCACAGCCAATAAGGAAAGGGATTTAATTCTGAGTTAGCTTATTAGACGACTTCTGTGACTCTCAGAAAACAAAGGTGCTCTTTTCACATGCTTACCGGGAGTAAAGCCATCACCACATCTGGACAGGTTTCCAAGGCCCCGTCTGCACCAGCATAGACTATCATGAAGACATAGGTACCAATCCACAGCACATCCAGAACTGAAAAACACACACCTCTGATTCCTAGGTCACCAATCTCAGCAGGAAGATACAGCTAAATGCATCTATGTTTGGAATAGTCACCACATGCTACAAGAGTTAACTTAGACAAAGAAAGAAAAGTACTAAGGCTTTTAGCAAAGGTCCATACTCCACTGAATAAGGATAATTCACAGATACAAATGCATCAATTAGCACAGTTTCTTAAAAATAGTGGGTTTTCTACACGATTATTATTAGGGTGAAGGGAGAATTCTTGTAAAAATGCGAGATCTATTTCAAGCTATTATATAGTAACTCATGACATTGTGAAACTGGCTTCTACACTCTCCTGAGCAGGGACAGAGGATCTCACATGGCTAGAATGGCTGCAATAGAGCCCAGAAAATAAGCAAAGCAGTTGTTACCTCTCACAGGATGATCTGACTCATAAAATGGAGGACATGGAATGACCTTTTTTTCCTGCAAAGTCTGAAAGAGATTTGAAAAATGTCAAATGAAACAATGCTTAAATTAATGTAACTCAGATCACCTAGAAACTGATGTTCTAACTCCCCTCCATAACCCCAAACAAAGAGAGCACCATCTACTCCTAGCACACCCTACCCTGGGAAATGCTCACATGAGCCCCTTCCGCTGGAGCTGGTGAGATGCTCAATGCAGTAGCACTCACAATGCACAACTATTAGTACTGATGCACATGCCCATCAAGAAGATCACTGAGTCCGTCTACGCAGTAGACTACCAGAGAGCCTCCGAAGAGATTGTAAGCTGCCTGCATAGAACTGGAAAGAAAACCTCATAAAAATAAAAAAGTAAGCTGGGCAGTGGTGGCGCACGCCTTTAATCCAAGCACAAGGCAGAGGCAGGCCTTGTGAGTTCAAGGCCAATCTGGTCTATAAGAGCTAGTTCCAGGACAGGCTCCAAAGCTACAGAGAAATCCTGTCTTGAAAAAACCAACTCCCCCCCCCCCCCAAAAAAAAAGTAGCTCTGAAGTGGTGGCATATGCCTTTAAACCCAGTCCCACCCCCAGAGACAGACGCATGCAGATCTCTGTAAGTTTGAAGTCAGCCTGGTCTACATAGCAGAGTTCCAGGATAGTCAGTCAGGATTACATAGACAGACCTTGCCTCAAAAGCAAGCAAACAAACAAGCAATACAAGTCAATAAACCGCATTCTCATTTTAGAGGCTGATGCCTCCCAAAAGACTATGCACCCAATCTCACATGATGTTCGACAACAAACAAAGGTGATTGCCTGTACTTCCAGTTACTAAAGAGATTGCTCAGTGGTCAGTGCTCTGGCTGCTCTTACAGAGGACCTGAGTTTAATTCCTAGTACCCACATGTTAGCTTCCAACCATTCTAACTGGAGTTCCAGATCTGATAGCTCTCTTCTGCCCTCCAAAGGTACAATGCATGCATGTGGTACATATACACACTTGCAGGCAAAACACTCAGAACCATAAATAAATCAAAATTTTTTTGATGGGTGTGATGACACACTTCTTTGATCCCAACACTCCTGAGGCAGAGGCAGGTGGATATCTGAGCTCAAGCCCAGTACAGTCTACAAAGTGAGACCCTGTCATAAAAAAACAACAAAAAACAACAACAACAACAAAAAAAAAACCAGGGGCTGGAGAGACAGCTCAATGGTTAAGAGCACTGGCTGCTCTTCCAGAGGACCTGGGTTCGATTCCCAGCACCCACACGGCCGCTCACAGCTGTCTTAGCTCTGGTTCAAGGAGTTCTGACACCTTCACTCAGACACCCATGCAGGCACAACACCAATGCATATAAAATAAATAACTCAAAAAAACTCCCCCTAAGGAGAAGAGGAAAAAATGCAACAAGAGCATCTGCTTTGTTTGATGTCCACAACCAGAGACACCACACATTTAAGAGGGTTGGAAATAAAGACTGTCCTTTAACAGAGTGACTCTGTTACAGTATCAGCTTCTCAACCCTGTTTCTTTTCAAGCTGTTTATGTCGAATTGCCCCTCTATGCAAGTTGCTAAACAGATTTCATTCACACACATCAAAGGTCTCCAATGAAGCCAAGTAACAAAGAATGGTTATGAGTAGAAATGCCTCCTTCTGTTTTATTCCAACATTTCCTGGTATATTTTAAGAAGCCACGGTGCATGCCAATGAGCCAGCACTTAGGAGTTAGAGCAGGAGGAGGAAGAGTTTGAAGACCAACTGAACAACATACTGAGATCATGTCTCAAAATGACAGAAAGGGAAGGAATATAATTTGGAAATTTTTCCTATTAAAATATCATTGTTTCTGAATGACAGGATTGAAAATTATTTCTTTTTAAGTTGAGCAAACAGACTGATCAAGGAAAACTGGAGCCAGGCGATGATGGCGCACGCCTTTAATCCCAGCACTCGGGAGGCAGAGGCAGGCGGATCTCTGTGAGTTTGATGCAAGACTGGTCTATAAGAGCTAGTTCCAGGACAAGCCCCAAAACTACAGAGAAATCCTGTCTCAAAAAAAAAAAAAAAAAAAAAAAAAAAGGAAAACTGGAAATACGAAGCTCGGGGAAATAGCGCACAGCGCAGGAGCACATTCTTCTTCAAAGGGAGAACAAGAACAGCGCTTTCCATACCAGCAGTTTGTATGAACAGACGTAAGCGAGAGGAAGGGCTGGGGGACACAGCAAAGAGGGCAAATCTTTTCTGCATTTATGGAGAGATTGATTACAATGAATATTCCTTTTTGTTTATTTTGTAGTGCTAAGGACGGAACCCAAGGCCTCATGCTAGCCAAGCACTCTAACACTAAGATGTTCCCAATCACAAATGGCTTTATTCATAGCAAAAATGAAAAAAAGCCACAAAGATGTTCCCAAACCACCCCCAACAATGGTAATTTCTCAGATGCAAAGCAGGAACTCACAGGAAGGTACTGGACCACGGTTCCATTCCGCTTTCCTACGGCCAGCTGCTTTCCTTTGGGGCTCCAGCACACTATGAAGAGAATGCCACCAATTAAAAACCCAGTGAAAAGAAAGCAGACCCCAAGATCTAGACAGCAACAATCACTCCAAAAGAGATCGTCCCAAGCAGAGTGGAGAAAAGTACAACCAGTTTACAATACAAGCCAATGACTACTTACCAGTGGAATTTTGCAAGACAAGAATGAAGGTGTTTAAATGATCAGGAATCACCCTGATGTTTCTATTTGTTACTTCTAGTGCTTTTCATAGAGGTACAAATGACTTCCAGATGGCCACTCAGCAACTATTATTTTCAAAAATCCAATTTTAAGTGAGCTGTGCTCAAATATTTCTTTCTCTCAATAGCACAAGCACATTCAAATTAATTCATATATGCTGTTTGGTTTCAAGACCATTAACTATAAAAATAAAGGATATTCTCAATTTCCACCCTCTCCCCATCCCCAGCAATCCACACAAAACAAAGAAGGCCATCCAGAAATTAATTTTTAAATAGCTTGTCATTATTGTACTTTATGGGCGGGAAGCCTTTATTACCCACCACATGTAACTGCTGCCGAGGGAGGAAGAGTGGAACACACTTTCACCACATCTGTAACTTGCAGGACAGCAATACTGCCATCAGCCAGACAAACTGCCACCATGGAAGGGACAGTGGGGTTCCACTTCATATCAGTCACCATCCCGTCTGCATCCTTGGAAAGCTTATGATAGGCAAATGGCCGTTTCAGTGGCTTTGCCTGTTACAATAAGGGTACAAATGCAAAATAAATTAATAATCACAAAGGCACTTAGGATTCAGAGGAAATGATTGAATATGCATCCTTTCTTAAATCAAACTCTAGTTCTTCATAACCAAGGGGAAAAAGAAGGGCCTGCATAGCGATCTATTAGTCACAGACAATTCAATGGAACTTAGAAAGGCCGTCAGTTACTTCACTACACTCAGAGGGACTGCTGGTCGGGATACGCAAAGCAGGAGTCTCGGATCTGCTTAGTGACCCTGGCTAGGCTTTTAGATTTCTTTCTTTGGCTTTTGGTGGGCGTGAGTTTTATTTGTTCTACTTTCTGAGACAGGTTCTTTAGCCTGGCCTGGTCTCAAACTCACTATCTGCCTTCTGCAGTCTAGGGACTACAGATGTGTGCTAGCATGCTTGGCCAGTGTTAAACTCTCTGAAATCTGTCTTTCCATCTGTAAAATGAAGACAGTGTACCTACTACAAGAAGCATGAAAAAAGACAAGCCATACAAACACCTAATCCCAAACATATAGCCAGCATTCTACACTGCTACTGAAAAGCCTGCCTCAGGAGAGACACTGCATCAGGAGAGCCCAGATCAAACAACACTGACACCAGCCTTCTCCATTAGCTCCATATCTGTCACAGGGCAAATCCCTAAGCTTCCTCAAGTAGCATTCTTGCATGTAAACAAGAAATGTTACCTTGATACAGGGCTTAGTATAAAATATTTTGCTAAAATGCTTTCTGTTTCAAAGACAAGTCTATATTTAAGGAATATTTTGTGACCTATATTTTAATCCAGAAAGACTTCACATGTCAACCTGAGATGCATCTGTCAGTCAAAAGGAAACTACTCCAATTCCCCAAACTGCAAATATCCAGAAATGGGCTCAACCAGGACAATAGGAGGATTTCTGATGGTTAGATTAAGAGCCAGCATTCCTCAGGAACTTCTGAAACTGGTTCCCATCTGCCAAAAGGAGTCATTTCCCTTACCTCCAAAGAGGTCCATGTCACCTAAGGTGCCTATTAGCATATCAGAGCTCGTGCTGGCCTCCAGTTCCTTCAGTATCATAAATATCTGTTACACATTTCAAAGCCCATGCTAGCACCTAACCTCTTCCCCTATCCTAAATTCCCTAGCGCTCACGGACTCCCCCACCCCCAAGCTACCCAGTCTCCTTATAAGTCTGCTATTCCCAATCTGCTCTCTCCCCTCTACACTCACTGTTTACTCTACTCTCTCGCCACATCCTGTCTGCAGGCCATGTTCAGTCTATTTCCTTCTCTCTACGCTCTGGACTCTTCACTCCCTCCATCTCCAACAGAAACGCCCCTGCCATACCACGGAGCAGCCCTGCCATCAGTTCACACAGCTCCCAGGTTAGACTGTCTATGAGGAAGCCTCTTTGCTCCGTGTTGGAAATACAGTTTACAGTTACGGTAGCTTACCTGATTTGAAAACGTGCGGACATCAAAAAAAGCTATAAGAGAGCCATATTCACTGGACACCATGCATGCAGAGAGCGTGAGGTTGTCACAGCTCAGTGCCAGGTGATGTACGGGGAATTTCAGAGGGACATTCAAGCCCTGGACTGTCTCAACTACAAAAAACACAAGAAACAAAGCAAAAAACAGCATGTTCTAGGCACACAGCCACAATCCTTTATCCAAGTCAATATGAAACATTTTGCTATCTATATAAACATTATACCTTTGGATCCTTAGTTATAGGAACTAATTTTAACTTTCCTGCTAACTGGTTTTTTCTCTCTCTCTCTCTTTTTCCCCAGACAGGGTTTCTCTTTGTATCCCTGGCTGTCCCGGAACTCACTCTGTAGACTAGGCTGGCCTTGAACTCATAGAGATCCACCTGCCTCTGCCTCTGGGGTTGGGGCTAGGATAAAAGGCATGGGTCACTACTGTCCAGCTTAACTTTCCTATAAGGAGGTAATGATGCATTAAATATTCCAAGACTTCCTATTGCCCTTGCTGAAGAGGCTTTTGCTACAATGCCCCAAATACACATTTCCATCTGCTGGGTTGGTTCTGTCATGCCTTCTCCTGGACAGCCAGAGTTCAAGTTCAACTGAGCAAAAGAAAAGCACAGCACAACAGTGATTTCTTCTTCCCTGATCTTAAAGAACAGGTCACAGAAACGAAAGCACAGAGGGTTAAAGAGAAAACTCAGAAAGGCAGGGCTCTTGGCACCCTACTCTGCAAGGCAATCTTAAGCATATAAGCAATTTTAACTTTCACACTAAAATTGTGTCTCAGAAAGGAAACAAGTCGATTAGCATGCCACCACAGGCCACCTCTGCTATACAATATGTCAAAGTGCTTACCAATTTTATTGGGATCATCTCCAGGTTTGTTCTGGATAAGAAGGCTTTTGGTAGGAAAAACACACAAGCCATTGGTCCCACCAGCAAAGAGCATACCATACTTATTGGATATGGCAAGCACACTCGAGCGCTCCTTGGGCAACTCCTCAGGAGAGTCAAAGAGCCTCACTTTCTTCAATGCTCTAAACTGAAAGTCCTGTTTGGGGGGTGAAACAAGATCAATTTCCAGGAAGGAAGAAGTTAAATTAGATTATGTTTACTATTATAGTCCATAAACACAATTTCAAAATAACAAAATACACTATTACCCAGAGGCCAACAATTTTCTGTTTTAAGACTCTCTATACTTTTGGTGATGCATGGCTGAATATTCATTAACATTTGTTGAATGAAATACCGAGGGCTGGAGAGAGGGCTCAGTGGTTAAGATCACTAGCCGCTATCCCAAAAGATCTGGGTTCACTTCCCAGCATCCAAATAGCAGCTCACAACCGTAACTCCAGTTCCTGGGGATTAGTCTGTAATCACTTTGCTAAGCTGCATTTCTGCCCCACCCCACCCAATAAACCCATCTTTAGGTCAGGGTTTTAGTGAAAAGAATGTGACAGCTCCAGGAGAAAATTTGTTTCTATTGAGCCATATGGTATGTTTCATAAACAGTGTCTAGCACAACCACGCATACTATTTTCCTTGTAGTGCATGTTTAATGCATATTTACTCAAAGGTAGATGGAAATATTCTCAAATCTAGTTGAATATAGTGGGCAAAGGTTCAAACAACTTTCCCCACATCTTTGTGATTATCATCCTAATAGTCATGACTATATTACTGGGTCTTGATGGCCTTTGTGTGGAGGGCCAGTGTGATGAAGCAATACAAAAAAGCTCTCATTTCTGGTGCTGGCAGCGACACTGCTTTTCATCCTGTGGTTCTAAGGCCTCTCCACCCCAGCATAGCTGAGGAGCATGACCCATGCCCATCAGGGGGCTCAGCACAGGCGCTGATGCCACTATTTCTAAGCATGATATGGGCCACTCTCCCGTATCTGCATTTTAGCGATTCTAGCAATTCGCTGTTCACACAAATGGCTAACTCCTTTCTGCAACTCACTCATTTCCAGCTGTCTATGGTTCTGTGCTTTTATTCTGCCAGATTATATAAATCAACTATCAATACAGTATCCACACGTGGGGGGAGGGGCATCCCTCTTATCATCACAGCCAAGTGCCTTCCCTTTAATTTCCTACCTTCGAGCTGACTTCCAGGGCCAAACTGTCTTTCTATTCCAATTAACTAGGGATTTTGGAAGGCAGAAGTGTTTCTTGGTTCCACCTCGGGTAGTCTGGACCACCTTCAAGCTAAGCGAGGGGCTACACCAACTGTGGTGATGCACACCAATAATCCCAGCCCTCGGGAGGTGGAGGCAGGGGCATCAAGAGTGCAAGACCAGCCTCAAGCAGACAGAAGCCAACTTAGTTGGACTACAAGAGAACCTGTCTTAAACAAAATAAGACTTAAGGCTTCGGCCACGTAACTTTGGATAATTTACTTCCAGAACTTCAATTTGCTCTCTTTAAGAGCTAGTTGTAGGGGCTATGGTGACGATAGCCACAGCACCTCGCACGCAATAAACAAAAAAGCCGTTGTTACTCCTATGGCGACCAGCACGTGAGAGTAGCAAGAGTAACTTAAGAGGCGTGGCCAAGCCCACCTAAGGGCAAGTGGCCCGCCCTTGGGGGGACTGCGGACGCTGTGAGGCCGGCGCTCTGAACCTGGCAAACTGTTGGAAGCAGGAGGGGGTGGGGGGCGTTCCAGGGCAACTCCAGGGCTACCGCAGGCAGGGAGGACCCAGCCAATATCTACCTTCATCTCCCGCTCAGGGACTACGGCATCCATATCGTCTCCCATCGTGCCGCCTTTGGGGCGTCCAAGAAGCTGCCGCTGCCGCCCGCAGCCTTTCCTACACAGCCCAGGCCACTCGGGCCCCGACTTCCTCTCGCTGGTGCCAGCGGCGCGCGAGAGACACGCGCTTCCGGCGCGCATAGCTGACGTCAACCACGCCGGTTTGCGGGGTGGCCCGAGTCAGTCGCGGGCTCATCCGAAGTTGCCTGCTTGCCTGTCCACCAGCCCCATTGGCCCGTTTTCCGGGGAGTGGCCACGAGGCGCGCGCCGACGCCCTCCCTTCCAGATCCGCGCGCGCACACCCGTTTTCGGAAGGTTTCGTTGAGCGGCGCACGCTTTTGTCAAAGACTGGAAAATTACCCGCAGCTCCTATCTGCAGGGCTGTAGTAGCTTCCGACTCAGAGAAGTTAGAAACTTGAAACTGTGTCCAAGGGACAGCTTTGAGGGGTTAGGTAGGAAGAGCGGGCAAAGAGATTCAGATAGTAGGTGGACTGGCGTGTCCCGTTGTTGAACTCTTTAGCCCCAAACTGAAAACGAAGCTGAAAAGGAGTAAAGATATGTTTTGACAATCATTTCAGAGCAAAAGCCATATTCACAGGGTCGGCTTTAACCTTCCAGTAGGGGTTTGGTGACTTAATAGAAACCCAGTTATGGTGGTGTGTGCCTGCCAATAGCACCTCTTGGGAGGTGGAGGTCTGAGGATCAGGAACTCCGGGCCATCCTCGGCTACTTGGCAATCCTTAGCTATCCTGGTTTACACGAGGCCCGGTCTGAAAAAAACTGTTTAATGAAATAAGGGTATTCCACACAAAGCGGTTAACAAATTAACCAGTGGCTCTCAACCAAGAAGGGTTAAGATCTAGATGTACTAACTGATGTTGAACTTTCTGGAAAAATAAATGTAGAGGTTCCTAACTTCGAGCTGGTGTGACCGGTCCAGAGAGCACATTCTGTCATGTGCTGTTTTCAACGAGTTATGTGTCCCACGCCTCTTCTCATTGTAAAATAATGATAAAAGTAGAAGAGGAGCCGGGCGTGGTTAGTATTCAGGCCTCTGTACTGGCTTTTCCCTTAGGGTCCTGACAGATTGCTTCCTCAGCTGCAGCCACTACGTGTTGCATGTTAGTTGGGTTCCCTTTCCACCTCCTGTCTCTCTCTCCCTCTCTTTTTTTCTCTTCTGCCATTCCTGTCCCCAGAGGCTGGTCTCTTCCCTCACCTCTTTCCCATTCCCTTTCCTGCAATAAAAAACCCCTCCACATGAGCTCTGTAGCATGGCATCTTTCTCACAACATTTTTTGTTGTTGTGGTGGTGGTGGTGGGTTTTTTTAATTTTTTTATTTTAATTCATTAGTTTTTTTTGGGAAGGGTGTCGAGACAGGGTTTCTCTGTAGCTTTGGAGCCTGTCCTGGAACTTGCCTTGTAGACCAGGCTGGCCTCAAACTCAAAGATCCGCCTGCCTCTGCCTCCCTAGTGCTGGGATTAAAGGCGTGCACCACCACAGCCTGGCTAGATTTTCCAAATTCCCACTCCTTCCCCTCCTCCCAGCGTTGTTGTTGTTACAACAATGTGTGGTGCATAGGCAGAGGCAGGCAGATCTCTGAGTTTGAGGCCAGCCTGGTCCACAAAGCGAGTTCCAGCACAGCTAGGGCTACAGAGAGTCAAGCAGAAGTAGGTCTTGGGCTTAGATGAAGTCAATCGTCTGTCTGGGACTCATTCAACTGGTACCTTTGCCAGCTAGCTTTTCCGAATTTACTGAGCCAGAACTGTCCCCCAAAAAACACAAAGACACTGGTGAATTTGTCTAGTTTATTCCAATCTGCTGATGGTGCCCCACCCATACATACACATGCACACACCTCATTCACCCATATCTACCTGACAAGTCTGTTGAATCACAGGGCAAAGCCATACTTGGCTTGGCAGTCCCCATGTGTCTGGTGACACCAGTTAGATTTGGTCTTTTTCAGAAGTAAAGACAGCTGATGTCCCAAGAAAGCTAAGCCCCTAACTAGAGAGGTTAAGAACTCTGGAGCCAAAAGACAGATACAGTTTGAAATATATGCAAACTCCTCCCTCTAAGGCTTATTCTTAAGTCTCTTCCCAGGGGTTGATATACAGACCACTGAAGGGGCTCGCAGGGTCCCTTCCTGTACCTTGCAGAGGTCAGAGGCACACTCCTTTGCTGTCCTTTATGGGGGTGCTATATAATCCCATGAGTTGTGGACCCACTGAGCCTGACTAGTTCTACCTTCCTCTGTCACAGAGAATTGGACCCGCTGAATACAGTCCAAGGTCCCAATCCAACCATTGAACGAGGCAGAAGGAATGGGGAGAGATGCTAATCTTTAAAAAAAAAAAAAGTCAACAGATGGGGTGAGGGTAGACAGGATTTTCTGTTACAGGGAGGAACGCTGGGGTTTAAATATCAACTAGACTGCATTTGAAGCATAGCTAAACGGTCTGTGCTGAACTGGACTGGTTGAGACCAGAGGATAACCGGGGCCAGTCATTTTATGCCATTTGCTTCAGTCTCAAGCTGCTGTGGGACACTAGGAGCCCCAGGAAACCACACTAGCTCAACAGTTTCCAGTCTTTTCCCACTTAGGGTTTAGGCTCTTCTAACAGTCTTTCCAAGTCACGAGTCAGCTGGAATTCCTGGGACTACAGGTTTCTGACCTCTTGCCACCGCTGCCCCTCCCCATTTCCTAACATCACATTGTCCTTGGCTGGGTGTGATTTCCCAGGAGACCCACGTTTCATGTGTCAGCCCATTTCACTGGTGGGTTCTGGACTCAGCGCATATAGTGGGTGCTTGATAAATTTGTTTGCTGAATGACTGTGTCTTGTCCTGAGTGGCCAGGGCAAAAGTTTCCAGAACACGGGCAGGGTCAGGCTGAGGTCCCCACTCGGGTAAGATGGGTCAAGTTTGATACGCACTGCAGTAATTCTTGGAAATGGTCTCTGAGGATCAGTCAAGACGCTGAAGGGAAGACAGACTGCCAAGGCAGGCTTGGCCCTTACCCGAACCCACAGCCAGTCTGGAGGGTGAGTCCTGACCCAAGGTCTTCAGAGGGGATGACACCTTCCTCAAGTATCAGGCTGGGAGATGGTCACCCTTCCCTTTGACCAATGCACCTGACCACCTGGGCGCCAGTCCACACTCTCCCTAGATTAACCCCCTGACCTTCCAGCAAGGTCCTTAATCCCTGCAGGGCACACAGTGAAATGAGAGGACTGACCCGGCTAAAATCTGCCGGTGACCTTGGTCTCATCCCCAGGCTCCAGGTCTTGAGTGACTGGAGAAGGGAGCTAGGAGGTGGACATAGCACACATCAAGACAGAGCAGGAGGACTTAAAGCTTGTAATAGGTACTCAGCAAAGAACTGCTGAGGGCTGGGTGAGTGGAGGAAGTCCAGAAATAGCTGGACTCAGGGCATCTTACAATCAGTTTGTTTCTCCATTTGAGGTCCATCATGATCACCTGACTCCTCTTCTGCTTGGCACCCTCAGCATCCTCCCTAGAAGTGGAGCTCCCCAAAGCCACTATCTTTACCTCTGCCTCTGAGACCCTTTCCTGCCCAACAAGGGACAGCAGAACTGCACTGTCCCTCTGAGCTGTCTGTAAAGGTGTGGTCACAAGAAGCAAAGCTGGAAGTTCCTTCTGGTTCCTTTGAAGGACTCCAATTCTTCCATTCCCCCCACCTTGTGTCACATCACTGAGGACCGAGAGTGGCAAGAACCAAGGGGAATCAGCTGCGTCTGGGAGGCACCCAGTAACACCCTTGAGCTTTGTGCCTGCTCAGGATCATTTGAGAGTGGGGAGAGGGGAGGGGTAATAGGGTCAAACCTGCGGCCTAAATTTAGCTTAGAAACCTAGAAAGAGGCCGGGCAGTGGTGGTGCATGCCTTTAATCCCAGCACTTGGGAGGCAGAGAGAGGTGGATCTCTGTGCATTTAAGGTCAGCCTGGTCTGCAGAGTGAGTTCCAGGACAGCCAGGACTGTCACACAAAGAAACACTGTCTCGAGAAACCTGGAAAGATGAATTGATGGGCAAGACCCACTTCAAACATGGGAACTCAGGTGTGCGGCCTCCACACCCTCTCCAGTTTTGATGTCAGCCCTTCTGTGTAGGGAGGGCAGGGCAGCAGAAGCAGAGAGCAGGGGCCCTGAGGCTTAGGGTTCCCCAGTCTCGTTAAGGCAGGTAACGTGTGCGTCCATAAAGAAACGGAAATAAAAAAGAAATGAGTCCATTAGGACAAAACACAGAAGACAGACGACAAGGAGTGGAGAAAGCAGAGAGCCAAGTGCGGACGGCGGCCTGGAGGGTCCAGGCTGGTCCTCAGGGCAGGCTGGCGATGTCTCTCTCGGGAGGGGGGCCAGCTGGCTTGGGGCTGCTCTCATTGGCTTTTCCTTCAAACATCATGACCCTGGTTTAGAGACGAAGAAAACAAAACAAAAGGGTTAGGACTCCTCCCCTCAGGCAGAGATCTCCCCTGCCTTCACTCTGCTGGTCCTCAACAGAACAGCCCCAAGGCTATTCTGGGAAGAGCTGTGTGAGAGATCACACTTGCCAGGTGGTGGCGGCAGAGGCAGTGGTGGCACCTGCCTTTAATCCCAGCACTTGGGAGGCAGAGGCAGGCGGATCTCTGTGAGTTTGAGGCCAGCCTGGTCTACAGAGGGAGTTCCAGGACAGCCAGGCCCACAGAGAAACCCTGTCTCAAAATAAAAGAAAGAAAGAAAGAAAGAAAGAAAGAAAGAAAGAAAGAAAGGAAGGAAGGAAGGAAGGAAGGAAGGAAGGAAGGAAGGAAGGAAGGAAGAAAGAAAGAAAGAGAAAGATTACACTGTCAGCTGTGTGGAAGAGAAAAAAAACTGGGGCACAAAGTGGCAGTGGAATTCCCCAACTGCTCAGGCAGTCCGAGGTGGAAGAAGGGACAACCCTCTAGGCCTCTGGCTTCCAGGTCTAGTCTTACCATCTAAACTGTCTGAAAAAGAGTGGGTTGGGCCAGAGCTCTGCTCAAGAATCCCATCAGATCTTTAAAAAATAAATAAATAAAATAAACAAGCAACCAAAAAATCTAACCAACGACTGGTCAGTCACAGTGGCGCACGCCTTTAATCCCAGCACTCAGGGAGGAAGAGGCATGCAGATCTCTGTGAGTTCAAGTCCAGCCTGGTTTGCAGAGCTAGTTCCAGGACAGCCAGAGATACATAGAGAAACCCTGTCCCAAGAAACAAAAAACAACCACCACACAACGGACACATTTACCACACATATGGGGACACAGAAACAGACACACACACACACACACACATGTGGACACAAACACAGAGGTATACACACAGGGAAAAAAGGAACCGAAGTCCAAGGACCAAAGATAACCTGCTTAGAGTCACCAGGGAACAAGCAACAGTGCCAGGATGCAAACTTGAATTGACTTTTTCAGGAAGGGAAGAGGTGAAAGGGATTTGAGCTAGGTCTCAAGTAGTCCAGGCTAGCCTTAAATTTGCTAGGTAGCTGGGGATAGCCTTGAAACTCCTATCCTTCCTGCATCTACTGCCTTAGTGCCCTACCAGATGCCCAGCTAGAAGTGATTACAGACTCCAACAACTCACAACAACCTCAGGGAGGAAACAGGTCAGAACATGTTGACAGGCGGGTAGGGGTGCAGCAAAATGGTTGGAGCATTTTCCTACCATGTATGAGGCCCTGGGTTTGATTATAAGCATCTCATACAAAGGGAAGGGAGGGAGGAAGAAAAGGAGGGAGGGAGGAGAGAGGGAGGGAAGAGGAAAGAAAGGGAAGGGAGGGAGTATTCATAGTCAGGTCTGATATGGTATAACATGCCTATAATCATCTTAGTACTTGGGAAGCTGAGGCAGGAGAATTGATGACTTTTGAGGAGAGCTTGGGCTACACAGTGAGTAACAGACCAACCAGGGTTACATGGGGAACTCAGTTAAGACTCTGAAAACCCTGTCTCAAAAAACTTAAAAAAAAAAAAAAAAGCCAGGCAGTGGTGGCGGCTCACACCTATTACCTCAGCACTCGGGAGGTAGAAGCAGGCGGATCTCTGGGAGTTTGAGACCACCCTGTTTTACATAGTGAGTTCCAGAACAGCCAAAGTTACATAGAGAAACAACATATGAAAAAAACCAAAACCAAGCAAAAAAACAAGACAGCGCCGCCATCATTTTTGTCATTCATGAAGCCTCCCTTGGGGTTTACCATGCACCCCAATATAAGTTAATCTCTCTAGTAAGGAAAACAGGCTTAGAAAATTCCACATCTTCTCTCGACAGGTAGCACAATGAATTGTCCACCACTAGGGGATGGCCAAGGTGTCCTCAGCCCGGGGCCTCTCCCCACGGGATATCCTTGCCTCTGAGACCTCACGAGGTGCGGAGATACTCACAGTTTGAGGACAGCTGAACGCTTGCCCAGCATCATGTTCACAAAGTCTCGGTAGGAGATGGTGTCACTGACTCCACCTGTCACCTCCGAGATCATCTTCTTCATCTCCAGATGGGTCTTGGGGACCCCCAGCTTCTCCATCATCCTCTTTAAAGACATTAGATCTGCCAGGAGGAAAAGCAGATCTGCTGAGTGGAGACAAGACACTGCGGGCCTGCAGGGAGCCAGAGATGCCCTGTTTTTCCTGCACCGCACAAGTACCAGTGGCCGCCTCTCCCTGCAGGCTGCAGTCGGTAATGATTCTCCTGGGGAGGTAGGCATGAGCCCTCCCTGCTCTCTTCAGAGGCAGTAAAGGCCAGCAGGTAGCTACCTGGGCTTCTACAGTCAGATTTGATCTGGGATGTCACTTTTCTTGGCTGGGGGACCTGGGGAAGACTGCGTCACCTCTCTGGGATGAGAGGTGACACAAGTCTCCAACCCCAGGAGCTGAAAGGCTGGGACAGAAGGATCACTGCAAGTTTGAGACCAACCTGGGCTACATATTGAAGAAGGCCTAGGGAGATGGCTCAATCAGTAAGTTGTGCAAGCACGAGAACTGAGTTCAAAGCCCCACAGCCCAAATAAATACTCGGGCACCCTGGCACAAGCTTATGATCTCGGGGATGGGGAGTCAGAGACAAGAGGATCCCAGAGACATACTGGTCACCCAGTCTAGCCAAGTCAATAAGCCCCAGGCCCCAAAATAAATAAATAAATAGGAAAGCCATTTAGAAGACCCTGATGCCAACCCCCTCTTCTACACCCAGGCACACACAGGTGCACATGTATATGTGTGCCCACACACACGCAGGCACATACACACAATCAGTTTCAAGGAAAAAGAAAACAGAAGAAATGGTAATTAGGCTTATGCGGATATGATATACGCGATTCTCTCCCAAAGGGGCCTCTGAGTTAGGGTGAGCCAAGGTGCCTGGGAGTTAGCCTGACTCCGGGCATTGAAAGTCAAACTTTCTCTGGCACAGGACACAGAGACAATCGCCACCTGCTGCTTCCATTCTGCTGCTGTAGGACTCTTCAAGGCTAGAAGGGACGGGGAGCCAAAAAAACCCCTCAGAGCAGGAAAAGCAACAAAAGGACAAATAGAAGAAAAACAAGGGAGGCACCAAAAAGTCCTTCCACCCCAGAGCCTCCGCCTGATCTCTGGCTCCCACCAACATCTGAGGCTATTTCCTCAGAACAGTTCACCACGAACAATGGATTGGCAAATGGGGGGGGGAGGGGCGGGCAGGGCCAGATCTCAGTGCTGTGAGCAGGGCTGAGGTGGGCAGCACTTATGCATGGCCCAAAGCTGCTAGGCTTTCCAGGCTCTTCTGTGGAAAAGAGCTCAGGGCACACACGCTGTCCACCTTCAAACTGGCAAAACTTCTCCTGGAGACACGGGGCATGGGGCTGCTGAACACCTGACCCACTGTGTCTCCCTCACTGGCGAGATTTACCCTACAGACAACCAATGAAGAGGACCAGATCCATCTAGAGAGATGGTTGCTGTGAGCTGATCAACAGCCGTTAAAATAGAAAATAGTAGGCTGGCAGGACAGCTCAGCAAGATGGGTAAAGGTGCCTGCTGCCGCCTCGCCTGAGATAGTTTAATCCCTGGAACCCACATGGTAGAAGAGACCTGACTCCCAAGTTGTCCTCTGACCGCCAAATACATGGCATAGAGGTCCAGCCCCTCCACGTAAACAAATAAATAATAAATGTGGTTTAAATTTTTTAAAACTCAGAAATAGTAACCCAAATATGGTAGTGCATGCCTGTAGATCCAGCACTGGGACAGCTGGGGAAGGGGGACTGCTTGAGGCCAACCTGAGCTAAATAGTGAATTCTAGGTCAACCTTGGCTGGAAAAAGAAAAACTAAAAAACAACCTAAGAAACCCAACCGGAGATGCAGCTCAGCTGGCAGAGCGCACCACACGCATGCAGCTCTGGATTCCGTCCCTTGCCCCGTACAAAGGGAACACGGTGGTGCATGCCTGTAATCCCCACACTGGGGTCATCCTCGGCTACATACTGAGTTCCAGGCCAGCCTGGGCTACCATGAGACCTATCTCAAGAGAAAAACATGAAACCATCTACAGTCTAAAATGCTAAATGGTGGCTTTTCAAGTGTTGGCTGGACGCCTTTGGATCCATTCACGCAATGGAATATCCTGGGAAAGACAGAGCAACAGGGAACCTGCTCAGAAGCAAACACAGGGACTGAGCCCATGCCCAACATCGAGGACCCATGAAATCCTTTCACTTCTGAGCCTTGGTTTCCCACCCACAACCTGAGGGTGACTGAGCAGCCTGGACTATGGCCCAGCCCTGCTGGTGAAGATCAAGTTACCGTTTCCTGCCGGGATGTAGATGCCCTGGGACTTTTGTGTCTCTGTCACCCCAGCACCTCGACAGCAGGAAGTTCTGCTGGAGGTGAGAGGCAGTGTCTACACCCCTTGTCAACTGCAGGACAAGGGACAACAAGGCAGACTTGGAGAGAACGAAGCAGCAGCCCCTGGGTCCAGGAGACAAGCAACCTCTGCAGGCCTGGGCAGGATGGAGCGCTAGGCTCGAGAGTGGGAAGATGTGGAATCTAGCAGGGAAGCACAGCAGGAAGGTTCCCAGGCAGTGAAGCCAGGCCGAGCGTGGAAGGAACCGGGGCAGGCTTTGCCCAAGGCAGGATAGAATGATAGAAGATGAAGGGGTTTGAGGAAGGAGGAGCCCCTTGGCCCTGAGGATATGCCTTAAGTCACACACTGGCAAAGAGTCAAGAATTTCAACCTAAATGACAGAAAAAAAAAGTGCTGTGAAGATTGCCTGCTTAGAGAAAGTATTCCAGTCCCCGAGAGACTCCTAACAAGACCTACAGAACAGTCGGCCAGCCGTGCACGCAGACAGAACGTGTGTGACCGCTGAAGTTAGCTTTACCAGCACACCCTGTTGTCTGTCCTGAGAAAAATCTCCCAGACAAGATCACAAGCCCTGTTTATAGTCGGAACATGTCTTGACCTCCTAGTGACCTGAGGATGGTAAGAATTCCATTGACCTTGGTGACCTACAACTTTATCTTTTTAGCCCGTTAAGTCTGTAACAGTACACTCATGAAACCCTGTAAAATCTCACTTATGAAATGACAAATTCTTCTGATAAGTATGCAAAAACATTTTTTACTTAATCTTTCCAACTTAGAAATTGATTATACCCTTTGAATAAAGTAATGTCAAAAGTCACCAAAATCATATAGCTAGCTATTGTTAAGCCGGGCTGCTCCTTTCTTGGCAGCTTCTGCTTGTTTTGTGCGAGCGACTCTCTCTTGAGAAAACTACACTACTTCCACTACTCTCCTCCTTCCTTCCTATTTTTTACTGTACTTTTAAAAATCATGTGTATAAGCCGGGCGGTGGTGGCGCACGCCTTTAATCCCAGCACTCGGGAGGCAGAGGCAGGCGGATCTCTGAGTTCGAGGCCAGCCTGGGCTACAAGAGCTAGTTCCAGGACAGGCTCTAGAAACTACAGGGAAACCCTGTCTCGAAAAACCAAAAAAAAAAAAAAAAAAAAAAAAAAAAAAAAAAAAAAAAAATCATGTGTATATGTGTGTGTGCACGTAACCGCAGTGCCCACAGAGGCCACCAGAGGGTGCCAGATCCCAGGAGCAGGAGTAAGAGTTATTTATAAAGCCCTTCACGTGGGTGCTGAGAACCAAAATCAGGTCCTCTGCAAGAGCAGTATACACCTTGAACTGCTGAGCCATCTCTTCAGCCCTTTCTTTGTATTTTCAATTTTTAAAGACATACTTATTTTATGTGTATGATTTTTTTTTTTTAATGTGCACTGTGTGTGCTGTGCTCTCAGAGGCCAGAAGAGGACAGTAAACCATTTGGGACTAGAGTTACTGGGGATTTTGAGCCATCATGTGAACGCTAGAAAATGAACCTTGGTTGTCTGCAAGAGCAGCCAGCGCCCTTAATCACTAAGCCATCCCTCCAGTCCCTGTTATTTTTCAGTGAAATGAATCTGGAGTTTACAAAGAGATTTTAAGGTGGATTCAAACATGGACATTAAGAGCAGGGGGTGGCACCGGGTATGGTGGAAAATTCTTCTATAGGCAGGCTGATCTCTGTGATTTCAGGTCAGCCATGACCATATAGCAAAACCTTGTCTCAAAATACAGGGAAAAGAAAAAAAGAGGGGGCTGGAGAGATGGCTCAGTGGTTAAGAGCATTGCCTTCTCTTCCAAAGGTCCTGAGTTCAATTCCCAGCAACCACATGGTGGCTCACAGCCATCTGTAATGAGGTCTGGTGCCCTCTTCTGGCCTGCAGGCAGAGTACTAAGAATACTGTATACATAATAAATAAATAAATATTTTTAAAAAAAAAGAAAAAAGAAAAAAAGAAAGGAAAAGGGCCATGGCTGGCATGACGGCCGAGGAGTGGAAAAGTCTGCCACCTGCCTGACAACCTGCTTGATCCCAAACCCAGAATTTACATGGTAGAAAAGGACAGACTCCTGTAAGGTATGTCCTCCCCTTTCTCTCTCCCCCATTACACACACACACACACACACACACACCATATGTATACATAAATAGGTAATAAAAACTCATTCTGAAATTCTTTTTATTTATTTTTTTTTAAAGATTTATTTATATATTATGTATACAACATTCCTTCCCTGTATGCTTGCATGCCAGAAGAGGGCACCAGATCTCATTATAGATGGTTGTGAGCCACCATGTGGTTGCTGGGAATTGAACTCAGGACCTCTGGAAGAGCAGTCAGTGCTCTTAACCTCTGAGCCATCTCTCCAGCCCTGAAATTCTTTTTTTTTTTTTTTTGGTTTTTCGAGACAAGGTTTCTCTGTGGCTTTGGAGCCTGTCCTGGAACTAGCTCTTGTAGACCAGGCTGGTCTCGAACTCACAGAGATCCGCCTGCCTCTGCCTCCCGAGTGCTGGGATTAAAGGCGTGCGCCACCACCGCCCGGCTCCTGAAATTCTTTTTATGCTGTGTTAATTAAGATCCCAGTGTCCCCACCGAGTGGAAGTATCTGAAAAGAATTCAATATTTCCCTGTGTCCCCTGCTGCTGGTGACAGGGTAGCTGGGTCATCAGTCCCAATAGGGAAATATCAGAGAGTTCTTCAGCCTCATCCAGTGCCCCTCACCAGACCAGTAAGGCTCTTTGGACCCCAAACCTTCTACCCACCCTCCACCTCTGCCACCAGGGCCTCACTCACCAATCTCGCCTTCATTGTTCAGGTCAAACTCCATGTATTTCTCTGGAAATCACAAGAAAAGCTGCCATTAGCTCGGAAACCACAGCTCTCCCTGTGGAAAGAGCTGACTAGACCCTTGGGGGCCCTTGACACCCTCCCCACCCCAGGAATCCTGTCATGATAGCTGTTGTCTCTGGGAGAGCCAAAAGCTTTTCCTGATACCAGGTAGGTGAGAATCAGCTATGAGGAAACTATAGCGCATGTTGGTAGCCATGTCTCCTGATGGTCAGTGTTCCCATGTGGCTAAATATGCTAGAGACTCCAGTTTGGTTGTTCCTACTATACAAGGGTATGTGCATGCGCGCGCGTGCGCGCGCGCGCGCGCGCACACACACACACACACACACACACACACACACACACACACACACACACACAAACATAGGGTCTACATCCTCAAAAGACCAAACGACTGTCTGTGACTTTAGTTCCAAGAGACCTGACACCCATTGCAAAACATGAATGCACATAAGAGAAAAATAAATACAATAAAAAACCCAAACATTATTATACTATTACTGCATCATTGTGTTGATGCTAACCTCCCTTGTGGAATTTCTGAGAGGCTCATGGGAAGAAATACCCTAACAGGAAAATCTGTTCTACATGATTTGGATCACCTTCCCCCATGAATATACTATGCACCTCATAAATATTCATAAAAACTTCTTTGTCATCTACAAAGCAAAAGCCCACTCCACTCTCTTTGGAATGTTTGCTTTGCTTCGCTTGGACAAGTCAACTTCTGCTTAAACTGTCCACATCTCTTGACTGAATTATTTATGTGTGTGTGAGAATGTGTGTGTTTGCATATGTATGATGTGTGCGGCTGGGCATGCATGCGTGTGGAGGCCATGGGACCACTTTGAGACATCAGTTCTCTCCTTCTGTCTTTCCATGGGTTCAGAGGATTGAACTCAAGTCATTGAGGGGTTTTGTGATCAGTGCTTTTGTCTGCTGAGCCATCTCGCCATAACTGAACTGAATTCTTTCTAAAAGAACCACTATCCACACTATTCCTGCTTGCACCGCTGTCTTACAGGCACCCTAAGAGGAAAAAGGCGGCAAGGGGCCACGCTGACCCTGACGGGAAGAAGGCAGCTTCCTCAGAGTAGGCTGCAAAGTCAAACAAATTATGCCCTTGTAGGGAAGGTGGTGGGGCACGCCCTGGAGTGCCTCCAAGTATCCCAGGAGGTGCTGATGGGTAGCTGGTATGGAAAGCCTGGCTCTAAAACTGAGAGAAGAACCCAGGGCCCTCCCTTGTTCAGAGATGTGTGTGTGGGACCTTCCCCAAAGCCTGCAGACCGTGAGATAACACCTCCTAAGCCAAAAGGCCTAGGGAGACCAGCCAGGGAAGGTAGTAGGAGCAGCCCCAGCTTGACATCTTCTGCCCAGGGCAGTGTGTCAGCAAGTTCTTGTGTGGCTTTGGACATGTCACCCCTACCTTAGCACTGCAAGCCCTTGGGGTCTATTCTGTACCACAGGGCAACCAGAATGACAGGAACCCTGTTCCTCTCCATGCTCCCAGCTGGTCTCTCAGCCTGGAGTGTCCTCCCAGATGTGCCCAGGCCCCTCCTCAGGACTTTAACTTCTGCTAGCACCGGTCCTGCAACAGGGCTGGCGCCCAGTGAGCACCCATCTGGATTACAGAGGAATGAGCGGCTTGAGGACCTTTGGGTCTCTCCCTTTCGAACTAAGACTCCCTGTTTGACAGAAGCAACCTCACCTCCCAATGAAGATGTGACTTCAGAGTCCAAGACCCTGTTTTCCTCCCCAGAACCGTGACTCCATAAGGACTGGACCCCTGTGCCCTTTGTGTATCTCTCCTAAAGGCCTTTCCTGCTCCCCACTCCGTGACATCATATACCTAGATTGAGACCCGGGGCTCTAGAGACTGACAAGGGTTTAAGTCCCAACTCTGCCCTTAATAAGCTATGTGACCCCTCTGTCAATAACCCTACCTCCCCAAGCCTGAGTTTGTTGGTCTGAAAATGAACAATTTCACCACCTGCCTCCTGATGCGTGGGGAAGCAGGGTCGGCAGCGCGCGCTGGCCGTTATCGAACAGGGCTTTCCCTGGACTGACACTCAGCAACTGCAGGTCATCATTAACATTACTGCCATCTAAGTCTTGGCCAAGACAGCTATGCTGAGAGCCAGCTGAGGCAGGCGAGGCACACCAGCAGGTACTTGGTCTTGGAAGGGGAAGAATGCCCAAACTGCAAACCCTTGGGAGAGGGACGAGACCTCCGGGATAACCTCTGTAGAGCTCAGGGTTCCCATCCCCCAAATGCACCCCAGAGGCAGGAAAGGTGGGTCTGCCCACTCCTTGTATGCCCAGGCTCCTCTCTTTCAGTCACTGGCGGAGGACCAAGCACCAGGGCCCCGAACAGAGGAACCTTTATACTGCCCCTCTCCCCGCACAGGCTCCTGAGTCCTGTTTTCTTTTCATCCCGTGCTGTTGGGATTCAATGGGCAGAAACTCTGCCCCCCTGCCCCACTGTAGCGACACAAATGTCTATTCTCCACAGGGGCTCCTGAGCGGCTCCGCCAGGGAGGGGGAGATGCAAGGGCTGTTCACAAAGGCCAGATTGTGTGCTGGGGCCCTGAGAGTGCACAGGGCTGGACGGGGAGGACAGGAGCCAACCTGAGCCACACCAAACAGCATGGGACAGAGGGCAAGGCCAGATCGGGCCTGCAGTCAGGGGTCCATAGTGGTGGAGGAAGGAGAAAGGGTCTGCTTCTACCTCTGGGGGACCCCGTCTCAAAGCCTGATGGGAAATGGGGCATTCTAGATAAATCAGAGCTGCAGCCCAGTCCTGTGCAGCCGAGGAGTCCTGTGTGCCATGGGCTGAGGGAGCAGCCAGAGCTTCCGGGGGCAGTTGGGCAGGCAGCCCTGGCTCACCTTTGAAGGCTGCGAGCTTTTCCGGCAGGTTCTCTTCATCGCTGTACTTCTGGTCACAGAGGAACTCCTACGGAGGTGAGACCACAGTACTGAGTTAGGGCTGGGGGCAAAGGTCACCTATAGGCAACCCATGCGGGGCTCACCCCATTTTCCTGTGAATCCTCAAGGCAGAGCCACAGACACCCTGCTAGCAGGAAGTGTTCTCTGCAGCTTGGGGACAGGGCTTACCAGAGGATCTACTCTAGGGGACTCAACACCTTCAGGGATGTGCCCTGTGCTGTCCCCAGAACACCAAGCTCCCAGGATCTGGGAAGCTGTGAGCTCCAGAGACAGCCCCCTAGTCTGTAATTCTTAGGTATGCGGTCCTCAGCAAATGACCCTGCGTGCTCACTGGACCATTACCTTCCCCACCAGGTGAGCATCAAGGCTGAACTACTCCTTGAGTTTGCAGGGATGCCAACAATGAATGGCTTGAGTTATTACCCCCCTCTGGCCTGAAAATGGCTGAACGCTGAACGTTACCTTATGAGACCGCCTCCCCCCCCACCTCCACCCTCCCCTGTAAAATGAGATTCAATCCCTGGTGCGCCTCCCTTCAGCAGCTACCAGAGACAAATATTGAGTCCTTTCAGAAGCAGATGGGTACTGTGGGCAGCTCCAGGGAGGACCGGAAGGTAACAGCCGCCTTCAGGGGCGCTCAGGCACACTGGCTCTTTTCAGATATCCCAACACCTCAGGAGGCAGCCGCCATTCCCACGCCTATCTCTGGGGAAACCGATATGCACGCAGTTAAGGAACCCTACCGAGCTCACCATATTTAAGCCACAGCACTAATTGATGCAGAGTGCAGGTGTCCAAATCTGGGCTCTCATTTTAAAACAAATAGCTATCCCAGCACTTGGGTGGCTGAGGCAAGAGGGTGGCAAGTTCAAGACCAACCTGGGCTGTGTATCAAGAGTTTGACTTAAAGTAACAACAAAAGGGGCTGGGGAGATGCTCCACACCTGGGAGCACTGGCTGCCCTTGCAGAGGACCTGGGGTTCCGTTCCCAGCACCCACATGGCGGCTCCAGTTCTAGTCAACCTGATGCCCTTTTCTGGCCTCCATGGGCACTGCATGCAAGTGGTGCACAGACATACATGTGGACAAACATTCATACACATTAAAAAAATCTTTTAAAAAATCAAAAACTATGCTATCAGCTGGGCAGTGGTGGTGCATGCCTTTAATTCCAGCACTCAGGAGGCAGAGGCAGGCGGATCTCTGTGAGTTTGAGGCCATTCTGGTCCACAGAGTGAGTTCCAGGACAGTCAGGGCTAAACAGTGAAACCCTGTCTCAAAAAACAAAAACAAAGACAAATAAACAAAACCCCTATGCTATCTATGAGTGCTTGTAGCTGACAGGACGGGGCAGTACCAAGGTATTTTAAGTACACCTTTGCTCAGCTCGTAGCAGGCTAGGTATCTGGACACAGCAGGCATGCTCCCATTCAGCTGTTTAGATTCCGCTAAGCCGTTTCTCATGGACCACATCTCCATTTATCCATCCATCCATCCATCCATCCATCCATTCATTCACTGGGCATTTCCCAAGGAACTACAGCCTGAATGCATTTAGACTGTGCTTCACTTAGGCACCCACACAGTAGGGGGGCTAGGGAGATGGAGCTACACAAGCATGAAGACCGGAGTTACAGCCCCAGTACCAAGTCCAAAACCAGGCCAGACAGCATGTGCCTATAATTCCCAGCACTTCTGAAGTAGAGGAAGGAGAGTCTCTACAGCTTGCTGACCAGCCAGCGTTGCCAATTCGCTGAGCCCCAGGTATCAAACAAGCCAAGTAGACAGCTCCTGAGGAGCAACTCAAGAGCAAGGTTGAGGGCTGGAGAGATGGCTCGGAGGTTAAGAGCATTGCCTGCTCTTCCAAAGGTCCTGAGTTCAATTCCCAGCAACCACATGGTGGCTCACAACCATCTGTAACGGGGTCTGGTGCCCTCTTCTGGCCTGCAGGCATACAGATAGAATATTGTATACATAATAAATAAATAAATATTTCAAAAAAAAGGGCAAGGTTGACCTCTGGCCTCTTCACACATGTGCATACATGTACATACACATGCACACACACACACACACACGTAATAACACTCAGATCAAACGGGCCAATCAGTCTGTTCCTAAATTCCTGATGCCATTTCCCACTAAATGATGCCAGCCTGTACGCGCATATCTTGCATAGGAGGCTCCCTTCCTTTCCAGCCTATTGGGAACCTGTACGCACACATCTTGCATAGGAGGCTCCCTTCCTCTCCAGCCTATTGGGAACCCAACAGAGAGAGATGACAAGAATCTAAGTGACCTCTGTCTTACCCTTCTTCAGCTCAGAGTCCTCTGCTTACCTCGGTGTCCTCTGACAGAAGGGGAAAACCACCTGCACACGGCTCCCCACCCTGTATTCAGAAGGCACCATGTGGCTAAGCACCGACTGTGGCCAGTATTGTGTTATCTTATTAAATCCCCCAGGCCCTCACATTCTGAGTCAATGGTCTGGAACTCAAGCAGAGAGGTTACAGAAGGTGTCTAGTCTACACACCACTGAGGAAATACAGGGAGGGATTCTAGGCCCAGCCCTAGGACCCTGCTGTCCCCCACCCCCAGCTCCCACCTAGCTGGAGATGGATCCTTCTCCCTAAGAAGCCAGGGCTGTCCCCTTCCAGCTGACTCTGTGGAGAGAGGCTCCCTCTCATAGCTCTTTGTTAAGCTCTCCCATTACGATACCAAAAGCAGGACAATTCACTCTTGTTGGTGGCCCCAGCAAACCAAATCAGAACCTCCCAGGGTCCTGATCCCTCATCTGTTCATTTAGGGAAAGGTTAAGTCAGTGGCTTTTAGACATTGGGGCAATGAAGACGAGGGGCATTAAAAGGGGAGGGCCCCTAATTAGGTCTGCCAAGTGTCTCCTTTGCCAAGTAAAGGCTCTTTAAACAATGACCATGGACAGCTACCAGAAGTCAATCAGTTCTGAATTTTAACACAGCATCTATTTAGCCCGCTTCTAACTCTCTGTGTCTCCATGTCTGGTTGGCATCACCAGTGCCTGGAAAGCCTTATGCAGTGGAGTGTACACGAAAGCATAAGCAAAGGCTGAAGCGACATTTCAGTAAAGTGCTTGTCACATAAGCCCAAGGGCCCGAGTTCAATCCCCAGCGCTGGGTAAAACCCAGGTGTAGCCACATCAGAGCCGGGGAGGTAGACACAGGAGGATCCCTGGAACTCACCAGCCAGAGGGCTTATCTGACCAAACTGAGGCGCTCCGGGTACAGCGAGAGACCCTGTCTCAAAAAATAAGGTGGAAGCCAGGCATGATGGTGCACATCTTTAATCCTAGCACTTGGGAGGCAAGTGGGCCTCTGTGAGTTCAAGGCCAGCCTAGTCTACGTAGTTCCAGGCCTGACAGAGCTACACAGCAAGATCTTGTCTCAAACAAACAAACAAATAAATAAATAAGGTAGAGAGTGGTTAAGGAAGACACTCAATATCCTCCTCTGGCCCCCATATGCATACATGTGCACTCACACGCACATACAACCAGCATGTGGCACTTCAGGGGAGAGATCCAGAGGGCCTGCCCTGCTCCCATGCTATGTGGCTGGACAGAAAGTTCTGCCCCACCACACCCTGTCTGTAAGTACTATCCTCCCTCCACCTCCTCAGACAGGCAGGGCTGGGAACACACGGCAGGAGTGGCTAATAATGGCTCCCTCTCACTGGACTTCCAGCCTGTGCTCTCAGAAGACAGCAGAGGTGAGTGGGGGTGAGTGGGGGTGAGCAGTAGGGATGTGTTTGGATGACCTCCTTTATGCAGAAAAAGCATTATTATTATTACTATTATTATTATTATTGTTTTTTGAGAAAGGGTTTCTCTGTTGCTTTGAAGCCTGTCCTGGAGCTAGCTCTTGTAGACCAGGCTGGCCTTGAACTCACAGAGATCCAGCTGCCTCTGCCCCTGAGTGCTGGGATTAAAGGCGTGTGCCACCACCCCCTCCCCGCCAGAGGAAGCACATATTGCCATCTTACATATCATTCAGTTAATTGCCCTCCTCCCATCTCCTGTCTCCTGCTCCTCCACCATTCGGGCCAGTTTTCCACACCACCTCCCGCTGGTGTGGAAAACTCCTCACTCCCATCCCAGGACCTTTGTTTCAGCTCTGTCCCCTTCCAGAGTAAAGTTCCTCCACACATCAGCAAGATTCTCCCCCTCACTTCGAGACTCTGATCATGGAGGTTCTCCCCTAAGCCCCTACTTTAAAACAACACAGCCTGTCCCATCAGTCAGCCTTCACTTCTAATCCACCTGACCCTGCTCTGGGTCTTCTGCCCCAGGAAACGAACGGTCCCTGACACACTTTCCATGGACACGGCTTTCTTCAGATACTGCCCATCGCCCGGCTGCCCTTGGGAGGATGCAGGGTCTGTAGAGCAGGTCCTCAGTTAAGGGTTTAGGAAGGAGTGGGTGAACGGAGACCCAGGGAAGTGAATAGCAAATGGCTGAGCTGGGGATGAGCTCCGAGGCCAAGCAACTTGGCCTTTGTGATCGTCCACAGCTAAAGAGCAGAAGCCGTCCTGGGCAGTAGGTGTGGGGAGGTAGGTCCCGGGACACGTGTGTCAGTTTGTGCCCTCTAATGCTGGCTGCCTTCCACCTTCACTAGACCAGGAATCGCCATGGAAACACACCTCTGAGAAGGAATGTCTGTCTGTGAAGGTGTTTCCTGACTGAGAGGTACAGCAGAGAAAGGAAGACCCCACCCTGAATGGGAGCAATCCCCAAGGGGAACCTGGAGTCCTAGAGTAAATAAAATAGGAGAGGAGGCAGCAAGCTGAGCACCAGTGCCTGTTCCTGCCTGCAAATGCAATGTGTCCAGCCACTTCACGGGCGGATGTCACCTTCCCGCTAGGGTGGATGTCCCTTAAAACCTTGAGTCCTTCCTTCCTTCAGTTGCTTTTTGTCAGATATTTTGTCCCCTTCATGAGAAAAGTAACATACAGATGCCCCGGTCAGCCTAGAGCAGGAACTCAACACAGAAACATGCCATTTGTCCCCACCGTTTCCTCCAGACTTCTCTGGGAAATAAGCAGTTTCTCAAAACTGTGCCTGTGTGTGACAGACACTGGAGTGGACTCCAGGAATGGAGTCACAGCTTCCTTTGGAGCCAACAGTGACAAATGCTCCAGCCACCAGAATGACCATGGTGGGAAACACAGCTGAGCCATGTGGGTAGGTAGCCTTGGATTGGGACAGCTGTGTCCTTGGCTGGGGACAGAGGAGACAGGTGTGCAGGAGGCAGGGCGGGGACACAGAGGCCAAGGTGCCAGCTTCCACCATGCCCACCCAGGCTTTAGATTTTTGGTTCTTGCTCAAGCGGAGCACAGGTCCCTTCCCTGAGCCCTCCTCCCCCACATCCCGGCTCAGCCTCTGGAGGAAGTTTTTCCTCAGAGGCAGGTACCCTTGAGCAGGACCTTGAATCCAGGCCATGGAGAGAGATAACAGTCAGCCTTGATATTTGGAAGAAAAGTGAAATAATCATCAAGGGATGAACTGGGTCAGAATGCCTGAATCTCACTGACTTAGTCGCGGTGTGAAAATTTGTATTTTTGTCTGTGCCTTGGTCTCCTCCTCACAGAAGCAAGACGACCCCAGCTGTCTCCTAGGCTTGTCTTGAGAGCTAGGGAGAAGCAGTGACTGCCTGACTGCCTGACACCAGACAGTACTGAATGCTTTTAGGAACTTACACATTCTGTGTCTAATTGTCAGCTTGTCACTCACACTCCAGTGCTATTAACCATCCATTATTAACCAGATTCTGGAGAATCATCACCAACCTTGCCTGACTGGGGGCTGCAGATTTCTCAAGGCCCGTCTGCCACAGACGGGATGAGAAACTGGGCGGGGCCATTGAACTAGTTCAGGGTTACAAAAGATTGCACCTCCCTCCTGGTCTATGTCCCTAGGCCATCCCAGCTTCCTCCTTGCCCCAAATAAGCAGGTGGTGGCCAGGCCACAAATTTCAGGGAAAAGAAAGACTGGGGGGGTGCGTAGTGGGTGGGTGTCACCTTTCCTGAGGCAACAAGAAAGGTGCCTCCAAAGCTCTGGGGAGTCAGGGGGTCCTGTCCCAATATTTGATGCTACCCCCATCTTCTTTCCCAACCCAACCCATGGCTCCAAAGTTAAGTTTTGCAGGAAACACAAGAAGCCAACATATGAGGTGACAAAGAGGAAACACTAGAGTGGCTTCTCAGCCTCCGGGGGAGGCTTGGGCAGGTGACAGATTGAAGCATCCATCTAGCATCAGAACCCAAAAGGGACTTGAGCATCTGGATTGTGCTCCTTGGTCACTAACTGGGGAATCTGAGGCCCCCGAGGAACCCAGCCTCTAAAGTCATAATGGACGGACTCCAAGTACAGGACAAGAGCTAAGACAAGGAGGGTGGGGTGAGTCAAGTTGCCTGGGGGCTACTCCAGGTACCCCATCTAGCAGTGCTCTGACTCACTGCGGCCCTAACTTACTTTCCCACATGGGGCCTCAGTTTCCTCCTTTATAAAATGAGGTCCTAGTGACAGCCCGACAGGTCTGCTGGAAGGATAAAAGAAACTCCATCTGGCTGAAGATGGCATATACAAAGCTGGCCTTACTGTCCTGTGTCAGTCACCACCACCCAACCCCCCTAGCCACACCCAGAAGGCAGAAAGGGGGCCCACTCATCTGTGAAGACCTCCAGAGGAGGCTGGATCCTCTGGTTACCACCCCCCACAAAGGCAAGCTTCTCTTAGTCCTCAAACTCCTGGCTTCTGCGACTGAGACAGCTATCCACCTGGTACAGAGCTGCGCTCTCATCTCTGACAGCCACTCTGGCTCCCGGCTGTCTTTGGTCAACACCCGAGATAAACAAGAAAGCTCTCTCCCTCCACCCCAGCCCCATCCCAAAGGCTCAGAGACGGGAGGGGTTAGTTCCATGAGCAAGAATTTACTGCCAGCTGGGTATGGTAGGGCGCACTGGAACCTCAGTACTTAGGAGACAGAGACGGGATGGTCAGAAACTCAAGTCTATCCTCGGTTACAAAGTGAGTCTGAGGCTATCCTGGGTAACAAAGACCTTGTCTCAAAATTAGAACAGAAACAAAACAACAAAAAACTCAAAAGCACGGAAGGCTGGCAAGTCCATGATCAGCCGCTGGCCACAACTGATCCAACCCCTTTCCCAAACAGTTAGCCTGTTCGAAGCCCCTCGTTCCTGGCCCTCCCGACTTGTCTTTACACATCAGTTGCATGAGGGCTGAGAACATAGGAAAAGTGTCGTCTTGAATGCTTGAGGCTCTGGATTCGATCCCCAGCACCACTTTAAAAAGAAAAGGTGAAGCCGGGAGGTGGTGGTTCACGCCTTTAATCCCAGTACTTGGGAAGCGGAGGCTTGGGAGACGGAGGCAGGTGGATTATCTGTGAGTTCAAGGCCTGCCTGGTCTAGATACAGAATGAGTTTTAGGACAGCCAGGACTACACAGAGAAAATCCTGTCTCAAAAAGAAAGAAGGAAGAGAGAGAGAGAGAGAGAGAGAGAGAGAGAGAGAGAGAGAGAGAGAGAGAGAGAGAGAGAGAGAGAGAGAGAGAGAGAGAAAGCTGAGTAGATATCACCCTCCAAGAAGCCAGCCAACAGACTAACTAGCGGCTGATGAACTGCAGGTGCCAAGGACAAGCAGCACCACGCTGTGATCCTGTGCCTCTGACACAGCCCACAGGCTCTCATAGGGCCAGGGCCAGGCCACAAATGCCCAGTCTGGCACCTGGTGAGCAGCAGGAACCTGTAACAGGTACCCACAAAGACGGCAGGCTCACATTCCCCAGGGCACTCCTGGAGCCTTATCCGGACACAGTGTCCTCGCCAATAGCTGGGCAGCTAAAGAAAAACACCCCAGTGACCACACACATAAAGCAGACCTCACAGAAATTCCATCTCCAGCTGCCTGTGACACGCCACAGCAAGGTCACAACTGGCCAGACCTGCAGGGGACACTGAATCCCCAGAGGCTCACATGACCCCTTATCACCATCTCCTTTATAATATATTAAGGGACGAGCAAGAGAGACGAATGCCCTAAATGCCAACCAGCAAGGACAGAGTGGTACTGCCAGGGACACAGGAAAAGGCACACCTGCATCGTCCCCTGGGTCAAGTCTCAGAGGCCCCACGTGGCTAGGAGAGCGGGTGGGAGACATAGTCACCCTGAACATCTGAGATCTCCTTGCGCCCCATCCTGCACCCTCCCAGCTTCCTTCCCAGGTGGCAAAGGACCACTGAGACAACCAGTGGGCTCCTAAGGGACAGGGAACACAAAGTGTCCTTCATTTGACCCAGGAAGGCTGAGACAAGGAGACAGTAGCCAGAGATCCTTATCCTACATAGGCAAGAGAGGCCTGGGCTACCACAAAGCTGCAGCCTCTGGTGGACTGGGGCCAGAGAAGGCCATGGATGATGTCCGGAGTTAAGACAGACCTCATCCGAGCCCTTCCTTGGCTAAGTGATCTGGGCAGGTGATTTAGCTTGGCTGGGCCCTGTAATCCCTCATCTCTAAGGTGGGTATTATCATCCTTGCTCCAGAGGAATGTTCAGGGTTCTCTCTGCATACCCGACACATACGAGACAGAGCGGTCCACTGTGGCCGACCTGCGAGCTGATGCATGGTGAATGACAGGCATAGAACACTGACATACTCACATCCTCAAAGATCCTGGCCAATCACAACCTCAAACGGTAGCACCCCCCAACCCCCAGCTACTCCAGATCATCTCCAGTGCTCAGGCACTCCAAGGGGTAGCCAGCCCAGCCCTTTGGTTTCTTTAGGTTCCTATGGGAAGACAGAGGAAATTTCTCCCATTGCCATATAAGGCTGGGCCTGGCTGGCCTGGGGTCACCTACCATGCCATCAGGGCGTGGGGAATGCCAGCTATGTGGAGGGAGTAGGAGGCACTTGCCTGGTCCAGCTTGCTTCAGTAGTGCTCACACACACACACACACACACACACACACACACACACACACGCACACACACACACAGTGTGGAAGGGGGCTGGGTGTCCACAGAAGGGGTCACTGAAGCACAGAGCTGAAGCAAATGTATGCGGTCTGAGTCCCGCTGTGGCTGGTTTTTCGTTTGTTTTGTTTTGATACAGGGTCTCCCTCTGTAACCCAGGCCTGGCACTCAAGCCTCCTTCCTGCTCCAGCTCCCTACTCTGATGACAGGCACACACCACCACCTCTGGCTAAATTGTGGCTGATTCATCTTAAGCAATTAACACAACTTCTCTGAGCCTGGTAGTCTTAATGGGAATGACAGTGTCTACACCACACAGTTAGGAGAGGGTGTTCCGCATGCCCGCTGCAGTGCCAGCACACCCCAAGGAGCCAGGAAAATAATCGTAGAAATCAAAACGGGGGTCTTGAGATGGCTCAGTGTGTAAAGTTGTTTGCTGCTAAGCCTGATGACCTAAGTTCAGTCCCTGGGACCCGCGTGGTAGAACGGGAAAACTGACTCCTTCAAGTTATCCTTTGGCCTCCAGACTCAGCCTGTGGTGTGTACGCTGCACACACTTCCACATACACTCAGCCTGTGGTGTGTACGCTGCACACACTTTAACATACACTCAGCTTGTGGTGTGCATGCTGCACACACTTACATATACACTAATACGTTAATGGAATTTAAAAAATATTTTTGGTTATTGTTATTTTTATTTGACAGGAAATCCCTGGCTGTCCTGAAACTCACTCTGCAGACCAGGTGATCCACCTGCCTCTGCCTCCTAAGTTCTGGGATTAAAGGCATGTGCCACCACCACGTAGCAAAAATAAATTTTGAAGAAACTAAAGTGAACCCCTAAACAGCTGTATTATGCGCCACTCCCTGCCTCCTCTGCCCCTCGCTGTCCTCCAGCCCCATCAGTGTTAGACTTTGACTCACTGACGATAACAGTTGCTAAGACTGAGCAACCTTTGCCGTGTGCAAACAGCCACGCCAGGGAAGGGGGAAAGCCCTAACGGAAACTGGAGTGTTGGTCCAGAAAGTCTCCCTAGGGCTGGGCTCTGCCCCAGACAGCAGCTGGGGGTGCCCATGCTCATGGGCACAACAGCTGGTCACACAACTCCCATGTCATGAGTCATGAAGTCATGCCTGTATGGTTTCCGGCTTATATGAAGCCAACAGGCACTGCACAGCACAGCCCAGCTCAGTGCCCCAGAATCCCCACTCCACCAGGGCAGTGAAAGTGTTCTCCAAGGAAGACAACTCACTGCCAACACAGCTCTCTAGAACATTGCATTCTGAAGACACTTTATTACAGCCACGGCCAAGGGTCAACCAGACTGGGATTCTCAAGCAGAGCCACCCAAAATTCTTGAGTCGATCCTTCTCCATTGACTGTTACAGGGGTCCAAAAGGGGTGGGCCCCCTGTTCCCACTGCAGGGAAGAGCGAGCAGCTGGTATGTCCCTGGCATACCTCCATGCCCACTCCCTATACCTGGAGACGTCACACAAACCAATGATGATGCTCACAGCAGCCAACTCGGTGCATTTCACAAACAACATCTGACTGGGGAAAATCACTATTATCTCTTGTGGCCCAGGAGGCTCAGAGAGGGGAAGCAGTTTCCTGAAACTCACAGAGCCAATGCTTGGCAGCCTGCCTCCTGGCTCTACCTATTCTGTAGTCACCTTGACCTCTGTAACACGGGAACAGCTCAACCATCTAGTATAAACCTCCAGGGACCCACACTCTGGATTACGCTAAACCCTATAGCGCCCAAGCTCATGTGGATGATCTCAAAACGATACCCTGCAGCAGAAAGACCCTAGGTTGTGAGCTGTGGAATGGAATGGAATGGCTCAGATATTTGCCCTCTCTGGGTATCTGATATCCTGAAGTGGTTAGATCACAGTTCCCACTAGCCCATCGTCTGCAGTGCCAGTACAGTCAAAAATTCACCCCCTGGCAGCAACAGGCCCTCCCCTTTTTGAGTCACCTGTCCTGTTCTACCCCATTCCAAGCCTGTATCCTCAAGGGTGGGGTCAGCGCAGATAATCCCAAGGTCTCAGTTCCTTCACTCCTCTAACTAAGGTCACCTAGTGCCCATCTCCAGCTGACTCTGGTTAGGGTCTTGTTGGCTATGGGTGGAGTCAGCTAGTTTAGAACCTGCCTAACGAAGTTGGGGAGGAAGGGGTTGTATGTGGTCATGGTCCCAGGTTCCTGTCCAGAAAACAAAAGCAGCCAAGGCGGGGTAGTGCCGGGGGACCTTCCAGAAGTCCAGCAGGCCAGCCCCAAGCCCAGCCAGATGTACACAGCCCATGAAGCCATGCTTTAAGACAAGCACGAGAGGCAAGCAACGGAGGAACAGTGTAAGAGGGCCCAGAGCCCTCCAGGGGATCCTGGAGTTGGTGGGTAGGAGAGATGCCTACCTAGGTCTAGGCAGTGCGTGGGGATAGAGAAAGGAATCAGGAGGAAATACTTCAGTGGCATCACAGCACCGATCTCCAGTGTGCTGACCCAGCTCCCCACCAGGGACCTGGAGCTTGTCCCCCTGGGTATCCAGAGACCGAAGGGGCAGATAAGGGCCTTATGGCAGTGGGCTACCTCTGCCCCCCATGTATTAATAGCTCAATGGTAGAGTGCTTGCCTAGCATGGAGAAGGTCCTGGATTCAGTCTGCAGTACAGCAAAAAAGAAAAAGAGAAATCTCTAATACACTTAAGAGATATCTCCCTAAAGCTAGACCCCAGAGCACGCCAGCTCCCTGCCTTACTGAGCCCACAAAGCGACCCTGCAGGAGGTGAGAAACCCTTACTGAAGACACTAGTCATGTCTGAACCCGGATCCTGAGAACCATAAAGCCACAGGCTGTGCCACCTCCGGGGCTTTGCCAATCGAGGAGGCCCTGACACCTTTCTTTATCTTCTGGGATCTACACGCTCAGTAGCAAACGTAAGGAGCTGCTATTGTGTGTCTGGCAGCAGCGGAAGGATTTCTTTCTAGAACTTCCCCGGACCGGTTAAAAAAAAAAAAAGCAGTCCCTCGGGCAACTTTTCTAAAAGCTGTTGAAAAAGAGCTGTGTGTTGGGGTTGGAGGTGGGAGGCGACTGGGAAATGCCAGCATTTGCCAGCCAACCCCCAGTGTTAAGTTCTGTGGTTCGTCCACGGAGACAGCACTGGCCCAGGGTGTCCCTTCTGGCGCCAAAACCCTTAGGTGGTCCGCAGTGAGCTCCCGAGAAGCCCCTGCCCGCCTGCACCGGGCTCCTTCACCAGCCCCACCTCCCTGGTCAGAGAGTTACAACTTGCAACCGGAGACCGCCAGGCAGAAAGCTAAGGGGTGGAATGGACTTACCTGGAGTCGGAGGCCACACGGCAGGGGCTAGAGATGCATTTGGGGAAGGCCAGGGATGGGGGAAGAAGGGGATGATTTTGTCTGGGGGATGGGGTGGCACAGTGGGGCACAAGGATCCCGTACGCTGTCCCACCGCAGTGGCGCGGCTTACCCGGTTGATCTCCGCCAGCCGCCTCTCCTGCCGGGCTTTGAGCAAGCCGAAAGCCTTCCCTCCTGCGGGAGACAAAGAGGCGGCGGGGAAGCGAGGCGACCTCCCGGGCCACGCGACCCCTCCGAGTTACCGAGCGTGCCGCGCCGAGCGCACAGGTGACGACTCGGGGACGCCGGGGGCGGAACAGCGATGGGACAGCAGGCGCCTACCTTGGAACCTGTTGCTGACCGCGACCGACATGGTGTGCGCCCTACTCCGGTTACGGCGAGGGACGACGGGGAGGAAAGCGCGCCTGGTCCAGAGTTTCAGCGGCGTGTGGCGACGGGACCCAGGGGCGGAGGGACCGCGAGGCCGGACACACCCCGCCCCGCTGGCGACCCGCCTCCCGCGCCCCTCCCCGCTGCCGCGCGCGCCCAGGGCATCAAAGCGGCTGTTTTGCTGGACGCCTAGCCCGCCGCCGCCCCTCTACTGGAGGACGCAGAAAATGCACAGCGGGACCGGGACCGCCCTCTCTCCCGGTCCTCGTCACCAGAAGAGACAATGTCACAACTCAGTGAGAAGTACGCAGAGCTGATTGTGAAGATCAAGTGTCAATAAAGGCTGTCGTCACCTTACTGTCGTCTTTGCCGGGTAGTGCCACTATGACACCAATTAAATCAATTAGATAAATATGTACGTTGTTAATAAAGACTTTGTTGGGCGCTCACGGTTACCTGACACTTGGCTCTGTGTCTTTCCATCCCCCAACATACGAAATAGGACAGGTATGCCTAATTTGAAAGAAAAGTAGTCTGGAAGCTGAAGCTTGGGACACAGTCCTTTGAGTGGTGAAGAAAGCAGCCAGATGAAGCCAGGCTAGGGATGCAAGAACTGCAGACTTATAAAGAAAAAGACCATGCATTCCGGTGTCCAATCCGAATGCTCTTCTAGAGAAAGGGTCGAATTGTTCAATTGTGGACACAGGCACATAATCAGGATTGTCCCGTCCAGGGGAAGGAGACACCACCACCTCTCCAGTATGTCTCTGGGGATTGGTCCAGGAATTCCCCTTCCCCAGACTGTCTCAGGTCTGGACTCCTTAGATTGGGATCCTGGGACCAGATGACTATCCCTTTTTAGGCATAAACATGGTCAGGTTCACACAGGGAGGGGCCAGACAGAATGAGATGGGGCTAACGGGAGCAAAGATGTTCAGAGGGCAGGGATCCCTGCTCGTTGGTTACTCCCCTCTGCCCGCTCATTCATCTCAAGCTCCCTGTGGAGGAGAATATGGGAAACAGAAGCGGGGACTGTGGAGTGTAAAGTGGGAAGTCAAAGCCTACATGGTAGTGCTCCCTCTGAAAGCTCAGGCAGGAACTGGACTCAGAATGGGGCACTCACTGGTCTAGTCTCAGACTGCCTATCGCCCCAGCTAGTTGGCTTGACTGTTGTGTTCCAAAACTTTTCTTGGGGGAGACACAACACAAGTTCCTAACACACCTATTCAGGGAACCCCAGACAGACTGAAGAATGGATACCACCAAAGTCCAACTTGGTGAGCCAATGAGTTTTATTGGGGCTACTTACAGGAATATAAGTGAAGGGTTATGACAGGAGCAAAAATGACTCACAGACAGCGGTGTCACCAAAGCCCACTGCAGCATGGGTGACAGCTCACAAAGCCGGGAACCTGGAGAACACTGCCAGCTGCAGATGGCTCAGTAAGGTTGCAGGGAGAGTGCCCTTTCCAGGTACCTGAGTTGGTCTAACCTTTTCCAGGCAACTCTTTTTGTTTGAGAATCTTCTTTGCAGTGGGGTCTGCTTACCCTGGCAGAAAGGGGCCTAGCGAGTCTGGTCAGTTTCAGGGAGTTCTTGAAGCTATTGTTTTCGGTTGTTTAGTTCCTTGCTTTTGGAGCTCCCCGGCAGAATGGGATGCCTTAACCTCAGAGGAGACGTACATGTACACCAGCTGTTCCTGGCTGTGCCGTGGAATAGGCCAGCGGCCACCCCGAGTTCTCCGCTCGTCTGGTTGCGTGTTAGCCAGATGTTCAACTGCTGCTACATTCCACCCAGTTATGAGCAGCCCCACCTCTGGGCTTTCGAGTGGCTCTGCATACACCAGGCATGACCATGCTGCATGAGTCACATGTCAGGCCTGAGAGTTGTCACTCAGGAATGGAGAGGAAGTCTCTGCCCACTGGGGATGCTGGGACTGGGTACTGCTGTGCATCATGGCTCAAGTGGATAGGGGTTGAATATCTATCAGTGGAGAAATGGAGTTAGGAAGGTCAGATCCTGTCCTGGGGTTTGTTTGAGTCCCCCATTTCCTTGGCACCACATGCACCAGAACTATGTACCCATCTTCAGCCTTTCTACCCTGATCCTGGCAAACCCACCAAGTCAGTCCCACTCAGCTTAAAACACCTACCACCCAACCTCACCTTAACCCTGATTTTAATGTTCTCGCTGGAGGAATGTGCCTCTCCTTTGAACACTGGCCCCACCTCCCCCATAACTCCAGGAGGGAGGTGTAGGTCATGCCCCATCACAAAGCCTTGGACCAGGGGTCCCTGTTGTTTTGACCATGCTGGGGACCTGACTGCTCAAACATTTGACCTAGGGCTGGAGTAATGGCTCAGCAGTTAAAAGAATTGTCTATTTGTCTACTTGGGTTTGGGTCCCAATAATTGCATGGCAGTCTATAACTTCAGTTCTAGAGGATCTTAAGAACATAATATGGTTCCCAGACACGTTTGCAGGCAAAACACAATACATATAAAATAATTAATAAAATATCAAAATAAAAATAATAACCTGATGATAGGCAAGCCCAGGGCTTTGGCGAGGGGATGTACATTATCATCATCCATCAGGTTCAAGAAAGACTGTTGCGTACCTGCAGTGGTGGCGCACACCTTTAATCCCAGCACTCGGGAGGCAGAGGCAGGAGGATCTCTGAGTTTGAGACCAGCCTTGTCTACAGAGGGAGTTCCTGGACAGACTACACAGAGAAACCCTGTCTCAAAAAACAAAAAGAAAATGAAAGGAAAAAAGAAAGGAAGGAAGGAAAGAAGAAAGAAAAAAAAGAAAAAAAGAAAAAAACTAAAGGAAAAGAAAGGAAAGCTGGTTTGCAGAAGCAAGACCTAAGCAAGCAGAGGGAGCAGAGCTGGGACCAAGAAAGGAGGCAGAAGGAAGAAACTGCCCACCACAGCAGCCCCGAGCTCGGATCTCCAGGCTTCTCTGTAGCCTGGCAGCTTTTCCTAGTCAAGATTCCAAATCACCCTTCTGATGACCTCCACTTTTCTGTTGAAGCTAATTTGGGAATTGGTTTGGCTTTGTGGCTAAAAGCCTTGGTAGACTAGAGTGTGCTTTACAACCTGCCTTAACCTTAACCTAGGTTTACAGTGACCTAGGCTGGCCAGGCCTCTGCCCTGCAGCCCTGGCTGCTGCTCATCCTCTTATCTGGGATATTCTCTCCTTTGTCCTCCACCCTTCTAGGCCCAGACCCAAGCCTTCCTCCCACATGATGGTATTCTTCCTTGCTCCTTGCAGTGCTACTGGACAGTTTTAAGTTCAGGTTCCTGCCTCAGCATCTCATCCTGAGTCAGAAATCAGTTGAAGACCTCTTTGCCTCTAGCCTTTGTTTGAAAGCCCCCGAATATGAGAGGAAATGGGGCCATCATATGGCCCCTGCAAATCCTGCCATGACAAACCTTGGCATGGCATGGGCCCAGTTCTGCCAACTTCCTTCCCACATCTGGAGATTACAAGTGTAGGCTCTACCTACTTGCAGCACCAGTCACATACCCACAGGAGGCCCTGGCTGCCCACCAGCACTGGAGGATCAGACACAACACCCGGCTCAGAAAAGGATCCTTTATTTTCTCATAATCAGAGTTGGTTCACATCACCGTCAGTCCCTCTGGGACCTGGGGAAGGGGCAGAGCTGGCATATTATCCCACTGCCTAGGCCCTGCTGTGTACTAAGAGAGGGCCCAGAAAAAGACGGGGAACATCAGGAAGAAATGCCAGGGATTCCTGGGTAGAGGCAGCCATGGGCAACAGGCCTAGAATGATAACCAGGCTTCCACACCCCTGTAGCATCCTTCATGGCAGGTGGGGCCACAAGACTGGTTTGAAAAGAGTCAATCAAAGGCTAACCAGGTCAACAGGGCACCAAGGGCCATTCCTAGTGCCTATTTAGGCCTCATGACCCAGACCCTGAAGAACCTGGTTTTTCAGGTAGATCAGGGGACTGAGGAGGATGGGTCCGGGTTGGCACTTCCCTCAATTAGACTGCTGCAGATCCAGATCCCTGGGGGAACGAGTCCACAACAGACAATAACATCTGTGCCTTGCCCTGTAGGCCTCCTAAGCCACACCATGGCTTTGGATGACATTTCTGAGGATCCTGTTAGAATCCTGGCCTTTCTTGATCTGCCTGGCACCTCAGTTCTCAGAGTTGCTGGTGACCGTGACCAGCGGGCAATATTGGAGCACAGTAGGCCCAGGGCCAGCTCTGGGACCATGGGTATGGGTCTCTGTGGATAACTTCTCAGCCTTGGAGGTGCCACTGCTGTTTGAGTTCTACTCTCTGGATGGAGGGCTGCAGATATGTCATAGAATTTCTCATAACAACTCACCCAGGATGCATCCAAGTTCATAGCTGCCTCTTGACAGCTCCAGACTGTCATGTGTGTTTATGCACAGATGGTTCTGAACACACAAGTGCATCACACACACATGAACGAATGCAGACATGCCTCTTACTGATACTAGGAGTGTGATGATGTGTGTGCAGGGAGCACACACTGAGGGCTGCACACAGGGCCACCTGTGGAGTCATGAGCATGTACTCACTCCCTCCACTCACACTGAAGAGGATCTGGACATACCAGCAAGGGAGTGTGGTCATTCACATGCACACACAGCAGGCAGACCTGGGACACCTATGGGGAGTGGACAGGAAACAGTAAGGTGGGGAGGGGGTGCCAGGGTTTAGCTGGCGCAATGCTCTGGTAGGCTGCTCAGAATGGTCTCCAAGTTGTGCTTGTCAGCGCGGATCTCAGCAAGGTCACTCTCAAAGCTCTCGATCTGCATCTCCTGCCGAGCAGACTCTTGCTCCAGCTGTCTCAGCTTGCGATGCAGGGCTCCCTGTGAGCCCAGCTGCAGCCTCAAGCTTTCCAGTGCCCTCTGGGTCTCATTCAGGGTCTGAGCAGGAGCTCGGTGGGCATCCAGGGACCCTGTAAAGGAGCACAGGCAGCGTCAGGGGAGGCCAGCTGCTTGCAGGCCTTGGGAACCCATGACCCAGGTCAGACACCCAGAACCTGGTCTGTCTACCACCTCCTGGGTAAAACAGACTGAGAAGGACTGCAGGAAGGGGGTAAAGGCCTGGGTGTGCGCCCCATGGAGCTCACATGCAGAGTTAAGAACTGGGGCTGGCAATAATACCACTTCTGGGTGTATATCCAAAGGATGCTCAATCGTGCCACAAGGACATGTGCTCAACTATGTTCATAGCAGCTTTGTTTGTCATAGCCAGAACCTGGAAACAACCTGAATGCCCCTTGATCGAAGAATGGGTTAAAAAAATATGGTACATTTACACAATGGAGTCCTACACAGCAGAAAAAAATAATGACAGCTTGAATTTTGCAGGAAAATGGATGGAGCTAGAAAACATTATTTTGAGTGAGGTAACCCAGACCCAGAAAGACAATTATCACATGTACTCACTCATAGGTGGTTTTTAAACATAAAGCAAAGAAAGCCAGCCTACAAACCACAATCCCAAAGGACTTAGACAACAATGCAGACACTAAAAGAGACTTACATAGATCTAATCTACATGGAAAGTAGAAAGTATAAAAAGACAAGATCGCCTGAGTAAATTGGGAGCATGGGGACCTTGGGGGAGGATTGAAGGGAGAGGGGAAAGGCAGGGAGGGGAGCAGAGAAAAATATAGAGCTCAATAAATATCATGGGAATAAAAAGAACTGGGGCTGGAAAGATGGCTCATCAGTTAAGAGTAGGCGTTACCCTTGCAGAGGACCCAGGTTCCGTTCCCAGTACCCACATGGTAGCTTACAACCCTCTATAATTCTAGTGCTGGGGCATCTCACACCCTCTTCTGGCCTCTGTGGGCACTGCATGGACATGGTGCACTCACACACAGGCAAAACGCTCCCCAGTAAAGTAAAACAAAAACCCCTTAAACAAGGTCTCAGGGATTTAATTTTTTAATTCTCTTGTAACCAGGCTGACTTCAAACTCACAGAGGTCTTCCTGCCTCTGCCCCCTGAATGCTGGGATTAAAGGCATGTGCCACCACACCTGGTCGGTTTTTTTATTTTTTAATTATTTTTTGGGGGGGGAGGTGTTTCAAGACAGGGTTTCTCTGTGTAACCTTGGCTGTCCTGGAACTCACTCTGTACACCAGGCTGGCCTCTATTTTATAAAGAGTTTAATCTGCCTCTGCCTTCAAGTGCTGGAATTAAAGCCATGCATCACCACCCTTGGTGGGGTTTTTTTATTTTTAATAATTACTTATATTTACTTATTTCTTGTTGGGGGCTTGAGTGGAAGTCTGTTTTCCCCTCCATAATGGGGCCTGGGCTGGAGCTCAGCCACTCAGGCTTGGCAATAGGTGTCTTCACCCATTGAGCCACTTCCCAGCCCAGTTAAAAAAATAAAATAAAATAAAATAAAATAAAATAAAATAAAATAATAAAAGCCTCAATGAAACCAGCATCCTCATTTACAAAACTGTGGGAGGGCGGTCCCAGGATGGATGCGGCAGGGACCACCATGAGCTGGTCGGGTAGGTTCACGGAGTAAACTGCGGGTGTCCAGGTGTTCAGACAGGCCCCAGGGTGCCATGAGGCAGGAAGGGCTGTAGGCCCAGGGGCAGGCAGTGGGTTTCTCACCCTGGCCCCTCATGAATTCCTTCCACTTAGTAGGATTGAGCTTCTCCAAGAGACAAAGAGTGGAACCAGGTGCGCACACAGGAATGCAGTGTGGTGGCAGCAACCTTGTCACCTTGTCAAGTGTGATGTTCATCAGAAAAATGGAGCTCAACTGGGTGGGAGGGTGACAGGGTAGAAGCCAGCCCGAAGTTTTGTTTTGTTTTTTCTTTCTTTCTTGGTTTTTGGCTTTTTGAGACAATGTTTCTCTGTGTAGCGTTGGCTGTCCTGGAACTCAGTCTGTAGACCAGGCTGACCTTGAATTTACAGAGATCTGCCTGCTTCTGCCTCTCGAGTGCTGGGATTAAGGGCATGTACCACCAGCCTCAAGTGGTTTCTAATCCTTCCAGGTCCTTCTGAACGTCCCAGGCAAGGAACACTGGCTCAGAGGGCAAAAAGAGGCAGAGGTGGGCTGTTATATGGATACAAAGCACCTCCTAAAATGTTCGTGGGTTGAAAAGTTGGTCCCCAGTTGATGGATCCCATCATCAAGAGGAGATTGGAACATGTAAACCCTTATCGGTGGATTTAACCACTGATAAATCCTAACTTCCTGAGGTGGCAGCCCTTAGGGACTGCATCCTTTAATTTTTTAAAAAATTATATTTATTCTCTCTCTCTCTCTCTCTCTCTCTCTCTCTTTCTCTCTCTCTCTCTCTCTCTCTCACTCTCTCTCTCCAGGTCAGTCAGTCTAGCCTAGCCAAATCATGAGTTCCGGGTTCAGTGAGACCCCATCTCAAAATATGAAGCAGAGGGTCATTCAGGGAGAAAGGATGCTTGCCACCAAGGCTAATGCATTGAGTTCAACCCCACATGGTGAAAGGTAGGAAATGACTCTTATAAATTATCCCCTTACCTCTATCTGCATTCTGTGGCAAACACATATACAAATTACAAAATAAATAAGAAATAAATATAAGCTAGGCTCAGTGATCCATGCTTTGAATCTAGTACCTGAGATCTAGAGATAGGCTGATCTCTGTGAACTGGAGGCCAGCCTAATCTGCATGGTGAGTTTTGAGCCCTTGTCTCAAACTAAAATAAAAACTTTAAAAATAAATAAATAGCCTAACACAGTGACACACGCCTTTAATCCCAGCAGAGGCAGGCAGATCTCTGTGAATTCCAGGATAGCTTTGTCTACAGAGTGAGTTCCAGGACAGACAGAGTTACATAATGAAACCCTGTCTCAAAAAATAAAAATAAATACATAATGTGGAGAGTGATAGAGAAGATATCCGAAGTCAACTCGGGTCTCCACACTCAAGTACACAAGCTCCACCCCCATACACAGATAAATACTTCCTAAAACTTTTAAAGGGGAAATGTGGTGTGAGTCCACTTAGTTGAGCCCCCTAGAGAACTCAAGGCCATAGAAGGGTGGCAGGTGCAGGGAAGGTGAGGGGAGCCAGTGTTTAAAAGGCTGTTTCTCTTTGGACAGCCATGAAAGTTCTGGAGATGTATGTGTCTCCACATGACAGAAAGCCTGTGGCATGAGGAGGAGGTGGCTTGGTGGAAGGAAGTTTGGTCACCAGGAATGTGCCCTGACTGGGATATTAGCACTTCTGCTCCATCCTGACTGCTGGTCATGTGACCAGGCCACCTCTGTGTCACATGACCAGGCCTCCCACAGTGCGCTATTAGGAACACTTCGCAGCCAAAGTCTCAAAGCAACAGGGCCAATGGACTCAAATCCAGAGCCAAAGTAGGCCTTCACCTCTTCCTCTCCCTGCACCCTCTCTTGTGGTGCCAAGGATGGACCCCAGGACTTTGTGCCTGCTAGAGGGGCACTCTACCACTGGGCCACATTCCTACCCCAAATCTTTCCTCCTCTTAAATTGATTGTCTCGGGGAGCTTAACAAAACAACTGACTAACACAGTCACCAAAATGTGCACTTAGCCTGTCAGTGGTGGCCCATGCCTTTGATCCGAGCACGCGGGAGGAAGGGACAGGTGGATCTCTGTGAGTTCGAGGCCAGCCTGGTCTACAGAGTGAGTTCAGGACAGCTAGGGCTACACAAAGAAACCCTATGTCGAAAAAAAAGTGTACTTACACATGTTCACAAAGTACATTTTATGTTATGTATATCTTAGCACAGCTTTTAAAAATATATGCTGTTCATGTCAGCCCAACCTCTAATCATTGCCTGGACATCCAAGTCTGAGGCTACCAGCTCTTCATCTGGAGGCCCTGGCCGTTCATATAGAAGTTCTCTTTGCTACAACCTGTCCAGAGTTTTCTTTTCCTTTTCTTCCTAATTTAAGGTTTATTTTTATGGAAGTGTGCCTTTTTGACTTTATTGAGGGTGCCCACGGAGGCCAGAATCAGGTATTGGATCCCCTGGAGCTGGAGATACAGGTTGCTGTGAGCCACTGACCTGGGTGCTGGGACTGAACTTGGGTCCTCTAGAAGCGTAGGAAGCCGGTGGGATTTAACAGCTGAGCCACCTCTTCTTCCCACATTCTTTCTTTTTTGAGGCATGGTCTCACTTGTACCCAAGGCTAGCCTAGAACTTGGATCCATCCTTCTGCCTCAGCCTCTTAAGGGCTATGCTTATGGCTCTGCGCTATCCCACCTGGCTTCACGTGGAATTTTCCTTCCCACTTGTGAACCCGTGTCAGCTGACTTCTCCCGACATACGCACTTCCTAAGTCGTCCACGTTCACTCCTCCTTCATAGGTGGGCAAGCCAGCTCAGGGGGCTGATGATCTACCCAAAGTGCCACCATCCAGGAAGGGATAGAGTCAGAATCAAGTTCTATTCCCAACGTGGCCCTTGCTTTTCTGCCATTCTTTCTAGGCTCTAACTGCTACCTCACCCACTGGGAACCAAGAACTCCTTAACAAAGTGAGTGGGTTTTCGTTTCCTCCAGCCCACACCAGACTCACCAGAGTAGAGGAAGCCAATGTCTCTCTCAGGCCCTGGAGGCACAGTGAATTCAATTCCAGACACCCACCCTGCCCTATACAGGGCTTGCATGGCTACAAAGCCTACGGTAGGTGACATGGTAGAAGTGGGAGCCCTGGATTTTAGGACAAGGAGAAATGTATCCTACGACTGCCCACCCCACCCCAGGGACTTGCTGTGGGGTCTCCTTACCCAGCTTGGCGAGCAGCTCTGACAGGACCTGGATGTCCTTCACCAAAGACCCTCGAGATTCTTGGATTTGGTGCTCCACGGTGCTCAGCCCAGAGGCCACCTTGGCCAGAAAGAACATCTTAGTGGCTCCTTGGGGTGATTGGGAGGGCTGGCTAGTTTCATGTCAACTTAAAACAAGCTTAAGTCACCTGAGAGGAGGAAACCTTAACAGAGATGATGCCTTCATAAGACAGGGCTGTTGGCTAGACTGTAGGCCATATTCTTAATTAGTGATTGATGGGGGAGGGCATGGTGGGCTGGTGACACCCCTGGGATGCTGGTCTTGGTTGCTATAAGAAAGCAGGCTGAGCAAGCCATGAGGAGAAAGCCAGTAAGCAGCACCCCTCCATGGCCTCTGCATTGGCCCCTACCTCCGTGTTCCTGCCCTGTTTGAGTTCCTACCCTGACTTCTGTCAGTGATGGACTGTTATCTGGAAATATAAGTGGAATAAATCCTTTCTTTCCCTGGTTGCTTTTGGTCATGGCATTTCATCACAGCAATGATTTGGTGCTCCACGGCAACCCTAAGACACTGGGCTGAGGAGGCGGTGTAAGGGCTGGGCACACCCACCTGCTTAGCCTCCTCCAGCTCCTGCTTGCACACTTCTGATGTGAGTACTAGCCGAGAGGCCTGGCGGAGTGTGGCCTGGGTCTGGCTGGCCAGTCGGCTGGCACGACGTTGCCTCTGCTTCCCCTCCCTCAGCAAAGCTTTGGCAAGCTATAGGACAGCAACAGGAAGGAAGAATAAGCCCCTGGGGGAAGAGGGGTTTTGTTCTTTGGTTTTCTTTTTCCAGATTGAAGTTGGAACCTGAGTCTCATACAAGTTAGGTAAGCACTCTACGACTAACCCACATGCTATGGCCAATTCATATTTTGAAATCGAGGTTTACTAAATTACCCAGGATAGCCTTGGATTTGTGATCCTCCTGCCTCAGCCTGCAGAGTAGCTGGGATAGAGGCTTGTCCCACCAGGTCTGGCTTGGACAAGAGTTCTTATGACATGATACCAAGCAGTCTACCCCATAACCTAGAACTCATTTATTCCCACAATCAATAGGCATGTGCTTGACACAGGATGTGTTTTCAATACAAATTCCTGCAAACTACTCATTTCTCCTAGTGGAGAAATTCCACCTGTCTTTTATGTATGGGGAAACAGAGGTCCAGGGAGGGGGAGGAGGAGCTGCCCAAAGTCTGAACAATGGGCCAAGAAACTGCACCTGGATTTGGCAAGAATATCCAGTATTAACTCAGTAGCTAGGAAAGGCATCCTGGGTTAGTTCCTGATCCTAGATGAAAAACCACACTTATCCCTGAAGAGTATGTTAGCTGTGGGCTTGAAATATATGGATTTACTACACTGGGATATGTATTTTTCCTACTTATTAGTAATCTTATCAGCAACTGATGGTAAATTTGTCAAATGCTTTTCTGTATTGTTAGAGAGAAGAACGTGTCCAATATTTTCTCCTTCATTTTTATCAATTGCTGTATGGTCATTAATTAGCATGTAATAATACATTCTTGAATCATGGAAATAAATTAGACTTGATAATAAAAAAAGAAAAGAAAAGAAACTGCACCTAGAATTCCTAGTTTCAGGCCAGTCCTTCAGAAATTTAGGTACCCAAGAAAAGAGTTCACTTGAGTGTGAGCACTGGATCTGAGGAACACACACACACATATACACACATACACACATATACCCCCACCCACATACACACACCACACACACATACACACACATACAGAGAAAGAGAGAGAGAGAGAGACATAGAATTTGGCCCCAGTTAAAGAAAGCCTAAGGAATAGACACATGTTTGCCTCAAATGCACAAGGCCCTGAGTTCAGTCTTTAGTACAGGATAAACTGGGGGTGGTGGCAGAAGTAGAGGCAGAAGAATTAAAAGTTCAAGGTCATCCTCAGTTAGACAGTGATTTCAGGGCTAGCCTAGGATTAAAAACATGAGACTGTCAAAAATTAAAAAGTAGGGCATGGAGAGATTGCTCCCCAGTTAAGAGCAGTTGTTGCTCTTGTGGTGGACCTGGATTCAGGTCCTAGCACCCACATAGAGGCTCACAGCTAGGGGACCCTTCTGGCTTCTGCTTGTACATAGTGCACATACATATATGCAGGTAAAACATTGTACACACAAAATAGAACATCTTAAAAATTGTATAGAAAGTAAATAAGATGAAATTAAAACAGTAACAACAGCAAAGAAAAACCTAGAAATCTAAACAACATCCCACTGGACCAGGTGTGAGTCCTGGTCCTATGACTTAAGCTTGAAATTGGCTCCGCCTAGTCCTCACATTCTCATGGCCCACGGGTAAGGTCACCCCACGAGCTCCTGAGCTGAGAGCCAGGACCCACAGCCGTCAACATGGAGGGCAAGAAAGCTGTTGTCAACAAGGCTGCTGTCCTGAGCCTGACCTTGGCGTTCTCCTTGGCCATCAGTTCTGCTTCTTTGCTTTTCTTCTTGGTGCTAGAGGAGAGAGCTGCAGCATTTCCCAGCATCCTCTCTGCCTGCCTGGTCTTCCTCTTTGACTCCTCCAGGAGCCTGGCCTGGATGCTGACTGCTCTCCTCTTCAGCGCTGCCTGCTCCTTGGGCAGAGGAAACCTCAGCTTCACTCCTGCAAAACCGGCCAAGGCTGAGGCAGGAGGAACAGACTCTCATCCTGGAGAGCCTGCCAATTCATGACCAGCCCCAGGAGCAGAGGTTGGAGACACAGGAAATCTGTATGTCCCTTTCTCATGCCTCCCCAACCAGAATAACATTGCACTCAGCAAATGCAAAGACCCGTGTGCTATGATGGTGTTTGTATTGTGATCTCTCTGTTAAAGCCTCATCCCACAGTAGTTACAGCCTCTGGGCTGTGCTGGGAGAGGGCAAAAGGGCCTGAGCTTGAGGTGGGAAGTTAATCTGTTGGGTTATGGGGCAGAATCAGAGGGACAATTTTCCACTCAGCACAACCAAAGTCCTGTTCTTAACAAGGAGAAGGTGACACCTGGGAGGTCATGTGCACCTCAATGTGGAGAGAAGGAGGCTGAGGGCAGTGAGGCAGGGACATACAATGGCGTCTCACAACCCTCCATAGTTCTGATGCCCCTGCAAGAACATACAACATCTCATAGTACAGATTTACATTTCCCTAAATGTGACTCTGGTTATATAAGCGTGCTCACAGCTGTGCCCTTTTCATAGGAGGCCCCAATGAGCGATCAGGACTCCAGGTCCCAAGGAAACTAGAAAACATGCCCTGCCCCCACACCACTGGGCCCCCACACCACTGGGCTAGTTCATCTCCAGTCTGCAACAGGGCAGGGCTGGAGGGAAGGTGCTAGGTGGAGTGGACAAAGAGTCACAAAGGCTTCTCTCTGACTTGAAGCCGGTATTGAAGAGTCAGTCACACAGTGGGCCTTGAGGTAGAGAGATAGAGTGCGCAGCTCTGATTCAAGGGTGGATGAGCGATTGATTTTCTCTGTCTACAGGCCACTTGGGCGTGGGCTCTCTCTCTCTCTCTCTCTCTCTCTCTCTCTCTCTCTCTCTCTCTCTCTCTCTCTCTCTCTCTCTCTCTGAATTAAAGGCCTGTGCCACCATGCTGGGTATAACTTCTTCTTCTTAAAGTTCCAGAAGAGTTTGGGCTGCCATCAAAGCAGAGCTCCCTCTAAACTGAAACACTATATAACACATAGTTTTGCTTTGTCTGGGGCATTTTGATACAGGGTTTCATTCAATAGCTTAAACAGCTTTAGAACTTACTATGGAAACCCCGGCCACCCTCACACTTGAGACACTCAGCTTATTGAGTGCTGGAAGGACAGGTGTGATCCACCATCCAGCAATTTGGGAGGGGGAGGTTTTTTTTTTTTTTGGACAGGGTCTCGTGTATCATGAATCTGAAACTATGTAGCCGAGAGTGAATTTGAACTCCTGATCCTCTCAAGTGCAGAGATTACAGGTGTATTACAGGTGTAATAAGCCCAACTGGCTTATTTGGGACTGGGGAATCTAACACTGGGGCCTTCTGCACGTTCAGCAAGCACCCTACCAACTGAGCCACACCCTCAGGCCCTGGTTTTGCTTTTTACCTCTACTGAAGATGGGACTTGGAACCTTGCATACTTTAGACAGCTCGCTCCTCCTGAGCCACACCCCTGCCGGCGACAACAGATTCTCTTCCCCTGGATCCTGAGTAACTCTGGGCTTGGTCTGATAATGCTGGGAGCTAATTAGGGTGGCCACGGGGGCCAGAATACAGTAGTGGCATGTGTGACAGGAAGAGACGACGGCATGGAAGTCCTGAGAGGCGAAGGGACTGGTCCACCTGATGCTGCTGTTCCCTGTAGCCAGGCACCCCTGGCTGAGGTAAGTTGGCTGTCAGGGCCTTGTATAGAACCCAGGACTCAACAGGACACACATACCCTCGAGGTCAGCTAGCAGAGTCTTGGCTCCTATGACAGTCAGCGTGGCAGCTTGGACAGCTGAGGAAGCCTGCATCAGAGCAGCTGTGGTCTTGTTGCGTAGCTGCAAGGAGGAGAAAAAACAGGGGCTGCCTGGAGACATGTCAAGGGGCCCCAGATGGACAGGCTAGGTCCCAAACCTCAGATGGCTCTGACTGGAGATCGTCCTGATTCTAGGATCCCTGATCTGATTAGATGGATACCAAGCCCCAAATCAATCCCAAGAAGACCCCATCTTCAGAAGCCTGGAGAATGATGGGAAAACTAGAGCCAAAGACAACCACATACTCCAGTCCCTAATGTGATGTCAGCCCGTAGCTATTACACAGTTTCTCCTCACAGAATAGCCATCACTTCCCCATGGCCACCAGATGAGACCACCTGGTAAAGAATTTAGGATCGATTGTGCAAGAGAAGACACAAAGAATGTAAGAGTCACAGGAAGCTGACTTCAGGGCATGGCATGAACTTTGAATTTTTGAACTCACAGTGGCCATGACTGCATATAGTTAGGGCCCTCAATACCAGTTTTCTGTTATGGGGGCAGTGTCACAGGGTTCAGCTGCTCCCTGTGGACTTACACTTAGCTAATGATTAATATAGGAAGGAGACATTTTCTTCAGTAGTGTAGACCCTGCTATGGTACTCAGCTCCCCAGAAGGGCTGTGGAGGCTGCCTCCCTTCCTGGCTTCCTCACCCTAGATGGGAGTGGAGGTCAGGTCAGAGGACACTATGTGGGGTCCTCAACACAGCAAGGCTCGACCGGGTATGTGCCAGGCCCTGGGTCCAACCCTCGGGTACATCCTTTCTCCTCAAAGGTATTTCCTTGTCTCCTGGGTTTGTAGGGAAGCTGAGGGACCTCTGGGGAAGCCATGACTGTCATTGTGGGGGTTCTGAGTCAGGCCAGTAGTCTAGAATCCTGGGTGGTGTCATGCTGCTCTCCTGAGTTTGGCACCTGCCCTGTGGCTGGCTAAAACACCAACATCAAATGGCCCTTCGGGAAGGGTATGAGAAATTTGGGTGCTGTCCCTAGAACCTTCCCATAAGCCTGAAATTATCTTCCAAGAAAAATGCTCTAGCACAATTATTTTTGAATAAGTCTTGTATATGTTAGCATGCTGGTCCTGGTTAAACCACCATTCTAGAACCTCCTGATCTAGTACCATCTCTCTGGGCTGAACACCAGGCTATGTGACTTAACACTGAGTCCCATGGGCTGCTCAGAGTGGGTGCCTCTGAACATGGGGTATCTAAGGGTAGAAGGGAGAAGAGACACAAGAGCCATCCAGTTGTGACTGACCCTGAGAGGGTACATGGATATGGCTTCTACCATCCACCTGTCTGCCTGTTTGTCTGTCCATCCCCTCTCCCACCTCAGCAAGCAGCCCTTCCTCCCTTGGTTTGGCCACCTTTAAAACGCTCAGGCATTTTGAGGGAGGCAGCAGAGACTTGCAAGTGCTATTTTCCATCTTTTGCACCCCACCCCACCCCAGGTTCCCTTGGGGGCATCCCCTCCCTTTTTCAGGCCTCAGATCCAAAACTGACCTGCATGAAGGGCTCCATCTTCTTTAGGGCTGCCCCAGCCTCCACCTGCAGGGCTTCTTCAGCCTGGACGGCCTGGCGCTCCCTCTGAGCCAGCTTCTGTTCCAGGGCCTTCACTTTCCAGTCCAGACGCCTGGCTTGGGAGTTCTGAGGCTGCAGGGAGATTGTGGGTTCAGGTAGGGCTGAGAACCAGATCTTCTGTTCAGGGAAAAGTGCCCTGCTGTGCTGAGGGCCATCCTGTGCCCTGTTGTGCTGAGGGCCATCCTGTGCCCTGTTGTGCTGAGGGCCATCCTGTGCCCTGCTGTGCTGAGGGCCAGCCTGTACCCAACTGTACTGAGGGTCAGCCTTGCCCAGATGTGCTGAGGGCCAGCCTGTGCCCAGCTGTGTTGAGGGGCCAGCCTGTGCCCTGCTGCACTGAGGGCCAGCCTGTGCCCAGCTGTGCTGAGGTCCAGTCTGTGTCCTGCTGTGCTGAGGGCCAGCCTGTACCCAGATGTGCTGAGGGCCAGCCTGTGCCCTGCTGTGCTGAGGTGCCAGCTTGTGTCCTGCTGTGCTGAGGGCCAGCCTGTGCCCAGCTGTGCTGAGGGCCAGCCTGTGGCTACTAGTCCAGAACTGGAGCTTTAACCCTGGCCCCAGAGTACTTCCTGCTGTCCCAGGCACCTGAGATACCCCAGGGGCAGGGTAGTGGCAGAACAAAGGGGTGTGCAGAGAAGTCAGACTGGGAGAACCTGTCACTGGAGGCTCAGACCCCAGCCCTACCAATTTCTAGCTATGTAGCCCTGGGACACTGCAGCTAATTGTTCTGACCCTCGGGTAGGACTGCCTTTCTTCCTCCCAAGGTGAACTTCCCTCCTCAAGCCCGCAGTTCTTCCTCCTCCTGAACCTTGACCAAGTGCTCCAGAGTGCAGGGTGTTCCAGCTGTTAGAAAGGCAGAGGTGTGTGTGATCCCAAGCCCCCGGCAGTGTCCGGGTCATCCAGGTTGCTGCACGTGAGAAGAGCAGGGGAAGCCATGAGGCAGTAGCCTGTGTCCCAACTGTGTTTGGATCATTTTCTGGTTTTGATTTCCTTGGTGTTGGGGGTGGAACCCAGGTCCTTGAGCATGCCGGGCACACATTTTCCCCGTGAGCTGCACAATGAGCCGGCTTAGTGCCCTGTTAAAGCCGGGTTTCTGAGGCTGGAGATCTCAGGATTACCCGACAGACAAGCTTGGCAGGGTGTAGAGACGTGATGAATGCTGAATGAAGGACTGACTGGACCCCCTCCAGCTCCCACCTCCAAAACTAAGCTAAGGGAGCCTGAGTCCACAGGACAGAGGGTCCCTGGTGGCTGAGACTCGGGGAAGGGAATCCTTGGCCAAGGTCACTGCTGGTGTGGGAACTGGGAGTGTATCATCCCCACCTCTCTGATGTCCTTGTTCACGTCACAGTTCCAGCCTTGGTGTGGAAGACTAGCTGAGCCCTGCCTGTCTGAGTAGGCCACTTCCCAGTTAACAAGAATCCCTGACCACCTCTGCATGACCCTCTGGCTTCTCCATGATCTAGAACCTTCACTGCCACCCCACAAGGATCTCCAGGGACGCTGAACTGACCATTGCTCCAGGGGTGACCAGCAAGCCCAGATGTGGGGCAGCATCACCAATGACTTGCTTCACAGTGGTCAGTGCCTTCTCAGCTTTGGGCAGCACTTCTGCCTCAGCTGTGCCCAGGGCAGTCTGGGCTGCCTGCACCTCCTGGTACCTGGGAGGAAAGAGGTCAAGATGTTGGAATGAGCCACTGAACAGGGTGTAGGACACCCCTCTCTATCTCTATCAGAGCCGCTGGCTGGAGCTGTTAACCTGTAAAGCCCTCTCCTACCTCCTGACAGAATAAACCCTGTGCAAGTCAGGACCCAGCAGTTGGCCTGGGAAAATGGCTGTGATCTACAGTTTTCAGGGTGTGTGTGTTTATGATGGTGTGTATGTGTGTGATTGTGTGTGTGTGATTGTGTGTGTGTTTGTCTGCCTGTGAGTGCCGATGTCCAGAGAACCGACAAGTTAGCTGTGATCTTCCGCTTTCAGGGTGTGGGTGTGTGGGTATGTAGGTGGGTGTTTGTGATTTTGTATGTGTGTGTGATTTTGTGTGTGTGTGTGTGATTGTGTGTGTGTTTGTTTGCGTGCCTGTGAGTGCAGATGTTCAGGGAACCGACAAGTTAGCTGTGATCTTCAGGTGTGGGTATGTGGGTGTGTGGGTGGGTGTTTGTGATTTTGTGTGTGTGTGTGATTTTGTGTGTGTGTGTGTGTATGTGTGTGTTTGCCTGCCTGTGAGTGCAGATATCCAGAGAGGTGATAATTATTGGATCCCCTGGAGCTGGAGTTCCAGGTAGTTGTAAGGAAACTAACGTGGATGCTGGACACTGAACTTAGCTTCTCTACAAGTTCTCTTCATAGCTGAGTTATCTCTCCAATCTCTGAAGCTTTCAAGTGAGCAGACTCATTACCTCCTTATTCAGTCAGAGCATGCCACACTGCCCAGGCTCCAGGTTCCAGTGCACCCAAGGATGACACATTCTGCAGACCCTTGGAGCCTCTTGGAAGGCTGCAGGGGAATCTACCTGGGATGGAAGGACTGTGGCCTACGCTGCGATCTTGATTGCCCGTGCCCTGCTGCCGACCTTTAGATGTGAAATAACCCCTAGAAGCTCATCTGTTTGATCACTTAGTCGCCAGTTGGTGGCATTGGGAAATTTGTGGGACCTCTAATAAATGGAGCCTTGCTAGGGGAAGTGGGTCACTCGGGGGAGGGCCTTGAGATTTTATACCCTGACCCACTTCCTGTTTATTCTCTGCTTCTTGACTATAGGTGCAATGTGACCAGCCTACCTCCTGTTCCTGCCCCATGCCCACATGGAGCTGTGTTGTAACTGGTCGAACAGAGATGAACGTATTCTGAATCCCTCATATCCCTCACTTTGTTACAGATTACTGGAACTGTGGACCCCAAGGGTTAGAATTCCCTCGGGAGTCCAATGCTTGGAGAGGAGAAAGCCTACGGGCCAAATATCCAGAGGGGAAAGTCTACAGTCTGAACCATGCAGAGGGGAAAACATACAATCGAAACCAGCCTGAGGGGAAAGACTACAGTGCGAACCATGCAGAGAGGAAAGCCTACAGTGTGAACCATGCAGAGGGAAAAGATCTTTTCCCCCAGAAGATCAAAGGAAAAGGAGCCAGAAGAATAATGGGTCTTCAGTGGACAGGGCCACACCTTGACCAGGACAGCTTAGACAGTAACCTCTCCTCAGGACCCAAAGGGGTTCTAACGAGTTCCCCTGGATATCTTTGCCCCTCCTTCCAATGCACCCACATCGATAAAGCTCCTTTTTCTGCTTTTCATTATTAATGAGGCCTCTTAATTGGCTTATCAAGGATGGGTGACTGAACTTGGCTTGTCGGGGCACAGGCTGTAACCCCAATCCCAGGAACAATGTCTCCCCCACCATGGAGGAAGAACTCCCATGAACTGTGAGCAGAATAAACCTGTCCACCTTTAAATCGTTTTGTATAATTAATACTGTGTGTTACTCTCCACTGATTAATGGTGAGGCCTCTAGCTGAGCGACCACTCCATAGCAGCCAGCTCTGGAGGTGGGTCACACAACTTCACCCTGCCATGCTGCCTAGCTCAAGGCTGAACAGAGATGCCCAGATGTCTGGCCTCCAGAGGCAGGGAAGGAAGCTTGTGGCAGGGAGCAGCAACAAGAGAGTCAGGACAGACGCCACCCTGCAGCTGACGGGATGCCCTCAGGACATGTTGTGGGGCAGAGATTAGCCACCTTGTCCACCCCTTCTGTCAGAGCCTCATTTCTACAAGAGTGTAGTCCCAAGACACCCTAAAGGGCTCAGGCTCAGAGGAGCTGCTTCTGGAGGCACTGACCTCTGGCTGGTTCTGTGGCTCCTGGAAGCTAAGCCCAAGGTTCTCCACACAGCTGTGGAGGCCTTACCTGTCCTCCAGTTCCCACCGAGCCGCCAAGGCCTCCTTCCCTCTCAGCAGATCCCACAGGTGCTCATGGCTGGTGTTGGCGGTGAGCAGGGCCCTCCGTGCAGCAGCTTCAATCTTGGTGGCTGTGTCCTGGTGGCTGCGTGAATTGACACGACAATCACTAAGAGCACACGCAGAGATGGTGTCCAGATTCCTGCTGGACAGACTCTGTTCTGTCCACCTGCCACTGCGGCATCAGCAGGGATGCTCTTAACCATTGAGCCATCACTCCGGCCCCCAAAATAAATCTTTTTTTTTTTTAAAAAAAAGAGGAAAATATTCTGGGCATGGTGGCGAACGCCTTTAATCCCAGCACTCAGGAGGCAGGCAAATCTCTGAGTTCAAGGCCAGTCCAGTCTTCCCAGGCCCACGTGAACTGCATCTCAATAAACTTGTGGATTTTTTTTTAAAAAGCCACCAGACACTGAGATGCATTCCACTGAGCAAGCTTTTCCCCATCATGTCTGCACCTCCATCTCCACACCACCAAACCCCTTCCCATACTGGTAATATTTACTCCCCAATGAGGGGCTCTTAGGCACCTCTGGTCCTAGCTCCTAGAGACCAACTCTGACTCTGGAGCCTGTCCAAGAAGGCCTGGCCCCCATGTCAACAGTATGGGCACAGTTCCCCACATCCTGGAACCTCAGGGCTCACCTCCTAGCAAGGATGTGGGCCTCTGACGCCAGATGGCTCCAATTGGTGGGTGGGCTGGATCCTTCCTGAAGACTCACCTTAAAGAACAGAGGAAGAAACTGAGGCTCGTCCTGGAAGGTCAAGGGTCACAGCTGGCTAACTGACTGGGTAGAATAGGATGGTGTCAATAACTTTATAAAATGCACAAAGCTAACCATGACACCAGCACTTGGTTATCAGCATGGCTGCACAAAAAGCCCAGTGACACGGCCTGCCACTATGCGTTCACTGTCTACTGGAAATACATTTGACTTTTGCAAACAGTGCCTTTCTCTCTCAGTAGATGAGACCCAGTGTGACACCAAGCATCCTTTAAGGCATATACCACACCATGGGCAAATGATTAAGGGCAGGACTAGGGCAGAGTCCTATACAGGCTCCAGGGGAAACAGAAACAGGGTTCAGGGGAGACCACGGTACCAGAAACGGAAGAGCTGAGGCTGCACGCAGGACCCCCTCCTCTGAGGACCGCAATGCCTCCCCCAGCTCCGTCAGCTGGGCGCAGGTCTTCTGAGCTCCAGGCTGGTCACAGTGGACGCTTCCTCTCAGCACCTGCAACTGCTTCCACGTGGCCTTCATGGCACCTTCCAGGTCCACCACCTGCTGCAGGAAGGCTTCCCGGGCCTCTGTGGAGAGCGAGTGAATCAGTGATCATCGCTGGTTGAGGTTCTACACAAAAGACCCTTCACTAGGCTTTCGTCTGAGGCACAGCTGGACCCCCAGTGCCACTCTGCCCCTGCCTCCAGTACTCCAAAGGAGAAACTTGCCCATTTGACAGCTGCCAAGGCTGAGGCCCAGGGAAGGCTAGCCAGCCAGTCACATACAGAGACTTGGAAGCAGGCTCTGTGAAACCACAGTGAGTAGCTCCAGAATCTGGGCTGGCAGTGGACCCCCAACTAATTCAGTGCTGTGACTCTTCACTGAGGTTCACAATTGACTGCTCCCTCATTTGACAGTGCACAGGCACTTGCCTCACCTTTAGCCAGCAGCTGAAGCACAGCTATTTGCAAACACAGCTGTACAAAGGGAGCAACCCAGTCTCAACGTTCGGGAAGTTTCCTGTGCCCCAAGGCCACATTTCACCTGGTTTAATGACAGGTCTGCTTTTCTTAGTTGCTAATCATTTTTGAGACATTCCAAACACAGCCCAGAGACTCGGCCGTGGAGCAAACAGGCCAAAAGCCACCCCCGCCCCCCACCAGGACTCTACCGGTTCAGCACCTGGAACAGCGCCCCAGGCGAAGGTGTGGTTAAATGGTTAAAATGAATGAACCCAGCCCGGGTTTGCCTTGAGTTTAAAATCAGTGCAGGGCAGGGGGCAGAAGACTCATACCCATGAGGCAGGGGACTGAGACCCATGTCAATATCGTCCCAGATGTGCTAGGAACATGGGAGGATAGGCCTATGGTGTCATGACTGTCCTAAGAGCTCCCGAAGCGTCCAGCCAGCCCGGGGCCCCACCAGCACCCTCACCTCCCATTCTCCTGTTCCCTGTACCTTGAAGTAGGTGGTGACTTTGGTAGACATCCCCCCGAGGTGCTTCTCCCTGAAGAACGTCTGGTGGTCCCCAGGGGCTGCCACAGTCAGACCCCTGCAGCCACCCCTCCATCAGCATCAGCCTGGCCTTCAGCTTGGCTGCCTGCCGGGACAAATGGGGAGAAAAACTGAATGAGGCTGGGATCTCTAGGTGCTGGGAGTTGTCCCTGGCCTCTGCCTAGTCCACCCCTTCCATGGTTCCTCCCCTTCCAATCCTGTGTGTGTCTCGGAGCTAAGGACTCGCTAGCCCCTAGGGCCTGTCTTGTCTGCCCAACTTCACCAATTTCACCAACTACTTCCCTTCTCAGCCTAGCACCTGCTGCCACCCTGACAGCCACACCCCTGTGCTACTGAGGAAGGGACAGAAGGTGAGAAAAGGAGCCTCGGGAAGGTTGGTGTGTAAGTACCTGCGTGTATATGTGCTTGTATGTGCACATATGCATATATGTTTGCCTGGGGAGGTGCATGTGTTGGAGGTCAGAGGTCAACCTTGGAAGTGGTTCCTGTTTAGATACCACCCTCTTTGCTATTTTTTGTTTGTTTTGTATTTCTGGTTTGGGATTTCGTTTTTCAAGGCAGGATTTCTCTGTATAACAGCTGTCCTGGAACTCGCTTTGTAAACCAGGCTGGCATCGGACTCACAGAGATCCGCCTGCCTCTTGCCTCCTGAGTGCTGGGATTAAAGGTCTGCGCCACCACCACCTAGCCTCTATGCCTTTCTTAATGACAAGTGGATGGTGACCTCGTCTGGAAGAAAAACTGTTCCAGGCAGCAGGAAGCCATGTGGTAGCTTGATTTACCCAGCGGTGCAGTATGCACACTGTCCTGCAGAACTGGAAATAGCTTTGCTTACGGGCCTGGCCTGCTTGTTCTCTGCGCTCGTAGCTAGAGCTCAGGACATGCGGCTTTCTCCCGCAGCACCGCATGTTTTCAGAGCCCCATCCAGGACAGGAGGACCAGATGAAGGTCAGGGGAATTGGAATGAGGAGGCTGGGGGAACTCAGGAGAAGGTGGCCAGCAAGAATAAAAGGCTCTAGGTCTGTGAATGAGCAGACAGCTTCTGGTCCACAGCATGGAGTTGGTGCTCTCTGGAGGTGGGGAAGTCTAGGCATAGCAATTTACCTCCTCCTTCACCAGACCATAGCAGGTGGGACACTCCTGGCACCCTGTGTCACCATCCACGAGGAAGAAATTGTCCTGGCAGCGGTCACACTTGTAGCCCACAAAGCCTGGCCTGCACACACATGTGCTGTTCTCGTGGCACTGAGGTGAAGCAGCACCCAGCGGGGAACACCTACAGTCTGGGGGACAGAAGCCAGCTCTGGGGACTGCTCAGACTCATCTCCTACCTCCGACCCCGAATCCTCAAACCCCACCTGGAAATTCCCACAACCCCCGTGTGTCCTCAAATGCAGACTCCAGGGCTCCATGCCACAGACTGATTAGAAGGTTAGAAGGCTAGAGCCGGCAACCTAGCCTTAAGGCTTACTTATTGCAATATTCCCAGAGCCCCAGAACTGCCAAGGTACTAGCTGTACAGTGAGGAAACAGTGGCTCACATGTGGCATGGTGCCTGATGACACACAAGAGTTCGGTGGTCACAGATGTGACCTACAACACCGACTTTCTCGCACTCATACGCCCCATGTTCTTAGGGCCAGGCTCAGGCAACCAGCCAGCGGCTACCCATCATCTCCCCCACCATCCCTGCTTCTTGTGGTCATCTCCAGCAGGAGACCTGAGTCCTCCCTCCCACGGCCCAGCGGGATACGGCTTGCTCACCTCGGCAGCCCTTGATGGAGAAGCCAAAGAAACCCAGCTGGCATCTGTCACAGGATTGGCCTGTGACGCCGGGTCGGCAGGGGCACTGGCCAGTCTTGGGGTGACACTTGTTTTCCAAGGAGCCGAGTGGGTGGCAGTTACAGCTGTAACAAGAAGCAAGTATGAAGGTTGATGCTGCCACCCCTTAACCCAGCCTCTGACGGTTGCCTGTGTCCAGGGGAGCACAAGTCACTGGCACGGGTCTGGAAAGTCACTGAAATCCACACTAAGGGCGCCAAGGAGCCACACAAGTACAGTCACCACTACTTCAGCCTCCCCAGAGTCTTCTTTTGAGGCTGACACATTGTCTCAGGAGCTGTGGTCAAAAGGCCACCCAGTGATCCCTGTCACTGAGACAGAGAATCAGACCAAACCAGCCGCCTGCCCACCTGCCGAGCCCTTGGGCTGTTCTTGACCTGCCTCTAGGGTTGGCAGAGCCAGGAATCTGATACCCAGAGACTAAGCTTTCATGCCCTTTGGTGGAGGGCACCGTGGATGTGAAAAAGGGCCTGGGACAACACATTCCAGACCAGGCCCTTCTCTGAGGCTCCATGGTGCCCTCTTCCCTGAGCCAAAACACCCAGTAAACTCACAGCCTCACTCCTACCTCTGAGAGCCCCTCCCAGGGCACTCACAGCCTCACCCCTACCTCTGGCAGCCCCTCCCAGGGTACTCACAGCCTCACCCCTACCCCTGACAACCCCATCCCAGGGCACTCTCAGTCTCACCCCTACCTCTGGCAGCCCCTCCCAGACTTGAGATCGTAGAAGCCAGGACTGCAGCGGCTGCAGTCCCTCCCGGTGACATGAGGCAGGCAGGCACACTGGCCGGTCACTGGGTTGCAGGTTATCTCCTCACTGACTGAGCCCCTCAGCTCACAGCTGCAGGCTAGGTTTCAAAAAAAGGATGTTGGAATCATTTGCTTAAACTTTAGGGGTACAGGCAGAAGCCAAGAAGCCAAGGGAGCCCCAGAGATGATGGTCACACAGGCCATGTTCCTGAGACCCTCCTGGAAAAGGCTTGAGGATCCCTTATCAAGCTTGGGTCTCAGCTCTTTTGCCAGGTCCTTGGTGAGCCAGCCCAGAAGAGGGGGTGTAGACCGCCCTTCCCCAAGTCCGTCTCAAGCCTGCAGGCTGGAGAGAGGGCCAGCGATGTGGTTGCCGAACGCAGGAAGAGCCTGGCAGCCCCATCTGGAGCCACACACTTCTCTCCCGGGAACCATAGTACGGCATCCTTCTCGATGCCAGAATGGGGTTCCCTGGAGGGACTCCTACAGCCACAGTGAGGTGTGGCCGGCCCTGTGTGAAAGGGCTCTGAGGACATGGATGGGGGAAAGCTGAGTTGCTCTGATGCAGAACTTCCAGGAATCCAATTCAAATGTAGGCTGTGACCCTCTGACACGCATAAGGTGGAGGGCAACCCAGGCAGGGAAGGGGGCACATGAGACGAGGCATGGCCTCCCCATTCTTGCATCAGCCTTATGTGCTAAGGGCAGATGCAAGATGGTGCTGAATGAGCAGTACGGGGGTGGGTGGAGGGGGGGGACGACACTGTAGGATCAGAGCTTATGAGTTGCCAGCACTGAAGAGGCCTTGGGGAAGAACAAACCCTGATGTTTTCTAGAGAACAGAGAAGGCAAAAGGCCTGCCTAAGTAGCGCTCTCAGCATTTTGTGTGGGTCCTGAACGAGGGCTGAGGACAGTGGCTCCCGTGCCTTACCCCACGGGTCTGGGAAGTGGGTACTCACGTGCACACTTGTCCTCAGGCCTGGTGGCCAAAGCGCTCCCATAGAAACCGTCCTGACAGCGCTCGCAGTGGGCGCCTGTGGTGTTGTACAAGCAGCGCAAGCAGCGGCCGGAACGAGGATCACAGTTGCCGACCGCATTGAGATCCACATTCCCGCTGCACTGGCACTGGCGGCAGGGCTGGGGGGCTCCAGAAAGTCCCAGAGGATCCCCAAAAAAGCCATCTTCGCAGCTCTCACAACGCCGTCCTGTGTGTGGAAGGGGCAGGTTTGGAGCTCTGGCTCACAAGGGTGCAGTAAATCTGTCATTTTTCTGGGAAGGTGAGCAGAGTCTCTGACTCAAGCTGGCCTGCAGCCAGGTCCTAGAGTACCACCCCCTGGTGGTGTGGCCCCGGGCAAGCCACAGTGCTCCTTGCCTAGTGAGGACAACTCTCTAGGCGCCCTGCTGAGAGGCTTCGACACGGTTACCTGTGCAAAGCACTCGACGCTAAGCGCTCAGCAGCAGCAGGTACCCACGTGTCCACCCTTATCCTTCCCCTTCACCAGCAGCTTCCACAGCGTCACAAGGATGTCACTCAGGCTCAGCTCAGATGACCGGACAAGCTGCATGCTACTCTCTCCCAAGGAAGGGCCCTGGGAGGTGATGTGGAATTGGAGGCTGGCAGAAGTCCCTGATCTGTAAGTCACCCTAGGCCCTCCCAGGATGGTTCCTTCTGGCGGTAGCAGCTGCTCCCTGATGTGCCCTCTCAGGAGTGTCCTGACCACCATGCCAGCCTCTTGCCCTCACCGTCAGAGCTTCATTCACTTCTGAAGGCTCTGGGAGCCACACCGGGGTCAAACATGGGTAGAGACGCAGGGCAAGCGTGATGCCCGTGGGGTAGAGTCCAACTGTGGGACTCTCCCACACACGCCAGGCTCGGTGTTCCCTGAGAGTCCATCCAGCCAACCTTCGGGCGACTGCAGGACAGGAAGCTGCTTTCAGAAGAAGCTCCCATGAGCAGAACACTCCACAAGGCCACTCGGGCAGACACCAATCCCACACAAAGCCAGATGCCAAGTAACACAGAAGGACAACGCACGCTTCTGCTTAGACAAGACTCTAAACAGTCAAATTCAGAGGCATAGTCAAATAGTGGAGAGGAGTGGGGTGGGGGGGTCAAACAACAGTTCAGCAGGCACAGAGCTCACGGGACTGCACGGTGACAGGGGACAGCGTACAATGCCAAGGCCCCTGAGGCCAATGAATCACGTGCTTAAAATGATGGCTAAGGAGGACAGTTTTATGATATAGGTTTTATTATGATAAAAATTAATGATGTAATATACCAATAGCCATTTAATTGTCCACTTTAAGTGGGTGACTTTGTGGGGCATGTAGACATTTCAAATGCCATTAAGTGTACCTCTGGGGATAGCATCAGCTCTGCAGCAGGGAGCGGGGGTGCAGGAGCATGGAGCCTGGGTGTGGGAAGGCTCTGTTTCCCTTATGTTACCCATAGACTTTCCTAAAAACTAACACTGAAAATCCGTGTATGTGTGTACACGTGTCTGTCTGTATGTGTGTGTGAACAGGTGCCTGCGTGTGTGTATACATGTGTCTGTGTGCATGTGTGTGTACACTTGTCCGTGTGTGTATGTGTGTGTGTATGCATGCGCCTGTATGTTTGTGTGTGTATACATATGTGTGTGTGTATGAAGACCAAAAGTAGATGTTGGGGATCACCCTCAATCAATCTTTCTTTTTTCTTTTTTGAGATAGGGTTTCTCTGTGTAGCTCTGGAGCCTATCCTGGAACTCGCTCTGAGGACCAGACTGGCCTCGAACTCACAGAGATCGCCTGCCTCTGCTTCCCCAGTGCTGAGAGGATAGACATGTGCCGCAGCTCTCGGCCTTTTTCTACATGGGTTCTGAGTCTGAGTAGGGCCACCCTTCTTGTTCAGCAAGCACCTTCGAGCTGAGCCTTCCTTTGACACATGAGAGGTTTGCCTTGAGGTTTCCCATCTTCCCAGTGAGGATCCCGGGTCCCCTGGCTTCATCCTAAGCCATGAGCCAAGCTCTAAGGCCCATATAAGGGTCTTTCAAGGGTCAGTTCTGTACGGCCAAGGCCCAGGTAGGTCTGCACTGTTCCCAGTAGTCATGCTTGCCACACCTAAGATCAGGCTCTTTCTCCCCCATCACACCCAACCCCAGACTGCTCAGCTAGAGCTGGGGCAGGATTGGAGCATCCAGTTTGATCTCCCTGGGAAATAGAGCACAGGCCACTCACCTCTCTGGCCAGGGGGGCAGTGTGTGCACACCACCTCCCCACTCTCTGGGATGACTGTGCAGGCTGATTGGCCAGGGCACGGACAGGGCTGGCAGTCATCAGCATGGCCTGAGAAGGCGTTGCCGTAGAAACCTGGCATGCAGCGCTCACAGGAAGGACCCTCGGTATGGTGGCCACACAGGCATATCCCTACAGAGCAAGACAAATACCGGTCAGTCACCTTGGCCCAGAACTCCCCAGAGCAGCGGTTCTCAACCTTCCTAACGCTGCGGCCCTTTAATACAGTTGCTCACGTTGTGCTGACCCCAGCCATAGATTATTTTTGCCGCTACATCATAACTGTAATTTTGCTACTGTTATGAAACGTAATGTAAATTTTTTTTTGAGATAGAGGTTTGCCAAAGGGGTTGTGACCCACACGTTGAGAGCCACTAGCCTGGACAACAGTGAGTATCCTGGTGGAGGAGCCATGGGGCACATCCTGGTAGACTAGTAAGAACCGGAGGCAGCAGGGTCTGGGGATGAAGGGTCCAGGTGAACCGGACTGCCTGGGTTCGTGTCCACCATGCCTGCGTGACCTGGGAAAACAATCTAAGCCATAGTAGAAGGTGCAGCTCTGCCACCTATTGGCCGTGTGGCCACCCTGCACCTCAAATCCCTGTCTTAGAGGATGGAAAGGCCACACAACAGGTATGTCTGTAGGAGTCAAGGACGGAGTACTAGAGCCAGGGAGGAAGCTTGGGTACTGTCGCATTACTTGTTTGTATCTCAGAGCAGTGGAAGGGACATCATCTCTGCTCTTGTGTCCTCTTCATCCCGAAGGACCCACCTAAGGAGGCTCTGGCCCAGGCTTCCAGCCTCGGGAGGGCTCATCTGTGCAGTGACCATGAGTACACACCGATTGTCAGTATGACAACTCTGTTCTGCCTGCAGATGCCTGGACAGGACATCACAGACCCCTTCTCCAGTACAGCAGCCCCTAGTGTCTGCTCAGTGCCTGGCATCTTAGAGGGGACAACGGGCCATGGGGACAGAAAGGAATGCAAGACTGCCCCCTACAGGAGGCAACCAGCAGTGTCTGGCCAGGTTTGGAAGGAAAAAGGGATCTTCATTCCCTGGATAAGTAGCTCAGGGGAGGGCTCCTGCCTCAGTCCTACACCCTCAGGCTTGTTTCTCCAACCAGCTTCTCCACCTATTTTACAAATGAAGGCTTGCTTATATGGAATGGAAAGTTGCGGCGGAGTCAAGGGCTCAGTGGGGGTGAAAAATTAGTTCCAGTTCTATCTCATGAGAAGATTCTGTTTCCTCAATAGCAGCTGCAGGGAGCATTAAGTGGGAAAGGATTAGGAGGCCTCATCTAGGCTCGATAGGTGATGTCTGCCCGGCGCAGGATGGGTAGATGATGCTCTGTGTATCAAGAGTGACAGAGACCCCATCTGTTCTGTGGAGACAGCAGGGTGAAGGCCTGTGGTACAGAGGTGGAGAAGCCTGTGTCTGTCCCCTAAGAGCCCCTGGTCACGTGACCCCCGGTGAGGCTTCTGCTCCTCTCCAGGTGTGGGGAATAGCTCTATTGAATGACACCCTCACCTCAGTTTGGTGGGAAGTGTGTCTCTGCCACCTACCAGTTATGAGGTCCTTGTCTTAGAGAATGGGACAGTAATGGAGAACATACCACTCCGATGTCTGCAGGAGTCAAAGATGTAGTGCCGACCCCAGGGAGGAAGGGAATGGCTTCCCATATCTGCCTCTCCCAGGAAAAGACTCCTCAGCTCACCTGGTCAACTACCCCTGAGCTTTGGTGCAAAGCAGGGCTGATTTTTGAAGTCTGGACAATTCCTGACTCACTGACCTTCACGTGGCCTTTTGTGCACAGCCTGGGCTGTGTGCATACTATCACCATCTGAACTGTACCAATGGGGTGCCCAGGGAGTGACTTTCCCAAGGCCACAGCCACGACGAGGAGGATGGTAGGCTTGTGGCTCGGGGTTGACACCCAACAGTTGCTGTCACCTGCATGACCCTCTGAACATCTTCCTTCGTCACCATCTGTGCTGATAATCCCTCTACCATTGCTCATAGCACCTGCCAAGTAGTAAGGCCCTGAGGAGCCCCTCCCAGGCCTGCCCACTGCTGTAGACAGACCCCTGCAGGGAGGCTGACGGCAGGCCTTTGCAGATGGTCGAAGCCTCTGGCACTTGTGTTCCGCTCAGGAGAAGCCCAGGTAGCACGGCAAGGACAGACCAGAGCCTATGTCCCCCCAGAGCCACCTGTGAAGGCCAGGTCTCATCACACTGTGCTGGATGTACAGCCAAGGGGGCCTTGGGTGGGATTCCGGGACTCACCTGTGCTGGGATCACAGGTGCCATGCTGGTTGCAGGTGCAGGGGATGCAGCTGGTGTAGGGACCCCCACGAGGTATCTCTCTTTTGTATCCCAGAGCACAGAATTCACAGAACTGGCCTGTGTATCCCTGGGGACACGAGCAAGACTCCACCCAAGAGGCCGGAGGGGCAAGCCCTCGCTGGGCCCGGGCCGAGGTGAGCTGGACTTCACACAGGGCCACTGCTCCTGTAGAATGGGAAGAGAAGGGGAGACCTCCATGCATGTCTCCCTGGCACCTGTGAGACAGGCCCACGCATACAAAGGCGGCCTGGGAGTCAGCTGTTATTTTCGCTTGTGTTTTGAGACACAGTCTTGCGGTGCAGCCGCCTTCAGACTGCTATCTCTTGCCTGACCCTCTAAAGTGCTGGGATTGCAGGCACGGCTACTATGCCAGGTTTTAAGTGTAGCTTTTAAAACGACAGGCAAAAGAATCGGGAGCAACGGGAGCAGATGAGTTTAGACCCAGCGCCAGATGATGGCGCTTGGGCCAGCTCAGTGCCACAATGCACAAGGCTAGCATTGTTAGATCTTGATTAATCCAGGTGGGTGGGGCAGAGAGGGACCAGACTGCAAGATGTGCATGCTTAGGGCCAGCAAGATGACTCAGCAGGTTAAGAACCCAAGTTACTAAACCTGAGGACGCATGTTCAATTTGCAGGATCCCACAAGCCGTCCTCTGCCCCTCACGCGTGTGGCACACACATGGATGTGTGCCCATAAATTATTTATATATATATATATATACATGTGTATATATATACATATATATGTATACAAGTATATATACTTGTATGTATATATATACATACAAGTAAATAAAAAAATTTGTCGGGCATGGTGGTAACTTTAATCCTCTGAGTTTCAAAGCTAGCCTGATCCACATAACAAGTTCCAGACCAGACAGGGCTCCATAGTGAGACTCCTGCAATCCCGGCACGTGGGAGTCAGAAGTAGGAAGATGAAGAGTTCAAGACCAGTGAGACCCTGTCTTAAAAGCAGTCGAGTGAGCTTAGTCTCACCCATATTAGCCTATGGTGTGGCCGAGATGCAATGCCATTATTTCCCAGCAGAGGGGACAGTGCCCACAAAAAGATGCTATGGCGGGATGGGGCTGCGCTGGATTCCATCAGGGACTGTATTCCTTAGAGTAATCCCCCCACCCTGCCTCCCAGTTCCCCACAGTCCAGCCTCTATCCTCAGACACACTTCTGCCTGTGTAAGTGTCCTGATGTCTCAGTCTCAGAATCCATGCTGTAAGAACCTCCACCAGCAGTGCAGGACCCGAGTTCTTAGGGGTAAATTATCATCATACTGACCAGAATGGCCCAGGCCTTGGCCCCTGGTCCAGATGCCCAGGGCAGTCAGATTGGCAAGTAGCCGCTGGAAGTGGAAGGCCGGCAGAGGGAAGTCTGCCTCCTCAGAGGTCTCCTGCAGGCTGGAAGGGGCAGGAAGTCAGTGGGACAGCCTGATGTAGGCACCGTTGGTGCCAAGAGCCTGGAATCCTCAGGAGCCTCCAGCGTGCCTAGCCCTCGGAGATCACCCTGCCTACCCATCCCACTCCCATCTCAGGACAGGGAGGCACTTACAGGAACCAGAGCTGAACCTGTCCTGGCTGCCTGGAGTCCTGAGGCCTGGGTGGACTGGAGGGCCTCAGAGCCAGAGCCAAGCCTGCCCCCTCCAGTCTCAAGTGCACAGCGGGTGGGGAGCCCCCAGGCGGTACTTGGAGGGTCAGTATGACTGGCTGTCCATAGCTGAGTCTCTGGTCTCCCAGGAACTTCTCTAAAGGCAGGAAGGAAAGGCTTTGATAGCGCCACATGCTTGATTCTAGCATCTGTATCGACCGCAATGATAACCATCCAAACAGTGTGTGTCGTGGTGGGTGGAAAAATCCAAGGTCAGCGCTTGGAGACAGCGCAGACACAAAGTGAGAGGACCAGAGTTTGCATTCCCAGAACCCATGTAACTGTCGCGTGAGCATGGTGGCCCACTGTAATTCCAGCCTTAGAGAGTGGAGATAGGAGATCTCCAGAGCAAAGCTGGCTGGCCTGAGACTAGTCATATCAGCGAGCTCTGGGCTTGATTGAGACACCTGCCTCAGTGGACAAGGTGAAGAGGGGTGGAAGATGGTGCCTGACATCAACTTCTGGCCTCCTCATGCACCTGCACCCGTACACACAACTGTGCCATACACACGCACGCACACACATACCCACACACACACCCCACACATGCACACACACGTTCTACACATGCACACACACACACACACACCCTCACACACACGTGCACACCCACGCACACACACACGTGCGTGCACACACACATGGTATTTCGGTGAGTTCACATATGGTGTTGTCTGATTGAAGAATCACAGTACCCAAAGGTGTTCCCAACCCTAAACCCTGAGAGATAGGTCTGCACAGAGGGGATTTGGCCAGGCAAAAAGGATTAAGGCTGTAAACGGAGCTGGGGGGGTGTTAGCGGCATAGGGGAGGTCTGTAGGATTATCCCCAGGAGGGCGGTCAGCTGTGAATGTAAGCCGCTGCTCTGAAGGTCGGGGAAGTGCTGCAAGGGAGACATGGTCTCTGCTCTGGGCGGCCTGAAGGAACACAGCCTGTGACACCGAGAGAATAAACGTGTGTGTTCTCAGCCATGGAGACCACTGCCACTTGGCAGCCCCTGTTGTGGCAGGTACCCCTAAACACACGCCGAAATTGAACCCCTCTCGTAAGCTGTTGAGAAGTGAAAATTTAGTCGGGCCGCACTGTCGGGATAGTGGTCTCTGGGAGACGGCTAGGATGAGACGAAGTGGCTGGGGTGGGGTCCCCATGGGGGACTTCATAGGAACAGGAACAAGGTGCCCTGTGCTGCCTCAGGATTCTGTCTACAGGAAGCCTGCCACAAGACGTACAGGAAGTGAGCTGAAGTCAACCTGTTTTTTAGACCTCATCCACTCTAAGGCTGTATTATGAGCAGCTGGCAGGAGCCTGGGTGGTGAGATCAGTAGGGACTGCTACCTACCTGGTGCTGAGAGTCCCTCCTCTCCTTGCAGGCTCAGGAGGATCCCGTTCCGGTTCCATTGCAGAGGACACTCTGACGACCCTGTGCTTCTGGCCTGCCAACCGTCAGCTCCTGAACATCAAAGACAAACTATTTGCCCCAACCGCAAGACCCCAAAGGCCGGTCTCCAGTGACAAGTCCCGCAGGGCTCTAAAGTGGGAGGGAGTTTGAAGCCAGTCTGGGTTAGATGAGACCCCATCTCAGAGAGGAACGGTGGGGGGAAGATGCTCTCTGAAGACTAGGCTGGGCCCGAGGTAGGACAGAGGTTCCACATCCTGAAAGAACTTTGCATAAGCTCAGCAAGAACTCCGCCAACTCAACCACATCGCAAGTCCTCTCATGATATCTTAGGGTTCCGAAGACAAGCCCTATGAGACTATAGAGACTATGCGCTATTCTAGATTCCGGCCAGCCACTGCCACGAGCTGTCCTGCTTTCTGCATGGTGTCCAGCAGAGGGCGCACTGCCCCTGTTTCTGGAGGCCCAAGGACCAGTCCCCAGACTATACTCTCAGGTGTAGGGGAATGGTCCAAGGAGCATGGCTGGGCACACTAGCTCTGATGGATTGCAGGGCTTCGAGTTCCATTCCCCTTGCTCCAAACACACAACCATGGCTGCCAGAACCAATCTCAGGCAGGCCCGGATCTAGTCTGTAAAATGGGATTGAGAACACCTGCCTACAGCAATGCTGAGATTCCCTGGACTGCAGAGCTCAGCAGGGCCTGGCATATAGCAGGTGCTTAATACATGGAGGCCAAGACTCTAAGCTGGAACTCAGATTTGCTAAGGGAGACTAACTTTCCTGGGGGTGAATGGAGGCTGTCCACAGGACTCAGGGTGCCTGCGGACACACGCCATCTTCCAGTACCACCCTGAGGATAGAGCCCTGGAGGCTGGAAAAGCGGAGGTTGGGGAAGGAGCCAAGGGGTAGCAGGCAGGTCCTGGAAGACACCTTTCACACTACCAGCCTAGGCTCTGTGGTCTAGGACATCTCTCCAAAGGATCCTTGGTGGAAGGGCTGTCCCCATCCTAGCTTCCAAAGGGAGATGCCCAGCCAGGGGAGGACACCCCCGCCCCAAGGCAGCTCCTGTGCACCTGCTCACCATGGCGGAAGTCTGAGATGATGTGGTGGGCCTGGAAACCGGCAGCGGGGGCACACACCTTGGAGTGGCCATAGCAGAAGCAGCTACTGCAGCCTGCCGGGTTGTGGGGCTGCAGGTTAAATGTTCCCGGGCGGCATCTGTAAGAGAGGCGGGGTCACATCTCTGAGCCAGGTTGGGATAGGACTGGGATCCAACTACACTGTTCGGAATCCTGGGGAAATTTAAGAAAACATTTCAATTTTTATTATCCTTTTAGAACCACAAGAATTACAAGGACAGGACAGACAGTCCCGTGCCTGCTGGGTCAGTGTCTCTGCTGCTGATACACAGCCTCGAAGCCAAGAGATCAGCATCACCTGACTTTAAGGAACTCCAGGCTGTGTCAGGGTTTCTCTTCTTTCTCACTAGCGCTCCCCTGCTCCAGGATCTGACACCGCATTTAGCCATGCCCTCGTCGCCTTTGATTTGCTAACATCTCCTCTTCCTCTCCTGTGATCTTGACACTTTTGTTTCTGTGGGGTGTTTGTTCTTTGCTTGAGACAGGGTTTCACTCTGCAGCCCTGCTTGGCCTGGAACCCACTATGTAGACCAGGCAGGCCTTGAACTCACAGGGATCCTCCTGCCTCTGCCTCCCGAGGGCTGGCACTAAAGGTGCCAACAGACTTTGGGTTTTGTTGTTGTTGTTGTTTGTTTTGGTTTTTAAAAGAAATTTTGAGTTCGAGGCCAGCCTGGTCTACAAGAGCTAGTTCCAGGACAGGCTCTAGAAACTACAGGGAAACCCTGCCTTGAAAAACCAAAAAAGAAATTTTAACCAGGCGGTGGTGGTGCACACCTTTAATCCCAGCACTCAGGAGGCAGAGACAGGCAGATCTCTGTGAGTTCGAGGCCAGCTTGGTCTACAAGAGCTAGTTCCAGGACAGGCTCCAGAGCTACAGAGAAACCCTGTCTCGAAAAACAAAAAGAAAAAAAAATTCTAATTGAAACTGTCCTGTGAGTGTCTTGTTTGCAGGCATGTCTGTGTACTGTGTCTATGTGCATGTTTGGTGCCTGTGGATCCCAGAAAGAGGGTGTTGAATCCTCTGGAACTGGAGTTTCAGATGGCTGAGAGCTTCCATGTAGGTGCTCTAAAAAGGCAGCCAGTGCTCTTAACTGCGGAGCCGTCCTTCCAGCCCCCTTGGGTTTTGAAATAGGGTCTTATTTTATACTCTGGTCTGGCCTTGTGCTCTTGACAGTCCTCCTGTCTCAGCCTCGGATCATCCTCTCCCGGCTACCGAGTGCCCACCAGGTTTCTTGTCTAAACAGTTGCTGCAGTTTAGTCTTTAGAAGTGGGGTACACACCAGTAACCCCAGCTCTCGGAAGGTGAAGGCAGGGAGGACCAGGGAGGGGTTCAAGGTCATTTTCAGCTACACAGCAAGTTCAAGGCTAGCCTGGCCTCCTGAGACACTGTCTCAAAAAAGAAAAAAATCGAGGGTGGAGAGAAGCACAACAATTAATCCCAGCACCCAGGCGGCAGACAGAGGCAGGTAGATCTCTAATAGTGTGGGGCCAGCCTAGACTGCTCAGAGAAAACCTGTCTCAAAAACAAAACACAAAACCGCACAAAACAATTTTTAAAAAACCTTCCAGGAGGGAAAACATCAAAGAACTTGCTTGCAACCGGCTTGAAGCCACCATTGTAATTAGTAACTATTCCCAGAGCTGAATCTTGAGGCTATGCAGATGCCTGTTCCCATTAAGGCCAGCATCCATTGCTGCTGTTGGCAGGGCAGTCACTGGGGCGTGCCACTTCCAGCCTGATTCCCCACTCCACCCTCTCTGTCATCTACAGTTCTGAAGGAAGATTTGCCCACTGTCATCTGTTTATTTAGCCAATCATGGACTGGCATTAAAAATATCTGCCCCATTCTTAGGCTTATAATGCAATCGCATCTTTATTAATTTTGTTATTCAAATAGTTCCTGCTTTGAGACTTCAGGATGACTCTTGTCTTAGCTTAGTTGGTAGGGGCTTCTTGGAGCAAGGCATTGAGAAGGATCTAAGGTTAACATTGTTGCGTTCCAGTAATAATGTCTGCATTGGTGTGAGATGGGAGGACTGCAACAGCTCTCCATTAGTAATGTCTGCCACTGGTGTGAGATGGGAGGGCTATGACAGCTCTCTATTAGTGATGTCTGCTACTGGTGTGAGATGGGAGGGCTGTGACCACTATCCATTAGTGATGTCTGTCACTGGTGTGAGATGGGAGGGCTGTGACTGCTCTCCATTAGTGATGTCTGCCACTGGTGTGAGATGGGGGACTGTCACAGCTGTGACATCTACCATGTATGTGAGGCAAAAGAGCTGAAATATGACACCAGATATTTGCTGTCTGGATTAGGCACGCTCTTCCTATCTGTTAGAGTTTGTTTCCAGGATTCTGATAGTGACACAGCTTGGGTGCCTCCCCAGAGACCCCACAATCACTTCTGGTAGCTCTTTGTAGATCGCACCCCACCTGTCACACAGGCTGCCTTCGACATTCTCTTTGCATGGGCAGCTCCCACTGTGGGGGTCACAGGTTCCCAAGCTTCCAGCAACATTGCAGGTACAGGGTCTGCCAAAGAAGCAGAGAAAACACACTCTATTGAGCAACTCCATAGTGGACTGTCCGCCCTCAGAACTCTCCATGCCCTTCCCTGCTCTGGAAGAAACAGGGATAGACCTGACCAAGAGACTGTGCTTGGTGTCATCCTTCCTTCTTTACCAGGAAGTGCCTCGTTTACCCATGCAATGATGCCCCACCCACTATCTACCCCTCCCACTGGTGCATCCACTTACCCATCCGTCCATCCGTCCATCTGTCCACCCATCCACCTATCCATCCACCCATATACCCATCCATCCATCCATCCATCCATCCGTCCATCCATTTACCCGTCTATCTGTCCGCCCTCCCGCCTGCCTGCCCGTCTGCCTATCTGTCTGTCCATCCATCCACCTACCCATCCATCCATTCATGTTATCACCATCTGCCCACTGTCCACCTATCTATTCACCCCTCCACTGGTCCATCTGTCCATCCACCCATCACCCATGCTCTTGGCATCTACCCACTTGCCCCTCCATTAGTGCATCCATCCATCCACCTGTTTACTCATCCTTCGATCCCTTAGCTTCCCACCCGTCATTCTCTCCACCTCCATCATTCACCCACCCACACATCGTCTGCTAAGACAGGGTTCCCGTTCTCACGGACCCCAGGATCCAATGAGAACACACCAACAGGCAGCCCCTGCCCCGCACTATGTGGTGTGAAGGAGACAGACTAGGGAGGTGCGTCTGGTCCAGCCTTGCAGAGTGGGAGGGAGCAGGGCAGGGAGCAGTGCCTTAGCTGAGGACTGGAGAGTGGCTAGTGGTGGGTGACACAGGCCAAGGAGGCGGGGCTGGGCAAAGGAAATGCTCTAGGGGAGGGGACTAATATGAGCAAAGGTCCCAGGACCAAGACCTGAGAAGCAGCCAGGGTCAGTCAGTTCCAGAATTTTTGTTTTTTTGTTGTTTGGGGAATGGAATCCAGAACCTTCTGCATGTTGGGCAGGCACTTACTCCACCACTGAGACCTGGTCCTGGCTTCATTGGACATTTCTGTTCACCATGTCTACCCAACACACTTCTGCTGTCTTTCAAAAGTATGGGGATAGTGTTCATTATTCACTAGAGCCAAGTTCATTTATTTTGTTTTTTTCTTTCCTGTGTGTGTACACGTGAGCATGGAAGTGTGTGCATGTATATATGGAGGTCGTAGGCTGAAGTTAGGCTTCTTGTGTTCCACCTTATTTTTTTTTTTTTTTTTGAGACAGGGTCTCTCACTGAACCTGGGGCTCACCAGTTTGGCAAGACTGGTTGGCCAGCCACCTCCTGCAATCCGCTTGCCTTTGTCGGCCTTCTAGCCTTTGGCACTGGGCTTACAGATGTGCACTGTTATACTCAGATTTTGTGGGTTTACCTGGGGGCTGGGGATTGAACTCACATCCTCATACATACGCAGCAGCACCTTACCAACTGAGCCATCTCCTCAGCCCTGGCAAGTCCATTTAAACGTGCTTCTCGGGGACAGTAGAGTACTTGTCTAGAGTGCGCGAAGCCCCGAGTTCACTCCCTAGCACCACATAAAGCTGTCCATTTCTAACTCTGACAGGAGGCCATTGCTGGCTGGAGTGGTTTCGGGGCCAGCCTATACTCTGTAAGCCTACACCCACAAAGTCCTTCTGAGTCTGCAGTATTGCTCACTGTGGGTTCCACCGTGAGCGTCTGGCCCCTCTCCTAAGATCCAGCCTGTGGCAGATTGCTGGTCCCTCGCTGGTCTCCCTCCTTATGGCCAGGCACCATACACCCTAAATATGTATATAATGCCTGGCTCCCTGCCCAGCTTCCACCTGGCCCTCTGCCACAAGGACCAGCCTCCATCCTTCCCTCCTCCTCCGTCTCTGTCACCACAGACTGGGACTCTGGAAACTGCCTGCTTCCTCCCCCTCTTCTGAGCCAGCCCCACTCCTGCCGAAGCCTCCGGTATCCTCTGGCACAGCCACTTGCCTTGGCTCCCTGCTCACAACAGCCCTCAGCCCCCCAAAGCCCCCTCTGCACCAGGCTTTCTTCTTCCAGACCTGAGCCTGACCTGAAGCTTGCCTCCGCCTTGGCTGTACTCCCCACTTGGAGTGTCTTGGTGTCCCTCACTCACCAGGCCTCACTCTCAGGTTCAACCTGGGACTCTGTCCCTCTCCCCGCACTGGGTCTCCCAGGTCACGCCCCGCCCCCACCCTCATGACGCAGGTTAGTTCTTCCCAAGTCTTCAGCTCTATTTCTTGTAAGTCTGGGATCCCATAGCTACGGATGAGAACACGTGAGGCGAAGGTGTAGAGTGGGAACAGCTAGCATCCTTTCCTTCTGTGTCTGATTTAGCACAAACACACAGCATGGTCAACACAGGCCACCCATCCCCACATCCTCACCTGCAGCCGCCCTCGCTGAGGGAGTGGAACCCAGGCCGGCAGCGGTCACACTTCCAACCTGTCACTGTGGGCTTGCAGGTGCAGGTGCCCAAGTCGTCACAATGGAGACTCAGGGAGCCTGGGGAGGAGGGACACAGGGCAGTGGAGGCAAGAGGATGATGGGAGATGGGAAAAGGGGATGCTGGGGCCACTCACCTGCTGGGTGGCAGTCACAGGGTTGGCATGGCGTCCTCGGGCCCCATCTGTAATAGTCCCTCTCACAGCGCTCACAGTGTGGCCCGGCTGTGTGGTCACGACAGTGATGGCAGTGCCCACCGTGGCCAGTGCTCCGGAAGAGCTCCCTGTCAAACGTGCACTCCTCGGAGTGTCCACTGCAGTTGCAGGCTGTGAGAGATGGAGGGTCGTGTGCATGAGTGACAGGCTCTGCGTGGGAGTAGGGGCTCTGCTCTCTGGAGCAGGCATCTCAGAGATGGCTGTGCTTGGTTAATCTTGTCAACCTGACAAGACCAGGAATCACAGAGGACACAAACCTCTCAGCGGTTTCTATATTAGGCTGAAATGGCAAAACCCAACTTAAATATGGGTGACACCATGCCCTGGGTTGGGGTCCTGGACCAAAAGAGGAGCTTGGAAGCAAGCTGATCACCAACATCGACCAGTCTCTGCTTCCTTACTGCACAAGTGATGTGACCAGTGCCTCACAATCCTGCCACCATCACGAGAGGTCGGCACCTTCAGTCTGTAGCCTAAACAAGGCTTTCCTTCCTTATCCTATTGTGTCAGGCATTTTGTCAAAGCAACGGAAAGTGGCTAACTCCAAGGGCCAGAGTCCAGGATGGCCTGCAGGCTCAGTGTGACCAAGTCCACTGGGCGCAGGTATCTAATATTCCCAAACAGGATACTCTGTAAGAACTAGGTGGTCCCTATAATAAATATTCCAAAATGGTGTCTTCCTAGATGGAGTCGGAAATGTGTTAGAATAGGGGAAGATGATGGAGCAGGAAGCCCATGCTGGCCAGGAGAAGAACATCTGGATCAGAGAAGCATTGTCTGCTCGGGGTGTGTGTGTGTGTGTGAGGCTGGTTGTGGACAGCAGGCCATGCATGTGATGGGCAGCGGACGAGCATACCGCAAGGCGAGTGGCATGTGATGCCAAGGAGGTTTGGAAACAGCAGTACCAGGAGGCTGGGAGCCCGGATATTCAGGGAGGGGGCGGGGTGTAATGAGGGGAGGTCACTCTTTGAAGGCCATTCTCTGAAGGTGGAGGAGGCTGGAGGCTAGAGATAGCAATGAGAAGAGTGACATGCCCAGAGACAGGAGGAATGGATTCAGGAGATGCGAGAGAAAAAGAATTTGGGGCTCAGAGGTTGCCTGGGCTAGGAGTTAGAGGTGAAAGGTCAGGCGTGAAAATCCAGACTCGTGACTATGAAAACAGAAATTAGACATGGCAGGGGGGCCGTCTGGCATGTAACACCCCCACCATAGAAACAGGCATGGTGTTGGCCCAAGTAGAGAGCCAGCGCAGCTTCCCTCGGGGAGGCAGGCCAGCAAGCCAAGAGAAATTTAGCACTGCATTCGCCCCCTGGGGCAACTACTGCAGATAGAGAAAAGCTGTCTGTCCCGAGGACAAAGCTGATTTCTTCCCATGGCCCCCAGACAGACCAGGGCCCAGGCCCAGGAGGCTATATGTGGGCTTCTGTGTCTGCCTCCAGGCACTGCACGCATGAAGCCCGAGGCAGAACAGAGGACTGTGAAGAGAGAGGAGGCCGGACAAGGGAAAGTGGGATGCAGCGGTACACCCCCTGGGAAGGCTCCTCCCTTCCCACCATCCCTGTAGAAGGTTTCAGGGCCCCTTCCTCCCCTTACCAGTGTCTCTTTGAGGTTAGGCAGGCAGAGCCACACCACACACAGCTGGAACATCAAAGGAGTTCTGGGGACTGTGGGAGACTGTGGGAAAGGCTGGGGTAGGCGGGTCAGGGCCCTGTGGGTGGGGGCGGTGGGACTGGATTTCATTAGCTGGCAGGGTTAACAGTTAAAACAAAGGGTTAAGTCTGGTTGGGGGACCTTCCTGCCCTCCGACCACAGGCGCCTCCCTGGGTGGACTTGTCCTGGAGGAACGGCTTGTGAGGGAGGATTGGTGCTCCCCTCAGCCTCCCTTAGCTCTCCTTCAGAGCTGAGGACTCCACACTGCCTGCCAGGCCCACCCAGGAGCAGGCCCCCGCTGTGAGGTTTTGGGGGATTGTTTCCCAGCCAGCACCACTAGCCTGTGCCCGAGGGACACTCACGTAGACACTCATTGGCGTCTTCTGCGGTGCCACGGGCCCACGGACGGTCCTGGTAGAAGGGCAGACAACGCTCGCAGTCCACACCTGTGGTGTTGTGCTGGCAGTGGCATGCCAGCTGACCAGCCTCGTTGGGGCCGCACTCACTGGCGTGACCATTGCATTTGCACCTGAGGAAAGCACCAGGAGGGGGGACCTGGAGACAGTTGCCACAGACGTTGGGAGAAGTGAGGGTGTCACTGTCAGGCACCCCTTGAGTGCGGTGCAAGTGTGGGGATTCCTAAGCCCCAACTACATACCTGGGGATCATGATAAAGAGAGCACTGGGGTTCCCAAATGCTTCATGGAATGAACCCTGCTGCCCAGTTTGCTTCCTGCTGCTGTGATAAACACCACAGCCAAAAGCAGCTTGGGAAGGAGAGGGTTTATTTCACCTTACACATCCCCATCACAGTCCAGTATAAAGGGAAGTCAGTGCAGGAACCTGGGGGCAGGAACTGAAGGAAGGCCATGAAGGAGGGCTGCCTACAGACTTGCTCCCCATGACTTGCCCAACCTGCTTTCTCTTACAGCACAGGACCCCCTGCTCAGAGGTGGCGCCACTCAGAGTAGCTGGATCCCCCACATCAATCAAATCAAGAAAATGTCTCAGAGATGTCTCTACAGGACAGTCTGAGGGAGCTGTTTTCTCAGTTGAGGGTCCCTCTTCCCAAATGACTGCAGTCTGTGTTGTGTTGACAAACTACTAACCAATGAGCACACCTGTCGTCACCAACCTCCTGCTGTCTCCTTTGAGCAGACTGGGAAACTGGGTCCTGGAAGTCTGTCCATCCGTGGCTGCCAACTAGTAAGTGGCTGTCACAGAAGGTCTCTGCCTGGGTGGAGTCCCAGCTCAGGGGTCTTGGGACCCAGGGAGAAGCCAATTCAGTCCCCTGGTGGGGGTGGACAAGTGGTCACAGGGTCAGTTCTTAGGGACTGAGGTTATGACAGGTAATTCTGCAATTGTGTCTAAAAGGGCAAGAAAGAGGTGCCCTGTGCCGGGGTCAGCTCTCAAGAAGTCCCCAGCGTCTGAGCTGTGGTAGGCAGGCCTGGGTTTATGTTCTCATGACACCCACAAGGTCAAAAGATGGGTGAATTCAGCAAGAACCAAGAAGCATTTTGCGGGGTGGGCAAAATGTGGGGAACTGAGTGGAGAGTGACCTTCTGTGGCCAACTTCCTCAGTGGAGCAGAGCTCACCATGGCCTGCTCCTGGCTTGCACCGAGATGGTCCCAGACAGAGCAAACAGTTCCATACTTTGCTCGAGTCTTTGGAGGTAAGAAGGACTCTATACCCCAGCTTCCCAGATGGTGAAGCAGCTCAGGACACAACAGTGGAAGACCCAAGGGGCAAAGCTATAATCCATAGCCCATCCTGGTTCTCCAAAGACAAGTACCACCCTCCCTTGTCCTCAGAGGGTAGTGATGGATGATTGGTCACTTCCAGGGCCCCTTGTGCCATCTCTAGTTTGGGGACACGGGAGTATGGTACTGTTTGTTCATGCAGCAACATCCCACTGTGACCAGGAGGTATTTTGGAAGATCGAGGTCATGGGAACTGCAAGTGACATCTCCATCCCTGAGAGGGTACTGCAAGCTCCCCACTCCTCCATGAATCCTTCTGACCCAACGGAAGGTGCTGTTCCTTCCTGAAGGCAGCCTTCACAGACAGCCGTGGAGCCAAGGGTGGTCTGGGTCCCACAGCTGGGTTCCAGATGTGTTCTGGCTTGCGGGCCCTGACAACAGGCATAGCAGATGGAGGTCATGGCCACCGTCTTTGGAGTCTTGCTGGGAGGTTTGACCCAACTCGCACGTCAGAGAATTCATCTGAAGTTCCTCAACAGAGTCCACTCAGGTTCCTTCACACCTGGTCTTCCATGAAGCAGGCATCTCAAAGCGCCAACCATTGGGCACAGGCACAGGCTCTTCCCTGACTTCCCTGTCTTTAACATCACCCAAGCACCCCTGAATCATGGTAACCCAGCTTCTGGGGGCCATCCTCACTGTTCCCCACAGCCACAGCCTCTCACTCACACTTGGAGCTACTTTCTCGTCTTAGTTAGCTGTCATCCCAGGCTCCTGGCCCTGGCCGTGCCTGCCTGGTCCCAGCACCCCGTCTCCACCCTTCATCTTCTCACCCTTTCCTATACTGCTCTACCAAGGTGCAGTGGCTCATATTGTCAATTTGACAGGACCTAGGTCACCTTCTGGGTGTGCCTCTAGAGTTTCTAGATGGGGGCTAACTGAGCAGGAACCACCCAGCTGAATGTGAGCAGCACCATCCCCGGGTTAGGGTCCCAGAGTGGATAACGGTAGGAAGTCAACTGAGACAGCCTTCGTGCCTCCCTGCTTCACTTCCTGCTACTGGGCCATCCCATCCTGATGGACTGGACTCCAAACTGCTCTGGTGGGCCAAAGTCAGTCTCCCCTCCCCTGAGCTGTCTTTGTCAAGCATTTTGTCACAGCGGTGGGGGAACTCAACGAACAACCGGGGGTTGAGTGTTTTGACATTCTGAGGCCTTCGATGACTCCCTAGTGACAGAAGGGATGGAAATGAACTCTGCCCACAGCCCTGCCCTCACGCCAGCCTCACAGTCTTCCCTGTCCTCAGGCTCAGCTTTCCCATCACGGAGGCTTCTGCCTGGACTGCCTTGTGTCCCCCCATCATTTGTTCTGCAGAGCTGACGCTGAGGCCACCCTGGGCTTTTCTTCTGGTATACACTGATGTATTTATTGAGAGCCACTGGATTCATGTCCTCCACACCACAGGCTTGGGGTAGGAACTTACTGTCTCTTCTCATTTCCCAGTGAGGGCTAGGTGATGTGGGGACCTGTTGGGATGGTCTGTGGAGGCAGAATGGAGCCGGCAGCAAGGCCTCCAATGCAGGCAGGAGGCTGGGTGCTGCTCACCCCTTCTCATCCGGGTCACACTAGGCACCTTACCAACTCTGTGGCTCTCAGAAGGATGGGGCCTGGTCCCTCAGCCTCCCCCGGGTTCTGGGCCCGCTTGCAGCCTTACCTGCCGCCCACAGAGAAGTCAGACACAGCGTAGTAGTAAGACTGGAGCACCCTGGGGTCCTTGAAGATGTCATCTCCAAATGTGTTGAGTCGGTCCAGAGAGATCAGGATCTCAGTGCTGGTGACCCACTCCTGGGGAAAGGGACAGGGACACCATCAGCAAGTGCTCCTGGCCTGCTCCACTGGGAAATCCTGCTCCCTGGTCCCCGGGACGTGGAGGTGGGCCTGGGGCACAGGGACAGGCCCCGCTGAGAAATCCTGAGGGGAGGCCAGGAATCAGGAAGCCTGGGTCAGTCTTGGGGCTGTATGGCTCTGGTAAGAAGCCCCAATGCCTTTGTGCCTCTGTCCCCATCTGTAAAATGCAGCAGATTAGAAGCTCCCTGAGGGTGTAAAGAGGACAGTGGCAATGTCAACCACGTGGTGTGGGACCTGGCATCTGCACAGAAGTGGTATGCATGTGTGTATGTGTGTGCGCGTGTGTGGGTGCATGCATGTGTGTGTGTGTGTACGTGCATGCTTGTGTGTGTGTGTGCGTGTGTGGACAGTGGCTAAGGCAGTCCATCTGAGACCCTTGTATGCAGGCTGCCTACCTTCCCCCCGTAATTCCTCATATGCAGACAACTGACACCCCAGAACATGAGTCCCACAAGTCAGAGCCCCTGGGCTCCGCCTGGCACATAGCAGACACTTGATAAATACTTGCTGATCACGGGCTGGATGAGCAGCTTCCCCGTGGAAGCGCGTGGTGAGGAAGTGGGGGATGCACGTGGAGAGTGACATTTCCATCCGCCTGCTGTTATAATCAGAGGCGGCTCCGGCTGAATATTAATCAACATTTTAATTCAGCCCAGGAGCCCCTGGCTTAGCAATCAGGCCGTCAGGATGGAAAATGAGCTCCTGGCACAGTCGCTCCTCACCCCAGCAGGACTCAGTCCTGAGACGTCTGTACAGCGTTGAGGCTGCGGGTCCCTGTCACTCTCCAAGTCACCTGCGGCTGGGATTTGCAAAGGTCACTGTGCTTTCAGGGGTCTGTTGAAGGCAGGTCTGGCTGTGAGGTCGGGGCGAGGCTGAAGTCCACCTTTCCCTCCCCTCCATCCTTTCTTCTTCTCCCTCCCTCTCCCTTTTGTTCCTCTTCTGTTGGGGTTGCATTCATCCCAGACTGGCCTTGCGTGTAGCCCAAGATGGCCAGAACTCCACTTCCCAAGAGCTAGGATTATACAGGTGTGCACCACCATACCCAGATTATATGCGGCTGGGGAGGGACCCCAGGGCTTCCATCGTGCTAGGCAAATGCTCTATCCACTGAGCTGTGCAGATTGGGACCCCTGCATTTCCTCTCGTTTATGGTACTGGTGTCAAATTCAGGGCCCTGTGTATGCTGGGCAAGCATGCAATCTCCAAGCCACACTGTAGCCTGGGGTTCTGTGTTCTCAGAAAGACCCCTGGGAGATGTGGAGGCCTCTGAGGACCAGGGAGCCAAGGCCTGGGTGGGGACACAAAATGAATCACCAGTGGAAGTCCCATGACTATGCCACCAAGTAGAACACGTTATCCCTGAGGCAGCCTCACACGGCTCGGGGAAACAGGTGGGCTGCAGGTGGGCCTGCCACTCGTGATCTTCCTGCTCCAGCCTATCAGGTGCCGAGATCCCAAGAATAAGTTGCCACACTGGCTCTCTTCCATTAAAATACAAATAAATAAATAAATAAATAAATAAATAAATAAATAAATAAATAAATAAATAAATAGCAGGGGGTAGTAATGGCTCACATCTTTCATCCTAGCATTCAGGAGGCAGAGGCAGGCAAATCTCTTGAGTTCAAGGCCAGCCTGGTCTACAGAGTGAGTTCAGGACAATCATGGTTACATAGAGAACCCCTGCCTTGAAAAACAAGACAAAACAAAATAAAAAATAAAAAAGTGAAAGTGAGAACCAGGCACCCACAAAACGATTTTGGGGTTTGAGGTCTGACAGCCACAAGGTCCCAAGGGCTTCTCAGGTCCTAGCTCTTCTGGCTGGCCTGCTGTCTCCCATCCTAGGCCTGCCCATCTCCCCATGATTCCCCAGGCCCTGTTGCCCACTGACCTGCAGCACAGGGCTCTCCTCAAAGTTGTAGGCACTGGGACGGCCCTCCAGGGTGGAGAAGGCAATGTTGCCCCCGTTCAAGGGGGAGATGTCGCTGAACTCAGAGGTGCAGAAGGCCACCCTCTCATCCTCACCCGGCCACAGCGAGTGACCCTCAGGACGGCCATAGGTTTTCTGGCAGGAGGCACTGTAGTACTGGTAGGGCTCCCAGGGTCCACCGGTGCGCGTGCGCTTGTAGATGGCAAAGCTCTCGGGCCGACTGGTGTGAAACCTCAGTCTCACGTAGGTGATCTCGTAGGCCTTCCCTGTAGCCAGGCAGATGCAGACCCTCTTATAGAGGGAATGGGTACACAGCCCTGGAATGAGGGGGTGCGGGGTGGGGAGCAGACACTCCCTGGAGCTGTGGGCAGGAGCGCCACCATCGATTGCTCAACAATCAGCGGAACATGGGGAGGGCGGCACCACAGGCTTCTTGTGCATCTTTTATCCAGCTCCACTCACCCCTTTGTATGAGGATCTGAGCCATTATACCCTGACTAGCAGTGTAGAGTGCTTTGCTCAGTAAGTAAATCAAATACTTAGTTAATTAATGAAGTAATTAAAGACTAGCACTAAGTACCATGGTGGGTGTGTGGTAAGTAAGGCCCTGATAACTGGCGAGTAGGCAACAGGGACTCGATGCGCCACTCAGTAGTGGCCACGGGAGAGGTGATGCCGAAGCCTCTAGAACAGAAGGTCCTGATGCCCGACCTCACTTACGCTGAGCATCCAGAAACAGCCAAGCTGCAGACAGGAAATAGGTTAGCAGTGTTTGCGTGTCAGGGTGAAACTGTGAATAAGTGAAATGATTGCTAAGGGGAGCTGGATTTGGGGGTGGGGCCTGAAGGAAACATGGTGGGCACGTGAACCTGTTTGCTTTTCCTTTCAAGTGAGGGGAGGCAAAGTCAGCACTTCACATCAGCCAAGCAAGCTCTGTACCACTGGGCTGCGCCCTTCGCATTCTCATGCACACGGGTACAGGCACATGCACACACCACACACAATACCACACACACTGTACACGCACATGTAAACACCACACACACCACACACACAACACCACACACACCACACACCACACACCACACACATACACCACACACACACCACACACACACCACATACACACACCACACACACCACACACACCACACGCACACACCACACACACCACACCACATACACCATACACACAAACACACACATACCACATGCACACACCACACACACCACACACACCCCATATACACACATCACACACACCACACACGCATACCACATACACACACCACACACACCACACACGCACACACCACACCACATACACCATACACACAAACACACACATACCACATGCACACACCACACACACACCGCACACACCCCATACACACACATCACACACACCACACACGCATACCACACATACCACATACACATACCACACACACCACACGCACACACCACACCACATACACCATACACACAAACACACACATACCACATGCACACACCACACACACACCGCACACACCCCATACACACATCACACACACCACACACGCATACCACACATACCACATACACACACCACACACACCACACACACCACACACACACCACACACACACCGCAATACCCCATACACACACACACACCCCACTCACACCAGGTAATAGCAAGTGTTGGTGACAACCTAGAGGCCATTCTGTGCACTGATGGTGGTTAGTTTTAACAAATGCCACCGCTGTGGCTAACAGGAGCAGGTCACTAGAAAAGCGGAAGCCAGCCTTACCCGACAGCCTGGCAAGCTCAGCGTGACATATCCTAAAAAAGCCGAGGCAGGCATCAAGGAAGACACATGTGCATCTGTGTTCACAGCACCCACTGTTGAGGACAGCCAAGCACATGTCACACAGATGGCCCAGCCACGAGAGGGACAGCTGTTCAGCTTGGAGAAGTGGGACAACTTGACCCCTGGGCTAAAGTACAGTCAAGCCCCGAGGGTACGGTGCTAGACGGAAAGAGCATGTCAAGTCAGATCAACACTGCCAACATGCCTGGCATCGCACACACAGAGACAGTGCTGGGAGGGGCTGGAGGGCGGCTCAGTAGATAGCAGCACCCGCTCATCAAGCGTGAAGACCCAAGTTCAAATCTCATCACCCATGTAAAGTCAAGCAGGGCTGCAAGTACCTGTAACCCCAGAATGGAGTGGACCGGAGCCGGGGAGGGTAAAGACAGGCAGACCCCAAGCACTTAGTGCCAGCCAGCCTAGCCTAACAGCAAGCTTTCGGTTCAGGGAGGGGCCCTGTTGAAAGGCAAGGACGAGGAAAATGATAAAGGAAGACACTTGTTGACCTGCTCTGACTTCCATGTGTACACATGCACCACACACACCCACATACCACACACCCACATACACACCACATACACACACCCCACACACGCACCCCACACACCACACCTCCCACACGCAACACACACACACACACACACACACACACACACAGAGCCTGGTATTCGGCTCTCACAGAGTACTAGAGTTCCCAGCACTGGGCCGCTCATAACTGCCCGTAACTCTAGTGCTAAGGGACCCGATACCCTCCCTGGCCTCCTCGGCACCTTCGCTCCTGTGTACATCCACACACAGACATATGCACTCATATACATAATTAAACAGTAAAACAAATATTTTTTTTAAAAAAATATACATTTTATAAAGGGGTTGCAGAGACTGGGAGGAGGGCCCTTACTCTGTTTCTTAAGTTGAAAGCCCTGGGTACAGCTTCAGAGCAAGGGGAATGTGTTTGTGACCCCAAACTGCACACACTTAAAAGTGGATCCACTCCTAAGCTATGCGTATTTCCCCACAACAAAAGGAAAATTTAGAGTGAATATACTGTCCCTTTGGAAGTAGTTTGGTGACAGGGATGAGGAGCCGCAGGAATATTCCCAGCAACTGACAAAAAAGGCCTTCGTGGGTGGGTGGGGGGAGTCATGGCTTAAAAGTGCAGACCAATCATCAAGGCATTTTATAGACTTGGGAAAACTGAAGATCTGAAGAAATGGCTAAAGGGACCTCCAGGACAGCAGTTCTCACTGTGACCAAAGCCAGTGATCGTCAGCAGGGTGGAAGACACCAGGAACGTTAGGGTCAGAATGGTAAAGAAGACCCAAGGCACTGTGCACGGTCATAAAGGAGACCCTGACGGATAGCTCCAGGGCCTGAGTTCAAATCCTTAGCATAAAGAACTGGGTGCTGGGATGCATGCCTGTAGCCAGATGTCGGGGTGGGCACAGGATAATCCTGGGGCTCACTGGCCAGCCAGCCTACTTGAATCCTTGAGCCTCAACTCCTGTACGGCCACTGAGGAACAACACCCCAAGCGGACCTTGTGTGCGCACACACAGAAACCACATACAGAAATAATTTGAAAAAAAAATTAAAAGACTAGGTCCCAGTCAGTTGCGGTGGTGTGTGCCTGTCACCTCAGCACTTGGGAGGTGGAGGCAGGAGAGTTGTGAGTTCAAAGCCGTCCTTGGCTATACAGGGAGTTCAAGGCCGGCTGGGCTGCCTGGGACTGTCTCGGAAAAGCCAAACAAAAGGCACGGGCCCCAAAGACAGCCGTCTAATTGGCGAGCATGTTTGTCCTCGGAACTCAGCACAACTGTTCCTCCTTCAGTTTCCCTCTGTTTTCCCCAATTTTCTTTCCTGAAGCTTGTTCTAATTTAAAATTGGAGAGAACCCAGCTTTACGAAACTTTTTAAAAAGCAACCGCCTTGCCAGGTTCCGTTTTAAGATGTTTTCTAAATTTCCGTGGCAGTGCAGTTGGCATCGGGCTTCTGAGCCCTTCATAGGAGGGTGGGCAGGGGCCTAGGCAAGGTCAGGTGGCGCCTGGCTGGCTCTCCATCTGGGACACCAGCCCAGATGTGCACCCACCAGGGTGGACACAGGTGCTGCAGACCCGGTAAACAAAAAGCAGTCAGACGCTTCCCAGGAGGGGGCCAGAAAACACTTTAAAGGTGGCTGTCAGGAAGGCTGCCCTGGCGGGGAGGGGTCACTGGCATTGCATGCGAGCAAGCGTGGTGTCTGCGCTGGAGAACTTGGCTCCTTCTTTGCCAAGCAGGGAGGTGAGAGGTACTGAGGCAACATCAGAGGGCCCAACGGGATGGTTTGTTGGAGAGTTAATTAGAAGAGCAACTCCAGCCTGCTCTGTGAGGAAGGCAGCCTGAAAGGCTGGGAAAGGAAATGGCACCAAGATACGGTTGACAGGCATTAAACCCACGGCCACCCAGAGTCATTCCAGGGTGATGGTTTTGCACCTTAGCTCTAGGCCAACTCAAATGTTGTTTTCCTGGCTGGGCGGTGGTGGCATACACCTTTAATCCCAGCACTCGGGAGGCAGAGGCAGGCGGATCTCTGTGAGTTCGAGGCCAGCCTGGTCTACAAGAGCTAGCTCCAGGACAGGCTCCAAAGCTACAGAGAAACCCTGTCTCAGAAAGAAAAAAAAAACATGTTGTTTTCTCCAAGTCCCTCACTACCTTCTGTAGGCGGAGACCACTCATTGCTTTCCCAGAAACCCAGGCCCAAAATAATCACACAGAAACTGTATTAATTAAAACACTGCTTGGCCTATTAGTTTAGGCTTCTTATTAACTAACCCTTACATCTTAACTTAACCCATTTCTATTAACATTCTAAGCTAGTGTGGGACTATTTCATTACAATCAACAACCTCTCAAGCTTCCCAGCTCAGCTGACTGTACTCAGCACCTACCATGTGCTGGCCAAGCACACCTGCCTACTATCTGACGCTCCGGTCCCACTCTGGTATGCACTCCACTAATGAGAAGCCTACAGCTCAGAGAGAGAGGGCCGTCTCCACACAGAAAACAGTCAGATCTCTCTTGGTCCTTGGGTCCTCAAAAAGACTATGCAGAGCCAGCTACCCTTCCCCCGGGCTCCCTGGGTGCCCAGGAGACAGGGTTTCCAGAAAAGGGATATAGATGCTCATGGAGATGCAGAAATTTGCCTCCCAGGATTTGGCACCTGAAGATGTAGCGGCTGGCAGCACCTGAGCCAAGTACCAGGTGCTAAGGCACATCTACCCCACCAGCTGGGACATTAAGCCTGTCGAGACACGGGACTGCCATAAACCAAGCTAGTCTGCATCCGGTACTGACCTGGTGGGTAGGCCAGGCTTATTTTGAGAAGATGGAAGCAAAGCAAACTTTAATTACAGCCATCTGGGAATCCGGGAGGGAGAGTGGGGTGGCGCCAGAGGGGGCAGCAAGATTTGAGCTGAAACACATGGGCAGGCCAGGCTGATACCTACCACTGGGAGTCACTTCTAGGGGGAGAGCAATCCCAGGCCTGAGCCGCAGGTCCTGACGTCCACTGTCAAGTACTTCATTTCTCAAGCCAGCTTTTAGCAGCCCTGGGCAATTGGGATCTCCGTGAGGAACTGGGGTACCTCTGAGATCACAATCCACAGGCCACAGATTGAACCAGGCCTGGCCTCACACCGGCCCTCCCACCTCTGCACCACACCTAACACACATCGAGATTGACAAGTCTGTTGTCTAGCTTGGAGAGGAAACAGGTTTTCTCTAATTGGTGATTGCATAAGGCTTTGTGTCAAGAAACATTCTGAAGTCCGGTCCCAGCTGTGATCGCTGGCGTCTACAGAATACAAGTTTACAAGAAGGGGATGGACATCCAAACCACAGCCGGACATAAATAAACATACGCAATAAACAGAGGAAGGGCAGAGGGACTGGTGGAGAGAAGGGCTAATGAGGAATCCAGAGGGACTGAACACTTTGGGAAACAGTAAGTCTTGGGGCTGACGAGGGTGTTGACTTGAAAATACTTGCCTAAGTACATGGGGAGTGGCGGGTGGCGCTTTTCTTTTAAAAAAGTACATAAAACAAAGCATATGCTCCCAGCAATTTCTTAGTGTGCAGTCCACGGTTTCTTAGTGTACAGTTCATGGTTTCTGAGTGTGCAGTCCACGGTTTCTTAGTGTGCAGTCCACAGTTTCCGAGGGTACAGTCCACGGTTTCTTAGTGTGCAGTCCACGGTTTCTGAGCGTTCAGTCCACGGTTTCTGAGCGTGCAGTCCACGTGTGCAGCCCATGGTTTCTGAGCGTGCAGTCCACAGTATTAACTGGTTTCATGCAGCTATTCAGTCACCAACACTGTCCACTTAAACACGTGCTTTCCTTTTCCTCCCCAACCCCTCAGAGCCCCATTCTACTTTCTGCCTCTATGAATCCGACAGCTCCAGGAACCTTCTAGAAGTAGAATCATGACGTATGTGTCGCCTGTGACTAGCACATAGCCTCAGTGTTTGCTCCTGTAGAAGCACACATCTCTCTGCTTCATTTCTGGGCTGTGTAATCCTGCACTGTGGAGATGGTCCTCATGCAGCTGAGCTGCGCTAAGCCTGACCATTGGGAGGGAGCGCTGCAGGGGCCTTTGCTCCTGGGCCTACTCATGAGATCCAAGGAAGCTATTTAAATGATCCAGTCTAGGGCTTGGGGGTGGGGGAGCTGGACCAAGGTGAGTGCTGACTTTGGGAGAGGGAGGGTCATCTCAGAGGGTGATCTTGATTCTAGATCTTGATTCAGGCATTAGGTTGGGTAGGGGCTGGCTGGCCTCAGAAGGGCCAGGGCCAGGCAGGGAGGAGGCCGTGTTTTGGAAGACTTTAGCAATGCCTCTAGAAGGGCCGACCTTCGTGCAATATTTCTCCACTACCACCCTCCCCTACTCCGGCAGAGAACACAGGGCACTGGAGGTTCACCGATCAAATGCCTGACTCCTCAGTGTTGTGCCTCAGTTTCCCTGTCTGCAAAATGAGCATAACAATTTGAGGGCGAAGCAATCGGAAGTCTGTGAGGCTCTTGAGCAGCAGGCTCGCGAGTGAACTTCACCCACTGTTGGGGCGTCCTGGGTACTCACGACTAACACTGACCAGGGGGCCTGAGCAGGGGGCCTGGCGCTGGGTATGAGGTGAAGCTGTTCAAACAAGGGTGCTCCTCCTCTCCGCAGCAGCTCAGAGCTGGGGATGGTGGCAAACAGGGCCAAGGCAGGAAGGCAGGTGAGTGCAGGCCCTGCAGGAAGTTCCTGAAGGAGGGCACCCTAAACTGAGTGGACAGACAGGCTCTCTGCCACATCCCCAGGGCTTGGGATCTGGCATCTAGTTAGTGGGTGTCCACTGGCTAATGAACTAGTCTTGGTTACCAGAAATTAAAAAGATATGAGGGTGTTTACAGCAAGGCCCGCAGGAAGAAAAAGCAGACTTGTGGCCTTTTTGTGGCCTGGAGGGAGCCACGGTCATTGTCAGAACAGATAAGGTGGAAAGGGATCCTGGGAGACCCGGAAGCCACTTACCCCCTCTCCCCGCAAGATATTCCACCTTTGCAGCTCCTGAATAGTTGTGGGAGGGCCTGAGGAGTGGGAGGGGCCGGAGGAGTGGGAGGGGCCGGAGGAGTGGGAGGGGCCTGAGGAGTTGGAGGGCCTGAGGAGTGAGGGCAAGGCCAGCTGGGCCCAGGGCCACTTCTGTGGGTGGAGGGAGGCCATCCAAGACCACTGCCTTGACTCTTGACCTGCCTGGGGCCTAGCATTCCAGTCAAATCCCCTAAGGAGGTGGATTGAGGACTCTGTCCCCAGGCTCCAGTCCTAGCCAAGGCAAACATACCACCCACTCCGTAGGAGGCCAAACTGAGCTGAAATTCAGGAGACTCCGAAGTCTTGAGGCTTCTGGGGGGGTCCCTGCACCCATTCTGAGCCAGACACTTCACTGTGATTGCTTAATCTCCTCCCTCTTCTCCCCTCCTCTAGGGCCACCTAGGCTTGGAGAGTCCAGATCTACGGAGCTGCCTCTGTCTGCTCCCTCAGATCTGGAGTGTTCTGGCTTCTCTCAACCCTTAGCACCTTCGGGTCTTGAAAGGCTGGTGCTGACCCCCTGCCCCAACCAAGGCTTCTATACCTCATGTGTGTTCTCAGAGCTCTGAATCTTCCCACGGTGTCTTATGGCTGATCCACAGTCATGGGTATAGCTGTATTCTTATGGCCAAGAGCCAAGGGAATTACTGGGCAGGTGGGTGTCAGTGGCCTATTTGGCTACTTCCCCCTCCATCTGGGGGTTTGGGACCCAGCTGCATCTTTCTATGGGAGAGTCATTTCAATCTAAGACAAGAGGACATCAAGAGCCACTACACCGGGTTTTTTTTTGGGGGGGGGGATGGAGGCAAAGAAAGCTCAGGGCCAGCCTGCCCTCCCACTCTGTCTTAGGGCAAACCGCGGAGCTCAGAGTGGAGCCATTCTTCGCCCTGTGTGACCCTGAAAAGCCGACCTTATCCTCAGAGCCTCAGTTTCCCCATATGTGAAGAATAAATTCCGCCCGGCTGAAGTGCTGGCCAGAGTGTCCTTGGTGCAGGCATAGTCACCAATTGGTCCTTGAACAGTCTGTCACCCCGTGTCCCTGTATTTCCTCCTCTCCCCATCCACCCCTCACCCCAGCCTTGCTGTCTTCTCCAGGCCTCAGGGAAGCAGCCATCCTCACCATCCCCACTGTGGCCTTTCATCCCAGGCAGGAAGGCCCGGCTCAGCAGCAACTGCGGGATAGGATCTGGACCAGATGTCAGGAGCTGCAGGGAGCTGGGAACACTGTGACCTCCATCCCTAGCTGACCTCCGCCTCCTCTTCTCCCACTCCTCACCCTCACCCCCTCCAGGAGACCCTGACCAGAGCTGCCTTCTGCTTGCCCCTCCCAGGGGCCTTGATGAAAGGGAAGGAGACCTATCAGACAGAGGCAGCAGACCGATGGCATGTCACCAGCCCACCTCAGCCAATGGCCAGGGGACTTTTGATCCCTGGATATCATGAGTCCATGAGTTAGCTGCAGCAAAATTAAGACACCTAGCCTCCAACTGGGCCATCATAATCAGGCCTTGGGTCTGGATGTCTTGTGGGACAAGGTGAGTACTTATTCCCTGATACAGAGCACACCCACAGGCCTCAGCCCCCACCAGGGCTTCCTGCTTGCCGTGAGGGCTCCAACCTGAACACCTGTCACTGCAGTACTGGCCTCAGAGGCAGCAACTTCTTTTTGAGACAGGGCAAGGCTAGCCTCCTCCTTAATTCTCCTGCCTCTACCTCCTGAGTGCCATCAGTATCATTTAGTACTGGGGATCAAACCCAGGGCCTGTACATGCTAGGCAAACACGCCACCAACTGATTCACTACCCCAGCCCTCCTCTTGTCCCCGCAGTACAGGCAGGGAAACTGAGGTACAACACCGAGTCCCAGCTTCCCAGTAGTGGCTGTTCTTTGCCTGATTCCAAAGTCCCATTGCATGGTTATTACCCTGTCCCCCTTTCGGAGCCAGCATGCAGTGTGATACTGTCATTCATTCATTCTTTTGTTCCTTCATTCATTCATGGTACAAACTCTTTTGGCCTTCCACCTATGAGCTTGGTGCTGTCCAGCAGAATGGGAGGAATGCTGTCCTAGGGGAGGACCCACCAGATTCACATGCCTTGTACCATGTGTGAGCACGTGGCATCTTTGCTCGCTTTCACAGCCCAGGATCTGAGATGCCCGGAGGCTGCTGGCTGAAGCATTTAAAGGTTGCACGAGCATTTATCAGGCATAGCACAAGCACCGCTGTGAGCGGGGCTGCCCCTTAAGGCAAACGCAGGATTTCCCACTCTGTCCCCCGCCCCCATGTCTGAGGCTTGAGCCCTCTCCTTGGCATCTGGATTTCATGGGCACATGTGACAGCCTTTGTTAGGGAACAATGTGTCTCCCTCACAGTCCCCCACCCTGCCCCAGATTCCTCTCATGGCCTTGGGGTCTTGCCAGCCTCATCAACCAACTCCCTAACTTCCTGCTTCCTGTCTGGGCAGACCCCACCTCATCCAAGTTCCACCAGAGAGACCATGTTGTCACCCCTTGGAAACGGGATTGGGGTACAAGAGGAATGTGCCTGCCTGCGCTGCTGAAGGGGTGAAATATCCTTCCCACCACTCTTTTCCAAGGACGAGGCCGTTTCTTAGCCCTTGCCAGGGCTTTGCCACTCATGTCTAGGGAGGACCAGCTTAGTCATGAGAGGTCCAGCACATGCCAAGTTTATATTCTGACCTCCGTGGCACAGGAACATTTGTGTCCTGACTGTCACTTAGCAGTTGTGTGTCTGTGCACAAAACACTTAACCTTTCTGAGCTTCCAGGTTTTCATGGGGACACAGTTCACCATCTGGTATCCAAACTCGACTCCAGGTGTGTTTTGGAATTCAGGACTTCTCCGAAGTATTATTCTGAGGATGCACATAGCTAAGGGATGAAGCGCTTTTCTAACGGGCTTCATTCTGGGGCTGTTGGCCGTACTCAAATGAGAGTTCAGCAGCAAAATGTATGAACATTGGCTCTTACCGGGATACACAAAGTCTATAAAGCCTCTGGTCAGGTTTAGTGCCAAGGTGAGTTATGAAAATACCAAATCCAAGTTAACAAAACTTCAGAAGATTTGTACAGTGTGCAGGACATAGCAAGGAACCCAAGAAGGACATTGGACTCCTCTGAGCTTGGAGTGGTCAGAGAATATTCCAGCTTCAGGGTGGAAGTGGGGCCCTGGGTTCGCACCTCCAGGGGCCTAATGCTACTACACCTTGGCTTAGGCTGGGTGGGACAAAGCATGGGCAAGTCAGAGGGGCCACACCAAATGCCCCAGATGGCTATCTAGTGGCAGGAAGAAACTGTTTGTCCTGCCCTGGGTGTGGTGGCAGCTGCCCCAGAGTGCTCACAACCTTGGAGGTTCACAGGGTCTTTGAAGCTGACCAGATTGGGAGTCCCTGCCTGAACCAGGTCATTCATGGAGGTGTCACCCCCTCCACTTCCCTAACCATTCTTCCTGGGAATTGCTGCTGCACCCAGTTCCACAGCTCTGCCAAAGCTGAGGGAGGCTTTCTCCTGCCCTTAGGGGCGCCCCTCCGGCTTTTCTCCTGCAGCCTGCCCCGGCTGCACATCCCTCCTCCTCTGCCTGGGCCTCCATGGAATGGAGACAAGGTGACACGGGACACATGCTTACCTAGGCGCAGGGTAAGGTTAACTGAGGTGGGGTACTGCACCCCGAAGGCCATGGATGGGCTCTGCCACCAGGTGCTGTCATCGGGGCTATGGAAGTCTGTGAGGTAGGAGGCGTCGTGGCGGAGCTGGGGGTCGGCATCATCGCAGCGCTGGCACTGTGGTCCCGCTCCTGGCACTCCAACGTGCGGGCAGAAGTTCTCCGGGGGCTGTCCGCACGTGTGCGAGGCCTCGACCCGTCGGCCGAAAGCCGCATTCTCGAACTCAGGCAGACAGCGCTGTGCGCGCCCGGCGTCGTCGTAGCAAGAGCCCATGCCCGCACCCGCTGCCCAATGCGCCTCTAGCATCACCAGCGTCACCAGGGACACCAGCGCCACCGACGCCACCGTTGCCAGGCGGGGCAGTACCCCGGACACAGCCATGGCCCGCGCCTGGCTCCGGGCTGTGCCGCGGTCCACTCTGCGCTGCGTTCGGCGACGCTCGGCCCCTTTGCTCCACTGGCCCAGTAGCCCTCCCTTGCAGGCGGGACCCGACGGCATCTGAGGGCGGGGCCCACGCAGGCGACACCCCACTGTCCGACCTCAGTCCCTTCGGGCTCACCCCCACCTGCTGGACGTGCCCGGGAGTGCCTGCTTGTTTTGGCTGCTGCTGACCTGCTGACCATACTGTAAGCCTGGCCCGCGGTTCTCTCTGCGAAATGGGTTTGGCAGAGACACGGCTTCATTCTGCTAGTGGGACCTTTCTATGGAAGCCTTGCACGTGTGAACACTCCTGAGCTGAAGGGCAAGGCAAGCACAGGTCTTCTTCACCTGGCAGCATGACCTCTGGGATTTTCCCTCCAAACATGTCCGCATTTCTCCTTCAAAAGTGGCTGCCTCACCTGGCTTCTCTTCTCCCAAAACTGATATATTTATTTATCCAACTGGGACTTTTCAAGAGGCTCCCTCTCATCAACAGAGGCTCCCCTTCTCTCCACCAAGCGAATGTCCTTACCAAGGCTGCTAAGGGCCCTTATAGACAGTGAAACAAAATGACCCCATGATAGGGACACCCCCTGAGCTGGACGCATCAGGCCTAGGGGTGGAGAGACCCAGCAAGCCTCCAGCCCTGCATGGATGTAAGGGTCGGGGATAGGGAAGTGGTTCTCTTGGGGTCAGGCATGGGTGTGAACCTGTGGCAAGGACCTTGTGCTGCCTGCCTCTGGGGCTTCCTTCCTCGCTCAGATGGATATGGAGGTCACAGGGGGAACAGCTGGTGGAACGGAAAAAGCCAAGCTGGTTCACGAGCATGTAGAGTCGGTACATAATTATAGGAAGACGACGGACCAGATCTGCCCCTCTGAGTAACACTCAGATGGCTTGTGTGGGCTGGACCCACAGGAAGGGGTGATCTGGGGGCAGTGTTGTAGAAATGGCACACTAAGGAGGCCTGTGCCCTTTGCCCCCTGGCTGCAGAGCAGAGCGGACCCCCCCCCACACACACACCTAGTAACTCTCAGTCAAGGACTTGACTTGGGTGAGATTATTAGTTACTCTCTCAGTTCAACCTATGGAGCTTTTGCTGATTTGCTTGAGAGACTGAGTAGGCGAGGGATCCACGCTGCATGACACAGAAGCCATTAGCCACTTGGCATTTGCGTCCTTTCTGTACCACCCATGTGGCTGTGGCAGAGCCCACAGCCTCTGCCCCACTAAGACTGCCCCCAAATCTTCTCTGCCCAGCTGCCTTTGCAGCCAGCATCCCTGGGGCTGTCTTCTGCCCTTCTGACAGAATGTTCTGGTACACAGGAGGTCCCAGAGAAGGGCGGGTTTGCCTTATCTGTTTCAGCTCTACAGCCTGTATCGAGGCCCCTATGTGGTAGCCATAGCCCTAGCTTCCAGATGCCCAGCACCAGGGAGGGGGATGTTTCAATCAGAGCCAGCAGAAATGCTTGCACTGTTACGACGGCAGCTTCCCTGGGAGCAATGTTCTATGTGGCAGCCTCTCTGGTCCCTCCAACCTTTCCCTGAGCACATAAATAAGGCTCCATCAGAAATACCTAAACATTGGAGCAATCTGTGCAGCTCAGAGCCCAGATCATTGACAAAGATCCTTACAGTGAAGCCAAGATCCTACTCTACACACAAGTCGCTAAGAGAGAGCTCCATGGCCCTGGAAGGCTGGCTAGACTGGGCTCGCGCAGTCCACCCTCTGTCCACCTTCACTGTGCAGGCCTTGGAGACAGCAGGGTGAGGCACACTTGACTCGTGCCTCTTGAATGCATCCAGCCTGCAGTCCCTGTATAGGACAAAGACAAGTTCATGGCATGGTATGGGACTGATACCACGGCACCTGCTTCAGCCTGGTCCCATCACCAAGACCTGCTCTCCATCCCAGAAGGCTGGGTTGCTTGTTAGCCGTACCCCCCTCCCCCAGCCCCGACCCTGACTGTGTGAGCAGGGAAAGACCATCAGAGAGGATGCCTGTACCCGGCGCATCCAAGGCGTGTTTGAGGAATGTACAAAATTCCAGGCTGGCTTGGGAACCTGGGCTAGAGGTGATGGCCCCTTTCAGGGCCAACTGGATGATCACCAACTGGGCCAGCATCCCTGCCCTGGCTGATGACCTCAGTGGAGATCCTTAGAAGCACCCAAGAGTCCCTACTTTCCTTTCTCCCGAGTCCCCAAGCTGTACAGTGTGAACCACCAGGTGGCGACATTGGCTGTAGTACAGGGACAGGCCTCTCTGGCCCCCTAGAGGCCTAAAACATGGTATCCCAGGGTTGCATGGCTGTGTGGAGTTGACCAGTAATAAGCCAATCAGAACTGAGAAGGGAATGAAGTCCAGGGAAGGTTGCCTGCCTCATTCGCCCCCCAGACCTGTCCCTTGCCACAGAGGGCCCACGTGGCAGCTATGTACAGCCTGGGACCGTCCTGTAACTGGGCAAACGGCTCCAGAGGGCCTCGGAGACAGGAGTGACTCTCAGGAACACACAGCAGGATGGGGCAGAGCCAGGGCTCCAACCACCTGTGGGCCTTCAGCCCTATTCACCCCACTATCCTGGACAGACGCTCCCACACTCACCACAAACTTTGGGGAGTCTCTGTCCAGGCAGAGGCAGATGGGTGGGTGCCACATTTCAGGCTCAGTGGGGATGAGGCTGGGTGAGGGGAGGTGCACCGGATGGCTTCCATTTCTCCCTCATGTGAGGGCTTTGTGGCTGTCACCCAACTCCCAGAGTCTTGGGATCCCTGTAAAATCTCTGAGACCTGGGTCTGGCTATACCAAGCAAGGACTGGGGCCTTTCGTGGGGAAGTGGCATGTCAGGACAGTAAGAAGCCAAGTTCCTCCCTTCCATGTGGTTGGCTCTTCTTAGGAGAGGGTTTGGGATGGGCACAGCCCAATGTGCCTCCAAAGCACAGGGGATCTGTGCACCCTTGAAGACTTAGGACTCTCAAGATATGGGTGACAATGGCAATGAATTTACCTGTAACAGCTGGAAAGGGCTAAGCAGGACAGTTAGGGACGGCCCGTGTGCAGTGCTGGACCATGAGAGGGCATGGCCACATGTCCATCAAGGAGCCTGTGCCGCTACCATTGCAGTGTGTTCAGGATTCACTCACACGTTCACCCCTTGGGGAGGCTGAGGGTCTTCCCTGTGCCAACTCTCATGTTCACTCCTCTGCAACGTGGCCTACCCTGTTCCAACTCCCACATTCACTCCTCTGGAAGGTGGTCTGCCCTGCGCTAACCTACACGTTCACCCCTTGGGGAGTGGGGGTCTACCCTGTGCCAACCCCCACACTCAACCCTTGGTGTGGGGGGGTGGGAAGTCTACTCTGTGCCAGCTTACACATTCACTCCTCTGGCAGGGGGGTCTCCCCTGTGCCATTCTGTAAAGATGAGGTTTGGAAGGGCTGCAGGGCGGCTCAGTAGCAGAGCTCATGCCTAGCATATACAAGGCCCAGGGTCCCCAAGAGGAGCCTCTGGGATGGGTCAGGGTCTGACCCCAAAGCCAGGACCCCAAACCCCCAGTGTCATTCTAAACTTGCAGATGTTTCAGGCCACGTGGCTTATCTCCCTCTAGCCTAGAACTGTGAGGCCCAGTCTCTAAGCCCTGTGTGACAGCCCCTGAGTTCTGTTGAAGAGTGAAAGCCCCAACCCCCATCCCAAGACCACGTGCCCCTGCAAGGGCGTGCAGGCACCAGTTTCTGGCTTCACGGTCACAGGGCGTGCTAACTTTGAACCCTGTTCTCCAGGAGAGTTTTGTCTGGTCTCTCTCTGGGAGCAGCAACCTGGGCGGGAAAGGGACTGTGTGGACAGGGCTTCCTTCCATGCCTTAAAGAGCAGGGGTGGGAAGGGACACCGTGTGGAGGTGCAGGGAACAAGGGAGGTGAGGCTGGGCCGGTGAAGAGACTGACTGAGACAGGTAGGCAAGGGCAGCAACAGGGAGCTGTGTGCGGTTCTGAAGTGACAGCATGCCTATACTGTCCCAAAGGAAGCTGGGTAGGGCTGGAGGTGCTGGCGGGTGGGTTCATCCCTACCTGTGGGCGTGGGGGGGGCGGGGGCGCTTAGGTGCCCAGCGCCCAGTGCTGTCCCAGCTCCCCTCCCAAAGCCCACCTACCAAGGGTTAAAACCTTCCAGGCAAGGAGGAGGGAGCGAAGCCTCCGTTGTTCTGATTTGCTTAATGAACGTTAATTAAGGAGACAGAAGATAGCTGACTCCTCCCGGACCGAGATGAAAGACTCGTTAATTAAATCTGGGGAGATGCTGGGGCTGCTGATCCCTCCTGACAGCTCGGTGCAGCGCAGCCTGTTGGGGCTCAGAGTCCAGCACCCCAGAGGGGAAAAGTGCTCCACAGCCCAGCCCAGGGTCCTGTCCTGGATGCCTGGAAGGAATCCAGGACTGGGGTCCGACACACTGACTGACACACTGAGATATCTTGGGCAGAGCACGCCTCAGTTTCCCTACCTGCACAATGAATGCATCCACCCACATGCCTGCACCTCAATTTTCCCATGTTTAGTGGAAATTTTGCTCGAAATCCAGCTCCAAGAGCATGGGGAAAGAACTGGGGTCTGCTGTGGGGATGAATGTGGGGGACCCTGACAGGTGCCCATGCTGTGGTCTTTCTGCTTTGCTCTGAGTGTGCCCACCCACTCACTCATTCGCTCCTCCAGGGCTGCCTGTTCTGTGCTCACCCAAGCACCGGAGCCACAGGGGAGCAAGGTGCATGGGCTGTCAGTAATGCCACCAACTTCCCTGAAAAATCAGGGATCCAGGATGAAAGCAGAAAAGTTCAATGCTTCTGTGTCTGCTGAGGAGCCTGGAGGAGCTCCCAGGGGGAGGCACAAGTGTAGGGCAATTGGGAAGGCTTCCTAGAGGAGGTGGCAGTCTGGCAGAGTCCTGTCACATAGGACCGGGGAACATGGAGTGGCAGGGGTCAGACAGATTGGAGTGGACAGGGTCCTTCAGCTGTCAACTCTGGGAGCATCGTATCTCAAGGAGGTAACACCATCAGACAGGCAGAGAGACAGGGTTGTCCTGGGGGCATGTCACCACTCAGCCCAGCACTGTCTTAGCTCCTCAGCTGCTCCCAGCCATGATAGCCTCCCACCCTCAAGGTGGGATGAGTCAGCTATGGGCCCAGAGAGATGAGGAAAATACTCCTGGAGGTGCAGTGGCCGGAGCAGGATGTAGGGGTCCAAGGGAGGAGTGATGTTAGAGCTGTCCTTGCACTGGGGGACCTGGAAAACAGCACAGTAATTTAACTAGGAGTTGTGTGTTAGTTCCATCAGTGAGGATAAAAAAGAGGTGTCTAAGCTGGGCGGTGGTGGCGCACACCTCCCAGCATTTGGGGGGCAGAGGCAGGCGGATCTCTGTGAGTTCAAGGCCAGCCTGGTCTACAGAGCTAGTTCCAGGGCAGGCACCAAAGCTACAGAGAAACCCTCTCTCAAAAAAGGAAGAAGAAGAAGAAGAAGAAGAAGAAGAAGAAGAAGAAGAAGAAGAAGAAGAAGAAGAAGAAGAGGAGGAGGAGGAGGAGGAGGAGGAGGAGGAGGAGGAGGAGGAGGAGGAGGAGGAGGAGGAGGAGGAGGAGGAGGAGGAGGAGGAGGAGGAGGTGTCTGGCCTGTCTGGAGAGGCCAAGGAGGGCTTCCTGGAGGCAAGGTCTCCACTGAGACCTGGAGAAGGTGGGAGGATGGGGAAAGAGCATCTGGGCAAAGGGAACAGCATGTGAGAGGCTCAGAGGAAAGAGAAGATTGAAGGGGAGTTTGACAAGAGGCAGGTGGGGAATGAAGGGGAAGGTGGGCACTGTGTAGATGCCCAAAGGAAAGCAAGGAACATGGGACTGAGGATCTGCCTTCCCGAAGGCTCAGGAAGCCAGGCTGTGTGGAAGGCCCACACCAATGGTGTGAATGGGCTTGTATGATCCCCGACCCACCCTCCCTCCCCAGGCTGGGATGGAAGCATAGGTGTGGGATGGGGACCTAGTGGAGAGTGGTGGCACAGCAGAGGCAGGTGGGTCTAAAGGAGCCATGTGGCTCAGGCATGTAGTAGGGAGAGTGTCTGTGGCAGGAAGGGAAGTGGGGGTGGGTCCCCCAACTGCTTGCCCAGGTGAGGCTGTGGCCCTGGCACTGAAGATCCGGTTAGGACCAAGGAATATGGCCTGGAGAAGACAGCTCCTATTTTAAAGTGTAAATACCAAAGACCATTTGAGAGAAGCCTCTAGAAGCCGCTCTGTGTTTCCTTGGGCAAGACTGTCTCCCTCTCTGGACCCCAGAACTCCTAGCTATAAGCTGAAGGGCAGCCTCTGAGGCTGTATTAGGAACAGCTTGGCCTTTCTACACCTCTTCTGGGATCCAGGCTGCCCTTTTACCCTGAGGCACCCCCGCCTGGGACCTGGCTGTTCTCACTTTCTCTGGCACCCGGTGGCCCTCCTTGGGGCTGGTGCTCTTCTAGAAAATGCTATGGGTTTGACACATCCTAGGAAGGGTGTACACTCGGTGCCCAATTAACCTGATGGGACGAAGAACACATGAAGGAGGGAGCAGGAGACAGGAGGGAGCAGGCAGCAGGCCTGGAGAAAGGGTGGCTCTCACCTCCCACTGTGGATTTTCCCTGCAGAGGCCCTGGGCCCTTCAGAGGGGAAGTGAAGGCCAAGGGCAGGGAAGGAGTTGGCAAGCCCTTGACGGAAGTGATACAGTACCTCCTCTGCTTTCACGTGCCTTTATTTTGAAAACGTGAACTTTACAAATGTCAGAGGAAGGCGAGTTCCCCGTCTGGGACTGCTCTGGGAACCGCTTAGCATTTGCATGGCTTTGCTAATGGGGCTCTTCGGTGTGGTGGGAAATTTATGTCCCGCCTGCTGGGGCCCCTGCTGAAAGCTAAGGCCAGGGGACAGGAGAAAATAACAGTGTGGATGCCAGGTCTGAGTCGTCCCCCCCCCACCCCGCAGGCGGCGAGCAGAGAGAGAGAGAGAGAGAGAGAGAGAGAGAGAGAGAGAGAGGGTGGGCAGCAGGAGAGGTAGGTAGGTAGGGGTGGTGACGTTAGAGGTCCCTCCCCTGCCCCTCATGGTCACGGGATTCCCCCTCGGGATGCTGTTGGGGAGCACTTTAATCCCTTGAGGCTCAGAGAGGCCAAGTAAGTCACCTAGAAAGCCAGGCAGGAAGCGAGGCTTTCTCCAGCCCTCCCAGGACTCCCATTCTCAACCTTCCTACTGCTGCGACCCTTTAATACCATTCCCCATGCTGTGGCGACCTCAACTATAAAATTTTTATTGCTACTTCATAACTGTAATTGTGCTACCGTTATGAATCGTAGTGTAAATGATATAAATGGACAATGTGACATGTGGCCTGTGATGGACATGTGATATGTGGCCTGTGATGGACATGTGATATGTGGCCTGTGATGGACATGTGATATGTGGCCTGTGATGGACCATGTGACATGTGGCCCTGTGATGGACATGTGATATGTGGCCTGTGATGGACATGTGACATATGGCCTGTGATGGACATGTGACATGTGGCCTGTGATGGACATGTGACATGTGGCCTGTGATGGACAATGTGATATGTGGCCTGTGATGGACAATGTGATATGTGGCCTGTGATGGACAATGTGATATGTGGCCCTGTGAAAGAGTTGTTTGCTTCCCAAAGGGTGGAGACCCACCGTGGCCCAGCATCCTCGGGTCTGTATTGGGAGCTGCTGCTGGGCTTTGGGGCATGGTGAGCACATAGCACCCAAAGCCACCCCGGTCCTCGTGGTGGGGTCTCAGCTGAGGTTGCTGCCTTTCTAGATTGCCCCCTTATTTGCAACCTGCTTTTCCCAGGTGACTTGTCTTAAAGGAGAGTTAAGGACTGTGGGACTTTCCAGTGGACCTGGGGGCAGAGACAAGGTTGGGGACACATGGTAAGTGGGATCTGTGTTTGTGTGGATATCTTGTATCTGTGTATGCAGGCATGATGTGTTTTGAAGGTGGTGTGCATGGTGTGTGCGTGCACATGTATTTGGAAGAACATTTAAGTGGGTGGAGTATGGCATGGTATGTATGTATGTACATGTATGTATGTACAGAAACATGATATGTGTGCCTGTATATGTTTGTGTATGCTGTGGAAGGGTGTGATGTATGTAAGCACATAGAATGTAACATGGATGGTATGTACATGTATGTACATGTGGTATGGCATGTAGGTGTACATGCTTGTGATGTGTCGGTGTGTATCTGGTGTGTGAACATGTGCATGAGGCTCTGGGATACATGACACACATGTGCTGTGCATGTATCCATGCACCAAAGTCACCCCAGGGCTCCTGCTTGGTCTTATTACACTCTAGGATCCTATCTCTAGTAGGGACAGTCCTGGGGTCAGCTATTGGAGCTTTTGTCACCATCAAAAGGGGATCAGTGCTTTGTCCTGTGAGTGCCTATGTGTTTGTGCCTCGTGTGCCTGGGCTCTTCTCATCTGCAAAGAGAACCCAAGGGGCTAGCACCCCTTCTCGGAGGACGTGAGCCTAGGGTATGGGCTCTCCCAGAAGCAGGTCATCCCTGGAGCACAGCTTCCTGTCAGGCTGCCTGGCATGCATCCAGGAGAGCCCGAGAGGTGACAAATGTCAACTGCCCGAGGTGCTTTCTGCCCACGCGGGAGCAGGGACACCCTCTCCTTAGCCTCGAATGGAGGTAGCCAGGCAGAGGACAGGCAGGGCAGGCTGCCAACTGAGGCCCCTAAATAACCGACTGACCAGCCCTTCTGCAGCTCATCCCAGCCAGGGGACAGGCTCTGGCTTCATAACGTGTGATCGATGGGCCTAATATGGGACTGGAGACGCCGGGCTGGCAGCCCTGGCCTGGCCTGCCGGCTGCCATTCGCCCATATATTTATTTATTTATGGGTTCTCCTCGGTGGCAAAAATCCAAAAACAATAAAAGAAATTGAATTGCATATCAGATAGGACATCAGAGGGAGATACGGCCATAAATTGCACCGTATTTATTCCATAAATATCAGCGCCTCGCGAGTAGCCAGCGCCTGTTACAAAGTTATAATCAGAATCTGGTCCCCCTTGACGCTCACTGCCAGCCCCTCCCCATAGGACAAACAGGCTGGATCCCCAAAATACATAAAAATTTGCTCAGACCACCTGCCCCCTTTGAGGCAGGCATCTGTCTGCCCCTCCTCCCCCCACCAAGAGAAAGGACAGGAGGTGGCTGTTGTGACAGGCTGCCTAGGTCCGAATGCACAAAGCTTGGTGTTGGTAGAGAGTATCCCCAGGGACTCCGTCGCCTAGTGGCCATTCACAGTGCTACAGACCCAGAGATGAAACACCACGTCCTCAGAACCACTCTGTATGGGACCTTGGGTTCCCTGCCATTGCTATAACAATATGCCACAACAGAAATGACAACCTTATAACAAAGAAAGGTTTGCTTTGGTTCCCACCTTTGTAATCCTGGCCAGCATTGTAACTTTTGGCCTGTGATAGGCGGCACACCATGGCAAGGGTGGGTGTGGCAATGGGGGGTAGAGCATAACCTGTCCATGTGGCCGGGAACTTACTCGATAGCCAGAAGATTCAGGTGAAGGGAATCACATAGCCTGGGCTCTTGTATCGCTGACTTGTTTCCCTCATGAATATGCATGTGTCACACCCGTGTCATTGATAATTGCTGTGCGGTAGTCCACCGTGGGAAGGTACTTTCGTTCATCTGCTGTCCTGGGTGGACACTGCATCATTCCAGATCTGAGGCTATCATGAAGAAAGCAGCTATGAACCTTTAAGTGAGACCTTTTGTGAATATCATTGGTCATCGATGCCTTGTTCTTCAAAGTGACTGTGACATTTCATCCCCTACAGCAACTCGTGAGAATTCGAGGCGTCCCACTGTCTTCAGCAGTCAGCAGTGCCTGCTGTGCACGGGGACATCCGTGGCTGTGCTTTGCAATATCACTACTAATCCTGACTGTTCAGGCTGCTTCCCCTGCCCCTGTGACAGTCCCCTACACTTTGCCCTGTTCCATCAGCCCTCTAGAAGGACCTTGCTATCCCCTCCACCCCTCACTCCCCACTCTCCCACCCCCAGTGACTGAGGACTGGACTCTGGCCTCCCCACAATGCCTTCCTGATTCTCTTCTCCCCTCATCCATCTGCTTGCTGTCTCCATCCCCATCCCAACCTGACTCAGCCTGCCTTTCTTTCCTACCCACCACTTCAGCCTCTCTGGTCTCTATGTGATGTCACTTTGCTGGTAGTTACAGTGACATCCAGGCTCACAGGAGAGAGGAGGCTATGAGCAGGCCAGGGTTCACCCCACCACGCTCTCCTCCTCCCACAACAGACTGCCTCCCCACAGACTCAGGGTGACAGGGTCTGCCAATTGCCAGAGGCTCAATCAACAGTGAGATAAACCCGGCAGGCAACTGATAGGAGCCCCCTTAGCGCCGCGTGAAAGCGAAATTTGCAGAATGTGAAACCAGACATTCTCTAGAGAACAGCTGTGGGCGTTTCTCTCGCACACAGCTGTGCAACCCTGTCGGCTGCTTCCCGTGGTGGCCATCTTGCCAAGACTTTGTCTCCTCTCATATGATCTTAGTTCTCTCTGTGTTTAATGCCTTGGGAGAGTGACCCCAGAACCTCGCACACACTAGGCCAGCATTCTACCCCTGAGACAGAGCCAGCCCTCTTTTTTTTTTTCTTTTTGAGACAGGGCCTCATTCTGAGGCTCAGATTGGCCTCCAGGCTGGCTATATTTATTTATTTTAATGATTTCTTTTTTAAATGTGCATTGGTGGTTTGCCTGCATGTATGAATAAGGCTGTTGGATCCCCTGTGACTGAAGTTACTGAAAGTTGCCATGTAGATCCTAGGAATTGAACCCCAGTCCTCTGGAAGAGCAGTCAGTGCTCTTAACTGAGTCATCTCTCCAGCTCTGCAGAGTGGCTTTAGGTTTATGGAGATCATGCAGCCCTGTGCCTCCTGAGTGCTGGGATAGTAGGGGGCATCTCTAGACATGAACCACTCTGAGTCTCCCCTCCCTTCCAATCCTAGGCTTGTAACTCTGCAAGTCTTCCTACAGCATTACAGGTGACATCAGAATTGCCACCAGGGCTGGAGAGATACGCTGGTTCACAAAGTGCCTGTCACAAAAGCACAAGAACCTGCCTTTGATTCCTAGAACCCACATAAAAACAAAAAGCCAGGATCCAGCCCTGGAGAGACAGACAGGAGGGACTCCCTGGCCAGTCAGCCCAACTAAAAGTGTTTAAAATTGTTTCAATATATTTATTCATGGGTGTGGCTATGCAAATTTGTGGGCGTGGCCTTGCAAATACACAGTTTACATCTGATGGTCAGAGAACCACTTGTAGAAGTTTTCTCTTCTACCCAGTGGATCCTGGGCAGCAAAAGCAGGATTTCAGGGCTGGTGGCAAGTGCCTCTACCTGATGAACCCTCTTATGGACAGAGAGACTGTGTCTCAAGAAACCAGGGGCAGGGGCAGGGGCTGGGGAGATGGCTGCTCTTCGACCGGAGGATCTGTGTTCAATTCCCAGCACCCATACGGCAGCTCACAGCTGTCTGTAACTCCAGTTCTAAGGGATCTGGTGTCCTTTTCTGGCCTCTACAGGCACCAGACACACAGGTGGTACACACACACACACACACACACACACACAGAGAGAGAGAGAGAGAGAGAGAGAGAGAGAGAAATACACAAGAGAGAAGCACCATAACAAAAAGTACATCTTTAAAAAAGAAAAGAAGAAGCTGGGCAGTGGTGGTGCACACCTTTAATTCCAGCACTTGGTGGATCTCTGTGAGTTCGAGGCCAGCCTGGTCTACAGAGCTAGTTCCAGGACAGGCTCCAAAGCTACAGAGAAACCCTGTCTCGAGAAACAGTAGTAAAAAAGAAAAGAAATAAGGAAGACAGTGCCTGGAAAAGTGCATGGATGGTGATCTCGGCCTCCCCACGTGCACTCACCCACATACGTGGGTGCCTGTACCCTGCGCCACACACGCCCCCCCCCCACACTAAAGTGAAACGAGCCACCCGTGAGAGCAGGTTGGCTGACAGGGTTCCCACCCATGCTGGGTGCCCACTGCCTCTCATATGGCCATCCTGGGCCTGAGAAGGTGAGGACACTGATTCTCCACTCAGTGCTGGGAACTCTGCCTTGGGACAGAGTTGGGACAATCCAGGGTGACCTGAGTCTGCCATCCCACACTTCCAGCCTGTCTCCCTTTCGCCCACAGGAATCTTTCCTTCTCTCTAGCTTCTAACTGGAGGAGGGGAAGAAGACCCAATTTATTTGGCAACAAATAAAGAGCTGGCCGATTAAGAGTGGGGGGGACCAGTTTAAAGGAGGAAAGATGCGTCGGTTAATGCCATCTCCCGCGTCTTTATATTCTGAAGCGGATCGTTCTGGACGCGGGCAGAAGGCCTGATTTAATATCCTCATGGAAAATACTGCACCTGATCCAATTACCACGGGAATTTTGATACAGTCAGCAGTCAAGATGAAAGATTCGGAGACGCGCACCGCAGGAGTAAACACACAGACCGAATTACCTGCACTCCTCCGGGATGACTTAGGAGGCTCGGGTCGTGGCGAGGGCACCTCGGGCCAGGCCCTGGGGGCTCTGAGGAGGCCAGTTGCACAGCCCTGCCGGGCATCCTTGAGGTGCCGCTTTTCTGTCCCATGCAGTCTGCCACGTGGGAAGTTTCGAGACATTGCACCGGTGTGGTGTGGTCCAGCCTGGCCCTCTCACCCTTCCGTACTCCTAAATGGTACCCATCTCCCTCTCGTGCCAAGGCTGAACAGGTTCCACCCTCATTGTCTGGATTCCCATGGTGGCCCTGCTGTCTCACCCTGCTGTTCTCCAGGAAGCCAGTGTCCTTCCAGGGACCCTAGTTGTTTTGAGAACATCCACTTGGAATGCATCTGAGGCTTTGCCCACCTGGTACCACCCCATGCCCATCCCCTACTGGCCTTCCTCTAGGATAGTGTTTCTTAGCCTGTGGTTCGTGACCTTCACAGGTTGAACAACGCTTTCATAGGGGTCACTTAAGACCGTCAGAAAACACAGATATTTACATTATAGTTCACAACAGTAGCAAAATTACAGTTATGAAGTAGTAACAAACATAATGTTATAGTTGGGGGTCACCTCAGCATGAGGAACTGTATTTAAGGATCACAGCATTAGGAGGGTTGAGAACCACTGCTCTAGGGCCTTCTGTTTCTGCTTGCTGTGGTTCTGTCTCCAGTGGGTCCACCCATGTTCCTCTTGGCCACCAGGAGCCCAGGTTACAGGGTAACAGGCAACAGACTCTTTACAGCCCGGTTCCCACCCAACCCTGACCATGCCTTCCTGCCTTCAGACCAGGCCAGCGTCCCTCCTGCTTGACTCTGCTTTGACACAAAACATCCTCCACTGATGTCCCATGAGGTCTGTATCCCTCAGTGGGCTTGGACCACAGAGAGGTCAGCGGGGCTAGCAGCTGCTTGTCCCTGGCCAGGATGACCCTGCAGACTCTGTGATCCCAGCCTCCCCGAGTTTCAGTTAACTAGTCTGTAGACTGGAATAATCAGGCCAGAAGGCAGAGGTGAGGGAGGATGACTTTGTGAGGACTGGAACATGGACCCATACACAGGCTGCTTGGTTCCAGTCAGATCAGCAGTTGGCGGGTCTGCAGGACTAGGACTTCTCAGCTGTGACAGGGGTTGGTAGGGAGAGAGTTGGCATCTTCCAGGTTCAACACGACTGTGCCTGTAGCAAACACCAGAAAGGCTTTAGAGCTCATCACCCCACCACTGCCATCCCTCCACCCCATACCCCCACACCCCACTCCACCATGCCCATCCCCATCCCACCCCAACTCCCCGACTCCAATCCCACTTTCAGTACTTTGTATGCTTCCTGAACATTGTTTGGGCTCTAGGAATCTCCCCATTCCATACTGTGGTAGGGTAAACAAAACCTATGAAGGCCCTGGATGGGAGATCAGAGTTTCCCCACTTCTGTTTTGGGACACCCAACCACTGCCTATAGTTCTGAGGGCTTACATCTCTTGGGAAAGAACCACCAGATATGGTATAAACAGAAAAGATACAACTTCTATTCTGCTTTGGATTTTTAAAAAATATTTATTTATTTATTATGTATACAATATTCTGTCTGTGTGTATGCGTGCAGGCCAGAAGAGGGCACCAGACCTCATTACAGATGGTTGTGAGCCACCATGTGGTTGCTGGGAATTGAACTCAGGACCTTTGGAAGAGCAGGCAATGCTCTTAACCTCTGAGCCATCTCTCCAGCCCCTGCTTTGGATTTTTAAACGGGTTTTACTTTTGCTTTTGTTTTGTTTGTGTGTGGTTATTTTTCTTTTTCTTTTTTGTTTTGTTTTGTTTTGAGATAGACCTCGCAGCTCAGGCTGGCTCAAATTCGCTATGTAGCTGAGGATGACCTGGAACTATTTTCTTTTGTAAGATTTTATTATTTTAGGTAGGAAGTGGCTTAGCAATAGAATGTCTACCTAGCACGCATAAGGGTCTGGGTTTGATCCCTGGCATTAAAATAAAAAATTTAAATGAGGAGTATATTCTGGGTGCTTAAAGTAACCGCAATATTTAAATTCCTTAGGCCAGAGGTATATATCAGCATTAAATCACTTCCCTAGATGCATGTGTTGGCAGCGGCTGCTCGTTTGCTTCCTGGCTGCCCTGATCCAAAATAATCACACAGAAACTGTAATAATTAAAACACTGCTTGGCCAATTAGCTCATGCACATTTCTAGCTAACTCTTACATCTTGAATTAACCCATTTCTACTAATCTATATATAACCACAAGACTCATGGTTTATTGGTAAGGTTCTCCAGGGTCTGCCTCCTCTGGCAGCTACATGGCTTCTCTTTGACTCCACCTATTCTCTCTCTATATCTTTTCCAGCCTGGCTATATTCTGTTAAGCCATTAGCCAAAAGAACCTGCTTTATTAGCCAATAGCAACAAAACATATTCATAGCATACAGAAGAGAATCCCACACATTGCATGGATGTTCAGATTAATAAAAAAAAAACTAACAGGATGATTTTACTATTTCATATATATACAGGTGTCTTGCTTGCATATACGTACACCATATGTATGCCCGGTACCCTCAGAGGCCAGGAGAGAGGGTTGGATACCCTGGAACTGGAGTTACAAATGGTCATGAACCACCTTGTGGGTGCTGGGAATCGAATCTGGGTTCTCTGGAAAGGCAGTCAGTGCTCTTAACCACTAGCCGTCTCTCCAACCTGTATACTTGGTTTTCTAAGTCTTCAGTGCCCAGCCTTACTGCCAACCTAAGTTCATCTCTTGCACTTCAGTTCCTGCATTAGCAAACGTGAACCTTGGTGCTGCTGGTGCTTTTTCAAAGACTGCAACTCACAGTTCCATGTTACAGCAGGGCCAGGCTTCCAGGGAGAGCCAGAGGCTGAGCTTCTGCCTTGAGCAGGATTCTCTACAACTACATAGTGCTGAAGCCATCACGGAGTGTACACTTGGCACAAAACCTTCGCAGGAGTTGCTGGTTCACTGAACACATTTCTACGAACTCTAAGGCTTCTCAGGGCAAGTGATGCTAGCTTAGGACTGAAATGATTTTACCATTCCAGGTGACTGGAGGGGTTACCTTCTCAGCCGATTAATAGTCTTGCGGGCCAGAGTCGCCTGTCTGGACATGCCCTCCTTTTAACCCACCACCTCCAAGAGTACAGAGCTCCTGAGTGGCCCAGTTTTCAGGCCACCCAGTCTCTGGTTTTTCTCTCTCTGCTCTCTCCAGCTTGAGTGCTTGCCCAGGGCCCCTGACTTGATTGGGTTGGGCTAATCTATTTACAGCTTCATTCTGCGTCCGTATCCTCCTAGTTGGTGCAGGGACTATGGAGGACATTTAATGACAATGATTGGATTCTGTGGATCTCCTAGGGTTTTGTGACAGCGCTGAGGTCACCCCTAAGTAAAGGAAAGCATTATTACCCAGGAAGAGGCATGATGGGGACAAAATGTGTGCTCCCAAGGCCATAGGGAAGCCCTGCGCAGCTTTGGACAGCTCCAGACACAGCAACTGGCTAGAGCCAGCACTGCACATACTCAGGAAGAGAAGGCTGGCTGCAGAAAACCTTGGACTTTGGGAGCACACAGGTCTAGGGAACTCTCCTGCCACCTGGCCTTATCTGCCTACTGCTATGGGCAAGTGGTACATTTTCCTGAGCCTCACCTAGGAGTTGGAACAGCCTTGAGCCATGGCTTAATCTGGTCTTCTAGATAGCAGGTGTGAGCTCTGAGCAGGTGAGAGCGCTGAGCAGGTGTGAGTGCTGAGCAGGTGTGAGCTCTGAGCAGGTGTGAGTGCTGAGCAGGTGTGAGTGCTGAGCAGGTGTGAGTGCTGAGCAGGTGTGAGCTCTGAGCAGGTGTGGGCTCTGAGCAGGTATGAGTGCTGAGCAGATATGATTGTGGAATAGCAATTCTGAGCAGCAGGTGTACATGGTAAACAGTTGTGAGTGCTGAACAGTTGTGAGTGCTAAGCAGGTGTGAATACAGACCAGCAGGTGTGAGTGCTACACAGGTGTAAACACAAAACAGCAGTTATGAGTACTTATCAGGTGTGAATGCAGAGCAGCAGGTGTGAGTGCTAAGCAGGCATGAATGCAGAACAGCAGGCATGAATGCTCAGCAGATGTAAATACAGAGCAGCAGGTGTGGGTGCTGAGCAGGTGTGAATGTAGAACAGCAGGTGTGAATACTCAGCAGGTATGAATACAGAACAGTAGGCGTGAGTGTTCAGTAAGTATGAATGCAGAGCAGCAGGTGTGAGTGCTCAGCAGGTGTGAATGCAGAGCAGCAGGTGTGAGCGCTCAGCAGGTATGAATGCAGAGCAGCAGGCGTGAATGCAGAGCAGCAGGTGTGAGTGCTGAGAAGCAGGTGTGAGTGCAGAGCAGCAGGTGTGAGTGCTCAGCAGGTATGAATGCAGAGCAGCAGGTGTGAGCGCTCAGCAGGTATGAATGCAGAGCAGCAGGTGTGAGTGCTGAGAAGCAGGTGTGAGTGCAGAGCAGCAGATGTGAATGCTCAGCAGGTGTGAATGCAGAGCAGCAGGTGTGAGTACTCAGCAGGAGTAAATGCAGAGCAGGTGTGAATGCTGAGCAGGTGTAAATGCAGAGCAGGTGTGAGTGCTGAGCAGGTGTAAATGCAGAGCAGCTGTGAGTGCTGAGCAGGTGTAAATGAAAAGCAGGTGTGAGTGCTGAGCAAGTGTGAATGCAGAGCAGCAGGTGTGAGTGCTCAGCAGGTGTGAATGCAGTGCAGCCGGTGTTAGTGCTCAGCAGCAGGTGAGTGCTGCTTTGGTTCACGTTCATGTGCTGAGCAGGTGTTTGTACCGAGTGGCAGCTGTGTGTTGAGTTGCAGGCGTAAGAGCTGAGCAGGTTTGATCACTGAGTAGGCCAGATCCCATGTTGCTCTGCATTCACACCAGCCGGGCTCATGCCATTTCCTCTGTACTCTGCCCTTGGATGCTGCAGCTGAGGGAGAGTGGTCCCTGTGATCACAGCAGCACTGCCATGCACTGTGTACTGAGCCTTATTAACCTCCCAGGAGTGACCATCCATACACTTCTTACTGCACCTCACAAGACCGCGGAGGCGGTAAGCAGCATGTCTACCAGTCCTGAGGCTCTGACAGATGAAAGCCCCTGCCAGACTCCATACAGAGCAGCTGAGATCTGGGGCAGGTTGGTGTGACGCACTGGCCCCTTCCTGGAAGATGGACAATGATGTGGCAGACAGCTGGACCAGGCAAGGATCAACGCACAGACTGCGAGCAAGGCACAGCCCTGAGGTGGGGAAGCCAGCCTGGCCCAAGGTGAGGGTGAGGCTGTGGGGGGCTGAGCAGGTGGGGCTGGGTCTCTCAACTGGCCTGCCTTCTCTCCAGCCAGCAGTGGGCAGGAAGGGTATCTTGGTAACTTATGGGAGGCTCTTGCTTGGTTAAATCCCTGTGATGCAAGCTCCAGGGACCCAGTTAGGAGTAGAGTGTGGGTTTTTAGCCTCTGGGCCTGAAGCTGGAGGAACCAGGTTTAAGCACAGACGGGGTTGCCACCCCTAAACCGACTCCTCCCAGGACCAGAGTTCAGGGACAGCGAGACTCCTAAGAACCCTGAGCTCAGGGTGCAATGCGGGCAGTCACTCCAGCTCCTTCCCACCTGGGCAGTTACGGATGTGCTGGGCATTCCTTGGCTCTGAGAACACTCAGAGGGATGTATCCACCATTTGGAAGACTGGCATGCAGAATGATCAAATCCAGCCTGACCTTCAGGATGATGATTCGTCCAAAGAGGACAGGACGATTTGGGGCAAACTGGCTTCTTTCTTGTCTTACCCCTACATTTTATAAACAAAGTCCCAAACAGACTTGGGAAATCCTCTCTCTGGGCTAAGGAGGAGTCAGAGGCTTCTGAGCCTCCTCAGGAAGCTGTAGAAGCTTCTAGAAGGTTCTAGAGCACAAGTCTCTTGTCTTTGGTCATCCTTGTGTCCCTCCTCTCCAGGGCCTAACAGCATTTGAGGTGCAGGGGCACAGAGAGTTGTCACGTCCCACAGCTCCAAGTCTCTGAGCCTGCACAGCATTGGGTTCCACCTCTGAAATGGGTGCAAGTCGGGGAGGAAAAAAGGAGAGAAGGGGGATCATGGCCATAGTCGTGGGGACCTCCTCTGAGGTCAGTTCCCATGGCCACCAGTGCCTCAGATGGAAATAGTGCTTCTACACACATAAGAGCCTGTCAAAGCAACACAGCAAGAGCCTAGAACATTCCTCATGAGTGTAGGGTATGAATCTTTAAAGAAGGGTGTGAAAAAAGAGGGGTGTGAGTAAAAAAGGGTGTGAATAAAGAAGGGTGTGAATAAGAAGGGTATGAATAAAGGGCTTGATGACCCCTCTCCTCTTTTGCTTTTGCTGTTTGTTCCTTTGTTTTAAGACAGGTTCTCACATTGTAACCCAGGCTGACCTGGAGCTAGAGATCTTCCTGCCTCTGCTTCCCAAGTATGCTCTTAGGATAAAAGTAGACAGATGGGACCAGCCCAGTACTTGTTAGAGATGGGGAGACACCCCTCTCCCAGGAGCACTTCCCTCTCTTCTCTTACCCCTTGGTCCCTGGCTCCCTCCTTTCCTCTTTCCGCTCTCTCTCTAAAGCCTTAAATTCACAATCCACATGTGTGAATTATCTACTACAGTGTCTGGCTCTAGTAAATTATTAATACATTTTAAAAAATGAGCTGTTGCTTGCTCCTCTGTCGCGGGTCTTTACTGCGTATTCAGGACACTGGTGATGGCTGGACCACAGGCCTCCTCCCTCCTCTGAGCCCAGAAACCCCACAGGTGTCCTCGCGGAGGCTGCACCTGAGATAAGACTGGGGAGCCCCTGACTTGCCCCCCAAGGCCTGCAGTCACCCCCTCCATGACAGATGCTGGCTGCTCCAGGCCCCAGAGGGAGTTTCCTACAACAGGGGCCATTAGCGACTGAGTTCTCCAGTCCCATTTTATCTCTGTCCTGTGAGCTCATGTTGCAGACTTTACCTCCCTGAGGTCTGGTGCCTGCCACCCTGTTCCGCAGTGTCCAATGCTGGCGACACACCAGCATTACTTGAGAAGACAGAAAAATCCAAGTTTCCCGACTCCTCACCACGGGCCCGGATCCCAGGAGCCTGTGTGCAGGATTCCATTCTATAAAAATGGTAGTTTGCACTTTATATAGCCAGCCACGCTGTTTCATTCTTAGCCCCGTGACAAACACACAGAGAGTCACCATTTTAGCCATTTTGGGCTACAGGACGTATTGACATTTAGCACACTCAGTACTGTGTAACCACCATCTCAATCCAGAGCCAGAGTTTTCTCAGCACCCCACACTGGGACTAACGGAATAGTAGGTGCCCCTCCCCTATACCCAGTGCCTGGAAACTTCTGACTTCTCCCCATGGCTTGGTGACTTCTGGACATCTCCTATAAAAGGAATTGTGGCCCACAGCCTTCCAGTCTGGCTTCTTTCACTCAGCATGATTTTGAGGCCAGTTCACAGTTTAGTACATGTGACAGTTGGTTTCAGTTGTCAGGTTGACACAGTCTAGGACAGCATTTCTCAACCTGTGGGTCACAATCCCTTTGGGGTCACATATCAGATATCCTGCATACAGGATAGATATTTACATTACAATTCATAACAGCAGAAAATCACAGTTATGAAGCAGCAATGAAATAATTGGATGGATGCACCATGGCGTGAGGAACTGTATTAAAGTATCACAGAGTTAGGAAGGGTGAGAACCCCTGCTCTAGAATCATCTGGAAGGGAATTTCCATAAGTGGTTGTCCAGGTGTGGGTGTGTCTTGGGGTTGTCTAATGAGGCAAGATCCCGCTTGGAGGTACCATTCCATTCCCTGGTTTGGGGTTCTGAATTTCCTAAGAACAGAGAAAGAGCCCAGCACAGGTGTGAACGATTCCTTCTCAGCTCTTGGCTGTGGGTGTGGCCAGCTACCTTGTGAGGAGTGGGTGAAGTCCTGAGTGAATGAGCTGACATGAGTTTGGCATATCAGTGGGCCCGCCCGGTGCCTCAGACCCATGGGAACAGCAGAGACCCCTGGTCTGTTGATGGTGTCTGTAGAAAGTATTGACCATAGCTTCCTCCGCATGAATGCTTGTAGTCAGAGATGTCTGGCCTGTGAAGATTAGCTACACCTGCCTACTTGTTCAGTTGTATACAAAAAACCCATCTCAGTCCAGATGCAAGAAATAAACACACTGAGTTTCCAAGCTGTTGGTGCCTCTCCATCAGAGCACGTGGCCCAGCAAGCTCATGGTCCCCTCCATCCCAGCTTTTCTGTACCTGTTCCTTCATTCCCCATCTCTCAGTTAGGCCAGCGCCTAAGCTATGTGGGTTGCAGTACAACCTTAAGACCTACCATTCTCACGTACCCTCGATGATCGACTGGAACCTGGAATTCCGAGCTAAAGCCAACCCTTTCTTCCCTAAATTACCCTTTCCACCATCGGATCATGCGTTAACATTTCCTCTTATGGCTAAAGAGTATTCCTTTGTACTGTGTGTCCAGGTGACCTTTCTTCTGATTCATCTGGAAGGACAGGTGTCTCCACTGTCTGGCTATCAGGAAAAATGTTGCCTTGGACATGGGTCTGCATGTTTTTTGTGCCTTGAACATGGGTATGTATGTTTTGTGTGCTTTGTGTGCCTTGGACATGGGTGTGTATGTTTGTGTGTGTTTTGTGTGCCTTGGACATGGGTGTGCATGTTTGTGTGTGTTTTGTGTGCCTTGGACATGGGTGTGCATGTTTGTGTGTGTTTTGTGTACCTCGGAAATGGGTGTGCATGTTCGTGTGTGTTTTGTGTACCTTGGACATGGGTGTGTATGTTTTTGTGTGTTTTGTGTACCTTGGACATGGGTGTGCATGTTCGTGTGTGTTTTGTGTACCTCGGACATGGGTGTGTATGTTTTTGTGTGTTTTGTGTGCCTTGGACATGGGTGTGCATGTTTGTGTGTGATTTGTGTGCCTTGGACATGGGTGTGCATGTTCGTGTGTGTTTTGTGTACCTCGGACATGGGTGTGCATGTTTTTGTGTGTTTTGTGTGCCTTGGACATGGGTGTGTATATTTTTGTGTGTTTTGTGTGCCTTGGACATGGGTGTACATGTTTGTGTGTATTTTGTGTGCCTTGGACATTGGCATGCATGTTTTTGTGTGCATATCAACCTACTCCCTTCATGCATGCTCCTGAGTGGATGAGCTGAGCTGATGGTGACTCTGACTCGGCTTAATGTTTTGCCATGCTGCTCTCCACAAACAATGGTATACTTGCACTGCCAGCCACCTTGAGGGCTCCTGTCTCCATCCACAACAACACTGTGTAGTTTCCTTCGGCTTTGCTCTTTGGGACATTAGCTGCACAGGTGTGAGCACATGCCTCTCACGGCAGTTCTGCTGGCATTCCTCAGCACCAGAAGCCTTAGTGGCTTTACTCCTGTGTCCCCATCTGTCTCATTTCCCAGGTCATGCCTGGAGGTGAGGCTCCCACAGAACTGTCATCCATCCTGTCCCCGTCAGGGGAAGCCAGAGGTGCTCAGGCTATGAGCTTTTCTGAGATTGCCACGCCAGGCCCAGGACTGCCACACTGCAGAGGGGTCCCCACCTCTGCAGGCACAGTGCAGCCCCAAGAGCAGGCAAACCAGGACTCTCAGGGTCACACCCTGCTCAACCTGTTAACCTTCAGCCCTGTGCTAAGAATGTTGTTTGGATTTTTAAAGAGTCGCAAAAGAAACAAATCAAAGACAATTGTAGAAAATCTGAGGTGTTTGCTGTTTCTCTGTGGAGTTGAGGGTTCCTACTAGTGGGGTGACTAAGAACAGAGCCTACCAGCCTGGAGGCTGGGACACAGAAAGGCTGGAGCAGTGTGTCCCAGTTCTGCCCTGCCCAAAGCCTGGGCACTGGCTGAATATCACACAGCCCAGGCTCCCCTCAGCCTTGCCTCTGCCTGGATCCCCAATATGTTCTCTTCTGCTCATCCCTCCCCCCACCCTAGGAGGAGGTAAAGAATGTGACACCTCAAAGTGGGCATTAAATTTTAATGGGGGCCGATGCATATTTAATAGGACTTAACAAAGCGTCCTTAAAGACATCCCAGACAGCCCCTGGGGTCTAGGGGTAGGCTGCCACAAAGGCCAGCCTGCGCACCATAGCCTGTGCCCCCTCATCTGTCTATGGTGGCATCCTGGACGACTTGGCATTCCAAACTTCTGCCAGAGCCCAGCGCAGCCCTGAGTCTCTGAGGGAGATGTCCTTTCATTATTAATATTATGGTGCTCTCTGATGAGCCCCCAAGCCAGGCAGGCCACTCTCATCCCTGAAACCGCAGGCTCAGGGGTGCCCCTTCTCCCTCGGACTTCATCTAACACCAGGGACCACTGTTGGAGGTAGAGGGTCAGCTGGAGACACCTGGGTGGGAGAAGAGGCATGGGCAGCTCCCCCAGGAGGCTCTGTGATGAGGAAGTCCCTCTCCATGCCTGACCCATTCTTAGAGCCCTGGAGTCTTGGATTATGCCAGGTACTATTGAATCCTAGTGACCCAGGCCGACGGCTCCACGGCTCCACGCCACATCGGCTCTGAGACATTTTATTTATTCATCCCTGCCCCTCCCAGTCTACTCTCAGATTTTCCATAGGTACTTCTGGGGTCTTTAATGGGGATCCCACCTACCCTTAGCGGTAGCCCCCAGTGGAGGAAGCCCCTCCTACCCTGGGTACATGGAGTCCTCAAAGGCCCACACCAGCACCCTGGCAGTCACCACGGCACAGCTCTGAATCTGCACCTGCAGCCCATCTGGGCTGGGTCCACACCTGGGTGACTTGTTGCCTCATTGCCTCTCTCCCGCGGGCCTCTTTGGGGTCTGCCCTGGCTCAACCTGTCCATTCTGGAGCTTCAGATTGACTCCAACCCAGTCCTCCCCCAAGCTTCCCTGGAGGGGAACTGGCCCGTGTCAAAATGTTCGCGCTGAATGCCTGCTCAGAACCATTCTTCCTAGCCGCTTCTCTGACACCCAAGGCTGAATTGTGCCTGCTCTGGCCTGGGGACTCTGTGTCCCCCACACACTGGGGTCCAGGGACTATCGCTTGTCCCTGACACCATTGCAGCGAGTTCACGAGTCCCTGGCTTTCTCTGGAGGAATCCTCCTCTCACTCTCACCCAGGTGTAGACTTTTTCTGGTCTCCCAGGACTCCTCATACCATGAGGGGCTTGGGGTCACACAGGGATGCACAGGGATACACAGGGATTCCACTCTGTGCTCGTCAAGGCTTGAACCCTAGTCCCTAGACCCCAAAGCAGTACGAGGTGACCTCAAGTCTTCCAGAGTTCACCCTCAGAACAGTTAATACACATTTTCCTTTGTGTGTATATATGTGCGTGTGCACACGCTTAAGAGGTCAGAGGACAGCTTCGGGATCACCAACCTTCTATTTTACTTATTTATTATTACTGCAAGGCAGGGCTTCTCTGTGTAGCCCAGGCTGTCCTGAAACTCACTCTGCAGATCAGGCTTGGACTCAGAGATCACCTGCCTCTGCCTCCCAAGTGCTGGGATTAAAGGTGTGCACCACCACCAACTCGTTTCAACCTTTTATTTTTTAAGACATAACTGGCTTAGAACTCACCAGCAGGCTAGGCTGACTGTCCAGTGAAGTCCAGGGATCCACCTCTCTCTTCCTTCCCCATTGGATTCTAAGAGTCACTTCACTGGCTGAACTATGCCCCCAGTTCTTCCTCCCGTCAGCTGCTTCAGCTGGCATCTGGACCCTGGCTCAGCGGCCAGAGCCATGCAGTCACTGGCTGGGCTGGCACAGGCCCAGATCTACTTAGAATCTCAAGATAGCCTGAGACTGTATCAGTGAGATGATTCCATGGCGTGGGCAGACCTGGGGTGTTGGGGCCGAAGATGTAGGTCAGGGCTTGCCTGACACACCTGAGTCCAATCCCCAACATGAGAGAGAGAGAGAGAGAGAGAGAGAGAGAGAGAGAGAGAGAGAGAGAGAGAGAGAGAGAGAGGGAGAGAGAGACAGAGAGAGACAGAGAGAGACAGAGAGAGAGAGAGAGACAGAGACAGAGAGAGAGAGACAGAGAGAGAAACAAAGACACAGAGAGAGAAAGAGACACAGACACACACAGAGAAAGAGACACAGAGACACAGAAAGACAGAGAAACAAAGACAGAGACATAGAAACAGGGAGAGACAGAGACAGAGAGAAAGACAGAGACAGAGATTGCACCAAGAGGCATACATCTACCTGTGCCTACAGCCTCTGGCTCTCTGAAGAGATTTCTGTGGGGCTATCGTGTAGCTATTGTACTCTGAGGGAGACTCACGAAGCTGGGTATGGTAGTCCATACCTTCAATCCTGGCACTCAGGGGCAGAGACAGGCAGATTTCTGTAAATTTGAGGCTAGTCTGGCTTCCGTAAGGTGTTCCAGGCCAGCCAGGGCTATGGAGTGAATCCCCATCTCAGGATTCAAGTTAAGCAAATGTACAGGACTCAGGAATCAGACGGACTTAACCAGTTCAGGAAGGGGCCAGTGAGGTGGCCCAGGAGGGAATGATGCTTGCTGCCAAGGCTGAGGACTTGAGTTCGATCCCCGGGACCCACATGATGGAAGGCGAGAACCAATTCCTACAAGATGTAAAAAAATATTTAATCTCATCAAGTTGTAAGTTTCGCAGTAAGCAGTTGGTGAGGGGGGACCTGTCTGGCGCAGCTGCCTGGCATAGTGAACGGCCACCCATGCTGTGGTCACCCACGCCTGTATTTAAGCCCGGTTAACTCACTGGGTCACCCACACAGGCTGGAGTAATAGGTCTGCCACATATGCCCTATCTGGGTGAACAGGGGCTTATTCTGCCTCCCTAGGAAAGGTCATGCACAGTAGCGGAGCGGCTGAAGGCGGACACTGAGGTCATCAGGGCAATGCAGACCCTTCAAGAACGGCTGACTAGAACAGCTCTGCTGTTGGTGTGTTTGGGGTTTTTTTTTCTGTGTTGTTTCTTTCCCCCAGATGATACCTTGTTTGAGCAGAGCATCACAACTGAAGCCAGGCCAGACGTTTATTGGGCAGATGGGGACAGGCTCTATATGACAGGAGGGTTTCTCCGGGGCTCAGGCGTGCCCTGGGTCAGTGGGCCCCTGCAGTACAAAGGGCAGAGGGGGTTCTGCCAGCTTGGGAGCCACTTGTCACATCTGGGCCATGGCTCAGAAACAGGTGTCCTGGTAGCTTTGCTGCCTCCCCAGCCCCCTCTGCCTTCCCACCCCCTCCCAGGCAGCCCACGCCCACCCTTCAAGCTGGCGTGCACAAGCCAGCCTCACATGTGAGTCGTGTTTCCAATTCCTCTACCATTTGTTATCTTGTTTAAAAAAAAAAAATTCTTCCAACTGTCCTGGAAGGAAGTTCCAGTGTGGGATCCTAGCTGTTGTCTTTTGGGGTCCCACTCAAAGATCTTCACATCTGTATTCTCCCCCTCAGGACAGATGGGTCAGGACTGCCATGGAGCCCCCTCACCAGAGGGCAGTCTGTGTACTGGCACACCGAGCACTCTGCCACACTTCACTCCGGTCTTGTGGCACAGTACCCTCTCCTCCCACAGGGCCTGGGAAGATATCAGCCACCAGCCCTGGCTCTCAGACTTTCTTTGGAGCCTCTAGGGACAGAGGATGGGCACTGTCCTGTGAGGGGTATCACATAGGCCACTGCATAGGTTACTTTGGTCTGGACAGCTTAGAGTCAAATTGCAAGGATTAGACAGAGCAGTCCGAGGAAACTTCCAGACAAAATAATCAAATCTGCTTTCACCTCATGTTTACTGTCAGTGTCCCTGAAACCTGTCCTCCTCCAGGACCTCGGGGGAGTGGTGGCCAGGCTCCAACGCAGGATAGCAGGGCCTTCTCAAACCCCTCTCACCCCATCTCTTCATGGGCCCCTCTGAGGTTAAGGTCCCGGGAGTGGGGACAGCTGTGGTCTATTCCTCTGGGCTCTTTTGTGAGCCCTCTACAGTTCATAATTTATGGGGACTATAAGGGACAGAGTGGCACGTGGGAGCCATGAGCAGTAAACCTAGGCCAAAAATAGGCACTTGCTTCCTAATCAGGCCCCACAGGTGGCCCTGAGCCGGCATAGCTTCGGAGCCTGGCAATCAAGGAATTAATGCTCAGTCTGTGAGTGGGCATGTTTTAGCTCTGTGGTACTCACTGTTCAAGGGTGCAGATTAAGCCTGACCCTGGGAAAGGATCTGGTGGTCTCTGCAGAGAGCAGGGCAGGGAGGCCTTTGTGCAGGGTGGGGAGGTGTGGCGGAGACGGTGCTGGTGGTGACGTTACTACTGATGACAGGGAGGGTCGTGGCTGTAATGGCAATGATGGGGTGGGGGTGATGGTAGAGGGGTGATTACGGTAAATAAAGTGATGCTAGTGACAACGGTGATGGTGGTGATGGTGATGGTGGTGGTGATGGTGGTGATGGTGATGGTGGTGGTGATGGTGGTGATGGTGGTGGTGGTAGTGATGGTGGTGATGGTGGTGGTGGTGGTGGTGATGGTGGTGGTGGTGATGGTGGTGGTGGTGGTGGTGGTGATGGTGGTGGTGATGGTGGTGGTGGTGGTGATGGTGGTGGTGATGGTGGTGGTGGTGGTGGTGGTGATGGTGGTGGTGGTGGTGATGGTGGTGGTGATGGTGGTGGTGGTAGTGATGGTGGTGAAGGCAATTTTGGTGATGGTGAGTGTCTTAGGTTTTTATTACTGTGATGAACAAAGCAACTTGGGGAGGGAAGTGTTTATTTCAGCTCATAGGTCCACATCACAGTCCAACGGGGCAGGAACCTGGAGGCAGGAGCTGATGCAGAGGTCATGGAGGACTTCTGCTTACTGGCTTGTTCCTCCTGGCTTGTTCAGCCTGCTTTCTTTTTCTTTTTTTTTTTTTTTTTTTTTTTTTTTTGGTTTTTCGAGACAGGGTTTCTCTGCGGCTTTGGAGCCTGTCCTGGAACTAGCTCTTGTAGACCAGGCTGGTCTCGAACCAGCCTGCTTTCTTATAGCACCCAGGACCACAAGCGTGCGGGTGGCCCCACCCACAGCAAGTTGGGTTCTTCCACAACCATTATCAATCAATAAAATGCACCACAGACTTGCCCAGAGACCAATCTGGCAGGGGCATTTCTCAGTTGAGTTTCCCTCTTTCCAATGACTCTAGCTTGTGTCAAGTTGACATAAACTGCCAGCACAATGAGCTAGGGGTATGATGATGGTAAAATAGCTCTTGTACATGCCAGGTCCAGGCCGTGGAGCCAACTCGCTGTGTTTCATCTTTATGGCTACCCAGGCAGGTTTCCCCTACTGTATTTTTTTTATCTTTATCTACAGATGAGTTGAGACTTTGGGAGACGCTGTCTCTGTCCTTTGCCCAAGGTCCCTCAGAGCAGCAGAGCTGGACCAGCACTCAGGCAGGCCTGCTTCAGAGCTGCAGATGTTGGTCAGCCAGAGGGACCCACCATAGGCCACATCTCTACTCTGGTGATTGGCATTCCCCCTTGGCCAGCCGCCGTCTGAGCCTGGGACTACTCATGAGCCCTTCTGCAGAGTAACTTCATGTCCCTTTTCTCTTTGACTTTTGTAAGGAAGCTGATTAACAGATGGGGAAACTGAGGCCAGAGAGAACTCAACAGAGGTCACAGAGTACAGACAAGGAGGCTGCTGACCAAGTGCTCAGAGTGCCTGGCTCCCAGGTTCTGCCCAGCCTCCCGGGAGCCCAGGTAGAGCTGCCTCCTCGTGCGGTACAGAGAGGGGTATCTAAGGCAGGAGGCATGGCACCAGCATTGGTACTTGGCTCTGTCAGCTTGCCAGGAGGAAGAGGACCCCATGCTCACCCTACTGTCCCTGTGGTGAGGCCTCTGGACTGGGGGACCTAGCTGGGCTGTAGTCCCTAGTGCCCAAGCTGCTGAAGGGGATGTGAAAAACGAAACAGATGCCTCTCTGAACACTCCTGGCGTTCTCTCCTCTCTGAAGGCAGGAGTTCCCCAAATGCTTGTTCTTCCTCTCTCTGCCTTCTGGCTGCTGTCTCCAGCTCCCCTAACCCGCAGGTGACAGTGCCCAAGACAGGCCCCTCCCAGCCAAACTCAACAGCCAGTAGGCCTGCAGTTCCCCTTAACTTCCAAATCCCTCTCACTCACTGCCTGCGACACAGACTTCACCCTCCCCAGGGAGCCACACTCCTGGCCAATCTATCCACCCCTGTGCCAGGGCCCTGGTCAGCCTGACAGGCCCCGCCTACCTCTTATCGTCTGCTGAGAAGCCATGGCCTTTGCCAGCTCCCAGAGGCCTCCTGTGGAGGAAATGAGGACCAGCTGTGTTGGAGAAAGGTGACCTATGTCACCTCCTGGGCTCAGCAGAGCAGCCAGGAAGGAGCCGGGTCTCTTGGAGCTCCTGCTGGTTTGCCCATTGGCTTGGAGGAAAGTCAGGTCCCCAGGCAACAAGCAGGCGCAGAGGCCCTCCTTGGCCTCTCCCAGATGACCTTCCATGTCATTGGCGCCAGGGTCTCCTGGAGAAGGAGCCACAGAGGGGCTCTGGGCATGCTGAGGGCCCCTGGGGGCCTCAGTTTCCTATCTGGACGTCAAGAGGGCTGAGCTGACTGGCTGTTAGCAGCTCTTTCTGTTTTGACATTGCAGGATTCTAGAACAGCCCCCACCCTTCTGCACCACCATGGCCCCATCTCCATCACTAAGGGAAAGGAAAAAGGAAAAAACCCCACCACCCACCCCATCTAATCCTTTGCCGGCTTAAACCACGCAGCTCAGCTCTCTCTCAGCTCCTCTGGGGGATGATGGAAATGTGAATTTAAATAGAGTTATGTTGAAAGAACATTACCTCGCATGGTCCCAGCAGGGAGAAGTCCTGCCGAGATGCCGAGGCGGCCGGGTGAGGTCGGCTGTTTATGAGCAAGGCCAGCACCTTTGGACAATTACAATCAGGACAGCTTGATTAGCCCTCCCTCACACTGCACCCCTTCCCATGAATCTCTTTAATAGCTAGCTGCTTTCTTTTGGGGTGCTGGGGCCTGCTGCTGGGAGCTAGCCACTGGTAGATAATCTCCAGGTGGCGCTGCGACGCCATAGGCTGTCAACCCAGATTCAGCAGGAGCTTTCTGGGCAGCTGGCTCCACTCCCACTCCCCTCCCCCTACCCCCGCCAAGCGGGGTGACCACCAGCCTGGGACAGGATTAACATGGCTGTCTTCTCTGAGCTGAGACTTCAAACACGCAGGCTAGGCAGAAAGGAGAGGGTGTCATGAGCTGGGGCACCCCGGAGGCCCTTCTCCCAATGCACAGCCTAATCCTGGATGGTCCCACACTACCTGAGTGACAAGAAAGGGACAGCGTCTGCTCTCAGGAGTGGGTGATGCAGCAGTGTGTGACTTATTCTGCTGGGTGGCATCAGGGATGACAGGGAGAGGGGGCAAGCTGCAGCTGGCCTTGTCAGAGGGGCCATCCCTTCAGCCTGGAGCCCACAGCAAGCCCCGAGGGGACGGGTGGCATATTGGTGTCCTCCAAGAGAAGCTGGTTAGAACAAAGCTCTAGGGTAGTCACATGGCTGGGGGGGGGGCACGCTCTAGGAGGGAATCAGCCAGGCAGAGGGAGCAGGAGCCGGCCAACCCCAGCTGGCAGAGACTAACAAGGTAAGTAGCTCCTCAGGTGAAAGCCAGGCCTCTGAGATGAGAAGAGTCTGCCGAGGGGTACAGTTCTAGGAGATACAGTCGACCCCAAAGGTAGCGGTGGTGGTGATGGTGGTGATGGTGATGAAGATGACGTGGGTGGTGACGCCGTGGTGACGATAGCAGAGGCGGAGATGAAGCTGACAATGACAGTGACGATGGTTACGGTAGAGAGGAAGTTAGTGATGATGGTGTTGGTGATGAAGATGACGCGGGTGGCAACGTCCACGGCGGTGATGGTCCTGACAGTGATGGCGGGGATGAAGCTGAAGATGAACGTGACGACGGGATTTGGCAGCAGACACTGAATCTTCTTCCCTCCTCCCTTCACTCCACAGCAGCAAGCTGCCTGCCCCTTGTGGGGGCCTGTGACACCTGTGACATCCTAGGAGAGGCTGCTCCACAGGGAGATGTTCTATAACTGAAAGCAGACGAAGACAGGCCTCATCCATCCATCCACCCATCCATCCATCCATCCATAGCCAAGCCCACTGTGTGCTGCAGCAAGCTTAGTCCTTCATCACAGCCCTGCTTCCCGGCAGCCCCAATGCAGCCTCAGCCTGTCATCAGGGCTACAGGACTGAACCTGAGATGTCGGGATAGAGGGTGCCTCGAGTCATCTGGTGCAGAGAAAGCCATTGCCGTAGGACACGGGTAGGCCAAGGCTGGAGCCTTCCCACCCGCCCAGGGCTCTAGACACTGTGGGAAAGAAATCCTGAAACTGCAGAAGCAAGGCCGGGCTGGGCGAGGGAACGGCGTGTCTTAAAGACAGGCTTGCCCTTTGACTCGGTAATTCTCTTCCTGGGAATCCATCTAAGGGAATAATTAGTGAGGCTGTTCTGAGAAGCAGGCTGTTCATGGGGTGATGTTTACCAACAGCTACAAAGTGGAAAAAGACGCTAGCTCTCCCATTACGCAGCTCCGCCATCCCAACTCTGGAGGCAGACCGTACGTGGGGGGCTCCAGGCTAGGCAGACCGCACGTGGGGTGGGCTCCAGGCTAGGCAGACCAAATGTGGGGGGCTCCAGGCTACGCAGACACACATGGGGGGCTCCAGGCTAGGCAGACCACATGTGTGTGGGGCTCCAGGCTAGGCAGACCGCACGTGGGGGGGGGGGCTCCAGGCTAGGCAGACCGCACGTGGGGGGGCTCCAGGCTAGGCAGACCACGTGTGTGGGGGGCTTCCAGGCTAGGCAGACCACACGTGGGGAGGTGCTCCAGGCTAACCTGTGTGGCCTCTTGGGGCCTCTGTTCCCTCATCTGTAAATGGGGTAACCTTACTAAAAGATGGATCCCTGCGGAGGGTGGACCAGTTGGTTCCCACAGAAACAGCTCAGCTCTGGGCACCCAGGACACCCTCTATACACATCACCTAATACCAGCGTCAAACAGACTTAATTATTCAGGAAGTTTGGAATATTTAACATGGTGATGCCAGAATTTCCTACTCATATTTCTCTGTTCCCCTGCTGACACCAGTCATCTTCAAAAGGCTTCCTAAAGCCACGGGCCAGACACACCCTCTTTGATGGCCATGTAGGTTAGAGGTCTCAGAGTACAACAGAGCTTGCAGCCCAGCCCGATGGCTTGAGTTTGACTCTGAGAGAACTGACTCCCAAAAGCCTGTCCTCTGACCTCTACTTGTGTGGAGCACAGTGTACACATGCATGTACACAGTACATACACTCACAAACACATACACACACAGGCATGCACACACACGCACACACACGTGCACAATAAATGAATAAAATGTAATAGAAATTAAAAAGAAACTCTATCTTGAAAGACAAAAACCAAAAAGAATATGGGGACCTTCTCTCAACTGGGTAACACAATGGTGTATGTGGTTAAACACAAAGGCCACCCCTGCTCAGCCTAAGAGCCCCCCTTTGCAACAAGGACACTGATGCCACGTGCCCACAAAAGCAAATCCCGTAGCTGGTGTCATGCCTTGGCAGCAGTCTCTAAATACCAGTTAGATCAGAATTCACTAATGGTGGCAGGAAGAACAAGGTAATGCCAACCAAACCGCACACATGGCTCTGGCTGTCTCATGGGAGCTGTACATACAGGGACAGTTCTGAAGATGACCCTGAGGCGCTGAGGTCAAAAGGGAGGCAATGCAGGGAGGGACGGTGGCAGGCAAGCTCTGAGTGTCCACAGAGCCGAGTGCCCACAGAGCTGAGTGTCCACAGAGCCAAGTGTCCACAGAGCCGAGTGTCTACAGAGCCGAGTGTCCACAGAGCCGAATGCCCACGGAGCCGAGTGCCCATGGAGCCGAGTGCCCACGGAGCCGAGTGCCCACAGGCTGGAGGTCTGACAACACAGGGTGCGCTGGGCTGTGGTAAATATTGATGAAATGAACTTTGCTATGTTCCCGTCTAAGCCCCAAGGGGCTGCACACTGGCAAACCCAGGCATGGATTCCTAAGGAGTTTCTGTCTGCGAGCGCAGTATGTCCACAGTCTCCAACAGTGACTGAGAGTGTGCACTAGGGCTGGGATCTCAGTTGTAGAGTGCCTTCCCAGCATCATCATGCCTAAGGTTTCATGCCCAGCACTGTACAACCCAACTGTGGTGGCTCAAAGCTGTAATCCAAGCACTTGAGGAAGGGTTGTAAGAGGATCAGGAGTTCAAGGTCATCCTTGGCCACGTAGCAAATTCCAGGCCAGCCTGGATTACAGAAGACCCTATCTGAAAACAAACAGACAAAACAGATCTGAAAGAAGTACTCTAAATTGGTAACAAAGATGGTTTCTAGATGCAATAGTAGGTGATCTTTATGATTTTACATAAGACTGCTTGCCTCTGTTTATATATTAGTCAGCTATGACTGTGACAGTGCTGTGTAACAGACATTCCCAACACAGCAGCTTACTAAACTGCATCTAGTTTTCTGACTGGTAGCTCAGCTGGGTTCAGGATTGTAGCACAGTCTCTCAGCTTTGGGAACAGTAGTTCCTCAGAGACCTGAAAGAAATGTGGGAGTGCCTCTTCTGATCTGTGCTGCCCTGGCTCCATCCTGTGTTCTCTTTTCTCTGCTTCCTGTCGGTCATAATATCCACAATGATGGACTGTTTCCTCTAAACTGAGAGCCAAAACTTACCTTTGGGTCCTCACATTGCTTCAGGTCGCAGCAGCACAGAACAGAGTGATACAATGCCCTTCCCCTCCTCTGTTGTCTCTCAGGCCTCCTGGCTGCATCCTAGCCTGGCCCTAAACCTGTTCACTTGGCCATTTTGAATTTTGAACACTGCATTCCGAGCTGTTCCACCTCCTGCAGTAGTAGCAGCCTCCATAGCGGGCTGCCCCAGATGCCCTTATATCCCCTGCAGGAATTGGCAAAGATGCCCATTGGCTGCTGGCTCACCTACCTCTGCCTGCAGTGTTCCCATGGCTCCCATCATGACTGCTGTGAAATCTCAGCATGTCCCCTGCCTTGCATCACAAAGCTGTCTTTCTGTCTCTGACCTTATCTCTCCATTGTCCTGTCCCTAATGCCTGCCAGTTCTGTTGGGTCCCCAGGGCCTTTGTACCTGCTACTCCCTGTGCCTGGAGAGAGAGAGTTCTCTGGTGTGGGAGGTCCCTCTGTCTATGTGTCGCTTTTGTAGGTTAATGAATAAAGAAACTGCTGTGAGGCCGGGTGGTGGTGGCGATGCACACCTTTAATCCCAGCACTCGGGAGGCAGAGGCAGGCCGATCTCTGAGTTCGAGGCCAGCCTGGTCTACAAGAGCTAGTTCCAGGACAGGCTCTAGAAACTACAGGGAAACCCTGTCTCGAAAAAACAACAACAACAAAAGAACAAAAGAAACTGCTGTGAGGCTATAGCAGAGCTGGGCAGAATAGAGCTGGGGGGGGGGGCGTTGATGACTAAACTGAATGCTGGGAAAAATGGGAAAAAGAGGGCAGAGTCAGAGAGAAGCCATGTAGTCTCCCCGCCCCAGACAGACAAGCTGGAACTTTGCTGGTAAGCCACTGCCACATGGCGCTACACAGATTAGTGGAGATGGGTTACATTACTATGTAAGAGTTAGCCAATAAGAAGCTAGAGCTAATGGGCCAAGCAGTGATTTAATTAATACAGTTTTTATGTGGTTATTTCGGGAGTCTGAGTGGCCCCCTTACAACAGTTCTTCCTCAACACCACGAAGGTCAGTTCTTCCCTCGTGCCTGGTTCTGTTTTCTCAAAGGCACAGGGTTTAACTGTAGCTAACCTCACTAGGCTTAAACTCCACATAGCAGCGCTTAATAAATATTTGCTGAAGGTGCTTGCTGGCAGATTGCCTGTGTGCGGGAGGGACGCAGCAGAAGAGAGAGCTGGAGAGATGACTCCAAATACTGAGGGCTCGAAGGGTGAGCTGACACCTCTGTGAGGTTAGGGTGCTGTTACTGCCCAGTGTCACTTGTCACTCCAACCGAGAGTCTGAGCGGGACTCGGAGCACAAACCCCCAAACCAGGCAAGTTGGGAGACAGAAGCCAGCCAGCCATGCCTGAGTGGATGGTGACATGGAAGGAAAGGAAGGAAGGAAAGGCTTGCAAGTCTCCCTGCACGTGGGAGTGGGGGTTTGTCTAGATGCATAGGAAAGAAACCAGGCAGCTTTGGAGAGGGGACCAGTGCTGTGGCATTAGTGGGGGCTGGAAACTGAAGCCCACCAGACTGGAAGGAGATGATTGACATGCCCTTCCTTCCCACTGACACTGCTGACCCAGGTGTCAACCTCCTCAGAAACACAGTGACAGCTGCCCTGCCTGCCCTGCCACAGCATTAAGACCGGCCCTCTGGCAGGCAGCACTGAGAGAGGGTGCCCATGGGGGCAGGCTTCCCTGGAGACAGACACCCCTCCCCTCAGTCTAAGGACCCACACTGGATGAGACACGCTGCCCTGCAGGGGGTGGGTGTGCTGAGGTGATGGCGGGGGAGCCAGGGAACAGTAACAGGTGCACCTGGGCTCACGATGCCACCCAGGTTCTGGCTGAGCAGTGGAGAAGGGAGGCAGGTGCTCGGCCTCCGCCCTCTGTGGGCAGGGGTGAGTGGTGGAGGGGCTACCACACAACAACTGGGCCAGTTCTTTTGGACTTAGAGCCCCTCCCATTCTATGATCCTGCAGAATGCCGGAGGCTATGCACGAGGTGCGTGCGCACAAGGGCTCAGAGCAGCTCACACCGTTCCTCACAGCCTGAACAGAGGCAGATCAGAGAGACCCACCAACATAGAGACAGCACTAGAGAGGTGGGGCAGGGACAACCATGAAAAAAATGGCGTTCTTGACTACACAGTGAGCTCAAGGCTAGCCACAGCTGCAGAAGACCTTATCCAAAAAAAAGGAAAAGCAAGGTGAATCAAGATCAGCTGAAAGCCGGGCGGTGGTGGCGCACGCCTTTAATCCCAGCACTCGGGAGGCAGAGGCAGGCGGATCTCTGTGAGTTCGAGGCCAGCCTGGTCTACAAGAGCTAGTTCCAGGACAGGCTCTAAGAAAGCGGCAGAGAAACCCTGTCTCGAAAAACCAAAAAAAGAAAAAAAAAAAAAAAAAAAAAAAAAAAAAAAAAAAAAAAAAAAAAAAAAAGATCAGCTGAAACATTGAAGGGAACCTGACCAGGTAGGAGTCCAAGGTGCCAGAGGTGACCTGCATGTTGATTGGCAAGCTGGACAACACTCCCCTTAAGGTTTGTATGACAACTATCAGTCCCTGGCCTGTGTCTACACATAGGTATTTGAATTGAGGTCACTGATTTATCTGATTCTCAACTGAAGTTGAACCCATGCGCTTTCTACTCTGAGAAAAGAGAGGTAAATTACTGGGGCTGGAGAGATGGCTTAGCAGTTAAAAGCACCCACATGGCGGCTTACAACCACCTGTAATGAGATGTGGCACCCTCTTCTGGCCTGCAGGCATACATGCAGACAGAACACTGTATACATACTAAATAAATTAATATTTTTTTAAAAAAGAAAGGTAAATTACTATGTCCTAATTATATACATAACAACCAGACCCAAGACTGAGGAAAGCATTAAGGCATGTTTATCTGTTTCAGCATATGCATGATTTTGTATTAATTGATTGAATAAATTGATATAAACATTTTTTTAAAAAGATCTACAGATTTGAAACTGGGGAGACAGCTCAGCAGGTAAGAGCTTGGGCTACTCTTGCAGAGGACCAGGGATCAATTTCCAGCACCCATGTGGTGGCTTGCTACCATCTGTAACTCCAGTTCCAGTGGATCTGATACCCTCATCTGGTCTCTGCAGGCACTGCACACACAAGCAGGCAAAATACCCATATGCATAAAGTAACAATGACTACGTCTTTGTTTAAAGACCTGTGCATTTGGAGCGGGGAGACTCTGAGTAAAGTGCTCTCAAGCATGAAGACTCGAGTTTGAGCCCCAGAATTCACACGAAAAGCTGGGCAAGTCGGGCAGTAGTGGCGTGTGCCTTTAATTGCAGCACTCAGAAGGCAGAGAGGCAGCAGATCTCTGTGAGTTCGAAGCCAGCCTGATCTACAAATCTAGTTCCAGGACAGGGAAGAAACTCTGTCTAAACAAAACAAAACAAAACAAAAAACAAACAAACAACAAAAATAAAGGATAGACAAAATGATGTGTGCCTCTAACCCCATCTTGGAGGATACAGAGACAGGGGGATCCTTGGAGTTCACTGGCCACTGAAAGTTGGGCCTCAGGTCCTAGTGAGGACTATCACAGAAAACAAAGTAGAAAGCATGGAGGGACATGGGAGATGAAGCTTTGGTATCTGCACCCATGCCCAGGACACACACAGGTGGAAAGAGAAAACTGGCTCCACAGGGTTGCCCTCTAACCTCCACAAGTGCTCCAAGGCACAGGTACCCGCTCCAGCCCCCAGGGATTGTAAATAAAATTAAACAGTTTGAAGTGAGGAATCTGGAGTCTGGCTGGGGAGTTTAAATTCTCACTGCGGTGTTTAAAAGATGCTCAGCTTGAACAGGTGCTGTCTTCTGTGGATTTCCCTCAGCTCTTCCTGCCATGTAGGAATAAGAAGGACACTCAGAGGCTGGGCACGTGGCAGACACTCAAAAAAGCCAGGCTGGGGCCTCCCTGCTTGACTTTTCTCCTTAGTGGTGAACTCTGGGGTTCCTCCCTCCCCACTTCTTTTTCCTGCCTTCTCTACTCACAGCCTGTGGGGTGCCAAGCTCTTGAGAAATATACCACCTCACTTGTACCAGCCCTGTTCTGCCCAGCTCCCACCCTCCCTCCAGGGGGCACGGTCTCTCTCTGTCCTCTCCAAACCATGTTTCTTGTGTCCCTTGCAGTCTACCCTCTCCTCCCCAGTGATCATTGAGCCTCCAGTTGATGAGTGTGTATGTGTGTGTCTGTGTGTGTGTGTGTATGATCTTTTAAGATAACGATCTTACTGAACCTGAAGCTTGCTATTTTGGTAATGCTGGCTAGCTGGCTGGAAGGACTCAGGAAGCCTGTCTCCGTACTCCAGTGTTTGGAAATACAGGTGTGCTGCACACGGCTTTTATGTGGGTGCTGGGATCCAAACTGAGATCCTCGTGTTTACAGAAAAAGCCACCTCCCCGGCCCAGTGAACCTCCAATTTCAACAACGAAATGGCCCATCAGACTGTTCTGTCCAATAAAGCCCAGGCTTCCTCCTGAGAGAGACTCTGCTCAAATGTTTGAAATGACACATTTCCTTCCTGCTCTGTATTTACCGAGTGCTGAGTCTGTGTCCGAGGATCTGGGCAAACTGGGGATACAAATGAGAGGTGTGGATGCCATCCAAGTGTGTCAGGATTGTGCTACTCAGCTTCGGGTGACACCTGAGCCCTGGCACGCACTTCTCTAGTGTGGTGATATCTGACCCGGCAGACTCACCAAAGATGCCATCTCAGTAGACTCAGGGCATGGGCACGCAGCACTCTCTCTCTCTCTCTCTCTCTCTCTCACACACACACACACACACACACACATGGTCCCTGCTAATTCTTGCCTTTGATGGCAGTCTCTGGCTTGTCATCATGTTGACAAAGCAAAAAGAAAAAAAAGAAAAAGAAATAAAGAAAAAGAAAGAAATCCACCCTGTCAGTCGGACTCCCCCATCCCTGCCCAGCTTGGCAGCCCCCAGCCGCCCCCGCCTTTGTATTATGAGTTTGTGTCAAGGTATGTTGGGTTCTAAATTAAATGTCAGTCCACTGTGCATTTCTGGCTCCAGTGCAGAAAATGAGACGCTGGCGCTGGAGACCATCCAGTTGTTCGGTTCCCTGCGCCTAACCACGAGGGTGACAAGCCCACTGAATCACTGCACAGAGCCTTCCTGTGCCAAGGGGAGCCAGGATGGATTTATTTTTTAATGATAAATGTGACTGTCAGAGGTGAGTTGAAACCGCTTTACCAGGGAGTGAGATGCCCTGGGCAGCGTACCGGGAGAGGTGGAGGGACAAGGGCCAGAGGTCCTGACCTCTTGGCCAGCATCCCCCAGGCCTCCAGAGATAGGCATGTTTGACATGCGAACCACGTTCTAGAGGCCCCCCCCCCACGCTGCCTGCTGGGTCCGGCAATGCTCTCCGGGTATCTCAGGCTGACTAGGAAGCACTGACACAGGAGAGGTAGGCTGTATTAGAACACAGCCCTGGGTTCCAGTTCTAGATCTAGCAACTGCTGTGTGATCTTAGTCAAGGTATTGAACCTCTCTGAGCTTCAGTTGCCTCATCTTTAAAATGGAGTATTAATACCACTCACGGGTCTTCAGAGAGGAGACAGTGAGATCTGCTGATATTGCAGATGAATGGCGTCGGTGTTCAGCATGTGAGAAACCCTTAGTAAAAGACGACTCGGCATTAATTGCATTGTTTTAGGCTGGTAGGTAGGTTTTAACTTTATTTCTGAGTCTGTTCCATCATCCGTGAACGAGACTGACGATAGCTTTGATCTATCAGGGTAGCTGGGGGAACCCCGCCCCCCTCACAGGAGATAGGTGAATAGAAGGGTGTTACTCCGCACAGTGCCAGTCCTGAGCTGGCCCTGGGGTGTGTTGGCACTCTCCTGTGGCCTTCCATGTCCTCCCACTGAACTGTAGTGAGGTCTCCATGGAGGACAGCTACCTTGGGTCAGTTGACAATCTGTGACTGATGAGGAGGGCCCGGCCAGACCCTCTCTAGAATCTCAGCTAAAATTTCCAGGCTGTTGCTGCCTGGTGATTGGAGTCATCGCACCCAAGGGACTGCGGGAGGAGGAAACAGGACTCCAAAGTGGCGGTGAGCCAGAGTGGAGGGAACAAGGTGCAGACGGATCTGAACTTAATCTTTGTTTCTCTTTGTGCGTACTGCGTTCTGTCTTCCCTGAGGCCCTGCCTGGTCCCTGAGCTGCCTAAAAGGCTGCTTCCGCAGGAGCCAGGATGCTGAGCCCAGACTTGTCTCTGATGTTTGGCCCCATCAGCTTTGTAAAGGCAAGGCGCTGGTCTGCGATGTGGCCACGCCCCCTCTGGGTTCTGGGTTGCTGGTTTATCTCAGCTGTAAACACAGTGGACGAGGACTGGGGTGCTCTTGCCAACCCTAGTCCACCGCTGATCCTCCTGGTGTCACCTGAGCCAACAGCACCGTTGCAGAGTTACCACTCTGGAGTAAGGGCTACCACTCACCACTGCCATCTGCACCCCAGCAGGCGGGAGACTCGAGGACTCTTGCTGAGTAGGTAACCGGCCCCACCAGCAAACACTGCCAGGAGGAGCCGCTAGGTGGCCCCCGCTTACCTGTACTTCCACAAGCCCAGGAGCGGATGTCCTGAAGGTTCCTATGCGCACCTGCTCAAGTTCACTGAGTCTCCCACTCAGTGCCTGGCTTCCCTAGCCTGACCATCAAAGCAGGGTCCCTGAGCCAAGTGTGCCCGCCCTAAAGGGGCTGACTGCCCTCCTGTACACCCCGGGACCTTTGGACCCCCTTCCCCAGACTCCCGTTCAGGATGGCTCAGGGTGATTTTTATCATACACTTTACTGGGAGTCAAAATCCTCTCCCGCGCGATGGAATCAGAGACCCCTTCACCTGCTTCCTGTGAGGGACCGGAGAGCCCCATAGCTCTGCTGCCTCCTTGCTTGCTCGATGAGGAAGCTGAGGCTCCAAGAGAGCATGAAGTCTGGACGAGGTTACAGCAGGGAAGTGTTACTCCTCAGAAGCCTATGTAAGTCCCTGCCTCAGAACCCTAAAAACGCGCTCGGAATGAGATGCTGTTAACCCTTTGGATACAAAGGGAAACTGAGTCAAGAGTTTAGCGGTCAGTGACCACACAGTCATTTGCCTAGGTCAGAGATCACTACAACCCTCTTAATTGATTTGGGGAGATTTGGGGGACACGGGTGCTTCCCGTGGAGCACCTAACCCCAGTAACCCCGGCAGCTTGCTGGTGAGACGCCGGACAGGGTCTGTGGGAGATGCCAACCGGCTGTAGCGCGGGAAGTGCGTGCTGACGGCCGGACCCATTTTCTGGCTTGTGACAGTCCTGGAGGGCATGTGGCCACTCCAGTTCTGATCCCATGTCAGGCTCGGGCCCCACCCTCACGAGACCCGTCCTAAGCCTGCCAGGCGCCTAGAGGGACGAGACGAGGAACGAGGATGGGGCGACAGACTGGCAGCCGGTGGGAGAGAGAGGAAGACTGTGCCAGGGAACAGCACGGCGGCCAGAGCGCCCGGAGCCGGAAAAACAGCTTTAGGGAGTAGCGGGGGGCCTGGGCATCTCTGCGGAACTGGGGGAAGGGCAGCCGACGGGGCCCGGCGTGGGGCGCGTGGGAGCCACGCGGTCGGAGCCACAACAGCAGCTCGTTAACCGCTCAGATTAAGGACTTTGTCAATTACCTCCGAAGGCTGCTCGGGCGGATTAAACGCTTTAAAAAGTGCTGCTGGTGGGAGGGACGACTAAGAAGCCCCCACTGGGGTGGCTCAGAATCCTCCTCCCGCGGTCGGGACAGCTCTAAGCCAGCTTTCGGGGAGCGCGTCGGTGGGGACCCCGGACCGACAGGTGTCGTGGGGTGTACAGGAGTCCGGCTGCGGAGTCCCCGGGGCTGGAGACTAGCGGGCCACGCGCACACTTGTCCCGGGACCTGGACCCCCGGATTCCCGCAAGGGGCACCCGGTCTCCTCCCAGCCCCTTTCTTGGGGATGATCCCGGCACCCGGGGACTTTGGCGAGTCCCGCACGAGAGGAAGTTTGCGCGGGCCGCCGCAGGACGCGCGGACTCCTCGGGGAGCCAGTGGCTGCCGTCGCGCCGGCTGCTGCTGACTAGTCCCCGCCACCCGCGACCGGGCTGGAGCGGGAGTCACTCTGGGAGCCCGCCAGGCGCGCGCGCGCGTGCCCGGGAAACCGCGGGGAGCAATAAAAGGCCCTGAGAGTCCGAGACGGAGAAGACGCGGAGACTGAGGCGGGAGGAGGAGAAGGGCGGAGGGAGGAGCGCGCGGGAGGCGCGGGAGCGGGACGCGGGGACGGCGCGGCGCGGGCGGCTCTCGGAGGCTCGCGCCCGCGCTCCCCGCGATCACACGCGCTCACACGCAGCCTTGCTGGCGGCAGCCGCTCCCGGGCCGCCCGTGGTCCCCGGCACCAAAGGGGCCTCCCGCGCTCACAGCGCACCCTGCGCACCCTGAGCCTCCCTTGCGCTCGGCCGCACCCCGCGGCCCCGCGGGTCCTACAGGAAGATGGTCCACGAGCGGTGGAAGACCGTGGGCGGCGCGTCCCAACTTGAGGACCGACCGCGCGACAAACCGCAGGTACCCACGGGTTCGGGGGCTGGAGTTTGGGGAGCTTATGCAGGGCTGGCGGGTGCCGGGGGCACCTGCTCTCCTCCTGCTTCAATGGAGACTTGAACTCGGGGCTCCCTGCAGGAGGCACTCCTTGCAACCAGTCCCCACCCCCATCGGAGACCCCCGTGCTCGCTCATGCAGGGGGAAGAGAGGACCTATAGTTGGTTGTGGAGCAGCCCTTCAGTTGGGGACAGCTGACAAATGATCCGCGTGCTGAGTCCCGTTCACCCACAGCCACAATGGGCGTTCTCCGCACTTGCAAGTCCTCAGCTGTGCCAGGCGCCCTGCACATCCTCCCAGGCTTCAAGATCAGGACCTGCCCCCCAGGGCCACCTCTGCCCCCTCCTCATCTCCCTCTTTACCCAGACACCCAAATCCAATAGGGGGACTAGAAAATATTAATCTCCTATAAGAAGCCTGGACACTGTGCTTCTCCGACTTTAAGACCAGGAGAGCTAGACTCAGAGAGGTCCAGCTGCCGCCCGAGGCCATGCAGCCCTGCAGGGATTTGAACCCAGGTCTACCTAGTCCTCTCTCCCTACAGCCTCTACAGGGACAGTAAAGTGGCCCGGCTTGGAGGGTGCCCAAGGGCTGTGCACTGTACCAGCTGGGACAGAGCAGGGAGGGGCTGCTGAGGGGCTGGGCATCCTGTGTCTCAGGCAGAGGGGTGGCCGCAGGACTGCCCCAGGCTGAGCCATCAAGGGACCGGGATAGACAGGCGTGTTGAGGAGGCCATTCGCCAAGGAGAGCAGATAATGGGGCTGCCCGTTTTAAATTTTAAATTTCTCCCAGACAGATGTCACTGGGGAAGGAACAGTGAGCATTTGCCACCAGAGAAGGAGGGGGTGGCCAAGGCCCGCCCCTCACTCTTCAAAGCTGCAACCTGCTTTTCTTTCCAGAGTGGCACTGGTCGGGCAGGGAGACCGGCTCACTACAGTTTGCGAAACCCTGATGCTACTTCACTTCCTAGTCGGAGGCTCTTTGCAAGTATACATTTCCACATCACAGATGGGGATCAGAGAGGTTGAAGAATAGACCCAAGCCACACAGCACTGTGGGCCAGAGAGCAAGGACTCTGCTGTTCTTCTAACCAGTCCCTTTCCGTTGCCTTCCTGGGTGGTGTATCCCCTCCTTGACTGTTCCTGTCTTCACTGTGTGCCCCAGTGACAGGGCCCTTCCTGCTGAGATCTTAAAGAAGCAGTAGTAACCTCAGGAATTCTCCCCGAGGTTGCCGGCCCACCCCATCTCCTGCCCCCTACCTGATCCAGTCTTTCCTCCTTTGGCATCTTATGGCTCCTGACTGTTTTTTTTTTCCCTCCCTGGGCTCCAGCCCCATTCCAAGCTTTGCTCTCACATTTGATGGGCACCACCAGGCCCCCAACACACTCCACATGTAGACCACCCTCCCGGGACTGAAATGAGGCTGCCTCTTCTGGGAGGCCTCCCTGGATGCCTGGGGCTAGGCTCTTGGTCTGGGCGGGTTTGTTTATTGAAGTGTGCCCTGGCTCTAGATCCCTTCTCCCTTCTGAGTTCCCCCAATGCCTACCCTAGGTGCCCCCCTGGCCCAGAAGCCCAGGTCAGTGGCTGAGGTCAGCTACTTGGTGCTTGGTCAGGAGGAACATGGGAGAGGAGGGATGGGAGCTTCTGGAAGAATCCTCTACAAATGGGACTTCAAGGTGTCCTGGGCCAGGTATGGCCTCCCAGGTTCTGCTACCCCAGGGGACAAGCTTCCAGCTGCATCAGCCATCTACGCTGGGTATGGGGGTACCGAATACCCCTTCCATCATTAAATAGCGGCCCTGTAGGCACCAGACTGGGTCTTGTGCCCACTGTTTTCTTAGACTGGAAAGCAGGTCTTTCCTATGAGCAACATGGAGCAGGAGGGGATGGAGGGAGAGAGGTGAACCTTGGCTCTGCTGGGGCCTTTCCCTTCCATCCTAGTTCTATCTTGGTCTCTGACATGCTTGTATGATTCTTGCTAAGTTGCTGCTTCTCGCTGGTGCGTCTGTAAAACGGGACCACCATCCCATGTTCTTCCTCGCCTAACCAGGTGAGCTAACGAGGGTCAAGTGAACTTCTGCAGGGTTTGCGCCCGAGTGCTGCGCTTTGCTTCCAGGGTGGGGTACATGCATACTCTGTTCCTACTGCCAGGAGAACCCCCCAGGACCGCACCCCAGCACCCGGCGTAACTCACACCCTTGCCTCTTGCTTCTCGGTCACACCACACTAGGAGGCTGGCAGATAGAAAAGATGAGGCCGCTGCCCACCGCTACCCCCACCCCATCTTAGGGACCAAACCAGTGACCTGAGCAGATGGGCAAGGGGAAGGGGAAGGGGAAGGGGCCTGTGTTCTTTCTGGAACCCGTTCTTCCCCAGGGCTCAGTCACCCTTTCTCGTGTCCAGGCATGGCCACTCCTGGAAACCTCCGTGGGCCTGCCCTGCCTGGCTCTGTTCCCAAACTGTCTCCACGTGGGATGAATGACCTTGGCCAAGTGGCTGACTCCAAGTTCATTAGGGTTTCTTCCTGTCCCCCTCATAGGAAGGGTCTTGTGTACCTTGGGGCAAGAAGACACTGCAGTGATGTTTGCCAGGTGTTCAAATAAGACTCTAGAACCACGCACTGGCTTAGGGTCCTGGGATGTCCGAAAGATGTCACCCTGAACCATCTCGAAGGGAGTGACAGCTTCTTGTTGGGTAGACCCCAAGTCACCCCCAACACTCAGCCTCCAGCCGTGCCCAGCTCCACAGTTCAGTTTTTTCACAACTCCTAGAAACTTTGAGAAAGCACTCGAGCTATGCTGTTTGGGAAGTCTTTCCTGAGGTCTAACCTCAATCCTTGTCGCATTTAATTCATTCTGTGGCTATTTATGGAGACCCTACATCATGCCAGGAGATTGCAGCCCATGCCTCAGGGAACATGGAGTCCCCTGGGGACAAACCCAGAAGTCAGGAGTTGCCACAGGCCATAGTGGCTGCCATACAAGAAAGAGTTCTCTCTTCTCGTTCACTAGAGTTTACGAAGTCACCACATCAGACTTGGGGAGGGAAGAAGAGACCACTGGGGCCACCTCTTCAGCTTGAGTCTCCCAGACCTCGCAGAGGTGGGCAGGGAGGGTCACATAGAGCTGTTGGTGACTTTTGGTGAGAGGGGCCTGAGTAGGTGTGGCCCTGGGGAGGGAATGGCAGACGCCAAGTGTGGCTAAGCTTCCAGTATGTGAGTCTGGAGGGGTATAAGGGGCCAGGGTCCTCTCTGCTCCTTGTTCAGATCACAGGGGACACTCGGTAGGTGATGGGGATGCTGCCAGGCTGGGGGTGCAGAGATAAGGCTCAAGGGAGCCATGTGGGGGAGGCCAGAATCTGGGGCCCTTCACAGACATGCATGGAAACCCTTTGCCAGCAACGTGAGAACCAAGCCAAGGATTTCGGGTACTAAGAGGGTAGGGTCCTGACCTCAGGAAAGATGGCACAGGTGGCTCCCACGGTATCTCTGTCACCTTGGGCGCCTTCAGCAGCTGCTCCTAGGACCTCCCAAAAAGCTGGAGCACCCCAGATCTCCAGTGCGAAGTCAGCAACACTGGCCCACCCTAAGTGCAGCCACAGCTGCTGGCCCTGACACCCTTCCTTCCTGACCCACAAGAGACCTCCGAATTGTGGCTAAGATGAGGCTTTCTGTCTAGGACCCATGGGACTGGGCTGCCAGAGAAATCAAGGGGGGAATGTGTGCCATATGCAGGGATGGGGTTTCTAGGGCTTGAAGCTTTTTCTCCTCAAGATACCCAAGTCCTCAAGGGCTGTTGGCTCCAAAAAGTATACTGGATGAATGTCACCTCCCCATGGAGATATTCTGGGAGGCTTCTGCCTCCCTCCCGAGGCAGGCTCCACTTAGCCTTCCATTGGACAAGTGCTTAATTTCTTATTTCATTTTTATTTACTTTGTGTGGTGGGCAGCTGGGTGAGGCTTGCAACGGCGTGTGTATACGCCGGGTAACAACTTTTGGGAGCCGGTTCTCTCTTCCTTTACGTGGGTTTCAGGCACTGAGCTCAGGCCGCCAGCCTTGCCAGCGAGCGTCTTTACGTGCCCACTCTCCGGCAAGTCCTGCCAGAGGCTTTGTAGGTGGCCTCTGACCCCTATTGCAGGGATCAAAGCCATCCTTTTAGCTGGGAACACGAAGGCCTTCAACCCCATCTCCTGACTCAGGTTTCTGATTCCTTCTAGGCACTATGCCTTGTCCTTGGGAGGCTCTGCACTGCCCGCCCCCCTTGCCTTGTATGGGAAGGTTGGGGTGCACCTTGCTCTGCCTGGCCAAGGACTGATTAATAAGCTCCAGCCTGAGGCACAGCGCTGGCCGCCTGGCCCAGGCCCCCTTATTATCTTGGGCGATTTCTCTGCGAGGCACGTAAGCCGCAGCCTATAAAAGCGAACAGCTCTTCATCTTTAGAGTTGATCTCTGAAGACTAATTCTCCTCCAAGAGCGGCCTGCTCCATCGCCGAGCTCCCTTGCCACACGGGCTCCAAGGGATCCTGCCACTCCCTCCACCCTCTGCTTCTCTGTCCCTTCTGTCCCCACTCCCCTGGGAAGACTTGTGCCCAATCCATCAGGATGACATCCTGGATTGGGAGATGCTGAACTTCTCTCCAGGTTGGCTGGGGGAACCTTAATGGTACATAACCAGAGGACAGGACTTGGAGATGCTCAGGGCAGGATGTCTCCTGATGGGTCAGAAGCGAGTGTGACAGGCGCCTAGCTACCAGTCTTGCTTACCAGAAAAGGAGTGTTGTAGGACATTCAACCCACAGCCACCCAGCCCTAGGTTGTCTCCAACACACTCCCTCCGACCCCACTCCCTGTGTCACCTTGGGATTGGGTCTTTGCTCATGGCTGTCTCAGTTTCTACATCTGCACGGTGAGCTCAGCAGCAACCCTCACGGCGGCAGATGTGGGCATGGTGCATGGCTGAGGGAGGGTGACGATAAGGCACCTGCGGGCTGCTGGCCCACCTGAGAGTGGGGAGCTTGCTACGGCCTGGGTTGCCTCCATTCTGTGTGTGCCATCATGAAGAGGAAGTAGAACTCATCTCAAGGCCTGAGGCTCTGGTGACAGGCTCGGCCCGGCTCTTCCCAAAGGCATGGCCCGGCTCACCGGCTTTTCCTGCCTCTGTATATCCATCCACTTCACAGAGCAGAACTTAGCTGTGCCAGGTGGGCAGACTAGGGGTGGGGCCAGGGGCCAGGGGCCAGGCAGGTGTCCTTCGCCATGACTCACAAGTTCCCAGATCCCCGGAAACTGTGGCCTTGGTCTTTGTCAGAGCTCCAAAGGGATCACGTCCCCAGAGGCGCTGAGAACCAAGCCATGGACACAGACATCCCTGGAGGGCACACGGGGTCTGAACTTCCTCTGATCCCTGCACCTGGCTCATGAGTGACTGAATCTTGAGAATCCCTGAGGGAGGAGCCCCTGCAGGCTGGGGAGAGAAGGAACAGTCAGGAGGGTTTCCTGGACAAGGCCAGCCCTTCGCCCCCAGCCCCTTCTCCTCGCCTCCCAAGAGACACAGGAGGCCAAGAGACACAGGAGTTATTGGTGGTATTGGAATTTGTGGGAGAGGAGCCGTTGGCTTCTTAGTGAATGCAATGGGTATTTTTTTTTTAAGATTTATTTATTTATTATGTATACAACATTCTGCCTCGATGTATGCCCGCACGCCAGAGGAGGGCGCCAGATCTCAGTACAGATGGTTGTGAGCCACCATGAGTTTGCTGGGAATTGAACTCAGGACCTCTGGAAGAGCAGCCAGTGCTCTTAACCTCTGAGCCATCTCTCCAGCCCCCCCCCGCAATGGGTATTTTTACATGGTGAGGAGAGCGAGCCGGCAGTTAGCTACACCATAAGCTCTTACTGTGTGCAAAAGGGAAGGTGTCCTCCCAGTACAGAGGACGCATAGGCATAACGCTCCGGGTGGAAGATAAAAACCACCTCCAGATGCTCTGTGCACATTGATCATGAGATAATAAAAGCCACTAATATTTATTGCAGAAGTGTAACGTGCTAGGCATGGCTCCAGGAGCTTTAATATACTAACTCATTTAAAGAGGTGTCTCAAATTCAGAAAGTTGAGAACTCAGGGGCAGTGTGTGTGTGTGTGTGTGTGTGTGTGTGTGTGTGTGAGAGAGAGAGAGAGAGAGAGAGAGAGAGAGAGAGAGAGAGAGAGAGAGTTGAGGTGCCTAGCCACTCCACCCCCCACCCCCAAGAAAGCAGGAGCTCGGGGTCCAATCAGAATGCTGCTTCTAATTGGCTGTGTGTCCCTGGGCAGCTACCTTGCCCTCTCTGGGCTTCGGTTTTTCCCATGCATAAATGCTCAGGGGCTGTGAATGACTTGAGTGGGTCCCCAAAGCGTTCGTCGCCACACAGTCATGGCACCTTTTTTTAAAATTTTATTTATTTTTATTTTATGTGCACTGGCATTTTGCCTGTATATACGTCTGTGTAAGGGTCTCAGATCTTGGAGTTACAAACAGTTGTGAGCTGCCGTGTAGGTGCTAGGAATTGAACCTTGGTCCTCTGGAAGAGTAGTCAGTGCTCTTAACCGCTGAGCCATCGCTTCAGACCTGATGGCACCATTTCACTCCGGCTTTGACTTCAGTCCTTAAGCCACTGTTAGGACAGCATGGCCCCACCAGCCCTATTCTTTCAGCCACCGCTGTGCAGATTTGTTCCCTGCGACTTCGACTCGGGTTGGCTGGTATGGGAGGTGCAGTGTGTGTGTTGTGTTAGCGCTAACTTCTCCAGAGTGACCTCTGAGCGACTGCCTGGCTGTCCTGCCCTTGTCCTGCCAGGGCCCTGCTGGAGGAAGAGAACAAGGCAGGAGAGATGGCTCCATGCAGCTGTGGGGAACCAGTGCTCTCCCCTGCCGCTCCCTGCCCCAGCCTCTCTGCTCTCTTCTTACAGCTTTCTTCCGGGGATCCGCTCCCTCCCAGACTCCTGAGCCTCACTGAGCAGAGTCACAGGCATACGCTGGCCTCTAACGCTTGTGTTCCTTTCTCCTGTCTGTCTGTCTGTCTGTCTGTGTCTGTGTGTCCGGGGCTGACCTACAGAGACCAAGCTGCAGCTACCTGCTGTGCACAGTGCTCCTGTCCCTTGCAGTGCTGCTGGCCGTGGCTGTCACAGGGGCAGTTCTCTTCCTGAACCATGCCCACGCACCAGGCACGGCCCCGCCACCCATCGTCAGCACAGGGTCTGCCGGGGCCAACAGTGCCCTCGTCACCGTGGAGAGGGCTGACAGCTCCCACCTCAGCCTCCTCATCGACCCTCGCTGCCCTGATCTCACCAACAGCTTCGCCCGCCTGGAGAGTGTGCAGGCCTCCGTGCTGCGGGCACTGAGTGAGCACCAGGCACAGCCGAGGCTGGACGGTGCCCCTGAGCTGCTGGACACGTTGGCTGACCAGCTGCCCCGGCTGCTGGCCCGAGCCTCTGAGCTGCAAGCCGAATGTGCTGGGCTGCGCAAGGGACACAGCTTACTGGGCCAGGGCCTCAGCACCCTGCAGAGTGAGCAGGGTCGCCTCATCCAGGTAAGAGTGGGAACTACCTATGCCTTCTGGTGGAGGGTGTCTTGATTTGAGGGGCGGGGTCTCCGGCCCATGTGCCAAGTGCCTAATGTTTGTGGCCTCCATTGTCTCGGTTCTTCCCAGTGGTGGAGGGTTGTGTTCTCACATCCATGGCCAGTATCCCAATCCAACTTTCCCCCCACACGCTTTCCTGATATTCCTGTAGCCTTGTAGACCCAGGGCTAGAGGGGCTCCCGGGCCCACTGAGAGGCTGTGCATTGCAAGCAAGGCAGACATTGCCTCTCCGACCCCTCACCCTGTCCCCACCGCACCTATCTGCAGACTGAGGGAGAAAGGAGTGCCCCTTGCTCCTGTCTATCCTGTGACAGCTCTGTGCCCTGCCAGGCACTGCTTTCCAGGGAGACAGGGCTTGGGCTCCCACCTCCTCACCCCCCCCCCCACTGCTGCTGGGTACCCAGCCAGCTTCCTGCAAAGATCAAGTGGAGCTGAAGGACGGGTTTTGGCCTGGGCTCTGCCACCAGGCCCTCAGCACCGGCTAGATCTCCTTGGAGGAGGGGGGAGCACAGGACGCCCCGCTTGCGTCTGCTGTGCTCCAGAACAAATCGTCTGAGGCTTGGAAAGCGGTGCTGGGGTGTCCTGGGTGCCCTCCAGCCTCCAGCTCCGGGCCCCTTCACCCTCACTCAGCCTCCGGGCTGGAGTCAACCCCAGCTCTCCAGCACCACAGCTGTTTCTGTGCTCCTCTTGTTTGGACGCCCAAGGTCACCAGGCATCTGGTCACCCCATAGCTCGTGAGCAGTTGCCCTCTTCCCTCCCCTTGAGGGCTGCAGCTGGAGAAATTATAGCCCTCGTCGCTCTGTCTGGGTGACTGACGGGGTGATGGGTCCCTGGGTTGGGGGACATACAGTCAGCTTCCTGCTGCTCCTCCCCGGGGGCCCATCAGCAGAAGAGGAGATTGCCCGGATCTGGGTGACAGGAACTCCACACTGCCTTCTCCAGACTCAGCCCTAGTGAGCTCAGGCTGGCTGCAGACAGCCCTCTGAGCTGGAATGTCCCCCCTGAAATGCATGGACAGTGGCCCAGTCTCCAGTGCTGTAACTCACCTGGTACAGGACCATCCAAGGCGTCTTCCATCCTGGATCATTCAGAAAGCCACATGTGTCCCGTGACCACGTCTTGCAGCTCCTTCCCGCAACCCTTGGTTCTGTCCCCACAGCCACAATTGCCAGAGTCTGTTGCTCACCCTCCCAGCTAAGGGTAGCAGTTCTGCCTGTTGACTTGAGGCTACAGTGTGGGGTCCATCTTGGCTTCAGGCGATCTTGGGTGGGTCACATCCCTTCTCCAGGTAGGTTCTTCCCACCTGTAAAACAGGGTTCCAGGCTGAGCCTGAGGGGATGCTGGTGTTGGGGTTCAGCGGACCTCTGGTACGTAGAGACACCCACCATCAGCGTCAGCTCCATCAGACTGTTCATAGGGAGCTGCCATTGAAGACTCTTTGTGAGTGCCAGCGATGGTCCACTCCCCGAGGATCAGGTGCCTTTGTCGCCCCACTCTGCAGAGGGGCAGACTGAGGCTCAGTGGTGCAGGGCCTGGCGGAAGCTTGCTCACTATTGAACCTCGCTGGAAACAGCTGCCCTGATTTCACGGCTTCTGGTCGCCGCCAGCTCCTCTCGTGATGGTTTGTGCGGCTCAGCGAGCAGGGACTGACTCCCTATTAATTCGGGGCAGGTTTATATGTTTCAGTGGTAATCATTTGCTAGTTTAAACCGAGGTCTTCTCTGCCTGCCAGGGAGAGGGAGGGGCCGTGCCTGAACTGCTGAATGTCACAGCCGTGGTAACTCAAAGGATGGGCTGTGCAGTGAGATTTACTGAGGGGTCTTTGCCACCCCTCACCAAGCACTGCCTGTGTCCCTACAGGGGCTCCATGGAGCCTGACCATAGGTCACTGTGGTAAGGGCTGCAGGCTCCCCCTGCCTACTGCAATCCTCCTGGAGACCATTGAATCACCTGCTCAGCAGAGGGGAAACCAACAAGGCCTAGAGCTTCACAGGGCCCTGCCTTCGGACGAGCCAAGAATCATATTTTGTAAACTGCCGGCTGGGTGTATTTCTTTCTCTTTTTCTGATGGGCTATTATCTGGCGAGTGACAGGTTCGGTGAGCAAGACCTAGCTTACTTCATGCTGCTGGCTGCCCGCTAGCTCCCCCTCCGCTGGGTCCCATAGCCTCCTGAAGCCCAGGATGAGGATGCAGGGGACCCCCACATCCGACTGGCAGCCCGCACAGTAAGAGGTTCCTGGGGAATCGATGCTGCTCTTTGTGCTCCAGCAGTGATGGAGGGGAAGATGGGAGGGGTTTGTGTGACCTCACATGCCTGCCATGTTCAGAGAACAGGTGGTAGTGATGGTCCACCCCAGAAAGACGGCTCCTCATCCCGGTCTGCAGACAGGGCAGGGAGGGTGTCACACACCTGATGGGGCACAGGACTGGAGCCAAAGCCCCCCACCTGGGTTGGTAGCATAGTGGTCGCTCCCGCCTTTCCTGCCACCCGTCTGTCTTAAGGCGTGGCATGAATCCTGATTCCCGGTGTCCTGGCGGGTTCTTTCCCTTTCTAGGCTTCAGATTCCCTCTGGGAACATGGAGGTAGTGGTTTCAAGTCCTGGCTCTGTGGAGCACTAGGGGGCCCTGTGAGGTGGATATCAGGCATCTATGGAGACTCCATGCAGATAGGAGGGTGGGGAAGGAAACAGAGGACATCCTTGTTAGGGGCCCAGTTTGAACCCAGTGACTCATGCCAAGGCTTTCCAAGACTCAGGCCCATTTTCTCAAGGGCAGGGGACCATCCCTGCCTTAGCCTCCTCATGGAGGGTTTTAGAAGAAACAGTGGCTGGGATGTACTATAACCAGGAAGGTGAAGTGAGGACCCCACAGGGGCCCCATGCCACGCTGGTGCTGTGTGTGTGGTCACAGGTCCCCACAGCAACTAGGCTAGGGAGTGACGATAACTCATTTCCCTCCTAACAACCAAGGCTTGTTGGGGTCTGGGGTGTGGCTCAGTGGACGGTGCTTACCCGTGAAGCAGGAAGCCCCAGGCTGGATTCCCAGCATATATTGAGTATGGCATCCCTCAGTCTCCACAGTGGGGAGGTAGAAGCAGGAGCATCAGAGGTTAAAAGCCAGCCTGACCCCTGTGATACCCTGTCCCAGGGACAGAAGAAAGCTGTCAGGTTTAGGAGAAGCTGGTCGGTGGGTGAGCTTGGGTTGGTGTGTGGTGCTGCCTTCTCCAACTCTGTTCCCGTCGCTGGGCTGGATGCAAAGAAGTGGCCAGGTTTCCACCAGAGTCCTTGCCCTCTGAACCCGTTACAGCTCTGCTGACCCATCAAACTGCTGTGAACATGACCCTGAGGCCAGGGGAAGGCCTTCGCTGGCAGGGGGCTCCCCACGTCTGTGTCCCTCCCCCAATGCCTTCTGTGTTCTGCAGCTTCTTTCTGAGAGCCAAGGCCACATGGCTCACCTGGTGAACTCTGTCAGTGATGTCCTGGAGGTTCTGCAGAGGGAGCGGGGACTGGTCCGGCCCCGTGTCAAGGCTGACCTTCAGAGGGCCCCTTCCAGAGGAGCCCGGCCCCGAGGCTGCGCTAACGGTGAGTGAAACATGCTTGCTTTCTCTGGGTGACTCTGGAGCCCAGTCCCAGGGCAGAGGGTTGCAGTGAGGGTTGTCTAACATCCCCTACCACCTGCCCCTCGACTGATAGAAAGGACATGCTGCTGCTGCTGCTGCTGCTGCTGCTGCTGCTGCTGCAGAAAACAGACTTCCTCATGAGCCCATTTTCCACGTAAGGAAAGCAAGGCCCCAGGGGCCCAAGCAGTGCTGAAAGCTTGTGCTCTTGACCTCAGGTGGACAGAGAGAACTGGGAACCTCTCTGGAGGGAAGGGATGACAGAAAAGTGTCAGGGCCACCGTCACCCTGATATGGCTCCCCTGTCACAGGCTCTCGGCCCCGGGACTGCCTGGATGTTCTCTTGAGTGGACAGCAGGATGATGGTGTCTACTCCGTCTTCCCCACTCACTACCCTGCTGGATTCCAGGTCTACTGTGACATGCGCACCGACGGTGGAGGCTGGACGGTGAGTCTGGCTTGTGCAGCCTCTGTAGAGGCAGCCTGCCCAACATGCTCTGCCTAAAATTCTGTCCACTCCCCAAAAACACCAGGTGAGTCTGTCCACAGGGAGCAGAAACCGGGTCAGAGGTGCCACCGCTTCTGAGCACTGAGCACACAGGCCTTGGTTCTCAGGGTGTATGTGCTTCGGAGTGGGGTGAGGTCCTGGGATGGAGATGCCCAGGGTGGGGACTGGATAGCACTGCTTTCTCTATCCAGGGTAGGTACCTGTAGGGGAGGAAGGAAGGGACTTTGAGCCCTTTTCCTTCCCATGTCTGCCTGATTGGATGGTGGGAGAATGGGAATCTTCCAGGGGCAGGAGTGGTGCAGCCACAGGTATCCAGAGGTTCCTCTGAGCTGGTGGGGCTCACCCCGCAAGCCTGACCTGTTTTCTACTGAGCACCCGGCAGGAAATAGAGGCTTGGGCTCTGCAAAGGCTCTGATGTCTGCAGGAGCCATTGTAAGGGAAATAAGACAAAAAGGAGCAGGGTGTGGCTTTGTCTCACTAACTGGGCTGTTCTCGCTGAGCTCTGAATTTCACAGTGTTCACATGTTCTTCAGTACTCCTCAAAGGACCTGAAACAACAGGCAGTAGGCAGGGACCATCCCGTGCACTGTGACCTGGTGTCTGGTCTAGAGCTGAGGGCTGCTGCTGCTGCAGGAAATGAGTCTGCAAGTCCTTCCCCCACGCTGCTGAGTTCCGACCCCCTCAAGTGCCAGCCTCCCAGCTGCCTTCTCGCCATTGACAGCTGTGAGCCAATTTAAAGATGCAAATCCCACAACTTTAATCCCTGAACTTGGGAGGCAGAGGCAGGTGGATCTCTGAGTTTGAGGTCAGCCTGGTCTACAGAGTTCCGGGACAGCCAGGGACCAAAACAAACAAAACAGTTTTAAGATATCAGAGTTGTGTAAACCAAAAATAAATAAATGAAATGCAAATCCCTTCTTCCTTGTGCAGAATGAAGTGCTGGGGTTGGCCTGAGGAAGCCTTGCTCTGTTGGCTATGTTCCCTTGAACAGCGAGCACCTACTGCGTACTGCAGACCTTGGCAGTAGAGAGATGGGAAAATCCCTGCCCTGTCCAGTCGAGGGGCTCAGCATGTGTGGGGGTTCAGGCTGGAAGCTGCACAGGGCAGTCTGGGTTAGGCCCGTGAAGTACCTGGAGCGTGGGTGGGGGGTTTTGAGCACAGGCAGTGAAGACCAGGTGACATTCTCAGGGCACAGAGTCAGCTGGTGTGTGTGGCACAGAAGATGAGGCTGGGGGACACGGTAGGTCCTGGGGGAGAAGGGATGAGACTTCAGCAGTGGTCTCACTGGGGCAGAGCTGGGTCGCTCATCCTCAAAAGTCTGCAGACGTGTGTGGAGACCCTCTACTTAGGGGGCAGTGTGCCCAACTCTATCATCCATCTGCGGATCTGGCAATGATGTGGCTTTTGCTGTGTGGTCTTAAGTTACTTAAGTTCTCTGAGTCCTGATTCTTCACAAGATTGTTATATTTATTTATTTATTTATTTATTCATTTATTTTTGAGATGGTTTCTCTATGACTTTGGTTGTACTGGTATTAGCTTTATAGACCAGGCTGGCCTCAGACTCACAGAGATCCGTCTGCTTCTACCTCCCAAGTGCTGGGATTAAAGGTCTGCACCACCTCTGCCCAGCTTTGATTTTTATTTTAACTCTGTGCACTTGCACATGTAGGGCATGTGTATGTGAGTATAAGAGCCTGTGGAAGAGCTCGTCAGATCTCCTGAGTTAGAGTTACAGGCAGTTGTGAGCCACCTCAGTCCTCCGTAAGAGCTGTTCAGGTTCTTACCCACTGAGCCATGTCTCTGGCCACAGCGTTAGAGCTTTGGAAGGCGAGCACCAGAAAGTGGCCAATAAGAGGGCATGGAATGTGCTGGAAGGAGACAGGAGACACCAGGTCAGTCAGCGTCTCTGGGCTGGGAACAGACAAAATTCCAGGTCGTACTGGGCTTGGCCTGATACGAGTTCCAGTGTCCCAGGCTATTGCCACTGTTAGACACTGTGACTCTGAAGCTGCCCAGCCAGTCACTCAGAGTCACCCCCCCTCCCGTGGTGGGGTCCCATTGCCACGCTGGAAACCTGCATTTAACAGTCTTAATCAGATTCACCTGCACTCAAGCCAAACCTCCAAAGCTGAGGAGATACCAAGTCTGCGAAGTGTGAGCCCCACAAGCAGGATAGCCAGCGTCTATACCCAGTCCCATGGGAGAGCTCATCTGGCTGCTCGAGCCTGGAGCCCCAGCTCTGGGGAGGCTGACACAGGAGGCTCTGGAGCTTGCTGCTCAGCCAGTCTAGCTAATCCCCGAGCTCCAGGCTCAGGGAGACCCTGTCTCAAGAAAATAAGATGGGAGCTATTGAAGAAGACACCTGGGGTCTCGCTGAAACCTCCACAGGCATGCAGTTTAGCACGTGTGTGTAAGCGTGTGCGCACACACACGCACGCGCACACACACACACGCGCACGCACACGAACACGCACACGAACACGAACACGCACATGGTCTTTGTTTGGTTTTGTTTGTTTATCATCAGCGCAGCCCTGGCTGTCCTGGAACGCACTCTGTAGACCACGATGACCTTGAACTCGAGATCTGTCACCTGCCTCTGATTTCCAAGTGCTGGGATTAAAGGTGTGCACCGCCACGCCTGGCTCATGCAGGTTTTTTGTTGTTTTGTTTTAAGAAATTGCAGAGTCCACTTCTGTGCTTCTTGCGGGTAGTGAGGGTTCTGGTTCAGGATGACCTGGAAGCCAGTCAGTATCTTTCTCATGGGCCTGACCCTAGGGATGCCACAGGCCACCACAGTAACCCAGATGTTTAATACCACCCCACCTCAAGTCAGGCTGCCTGTGGTTCAGGGAGATACAGTCCCAGAGGCTCCCAGTGGCCAGCCAACCTCTCTCCATGTGTCTGACCTTGGACTCACACAGGCTGCTTCTGTTGCTTACCCAAGACCCTTGGCACTGACTGTTTCTGGTATCTGAGGTCTGGGCCGATGTGGGAGTTTAAGGCTGAGATGAAACTACAAAGCAGAGGGGTGGGGGGTCTCTCAGGAGAGCACTTGGGATTTGTAGGGCAAGGCAGCGTGAATCAGCTTTGAAAGGGTCAGTGTCCCCAGCAGAGGGGAGATGGAGATATGGGGGCGGTGGCAGAGTGAGCAAGGAAGGAGCATGGCAGAGTCTGCAATTAGGAACCAGTCTGAGTGCAACCAAGGATCCCTGGAGACCCTGAAGATGGACATATCTCTAAACTTGTCTTCAGGCTCTGGGGGAGAGCTTTTAAATGTACCGGATCCGTGTCTGGGGTTAAAAGCTCTTTTGTTTTCCTAACTGCAAAGAGTCTGAGTTATGGCCTCTGCCTCTGGGATCCCTAGGCAGGCAGAACAGTCAGGGGGCCCCTGCCAGGCCCAGAAATCAGGATTAAGGGTTAGGATGGGCTTGTGCCTGGCTGAGGCTCTGCCTTGGCCGAGCGTCTCTCTTCCACCCAGGCTGACTTGGATTCAATCTCCTGGGAAGTCAGTCAGGGTCTGGGCCTGGTAATTCCTTCGGCCTTGGCTTCAGGGACGATTAGCAGGGATGGGTGAGGAACAGCGCCTGGCTTAGACCTGAAGCTGCGATGCCTGAATGGGGCCTCTGCAGGAGAGGCCGGAGTGGTCTGCAAAGTGCTTGTGTGGCTGGTAAACGTTCATATCCATTTGGCTTCCGTCAGAAGCAATCTTCCCCCAGATGCCTGCGGGCACCTGTCAGGATCACCCCCCTGCCACGCAGAATCTCCTGGACGCTCAGTTGTTGTTTGGGAGGGTGCTGGCCTCCCAGGCCATCCATCCTCATTAGGATCCCCATCAAAACTGCCCAGCTTCGGGCCCCAGCACAGCATGGTCATCCCCAGCAGATTGGATGCTGTGTGGGGCCCCAAGACCCTGAGTAGACGCCTCTGTCACAGCCTGCCCTCTAGAGACTGGAGTAGAAAGGACAGGCTCAGTCTGAGAGGCATATTGCCGTTTGAAGACCACTTCCTGGCTGGCATTGCCCCCTATACATCTTCTACACCCAACGGCAGGCAGGGTAGCCTGGAGATGGCAAGAGGCTTGCCTCTGCTACCCAGCCAGCCTAGCCAGGGAAAATCCAAGCCTCCTGAGGCAAGTCGGTGCAATTAATTGTTACTGAGCAATTAATTGAGCACCAGCCACGGGGAGCCAGCTGGGAATGAGGCGGAGTAGCTCTCGGATGGGAGGCAGATGGACAAGGAAGCTGGCTTGTGTCAAGGCTGAGGGTCACTGGAGAGACTCTGATCTTAGTTCAGAAACCCGGTGATGGGAGACGCAAGTCTTGTTCAGAGTCTAAGGCAGCTTCAGATTGCTGGCATACCTGATAGACAAGGGTCTGAGTCAGGGAGCAGTGGTACCTGTGGGGGATGGGTCAGGGGGTTGGGCTCTTTCTGGGGAACTCAAGCAAGTTCTCGGTATCACAGGGTTTCCACAGGGAGGGGGTGCCCCTGACAGACAAGGTGCGGAGAGAATAGGATAAAACTCTGAAGCATGAGTTCCGTAGACCCCGAGTCCTTGCTTCTGGAAGTGGGGTGCCATGTGGGAACAGTGCCATTGGGGCTCTAGAGTTGGAGAGACCTCAGAGCAGATGGATAGACTATGCTTCAAGGTAACCTTTAGTCTCATGTGACCCCTGACCCAGCCTCTGCGAGCTGCCCCATGGTCACTCTGTGGGTGGGGAGCGTGGGACGGACCATCAAGGACACCGCTGAATCTGACACCTGCCCCTACTCCAGAAGACGAGGAAGGGCAGCCATGGACAATCTTGTGACCCAGATCAGAGACCTTCCTCACTGGGCCAGACCAACCTTCACCATGTCCTCTGGGAGGCCTCTGACCACCCTGGCTCATTTCCACACCCCTTCCTGCGCCTGTCACAGGTTACCACCTCTGTCCTGGGTCGGCAGGAATTGTGGCCTCTATGATCACCTGGGCTTGGCACTGTCCCCACACTGTAGCATATCTTAGATGGAGACCTTCCCCTCCATGGGCGGGGAGAAGGACATCCTGCCATTGCTAAAATCTTATCTTTGTGTAATCATGGGTGGGTCCCACATCTCCAGCAAGGACTCAGCCTGCACACCTCACCCCATCTGACTGTTGCACAGGCATGCACGGGCACACACACACTCACACCCCACCCCACCCCACCTGACTGTTGTACAGGCACACACAAACCTCATCCCACCCCACCTGGCTGGTACATAGACACGCACGGGCACGCACACACACACACACACACACACCCCACCCCACCTGTCTGTTGCACAGGCACACACACACATACACACACACCCCGCCTGACTGTTGCACGGGCACACACACACCTCATCCCACCCCAACTTATTGTTGCACAGGCACACCCGCGTGCACGTGCACACACACACCCACACACCACATCACCTGACTGTTGCACAGGCACACACACACTCCCCATCCCACCCCACCTGGCAGGTGCACAGGAACACCCGCAAGCACACACACACACACACACACACACACACACACGCCCCACCTGGCTGTTGCACAGGCACACACACACTCCCCATCCCACCCCACCTGGCTGGTGCACGCTGACCCCTCCTGTTCCACCAGGCATTTTCCCACTGAGCGAGTGGGGTCACGGGTTCAGATATGCCTCTAATTGGCTCCATACAAGAGGAAGCCCCCCTTCCCCACATCCTCTTCTCTCCTCCGTAGGCTGTGGGGCAGGAGGAATGTCCTGCCCTCCCTGTAGAACTTCAAAGGATCCTGGCAGGCAGGCAGCGTGGAGAGAGATGAAAAGCTCCAGGAGACTCTGTGCTGGGGAGGCCAGGCGGCCAGACTAGCAGGGGAGACCACGCCAGCCCTCTCCCCTCAGGAGAGCCAGTGACCTGCTGTGGCATCAGCGGGCCACAGAAATGTCCCCATGCTGCTGCCCAGAGCCCACCCACTTTCACAGTGACTGGAGAGACTGGTACCCACCCCTTCCTGTTCTTGATCTAGCAGAGGAGGCTGCCTCCACCCAGAGCAGAGCAAGTTCCCCAACTCTGGTGTCCATCAGATAGCGCACGGTGTCCATGGGGCGCCACATGTGAGTGGCTCAGCACAGCACTTGACAAATGGCAGCTCAGAGCAGTGTTTTGCCAGAGTTGGCAGGCAGTGGCTGCCAAGCCTGAGAGATGTGGCAGGGTGCCAAGTCCGGGGGTACCATTTCCAGTCACAAACAAGGAGTGGGCCGTTTCCTTCTGGTCCCAGCAGCTGGTTTTGGAGGGGCAGCTGTCAGACCTACTGTGTGCCATCAGCTGGTTTGGGGACAGTGATACAGACCTACTGTGTGCCATCAGCTGGTTTGGTGGTGGTGATCAGACCTACTGTGTGCTGTCAGTTGGTTTTGGACAGTTGTCAGACCTACTGTGTGCTGTCAGCTCTTGCTGACTTTGGTTCATCTTCAGGAGCAAGGAAAGGGCTCGAGGGAGAAACATGGCTTAGGAAGGTTAAATTTCAGGACTTATTCCAAGTCAGAAAGCCCCAGGTAGCGGGCAGAGCCTTCTGTGGAGGCAGGACATGTTTGGGGATACCTCTAAGTTCTTTGTTCTTGCAAAGTAAGAATTGAGCTTTTCCTTGGCTCCTCCTGCCTCTACTCCCAGAATCACCTACTGGGCAGGTCTGGGAGGCTGGCTGAGTCCCCTGCCTGTCCCCAGCCCCTCAGAATAGAAAGATCAAAATCGCCCCCTCCTGGAGACATTCTAAGGTTAAGGGACCACCGCTGCCCCAGGATCATGGCCTGTGGGGGAGCACCCTTCCATCCTCTGGTTCTTGGTGCCTCAGTTTCTTCAAGCTGCCCAGTGTACTTCCCAGCACAGCCACCTCCCTGAGCACCCCAGTCCCCACAGAGGGGGGTTCCCAACTGCTTAGGGCATCCTTAAACAGTACTGAATGTTGTGCGCTAGCACTCGTGTGTGTGTGTGTGTGTGTGTGTGTGTGTGTGTGTGTGTCTTGTTTTGGTTTTGAGACAGGGTCTCATGTAGCCCAGGCTGGCCTTAAAGCTGCTGTGTAGCCAAGGATGACCTTGAACTTCTGGTCTTCTTGCCTCAAGCTCCCAAGGGTTGGGGTTTCTGGGGTGCTTCTCCCCCCCCCCCCCCGTCCAGGTGCTGAGAATGGGCCCTGGACTTTGTTCATGCATGCTAGGTGAGCGCTCTACCATCCGAGCTGCGTCCCTGGCTCTTGAACAAGCACTCTGATTCCTCATATAAACTTCGGGGCATAGGGATGTTAGGCTCTCCGTGTAATAGATGAGGAAACTGAGGCGCAGGCCCGAGAGGTTGAACGCAGCTGCGCTGTGTCTGCGGGCCCGTGTGTGCCTGTCTCTGGGGACTGCCAGCTCTCGGGATGCTGTACTCATCCATGTCCGACAGCTCACATCAGGCTCGGTGGCCGCCATGATTGCAGGGGAGAAGCCGGAACTTGGGAAGTGATTGAAGTGAGGCTGTAGTACTGTGGCCCCTGGGTGCTACCCTGGAATGCTCCCTGGAGCTGAGAGATAGCTGGAATCCAGGTGTGCAGGCTGAGTTGCTCATCCCCAGGGAGTGCCCTGCCATCTTCAATCTCTGACCACCTCAGACTCCAAAGGTCACCCACATTCCCAGTTGGTCTCGCCAACTGCTAGATGGGAGTCCCCCCTACACATGACTCTGGTATAAGACCCATGCGATCTGTTAGATACGTAGGATACCAGCTCCTTGTCCTTGGTACTGTTGCAGGCATGGAGAGGGCCAGGCAGGGTTATTCTGGAGCCTCCACCAGGCCCAGGCTTGTGGAGAGGGAGGCCGAGGAGGCACTGCCGTGTTGATGTGGCCCTCTGGCTCTGGCTCTGCTGAGCCTCTCAGAGCAACCGACTGCATCAAGTGTAGCTGCTGATTCTCCTTTGAAATCACCCAGCACCGTCTGCAGGACCATGTGGACCACATGCCTCCTTGGCAGAGCCCCCCGGGTGGTACTTCCAAGCTGCGCCAGTGGTGGTAGGAGGCCGGGTTTTAAGAATCCGCACCAAGAAAACACGCGCTGTCTGCCTTCCCACTCATGGCATGGGCCCAGGAGGCCTCGGCGTCGGTGAGTGTTTCTCTGTCGCCTTCCAGCCAGAAGCCGAGTGAAGCCCAGGAGCTGGGCCAACACCCAGTGCAGGCCCAGAGCTGCTGATCAATAACTACTTTGCTTCTGGCCTTGGCTTCCTCGGCCTTTGTCTACTTGGAAGGCCTGGGGCTGAAGGAGCGGGACACTCCAGGCCCGTGGCTGGCATACTCCTGCCCAGCTCATCCTTGCTTTCTAATTAAAACCCACATCCTGTCGCTGTTACTAAACTCCAGTTGATTTTCAGAGCTCTGATGCCGCAGCTGTAGTTTGCCCTGGGCCTCAGAGCCTGACGAAGCACTCCCGTGTGCCCGGCACCTGGTATTGTCCACCTGGCTAGCCTGAGCCACATGGACCTCTGGGGATTTGTCAGGCTATGTACTGAGTGGCAGTGGGTGTCAGCGTGAGTTCGGGGACACTCAATCACTCAATATTCGACCTGTGGCTTGCATGGCCCTTGGCAGAACCCAGGAACTTGACGGCAGAGGTTCTTAAACTGTGGGCCTGGATCCATTGGCAGGTGGCGAAATCAATTTCCTGGGTTGCGATCAACACTGCTTTTTTAAATTGAATAGAGTGGAACAGAAGAGGACGCAGTGGGAACGGCTCAGCCGACCTATTCCCCCGCAGCCTTGGCGTCCAGTGTAAACTGTGCATCCGGGTGTGGGGGTGGGAAAAGTGGACATCTGAGCCCTGACCCGAAGATCTCAAAGTTCCATCTCCAAAGCCATGGCGGAGGGGGCCCCTCAAGAGGTGGGTCACAGTGTATCTCAGCCCAACTGTAATGCCCAAGTTGAAAAGTGCTAGGGTTTCTTTGTTTATGTGCATGCATGTTCTTGTGTGTGCAAGCACATGTGGAGGCTAAAGAACAATGTTTTATGCTCTGTGCTCCTTTTTTTTTTTTAAAATAGGGTTTCGCCATGTAGTTGTGGCTAGCCTCAAACTCAGAGAGTTCACCTACCTCTGTGCTGGGATTAAAGGTTTTTAATTTGAGACCTTATCATCAAGCTTGTCAAGGAGGGAAGACTAACCATTCAGCCCCAGGGATCCACTGTCTCTCCTCCCCAGCCAGTGCCCTCACACTTGCCTTGGCTTTGTGTATATATGCACGCATACAAGTGTATAGTGTGTTCACACGGATTTGTGGGTGTGCGTGCCGACGCTTGTGATGCTGAGACCCCGGGGGACACTGAATGTCTCCCTCTGTTGCCTCCCATGTTATTGCCTCAGGACAGGGTCTCTCATTGATCCAGAAACTTGTTTCTCTGAGGCTGGCTGGCCGTTAAGCTCCTGGGATCCCCATCTCTGTCCTCCAGTGCAGCCACTAAAGGTGCATAGAGCCATGCCTAGTTTCCAGCATGGGTGCTAGGGGTTTGAACTCAGGCCCTATGCTTACAAGGCCAGCAACTCTGAACTGATCTATCTCTCCAGGTCAACCCTGGTTTCTTCAGGGTCAAATATAACAATCTAATGAGAATGGTTTTTTTGTTTTTTGATTTTCGAGACAGGGTTTCTCTGTAGCTACCAATCCTCTCCTGCACCTAGCTCTTGTAGACCAGGCTGGCCTCGAACTCAGAGATCCGCTTGCCTCTGCCTCCCGAGTGCTGGGATTAAAGGCTGTGCCACCGCCCAGCTGTGTTGGCCACTCTTAGTTTCAGTGGCCTTTTGCTGGGTAGAAGAGAAGCAAGAGGCCTTGGCGGGCCCAGGGTGTGTGTCTGCCCCAGGTGACCATTCAGGTGGAGTCCGTGGCACAACGGGGACAATGTGGTGGCTGACAGCTGAGACAGCGGTAGGACAGTGGCTGAGGACGTGAGTGGCTGCCTTGCCACTGTCCCGGCCTTCCATAACAGACAGAACACAGAGGAAAACACAGAGCCTGTCCATGCTGGAGGAGGAATCTGGTGAACAGCAGGTGCCATGGAGGGAAGTGATGGTCTCAGCACCATCTGGTCTGATGGCCTGGACGCTCCTTTCTGTGCCCTTTAGGGTTAGGAAAAGGTAGGATCAGGCCATGCTCCAGGAACCTGGGACTGTGGCCCTTGCAGAGTATCTGAAGATGAGGCTGGGACCGGCCCCCAGCTCTGAGCTCCTTGGGGATGGGGTGCGGAACTGGGAGGCTCCATCCAGAAACCTCAGTGGTACCTCTGCCTTTCAGGAGGGGCTCAGCTGGCCTCACTGCAGCCTGAGCTGGGCCTGGCTACTTGTGGGAGGTACTGTTTCCTCTCTGACATCCCTCTCCACACTAGGCCTCCCTGTTTGGTCTCCACTAGGGTTTCATTCCCTGGTGTGGGGGGGTGCGGGGAACTGGAAGTCTGGCACCCCACTTCCCATTTCACTTTAGGCAAGGTGTCCTTTGTGGAGGTCCTGTGATGCTGTGAACTACGGGCCAGGCCAGTGTGAGGGTCAGGACTCTGCCCTGCAGGAAGCTGTGTGTTTCTGTGCAAACCTGTTCTTCCTCTGCTCTGTGTCCTGCGTGTGTGGTCAAGAGTGCCCTGCACACCAGCCTGTCTGCGTTTTTCCTACCCCAAGGTCCCCGAGGGCAGAGTCTGGACCGTGTGTGTGGACTTTGTTTCCCCAGAGAGTCTGACTGGCACTGGACATGTAGCAGCAAGCACACACAGGAAGGCTGGGGAGATGTGTGGGGCTGGCATTGGGCAGAGAGATCAGGGTAGGATGGAGAGGGCAGCAAAGCGGACTGTGGCCAGGCCTACCCGGCTCATGTTTGCCCAGCTAGCCGTGATGGCACAACTACTATGCTTCTATCCACACCCGTGGGTCCTCACAGCCCATGCATGGTCTTTCACGGATGACAAAACAGGTTTAGAGAGGCAAAGGGTTTTCTATCAGAGGCTGTGCAGCAGCCACGTTCTGGTGTCTAGACCCTCAACTCCTCCTTTTGACCGTGCTGAGTCTCCTGGGTGGGGGCCCTAGGGCCTCCAGTAGGAGATGAGCCTGCCAGGGGCTTCCAGCCTGCTGCTCCCGCTGATCTCCTCCTCCTCCAACAGAAGCAGGTTCAGTCTGCCTGCCGCCTTCCAGAGGGCCTAAGCTTCTGCCAGGATTAAGCCTTTCAAAGGGCGCGTGCTCAGGGTCCCAATGTGCGGGCCGTCAATACGGCTCTCCACACGGCTCAGATCTCCCCAGCCTTATCGAACTTCCTTCCATCCAGCGGGTCCCTCCTGAGGACTTCAAATTTCAGGACCGGGTCGGGGCAGTAGGAAAAAAGTGTCATCTTTCCCCCAGCCCGTGACGTCAGAGCTGCCCAACTGCCTGTGACTGACGTGTCCCTGGGGACCCGGTGCACCTCGCGAGCAGACGCCACTGCTCCGCCCGGGCACCCGGGCGGTTCCGAGCTGCCGGAACCGGGCTGCTTAGTAATGAAAGTGGCAGCCAGAGTTCTGACATCAGACGCAGACACAGATGGAGGCAAGTGGGCGCTGCCTCTGCAAATGAGCAGGAAAAGGCTTGTTAAACAGAAAGGCGGCGTGGGCCCGGCGGCCCCGGAACGGGACTGTCAGCGACCGTGTAAATACTCATCAGCTCGGCCGGGACCAGCACCGTCCTTATTTCAAGGCAATTTAACCAATGGGACTCCACACTCCCAAATGGAGAATGTTATTAAAAAGAACAGAGGCGGCTCTGGCGGCTCGGCGGCTGGTTGGTACCCGAGTCACACCAGAAGCCTGTTCCGGGCTTCTGGGCCTCCCTTGAGAAGTGGCTTGGATTCTGGGGTCCCAGGCCATGATTTGGTCTCTCCACAGGAGTGTGAGAGGTAGGAATCTAGGGGTCGAGGCTTATAGGTGAAGGGTTGCTTAAAAACTTGAGAATGGACTGATTCTGGTAGTGTGTGCCTAGCATTTGAGAGGCTGAGGCAGGAGGATTGCTATGGGCTGCACAGTGAGTTCCAGGGTAGATGAATACAAAGTAAGACCCTGTCTCCAAAATAAACAAAACAGACAATACCACCTATAAAAACCGCAACCAAGCATATGCTCCCCCCCCCCCCGCCCCATGTCTAACTTTCTTTGTCTCTTTTAGTTGAGACAGAATTTCATGAAGCCCAGGTTGACCTTGGATTTTTAGCATAGCCACAGGCGACTTTGAACTTCTGCTCTTTCTGCCTCTGCCTGCTACGGCTGTGCCACCACGCCTGGTGTAGGCAGAGACAAACCCCAGAGCTCATGTGAACATTTTACCAGCTGAGCCACAGCAGAAGGGGGCTGGGCCTGGGAGCTGAGGCGCCCCACCCGCCTGCAGGGACATTCCAGAGATCTGTGATGGGTCAGTCAGTCCTGCCTCTGGCTAACACAAGCTCCTGAGATCCTGAACTGCTCCACTTCCCAGAGCCAGGAGCTATTGAGGGAAGTGGAATGCCTGGTCCCCACCCAAGCGCTCCATCCCTGTGGGCAGCCTGTGGGAAAGGGCGGGAGCCTAGAGGCCATGGGTTCTGAGGCGGTGGCTCCCGTGCTTACCTTCCCTTCCCCTTGCAGGTGTTTCAGCGCCGGGAGGACGGTTCTGTGAATTTCTTCCGAGGCTGGGAAGCATACCGGGAGGGCTTTGGCAAGCTCACGGGGGAGCACTGGCTGGGTAAGTGTCCCCACGCTGGGTATATTCCATGCTCTGCCTGCTCCTTGCCTTTCTGTAAATGGATCCCGTTCCAGTCTCGGGAGGTTCAAGAGATCAAAACCCTGAGAATAGAGCCAGCTAACTGAAGAGCATTATACAAGTGAGTCCTGCAGACAGGAGCTGTTAAATATGACGGGGAAAGTTGGGTGGAGTGGCCCTAACACCCAGGAGGAAGGAGGACCCCAATTCCAGGCCTGTGCTGGCCTTAAACTTCAAGACCAGCAAGAAAAATAAAAACAAAACCTACACATAATGACTCATGCTTGTAACCCCAGTACTAGAGAGGCTGAGGCAGGAGCATTGCTACAAGTTTGAGTCCAGCCTGGTGTGCATAGGATTTCCAGGCTAGATGGTGCAAGATATTAAGACCCTGTCTCAAAAACAATAGTAATAATAAACCAATATGCCAGGGAGATAAGGCAGCAGATTAATTACTTGGTCCCAAGCCCGAGAACTGTCGTCCAGTCCCCAGGACTTTCCTGTGGAAGAAGAGGGCTGGTTCCCACAAGTCGTCCTTTGATCTCCAAGTGCAAACTAAACGCGTGGGACTCAGGAATGGGGAAGACAGAAGAGGCAGACGGACGGAGGATGCCTAGGCTCCCCAGTCCCCTGCCCAGGTGGGGAGCGGCAGTTCCAGGGACCCTATGCCTGAAGCAAGAAGTCTTGACCTCTCTGGGGGCTGTCTAGTGGCTCCCTCAGTCCTTGGTGCGTGCAGGGGCCCCATCTCGGGTGTCAGGAGGGCTGTGGCTAACCAAGGCATTGCCCTGCCCTCAGGGTCAGCAGTGGCCATGCTCGGGATGCTGAGTGTGCCACCCCCAGCGTGTGGCCAATCCACTGAGCACTTTCAACTCCATACACCCTCTGAGGGGCCGAGATCCTGGGCAGAGGTTCCCCCACGGGATATGAAAGGCAGGACCCATGGCAGGGTGGAGGATCACGGGTGCCCATAAGTCAGTAGCATGCTGACCCAAAGCATCGGTTAAATCTGTGTTCCTTGACCAGGACTCTAGAAGGGCAGGACCCGTCCCATCCTGGTGACAGATGGGGACTTTCCATGAGGAGAGGCCACACACCATTTGGATCATGGTCAGAGTTTACTGAGAGCTCATGCCACACATGGGTCCCTGGGGCCTCACACCAGCTAGGAGAGCAGTCCTCTTCCCATCATCCCCTTCTACAGACAATGAAGTTCAAGAGGTGGGGCCACAAGTCCCATTGGGTATGCTGGGTATGAGGAGCCAGGCAGGCTCCAGGGAAAGAGTGTGGCATGCTCTGATGATATTTTAGAAGGGACCGTGAACACGGACGGGTAGGAAACTCCTCCTCACCCACCCCAGGGAAAGGAAAAAGCGGAGGCAGCCAGTTAGAGGCCTTGTTCCCGCTTCCCACCCATAAGCTTGGATCAGGGTTGGCGCCTCACTGCTCAGTGGCATCTTAATTGAAATCTATCAGCAGCTGCAGAAGGTGGGGGAGGAAGCATTTAAGCAAGGCTTTGATTAGCTCTGCAGACGAGGAGCCCTGACAAGAATGTCAACTGTGAGGGCTTCAGCCTCCCTGTGGCCTCACCTCTGCTTCTCTGACCCTCGGTCTCCTTCTCACAGGGGCCTCCCTGTTCCTATTGACTTACGGATGCTCTTTATATACTGTGGCTATGGATACACACCACACATTCGCTCTCATTAATTTACCTCTTAGCTTTTTCCGCACTATTGTTTATTTCCTGAAGTTTTGATTTTTGTATGTGTATGTGGAGTGGGTGTATGAATGCAGGTAGATGTGTATGTTTGTGTGTATGAGTGGATGCGTGTGTTTGTGTGTTTGTGTGTGTGTGTGTGTGTGTGTGTGTGTTGTGTCTTAGATTCATCTCTTTGAGCCTTGGGGTGACTGTGTGCTACCAGTATTGGGTCCTCTGTCATTTCTAGGGGACAACTGGGCTGCCTCGTAGCTCCCAATTCATTTGGGTTACTGTGTGCACAGGGAGTCAGAGACATGGCAGTTAGAAATCTCAGGTCATCGAGAGCTGGAGTTTCCTGAAGTAAGATAGGAGGCTTAGGAGGGGAGGGAGAGAGCACTAGGAGAGACAAGTCTCAGAGGCTCTGCCCACTGCCAGCAGCTTGCCCTGCAGCCCCAGCAGGCACTAGTGAGCTGTGTCCAGAGCCCAGTACCGTTAACCCCAGCTGTTAACTGTGGCATGCTGACTGCAGGTCCCTGAGCCCTGGTGACCATGTAGTGATGGGAAGGGACATTTCTCAGCACCCCTTGGGAAATGCAGTCTCTCCTGGCTGGGCCTGAAGAAAAGAGTCTGGGCCCTTCTGCCTGGGTTCAAATCCCAGCTATGCTGCTTGCCAGCTGTGTGATCTGGCTGGGGGACTCCCCGTCTCTGAGCCTTCCTTCTCTGTCCAGTACAATAGGGAATCATTGTGCCTGCCTTGCCACATCCTTCCCCACACCAGCCGGTTCTGGACAGCGTGCAGTGGTCTCAGTCACTGGCCGTGCTGAGGTTCTCTAATTAAGCATGTTCTGATGTTGCCTGATTGATCACTATGCAGGAGGTTCTTAGAATGGTGCCGGCTTCTGGGTGGGGACTGTTGTCACTGCCCCCTGCTGCCTGTACATCTATCCATCAGCCCTCTTGCACACAATAGGTGTGCAAGCCGTGCTGAGAGAGAGAGAGAGAGAGAGAGAGAGACAGAGAGACAGAGAGAGAGAGAGACAGAGAGAGAGAGAGACAGAGAGAGAGAGAGACACAGAGAGAGAGACAGAGAGAGAGAGAGGCTTGCTTGGACACCACCGGCTCTGGGGTAACAGCCCAGGTGGGGAGGCAGGACGTGGTGGGATTGCCTGCTCTTGTAGTTCCCAAGCCTCACATCCTTCAGGTCTCTGGGCTGAACAGAGTCAGCAGCTCTGAGATGGGTAAAGAGGGCACAAGGACCCTGTAGGTTGCCTGGCTGAGGAGACCAAGGCTGAGCCGAGAAGGGTTCACAAAACTTCTGCGCACACAGTAACCCAAATACCGGCCCATGGGGAGGGGCTGATGGAACGCGATAGGCACCGCGAACCTGTGAGGCGTTTAATTAAATGCCCTCTTAATCAAGAGCTGATCGGGAAGGCAGGGAAGTGCCCTGTTTGTGGGAGACCCTGGGATGACCCAAGGGCCAGCGGGCAGCGAAATGGGAGGGAGAACTAGAGGCAGGGAGGAAGGGGTGGGGTTGTAGGTCTGTGCAGAACCAGGACCTGGGGATAGCAGAACAAGCAGGCGCTGCCTTCGCTCTGTGAACTGAGAAATATCTATTGAGCGTGTGCCACACCAGGTCCCACTGTGCCTACTGGGGTCGCAGCAACCGATGACTGCAGAGTTGTGTTTAGGGAACTAAACTGGCAGGGAAATTCACAAGGAACCAGCTAGAATCAGAATGATGAATGGGAGAAGGGGGTGCCTGGATCAGTATGGCTGCACGGGATGGTGACAAGAGTCATAAGGGACAGTAGAGAAACAGCACGTGCAAAGGCGCAGAGGCCAGGTTCAGGTGAGGGTGCCACCACCCCTGTCTGAGCTTCAAATTCTGACCAGCTCCCTACCAGCTGTCACCTCTACAACTGGGGGACAGTGGAGATGACTCAGTCAGTAAAGAGGACCTGAATTTGGATCCCCAAACCCATGTAAAACTAGGTGCAATGGCATGTGCCTGTAATCCTTGCTCTGAGGAGGCAGAGATGCGCAGGGGGCCCTGGAGCTCTCTGTCCAGGCAGCCAAGCTGCGACCATGATCTCCAACTCCAGTCAGAGACAGTGTCTCGAAGCCTAAGGTGGAGCGGGACAGAGGACACCTGGCATTGACATACGTGTGTGAGATGCCAACACACACTGCACTGGAGAGCAGCACATCCCGCCATAAAGTGAACACAGAAAACCAGGCGTGACAACTAAGTCTCCTGCTTCTGCCAAAATCACGCCTGTAGGGAAAAGGGAGCGGCCCAGAGCGCAGAGCGCACTTGGCAGCTGTCCTGAGCATAGGCGCTCAGCTCCATTCTCGTGGGAGAGGCATCCCCTGCATCCCTTGACTTGCTCCATCTTTCTCCCCTCCCCCTCCTCAGGGCTCAAGCGGATCCATGCCCTGACCACACAAGCAGCCTATGAGCTTCATGTGGACCTAGAAGACTTTGACAACGGCACCGCATATGCCCACTATGGGAGCTTTGGCGTAGGCTTGTTCTCTGTGGACCCTGAGGAGGATGGGTACCCACTGACGGTGGCCGACTACTCGGGCACTGCAGGTGAGGCTCACAGTGCAGCAGGGAGAGGTGGCCTGCTGGGCCTTTGCCTTCTGGGGTCGGGATCTAGACCGCAAGTCCCATCGGGTCTTGACCCCGGAACCCTATGGAGCCTGGGTAGTTTCCACATTTCCACATTTCACAGAGCAACAAGCTGAGTCTGGAGCTGAAGCCAGGGGCTTCCTGGGGTTGGATTCTGTGGGGCCGTTAGGTTGTAGATGAGACCTCGCGGCTGGCTTTCCTCAGAAGGAATGGAGCATCAGAGAGCTGGGAGGAGGGTAGAGGCGGCCTAGACACAGGGGCGGCCGGAAGGCACGCATATGGCATGGGGTTGGCAGGGGAGCTGCCTGGGTACACATGCACACCCAAGCTCGCACGGCGGGTGGATGGTGCTCTGGGGCCTGTGTCACCTCTGTGTGTACCATACAGGTGACTCCCTTCTCAAGCACAGCGGCATGAGGTTCACCACCAAGGACCGGGACAGCGACCACTCGGAGAACAACTGTGCCGCCTTCTACCGAGGGGCCTGGTGGTACCGCAACTGCCACACATCCAACCTCAACGGCCAGTACCTGCGTGGTGCTCACGCCTCCTACGCCGACGGTGTCGAGTGGTCCTCCTGGACTGGTTGGCAGTATTCGCTCAAGTTCTCAGAGATGAAGATCCGGCCGGTCCGAGAGGAACGCTAGGCTGGCAGCCTGCCCGGCTCTGGTGTCCTCTGGTTATGTCCGGTCCCCGCACATCTCACCCCATGCCCGCTCCATGTCCGCCATTGCAAGAGCATTCTCTGCCCATCTGTGCATGGCTGACCTGCTCTTCATTAGGGATGCCTTAGGGCCAGCCCTGAAACTCGGCTCCCAGAGCCAGCGGCACTCCTTCGCAACCAGGTCCCTATTTATCAGCTGACATGATCTCCCTTCTATCAGTGGGACTGGCACTTGGCAACCCCAAATTCCACCTGTCCAACTTTGGCCCTTGTGCTGTGCCTTCTGCCTCCTGGCAGGGCAGTACCCCCTCTCCTCCCCCACTCCTCTTTCCCTGGGTTCGTGAGAACATCAAGAGCAGGGGTCAAACAGCGTTCCATACCCCTCCAGCAGATCCAAGTGGAAGGCTCAGGCCTTGTGTTGCCTGCCTGCCCTAGCCCCACTCCCTCTAGGCCTGGAGACCCCACCTCTTATCAGACACCCCGAATAGCTGTGGCTGAACATTGCTTGGTTTTGTCTTGTGGACAGTTGGCCTTGGGCACAGCTGTCTACAAAGTTCAAGTCCTAAGACCGAGGCCAGCCCTAAAGGCCACCCTTCCCTGGGCCTCTGCAGACCTGAGAGGTTTCTATCCTGGCTGCTTTCAAAGCTCATCTGCTTTTTCCCACTCAGACAAGCTCTACCTGGCCTCCTGCATAGCAGCCATGGCTTTTGTCCCTCTTTGCCTGCCTCTGGTGCAAGGGCGGGACTGGCCTAAGCCAATAAGAGCCTCTTGGGGTGGAGCTATGCTAGACTCTTGTGCTCTGCTAACCTCCACGGACTGCCTCTAGTATCCTCCTAGAAGCCGGAGAGTGGAAACAAGCAAACCCGTGGACTCAACAGGGCCTAAGGCTGCCATCTCTGCAGAGAGGCTGCCCCCTGCTGGTGATGATGCACACTGCCATCAGGGCCTAATGGGGCAGGAGACTGGAGGCAACAAGCAGGTTGAACACCTGGACCTGTGCCCCACTACTGTCCCCTACAGGTGATCTCCCAGGAAGGCAGGCTGCAGCCCCAGCCCTGCTTGGCAGCTGAGCAGCTTCCACGTTCTGTGGGAAGCTTTGAAAAGGCTGGAAGGTAGGGTGACAAAGGTGACCCTCCTCTGGCAGGAGAACGGGACACCGGCAGGCAGGCAGGCAGGGACCCATGCCCTTCCCTTTCACCAGACTTGGAGAAAAGCCTGAATCCCACTGATGGACTGTCCTAACTGCTCAGTCATTCATGTTGGGCCTTGGGTCTTCTGTGAGGGTCAAAGCCATCTTAGGTACTAGACAAGGACAGTTATTGCTTACTTGGTCCCCAGCTGGTGACAAGAAACGTAGGTCTAGCCCAGAGTTAGCCAGAGTTCTGACAGGAAAAGGGACACACAGGGAAGTCCCTTCTTGTTCCCTCTCTGTCCTCGCATCTAGTCTCATCGCAGAGGTGGGGCCTGGCAGACACTACCCACCACCGAGGCCGGTGCTGATGTTGGTGCTGCTGCCAGCCGCCTCTGTCATCGCTGCTCAGAAGTGCTGAGCGCTTTCTGATGTGTCATCAAACAAACTCCCGCGAGTGTGATGTTAACAGACTCACAGATGTGAGCATGCGAAGGAGGCATGGGCTCGGGGCCAGGGCTGGGCTGCAGAACACAGGAGCTGAAGTCCATCCCGACGGGAGCAGCTGGTAACATGCATCCCTGTCTGGTCACACTGGAGACAGTAGCTCTTCAGAGCCTGACCACTGCCCCAGGGATACCGAGTACTTTAGGGGGTGTGGCTTTACCAAGTTGTCTGAGTGGGCACAAAGCCCCTCAGAGTGGGAGAGGCCAGGCCAAAAGGCCTGCCTTTACCTTCCTAGTGCATACCCTCTAAAGGCAGATGAGATCGCTGTCCCATACACTGGGCAACAGCCTCCAGCCCTGGCTTGAGTTCACTGGTCTGATGTCTGTGCAAGATGGTTGTCACTCATGATCAGAGTGCCCACAGGAAGCAGGAATGCTGGGAAAACTTTTGGGGGACAAGTCAAGTCCACTGAGACACGATATCACCAGGCTGTGGTCACTGACACACTAGATAATGGCTTGATAATTGGTGTGACAATGGAATTGTCAAATTGACCCGAGTGAGTCCCATAATGTCATTTGGCCAAGCCACACTGCTTTCCTTCTGGGGCAGGGTCTCCAACGCCCCACCCTAGGGTCTTGGCAACATGGCTGTCTCAACTTGCAAACCATCAAAACGTCTTTCCGAGCCCAAGCTGACTCCGTGGATTCCACCGAAGACCTCAAAACCGGCTACACCTGTGTCACGCCTATGACACTTAGCTAGCACGCAGCGAGTAGACAGCGCCTTGTTTCCCGGAAGCCAGGGCTGGTGGAAGATCAGGTTAGAGACGTGTGCCCCTCCTGTGACATCAGTGGCTCTGTGAGTGGGGACGAGTGTTTGCGGGCAGAAGTAGCATCATCGGTGCCCATCGCTTCCCTGTCCCCTCATCCTTGTCACCTCTTGGTGGAGCACGGGAGTCCGTGGCCATGGTCACCGCAGGTCCGGTCCCCAAGGAGCACTCCTGGGAGAGAATAGGGCCTTGGATGACCAGAAAGTCTGTGAGCGACAGTGGACCTTCCAGCTCCAAGATGGCTGGCCCTGAGGCAGGAGATGTGGACAAGGGGCAAGAGCAATGCCCACGGCTGCCCTAATCCCGTGCTGTGATTTGAGGAGCAACACACTGGCAGAAGACTCGTGGAGCCCAGAACTGTGCTGAAACAACACGGAACCAATGGTCTGGGGCCTCCGAGAGCCTCTCCGACCCTGTGTGGTGGCCCCACCACTGCAGGGATCCATCAATCCAGAGGCCCGGAGTCAGGCTGCTGTGGAACCAGGGGTGGGGGAGGGGTCCGACCTGAGGTTGGCTGTGATGAGCAAGGCAGGTGTGCATGTCGGTAGGCGCAATGGGGCCCTGGGGCTGGGGTGGAGCTCTGAGGGTCAGAGCAACACTCCATGGGCAAATGGAGTGGGGCCGATGCTACTTGGGGTGGTGTGCACTTGGTGTCTTGTGTGTCCCTGTCTGCAATAAAGTCTTGTGGTGAGCCAGCTCCAGCATTCACCTCTAGTCCTGTCCCACTCGGTGTCACAGCAGAGCCAGGCAGACACTCAGTGTTCTCGGGCCACTCTGCTTGGCTTACCAGGTGTGTGTGTGCTTTCGGTGGCTAGGCAGAGACAGCCAACCTGGGGTGCAGGCGAGGGTAAAGCCTGCTGTCTGTACCCAGCAGGGCTGTCTGGGAGTCTGGGTTGCTGGGTGACGCTGGTGTCACTGTGGTGGTAAACAGCCCCTACAGGGGATGGGTCTGGGGCTCTGAAGAGCTGGCGCTCAGAGGAACTAATTATTTATTGCTCAGCTCGACTTGATGCTTCAACTTGAGGCCCACCCAGGTTATTTCACAAAAGGCGGTGCTGAATGCAGATGCGGGAGGAGCTGCATGGTGAAGGAAGACACCAGCAGGGGACAGTTGGACATCCTCACTCCTGCACTGTGGGGGTGTCCTGAGTCCAGGTCCCCTAGGTGACCCTCATTCATCGTTCTATCCACTCAGCGCTCACTCCAGGTCACGGGGCTGGAGGACAGAGATGGGGTTGCCTGAGGAAAGGACACAGAAACCCATGGTGGCTGTCTCCGTGTGGAGGCACAGCACCCAGGTGGGGGCCTTGCCTATCTAGCCTGCTCCCTGACACTGTTAGGCCACTGTCATGATGTTTCCCTCAGCTGGACCCCTCTGGCTGTGGCTCCAAGAACCATCTGGATAGGTCTTACTAACCCAGTCACGGAGTTTTCTAAAGCTATCTAGGAGCTTGGGAACACACCACCAACAGGACACAGTACTGAGGGGAGAGAGCTCCCCAAGGCTCTTTGGGGAGTCGGAGGGCCTGTGTGGTGGTGAACACCTGTGGGGAGGACATCCTGATGGTCATGCCATCCTCAGGACTTAGTAGCTCCACATGATCTTCATGACATGAGGATTGCAGTGACATCATCAATCTCAGAGGGTCACGGCTGCCTGAGATGGCAGCTGGATGGACTTTCAGGCTGGATCCTATTCTGGGAGGGAATCAAGTAGCTAAATTCAGATAAAGCCAAGAGCCTGGGGCTGGCTCAGTGCCTGGAGGGCACAGCCAAGACTGGCTGTCGTGAATGTGCCCTCTCAATCCAGTCCCAGCCCTCACTCCATGTGCAAGGACAGGTCAGGGTGTAGATGATCTCAGATGGGCAGGATCGAGGAGCCCTGTGCACTCAGGGCTGTCACCCAGGAAGCCCTCAGGGCTGTCACCCCAGGGAGCCCTCAGGCACCCCGGGAGTCTGGCCAGCCCTCACAGCCAAGACTTCGACTAAATCAAACTTCTGAGCTGGCTTCCTGGCAGAGGGGCACAGCATGGCATGGGGGAACCCAGTCTGAGCTGAGGAACGGGTTGGCCACCAGGGGTCCTGTCTGGAAAGGGTTCATCCTACCACAGCTGCTGAAGCCTCATCTGATGGGGAGAGGGGCACTGTCATTAGTCACCAGAAGAATTGGGCTGAGTTGTGCCCTGGAATGGGTAGTGGCCAGACACAGTGGGCAGCTTCCAGAGGGTGTCTCTGGTAAAAGGAATGGGCCATGGAGGGGCAGTGACACAGCCTCCCTAGACAGTCACTGCGGTGATGCCAGGCCAGTCAAGGACTCTGCAGAAGAGAAGCCATGGTGTGTGGTGAGGAGCGGTGGTAACAGGCACCATGACCTTATCACCCGCCGTACGCCTTTGCCGAGGTCCACACCTAGCTACCACTATGCCCTGCCTCCAGGCTACCATGACAGCTACTTGGGAGCTGGGTATTACCATACTCAGTTGGGGTTCAGAAGGGCAGGCTTATGTTTTATATGCCATGGGTTTATGTTAGGATGGCCAGCCAAGTCTGGGGTATGTACAGATATCAGCGACAGCCCAGCCGCGGGGCTAAGTGGTGAGAGATGCGCGCACCATCGGTGTGTGACGGACTGGGAGTAGCGCTAGGGCTGAAGCTGGAAAGGGGCTGCTTGGTTCTGAGTTCCGTCCCCTGCACCCTCTGAAGCAAGAATTCCTGTCCAGTTTCACCTCTCCCAAGGCTCCAGAGAGGCTGTCTGAACACCTCACCTTCCTACAGAAGGGACTGGGTATCTGTGACCCCCCTAGCCCCCCAGCAGTGAGAAAGGTCGTCCTCTCTGCAGGGATACCACAAGGGCAGCACCATCAGGATTCTTGAGGGTGGGCACTGATGTCTCCACCCAGGTCTGCAGGGTCTGTGCCCACAGCTCATGGGCGATGATGCCCTCACCAAAGGGCAGCGCCTGCCACTTTCATCAGACCACATCCTGTCTGCATTGTGTCCTGTGGCCCACACTGCCCCCCGCCTTCACCACCAGCAACCCCAAAGGAATCCTAGGGCCAGGAATGCACAGCAATCAGGCGGACTGGGGCCCATGACACCAGGGATCTGTATAAAGCGGGGAAACCCCAGGGCCATGCCTACTGGACCAGGACCCAAGTAGCTCTGCCTAGCACTGGGACCCAGGGATCCACCTGTCCTCCTGAGAGCAGCCCACAGCACAGTGAGTACAGCAGGGGACTCGAGGGTCGGCTCTCCAGGTGAGCTGGGTGAAGGCAGGCATGGCACCTGGAGCCACACAGGGGGAAGGGCGGATCGTGGGAGACCCACAGCTTCCCCACAGCTCCATCCAATGCACAAGTCCCACCAACAGGTCAGCGCTAGCTGCTAGCAAGGAAGCATTTATCTTTGAGGACAAAGACTATTCCTTGGTCCTCACGTATGCTATAGGGAAAAGGGAATGAGACGTGCCTGTCCCCTGTGGGGGAACGCTCTCCACTGGGGCCTGAGGAAGCCCCCTTAGCAGCAGCAGGCTGGAGGCTACTCCAGCTCCTGGGGACCAGGGGGCTTAGCAAGCCAGATTTGGGTAGGAAGCCAGGCTGCTTTCTGTTGTTGTTTTAGAAGCTTTCTGACTGAGCTCACATCTTTGAAATGTCTTCAAGGGAGCTGTTTCTAGAAAGAACGCTCTCCCCCTTCTATTCCAGCTTCAGGGGGCTCCTCAGAGGATGAGCCAGCCCAGTCTGGCTCACCCATGGTCTTCCTCTATGAGGGAGTTCCCAGCAAGGCAGAGGTGTGGGGGCACCACACACACACCAGTGATAGTGGGACAGTCATGGCGGTACAGAATGATGAGGATCCTTAAACTCAGCTCCCTCCCTTAGAAGGCTTTAGGATCTGGCAAACCCTGTGCCTCTGAGTCCGAGGAATTGGGGGTGGCATTCTAGTTGGTGGGTTGGATGGCTGTGCGCAGGAAGCAAGCATTTCCCTGAGGCCTGGTACATCAAGAAGCCACATGGCCAATTGAGCCCCAAGACACCCCCCTCCTCCAGCTGTGTGGTGGAGTGCAGTTTGCTAGACATCTAAGCAAACTTATCTTGAAGACGAGCCCATTCACGTGGGTAATCTTTAGCCCTAAGCCTGTCCTGTCCGGTGAGCTCAATGGGTGCTGGTGGTCCCCATCCCTGTCACTGGCCCCTCCCCAGGTAGGCATCTGAGTTACACAAGGACCACCAGACCCATATTCCCGTCCTGAGTTAGGGAGACAGTGGGCTTTCCCAGCAGACCAACTAGACCTGTTCATTATCAAGTTGAAACACGACTGCTTCTCACTCTGCCCACGGCCCAGGAGTCAATAATTATAATAGAAAATTGAACCCAAATGCACACAGCCCTGAGGGCCACCCGGGTACCTCTGCAAGCCAGCTGGCAGCAGTGACACGCCGGTACTGCGCCACGAAGGCAGGCAGCTCCTTGGCGGCAGGTGAGTGAGAAAAACCCTAATTGGGACAGCCAGCTCCTGCGGTGGCAAAGAAAGGCTGGTCTCTGAGGCTAAGCTGAGCCGGCAGCTACCCCTCCAAAGGCGGAAACCTGGAGCCAGGGAGTGCATGGGACCAAATGCAGGCCACTAACCCCCTCCTCTCCTTCCTCCGCTCAGATGAGGAGCCTCCGCTCTTTGCCTTACCTCCTCTTGCTGCCACTGAGTGCCTGCTTTCCCCTGCTGGACAGAACGGGACCTGCAGACGTCGGTGATGTCAGAGCCAAGATGAGCAGGGTCCACCTGCCTGAGGGACGCAGACCCCACTCAGTGCGAGGTCCTTCCCCGTGGCCGAGAGTACCACAGCCACAGGCCTTGCTTGTGGTGGCCAAGGAACTGCAGGCCTCACGCAGGGAACACACCGGCTTCCGCCTAGGGAGGCAGGATGGCAGCAGCCAGGCTGCAGGGTTCCTGCCTACTGACTCACAGAAGGCCAGCGGCCCCCTGGGGACCCTGGCAGAGGAGCTCAGCAGCTATAGCAGGAGGAAGGGAGGCTTCAGCTTTCGCTTTGGCCGGTGAGGGCCTTTGTGGACTCTGCCTGTCTGTCTTCCCACTGTTGACCCCGGCCCCCTCACCCCCCGCCAGGACCCAGTCTCAGAGAGAGCAAAGGCCCATCATAATGAATTAGGGGTAGATAAATAAATGCTCAACTTTTTATTTCCCATTTTGCTCAAGTGAAAAACTTGGATGGTGTTTAAAAAAAAAAGAGAACAATCATCCGCCCCCGAAAAAAAAAAACCCACACAAGGAGAGTGAATGTGTCTTGGTTATTAAACCGAAGGTCCTCGTCCCAACCCACGGCTCAGGCTGCTGTCTGCGTCGGCCACCCCCTTTCTCCAGTGGTCTGACTGCGGAGCAGCCCCAGCCCCCAGGGGCAGGGGCAGGGGCAGGGGCAGGGGCTGTGGAAATAACTGGCCTCTGGCTCTGTCGCTCATTTGATGGTAGGTGGGCTGCGAGATTACAGGTGGGAAGTCAAAGTCCCGACAGTGGCTGACATCTGAAGCACCACATGAGAGAGCATACTCCGCTGTGTTAGAATGTGGGTCTGAGAGTTACAAATGACTGGGAAAAAGAACCCACCCAAACACAAACCCATGACAGAGAGTGTGCTCTCCACCCCATTAGCACAAGATGCCTCTGGCAAGAAAGCCCCACAGTGGGCAGCAGCAGCACCAAGCTGCCCTTCCGATGGCCCGCCCAACCCCTCCGGCGGCCCATCCCCTCCGGCAGCTGGCCTTGTCCAGGGCAGTGTTTGCCAAGTCAGGGGCTCGTGGGACCTGAACTGGGAAGGGATGGTTTTCTGCCAAGCAAGACTGAATTTCAGATACCCAAACTAGGAATGTGCTGCATGTATCTTTTGAAATAAAAGTCCTAACAACTACAGCACCATAATGGAATGCCGGCTTCCTCCTTCTGGGTCCTCCGGGCCCCAGAAACTTCTTTTCTTGAGCTCCTAGAGCCTTCACTTGGGGAGATGGAAATCAGGCTGTCTGTACCCCGTACGCCTCTCCTACCAGCCCCTTAATTGGCAGCTGGGCGAAGGTACAGGGAGATACGGCACAGGCTGTTTCCCTGTTCACTTCCCTGCTCCTTACCTATGTTTCTTAGAATAAGGAGCGTGGGGGGGGGGGGAAGGCTGACATCTCCACCTGGTGGGGGCTAAGTCTGGGCTGTGTGCAGCCTGGGGCCAGGCAGAGCATCCCTTTCAAAGGCTGCTGAGTCTCCTACATCCCATCCCAGGTCAGACACACCCGTCAGAAGCAGCTCACTCCAGGGCTGGCTGTGACTGCTGAGATGAGGACTTATATTGATGTTTCCATGGCAACATCTCCCCTCCTCCTTGCGAGTGGCGGCTTGCCCCTGTTCACAATTGAATAATTTTCCATTGAGCTGTCACAATTAATTGGTAGATTTTTATTAGCCTTTTAGAACCACACTGGGCCAGGCCCAGCTTGGCACCTCACAGTATTCCGGTGTTTTCCGTTCTATTGATGACTTACGTCCCCAGTAGCAGCTCTCAGTCCTCAGCAGCCAGGAAGCCACTTCATTAAGGCTGACAGATCGGAGTCACAAAAGAACCGTGTTGACTGGGGAGCATGGCTGGGATGTGAGGTGAGGGGGGAGGCCGGAACCAAACATCCGACGCTGTGGCTGTGGTACACAGCCTTCCCCAGAGCTCACGTTAGGCTCCCGTGGGCCTTGCGCATCCTAGGCTGCAGTCACAGGGACAAGGCAAAGGCCCCAGAATCTGTGGGGCGCATCGCTCTGCCTCCCCCACCATCTCAGGAAGACATAACTGAGGGCATGTCCAGCAGAGGGACGCTGCTGCTCCCTGCTGAGACACGGTGGACACTGACAGGCTCCCTGGGTGTCTGTGAAGGCAGCCCCGAGACACAGGCGACTGGGGTTCCACCCAGCTCTTTCACCTGCCAGGGATACCCGCCCTGCTTCTGTGGGGCACTAGCCTGCCTCAACCCCTCCCATGGCTCATTCATACACATAGGAGACAGAGACAGACAGACAGACCACCAGCCGGGGCGGAAGGGCGGGCACCCTGGAGCCAGGGCTCTGGCCCTTCTCTCCACTCACCAGGTTGTATACTGCCCACGAGACCCAGTGACCTGCACACTCACTCTGCGGGTAGGTGCTGGCTCTAGCTCAGGCCACCGTGCATGGTAGGCAAGCGCTCTACCACTGAGCTGTACCTCAAGCCTGGCAGGCTCTTAATTTAGCAGGATTAGATTAACCATGATGGAGAAGACTGAGATGAAGGGGGAGGCCTTCAAAGGAATGAAGCTGCTGTCATTACCTTTAATCATTAAAAGAACCAACACAGCTATTTTTTTTTCCAGCTTGCTTGTACATTGGAGCTCAATAGCCCTGAAAATCAGAACTCTCAGCCTGCTGAAGCATTGATCTGCTAAACCAACTCGCCTACGTGGTGCTAAACTCCCTCTTTAACCCCCTGCCCCCAAGTTTCTCACGCTCTGGCAAGGTCTAGGCCCTCTTCTGTCCTCCCGGGAACGAGGAAATCACTCTTCTACAGACTGGGGAAGGGAAGGCTCTGGGAAACACCACCCCAAGGCAGACTCAGCCCCAGGCTGCTCACCTGCTGGCCTGGCATCTCCAGCTCTCAACCTCTCTGTCTGTAGCTGCTCACTGTATTTATTCAAGACACAAGCAAGAGACAGGCATAGCGGTGCGGGCTTGTAATCCCCATCCTCCAGAGGCTAACGTTGGAGGATCAGAAGTTCAAGGCCAGCTTTGGTTTCAGAGTGAGACGGAGGCAACCCTGCACTAACGAGGCCTGGTCTCAGAGAACAAATGAAAGAAAAAGGCAAATCTTCCCCGTGGTGTGCACATCTACAGGTTATTAGCTGCTAAGATGAGTGGAAAATGTCCATCCATATTTTCCTTCTTTGAAATACTAATTAAATGCCTAAGGAAGAAAAGAGAAAGGCCCAGGACAGCTAGATGCCCATCCTCACCTGCTCCAGTCCAAAGAAACCACAGGAGACCCACAGACTCCAACCCTGAGTTTCTGGTCACACCGTGCTCATGGTCTGTAGGCCCAAGTCCCAAAGACCCTGGGGCTGAGGACAGAATCCCAGAGGTGTCTGATTGCAGAATTAACATTAGCTGGACCAGGGGCTGGGTCAAGAGACGAAATGACTAGCAGGGATGAAGGCAATACCAATGATGGGGTGTGGCTGGGGGTGCTTGTTTAGTCTGGTCCCACTTAATGTCACCTGTGCAAAACCAGACTTAGAAACGACTTCCCAGGGGGCTGATAGTGCGGTAAGTACAGTGCCTGCCATGTAAGCATGAGGCCCCGAGTTCAAATCCACAGCACCCATATAAGACCTGGATGCATGTCTCTAATCCCAGTTCTGCTTGAAGGTGGGCAGAGTGGGTGGTAGTAATTGAAGTAGATCCCTTGAGCTCATTGGCCAGCTAGCCTAGCTAACCGGTGAGCGGTGATCTTCAGGTTTAATGAGGATGCCTTGAAAAATACATTGACAACAAAGGAAGACACTTAACACTGATATCTGTCCTACACACACACACACACACACACACACACACACACGGGGGTGGGGGGCTTCCTTAGAACACTGGAGTGGGATGGCATTGAGTTAAATCTGGGTCTGTGAGGTCAGGTCAACCAGTTTCCTATTATAGATCCCAGCCTGCAGGGTGCTTTCGAAGGGCAGGATGTAGCCGTCTGTACTTTCTACCAACTACCTATTTGGTAGATACAAGCTGTGTGGCCTTGGCTAAGCTGCTTCACCTCTCTGAGCCTCAGCGACTCTGCACCTCAGAGGACGGCACAAGCATTCCATGAGGTGACTCGGCGTCTGCAACAAGAGCTCGCTCGGGTGGAGACCTGTCTCTGATGCTGCTTCTAGAATATGTGCCTGTTACAAGAGTAGGGACACCCAGTAGCCAGCACCACCTGGCCTCCTCTCCTGGGCCTGACATGTGCAGTGGGTCAGCACGACTTAATAACTTCACGTGTGTGGGCAGGAGTCTCTATCATTTCTGCTTGCCTTTTGTGTACATACTCATGCATGCATGCACAGGCACCATGGTGCACACGTGAAGGTCAGAGGACAGCTTACAGCAGTTGGTTTGCTCTGCCCACCATGTGGGTCCCAGGGATTGAACCCAGAGGTCAGGCTTAGTAGGTGTTTTGCCTGGGGCGCCATCTTGCTGGCCCCTCAGAATGGGCATGTGCAGGGGAGCGTTTCTCTGGGCAACCCACAGCTATTAGATTCCAGAGAGCATCTATGACCTAAGAAGGTCAAGAAAGCCAGTCTTAGTTTCAGAGGACACGTTAGGACCTTGAGAGATAGGAAGTATTTTATGCCCTGGGCGGAGGTGACACGTAGGCCGTACTTGCCTGAGGCCATGGGAGGACCATGAGCGGTCCATTTCACACACAAAGGAGCAAGTGCTAGTAATGGTGGCTGTCCCTGGAGCCTTCCACTGTCCCTTTCCAACTGGCTATAGAAAACCAGCAGGAGGGTCAGCGTCTAGAAGGGCCGTTGGACAACTCCCAGCCCCTTCCCTCATCTGTAATGCGATGACAGAAGAGAGCTGGCCGTGTGGAGAGTTGGTGGGGGTGGCAGGGCACCACATCCATGGCCCCAGCAGAGACTGCACTAAAACACAACCCCCCCCCCCAGCCTGCCGGAGGCTCTGCTTCCCTCAGCTTCCAGTCATCCACTGTCCTCTCAAATGTGAGGGCTGGCACCTTGAAGCCACACACCCGGGCAGCTGAAGGCAGGGCAGAAGTAGGCTCAGATACGGAGACATGTCAGGGAGGATTCACCCCACCAGCAAGAACCTGAGCTCACGTCTCTCCTGCTCCTGGCCTGGCAGAGGACGCTGCCTCCTGCGGTAAGGCTGGCCAGAGCTGGGCAGCTGGCAACTATGTGCCGAGGACACAGGGTGGCCAAGACATCCTGTCGGTGGATGGCAGCCAGTATTCTGTTTTATGACAGCCAACTGTGTTGTGACCCTTTGGAACACAAGGGGTAGCAGGGATGAATCACAGACCAAGCAATCTGTCAAGAGTTCTGTAAACACTTATTTATTTAAAAAATACTACAGAGAGATTTGAATTCAAAAAACAGAGTCATATACAGAAACAAAATGTACTGGACTGAGAAAAAAGGAATGCCATTGGTGTGCCAGAGGGGGCACTGTGGCGAACTATTTACATGTCATTTATAAGAGAACATGTCTATTAAAAAAGTGTAATACCAAAGTATAATGCAAAAAATAGTGGCACATCATGTCAGCAACGACAGACCGGTACCTTGTGAACATGGTGTCAGGGCATGGGGGTGTCTGGGTTTTCAAGGCTTCTGGCAGTGTGGTACTGCCTCCCCTGGGCTGCAGAACAGCCGTTGGAGGCAAGAGGTGATGTGCTGAGGACCATGGAAGAACAATCTAGAGGAAGTCATCATCTCTACCAGAAAATACAACCCGAGTCTAGGTGACTGGTGTGGGACTGGGGCCAGCGCAGAGCAGTGCAGCGCAGAGCAGGAGCAGGGAGTGTGGAGGTGGCTTGGCCTGGCCCAGTACAAGCCAAGGCAGGAACCCTGCTCTTCAGCTGGCTGCCCTGTGTCACAGTCAAGGGGACACAACCTGTCTGTGTGCTCACCTCTGGCCTGGCTGTTGGGGAAGGAAGACGTGTAAAGTCTACTCCACCCCAGCCCGTGCTGCGGGACCTCCCAGGACACTAGGCTAAGCATGGTTCTCGGTAGTTAAGCAGCAGTTCTGAGGAACAGTCAGGACTCAGGAGAGCCCTGGGCCTGCAGTCCTTCCTTCCTGTCTGTGCCGAGTGGCTGCTCCTTTCTGTGCAGAGCTTTGAAAGCTCAAAACCACCAGAAAACCAGACCCTCGTCATCAAGGCAAGGACCAGAGAGGATGGGCCTGACCTCAGGAGCAGGGGAGGGGAAGACGAATGCTCACAAATTCCGATCTTTGGGGCCCCCTGGAGTCCTAATCTTGGCTTGGCCAATGAGCGACTGCCACTCATGAAACTCAACCTTGCTACCCATGATCTGCAGGGCACACTCTGAGGAGATAAAGAACAGATGCCAGACCACACCGCCGCAGCTCTAGCTCCAGTACCCACCCACCTGGGCCCCTGGCTTTAGCACCTCATGGCCCTCAAATCAACAGCTTCCTTCACACGAGAAAACAATGAGAACAGGCTTTCTGGGACAGGTCCTAAAAGCACAGGGGCCCCCATGCCTCGGTGACCAGGTGCGTCAGAGGAGGATGTTGTCCTGCTAGGACGTGGAAAGGACAGCCCTTGTGAGCACTCCCAGGTGACGTTGGAGCCTGGTGGCCTGGCAGGCCAACTGCAGTCTTCAGAGCAGGAGGCCCACACATAGGCAGTGAAAAAAAGTGGCTTACGGTACCTGGGCTGGGAGGAAAGAACAGCTGGTGCACAACACAAGTAGAAGGGCCGATTACATCAGGCCCTGGCTCCGCCTGCTGCTCCGTAAAGCTCCTGGGCCAAGATGCCAGCTCCCCAGTCCTCTGTCCCCCATCCTTGCAGGCACAAAAGCCCCATGGATTGCAGCATCTCTAGCTGGCATGCACTGGCTGCTGCTACCTCCGTACGATGTCGCTGATCTCCTTCACAGAGCTAAGCAGCTTGCTGAAGTCCTGTGTGGCAGCTGGGCCACTGGAGGCTGTCGCAGGGCAGATCTGCAGCTCTCGGAGGTTGTTCTCCAGCTTGTTGATGGCCTCACGGAAGGCAAACTTGTTCCTCATCTGTTGGATGGAGTCCACGTAGCTCACACAGAATGTGTACAGGTTCTTGCCAGCCTCCAGCACGGCACTGTGGCTGGCCATCTGCTCTGAGTTCCGGGAGATGGCGAGGCACAGGGCCTCAGTGCTGTCCAGAACCACACCCTTGGTGATGGTGCCACTGGCGATGCGCTCCGGTGGCTGGCGGGTCTTTCGCAGAGACACGCGGGTCGATATGAGAGGGATGAAGGCCGCAGAAGATGGCTGGTCCCCGGGCACGGATGAAGGCGCTGATGCTGTGGCGGGTGTGGGGACCGGGCTGGTGGGGGTCCCTGGAGGCTTACTAGCTGACTGGGGCTTTGGCACGGATGGGGGCACAGGCTTTCTTAGTCCTTCTCCAGGCTGGCCAGCCTTGGTGGGGTCACTGTTTATAGCATCCACAGCTGGACTTGAGCATTTTGTCTTCCCACCTCCCTCCCCAGGCACTTCTTGGCCGGGGCTCTGGGCAGGCTTTCCGGTTCTCCCTGAGGAAGCAGGTGGAGGTGGCGGAGCCGGCTTGAGCTTCGACAGCCGCCCCTTGTCTCTCCCTGGGGACTCTGAGCTGTGCTTGTGCCTCCTTACTCGGGTCTCCTCAGAGGAGGCCTTGCTTAGACCCACTCTGCTGCTGGGGGGTGTCGGCTCAGCAGCGGCAGGAGTCCCCGAGGCACTGCCCTTGGTGGCCTCTTCCTTGTGAGAGAGGCCAGAGGAAGGAGAGGCAGTGACCTGCCGACGGAGGAGCTTGGGAGTCAGGCTGGGAGGGCTGGAGCCTGGGCTGGATTCCATGTCCTTGAAGACTTCATCAGCAGCCTCCTCGCTCTTCTTCCCCAGCCGAGGAGGGGGTGTCACTGTGCCTCTGGCCACCTGCTCAGACCTGGTCTCACTGGCTCGTTTCCGAGGCAGAGCTGGCTTTTCGCTTTTGTGCCCCCCAAAGGTGGATGAGTCAAACTGCTTCCCAGCAGATGGCAGGTCCCGAGGCAGCGTGACTGACCGCCACTCTGTGTCCCTGGCCCCATGCGGCATGCAGGAGGCTGAGCAAGAGCGCAGGAATCGCTTGCTGGAGCTAATGCCACTCTCCTCTTCACTGGCAGCCAGACGGCTGCTGGTCAGTGTGCTGGACTTTTTCCACAGGTTGGGAGAACGAAAGCCCGAGCTGCCTGGCTCCCGGAAGGCTCCATTGGGGACACCAGCCCCATTGCTGGCCTTTGGGGACTTGGTAGGCTCTGCTGTATCTGAGGGGGTGAGAGCTGGTGGCCCATTGCTGATTTCCCGGCCATCCTCCTCACTAGCCCCTCTGCGTTCTGGCTGGCCATCCATCTCCCGGAAGGAGCTGCTGCGCTTAGGAGGTGTTGGTGCCATTTTCTTCTTCTTCTTAATCAAGGCACTGAACAAGTTGGTTTTTTTGTCCTTGGGAAGAAGGCGCTCATCTTCGTTTAGAGTGCCATCTGGGGGCCCACGCTCTTTCCGAGGAAGCAGCGGTGACACAGCAGGCTCACTGTCCAGTACATCTGAAACAGAGAGGAAGCATGAGCAAGAACTCCCTGGAAACACTGTGCTCAAGGTGGGCCGACACACTCTCTGTGTGTGTGTGGGGGGTCCTCGTAGAGCTTCTGCACCCCAGCTTCCACATTCACCAGAGCTTAGCCGCATCAGCAGCTTATGCCGTGAACACAGTCACTGTTGGCAGAAGCACAAGTCTCGCTCCCCAAACACAGAGGAACAAGGGCTGAATGAGCCTGCCTTCCTTATCCTGAAACCAGTTAATGACGTGGAAGCCCTCAAACATCACCCTCTGGTCATCAGAAACAGCAATGCCAAGGGTCAGACTGGCTGAGGCTGAAGAAGAGGCCAGACATCCATCCCATGGGGCCTGACAATCAGCTGCTGTGACGGACGGGAAAGAGAAGCTTTACAAAACTTCAAGCAGGTTTTAAAATATGAGTGACGGTTCACAGATGCCCTTGTGTTGTCAGGCCGCTGTAGCAGGCTTCCCTCAGCCTTCTGGACAGAGATGGAGGGTGCACCTGTCCCAAGACTGCAGAAGACCACCCTACACTTCAGTCCAGCTGAAGAAGGGGAGAGATTCACTGGGTCACAGTGCCACATCAAGAACACAGATGTTAGGGACACTTCTGGTTTACCAGGAGATGACCTAGCAAAACACACAAACCTGCTTTTCTAAGCAGATGCTCCCACGGCAGCCCGTGGGCCCCACTGCCAGTGACTTGACAGCATGACAGTCAAGAGGGGTGAAGGCGCTGCTTGGGTGCCACAGCCTCCAAAAGAGTGAGGAAGATGATGCAGTACTTCTACAATTTGGACTGTTTTTTTTTAAACCACATACACACATGTGCATGCACATGCCATAACATCCATGTAGAGGTCAGAGGGTAATCTTCCAACCTTGCTGTGTACACCAAGCTAGCTGGCCCTACACTTCTGAGGGTCTTTCTGCAGGAGAGCTGGTGTTATAGATGTGCTAGTACATGAACATGCAGACTGGAACTCGGGTCCTCATAGCTGCTCAACCACTGAGCCACATCCTCAGTCCTATGTAAGCCTTCCAAATACACACCCTTGGCACTTATGTGTGCTGTGCCTGTGCTGGTTAGTTTTATGTCAACTTGACACAGACTATAGTCACCTGAGAGAAGGGAACCTCAGTTAAGAAAATACCTCCGGAGACAGAGGCAGGTAGATCTTTGTGAGTTTGAGGCCAGCTTAGTCTACAGAGTGAGTTCCAGGACAATCAGGGCTACACAGAGAAACCCTGCCATAAAAAACAAACAAACAAAAAACCCCAAGACAAAAACAAAACAAAAAAACAAAATGAACCCCCCCTCAAAAAAAGGAAAGAAAATGCTTCCATAAGATTGGGTTATATACAAGTTTGTAGGTCATTTTCTCAATTAGTGATTGATGGGGGAGGGCCCAGCCCATTTTGGGTGGAGCCATTCCAAGGCTGGTGCTACTGAGTTCTATAAGAAAGCAGGTTGAGCAAGTCAGTGAGCAGCACTTCTCCATGGCCTCTCATCAGCTCCTGTGTTGGGGACTATTATTTTAAGGTGTCTTACTTTTGTTTATGCTGCATTTGTTTAACTCTGTGAAGCTGTGTTACTGTGCCTGTCTAAAACACCTGATGGTCTAAAAGAGAGATGAACGGCCAATCGCGAGGCAGGAGCAAGGATAGGTGGGGCTGGCAGGGAGAGAGAATAAACAGAAGGAAAACCGAGAATGAGGAGAGCAAGGAGAAGAGAGTATGAGGGGCAGCCATGCAGTCGCCCAGGCACGGGGTAGGAAGGGAAGAAAAGTATACAGAAACGGAGAAGGATAAAAGCCCAGAGACAAAAGGTAGTCGAGATAATTTAAGAAAAGCTGGCTAGAAACAAGCCACACTAAGGCCGGGCATTCATAACGAAGAATAAGCCTCCATGTGTTGGGAGCTGGGTGGCAGTCCCCCTAAAAAAGTCAAAAGAGTCAAAAAACAACATACAACACTTCTGCATCCAGGTTCCTGCTCTGTTTGAGCTCCTGACCTGACTTCCTTTGATGATGTGGAAGCACAAGCCAAGTAAACCCTCTCCTTCCCAAGTTTCTTTGGCCATGGTGTTTCATCGCAGCAACAGTAACTCTGACGAAGACACGAAGACAATCTTTAAAGTACTTTATGTGTTGTGTGGGTTTGACCATTCAACTTCTCATTAGTATGAGGAAAGGTTTAAAAAACACAACTGTGGATTCCGCTGAGTAAATACCCCTTATGAGTCCCGATCAGAACCAAACTTTGTGCTGCATGGTCCCATGCAACCAGACCCATGAGCCATCAGGCCATGCTGGGAGCCCCTGGGAGCCTTTATGAGTACCATCCCCCCAAAGCTGACTTTGGTGGGTCTGCTGGCATGCAGGAAGCTCCAGACACGACTGTTAATATCATCCCTGCACATCTCTAGGCACCTTCTGACCCAGCCCCACTGCCCTGGCTGAACCTAGGAAGAGTGCAAAAGACACTCCAGAAACTACAGGGAGCTCCACACTGTTTGGCTCCATGTCCTAAAAGACGCCCACAGCACCGTGAAGCACACATGGAGAGGTGGGTGTGCTTCTTGGCAGGCACCCCAGTTTCTTGCCTGTCCAAGCAACTGCTGAATGGCTCCCTCCAGGGAGAATGGCAGTGCTGGGCAAGAACTGGATCCTCCTCCCCAGGGCTGGACCACTGACAAAGGTCTGCTGTTCTCTGCCAGCTCCACTGACAACTTACTGTTAGCCTACCCTGGCTTGAGGGGTGAGAGAGGCATGGACATACCGCTTTCTCCCAGGCCCTTCATGTGGAGAAGCTCAGGGGTGTCAGGTGCGTCTTTCTGCTCAGCAGCTCTCCTGCACGTCCTGGTCTTGGTGGGCAGCTCTGGCGCCTGCAGCATGCTGCCAGCAGCTCCTCTCATGCCCCGCTTCCCCAGCTCCTTCTCCACCTCTAAGGATCACACACACACAATCCAGCAGTCATCAGCAAAGGTGATGCCTTGAAAGGAACTCTCTCTCTTTTTTTAAAATTTTCTGTATGTGTCTGGGTGTTTTGCCTGCATGTATGGCTGTGCACTATATAGGTGCAGAGGCCAGATGAGGGTACTGGATCCCCTGGGACTGGAGTTGTGAGCCACCACCATCTGGGTGCTGGGAACTGAGCCCACGTCCTGTGGTCACTGAGCTGTCTTTCTTTTTCTTAAGGTCTATGCAATTAGAGAAAAGGGACACAGATGCTGAAGAAACAGCACAGCATTTTCTAGAACCCCGTGTGACTGCAAATGAAACAGGCCACCACTGAAGCGCTGTGTAGAGTTCTGGTCTCTCACTTGGTCTGGGTACTTTTAAAGGAATGAACTAAAGGCCTGTCTAGCCCCAATTCAACCTTTCAACCCATTGCACGCCCCCAAGGGTACGTTACCATCTGAAATACTGGACTCCTGGAACATGGTTTCAAAGGCTTGGTGGATTTCAGCAAAGGAGGGCCGGTCAGAGGGATTCCACTGCCAACCTGGACAGGGAAGACCCACGTCAGAGCAGGAGGAAACACTGCTAACAAGACAGGACTAGGACTAGCTACACCAAAGAATAGTCTGGACATGACAGAGGCACTCCAAGCCTGCTAACTGCTGATGTCACGACAAGTTAAAATACCAAATGCTATCATGTCCTATTATAGATGTGAAGAATTTGAAAGGAGCTAAGCAGTGGTGGCACATGCCTTAAATCCCAGCAGTTGGGAGACAGAGGCAGGCGGAACTGAGAGAAGTCAGCCTGGTCTGCAGAGAAAGTTCCAGAACAGCCAGGGCTACACAGAGAAACCCTGTCTCAAAAATCAAAAAGAAAATAAAACAAACAAACTTTGCACCAACAGTCCAGTTTTTAGAAATATCGGGGTTAAGTGTAGCGACACAAGGACACTTCCCTGCCTTGCTTCTAATAAACACAAGACCATCAAGATGACACTTGCTGACAAGACTGATCCCTAGGATCCACATCAGAAAAAGAGAACCAACTCCTGCAAGTTGTAAGCTGTGGAATGGACAACCCCATAAATAATAAATAAATGAATAAATAAAGTAAATTAAAGCAAACAAATGTGCAAAACAGCAAAAAGTTCATCATAGGAGGGCAGATGATTGGAAGTTTTAAACCATTTACTGAAATGCTAGCCAGCTGTATAGAAGGTGGGGAACAGGGTAAGGAAAAACCTAAATATTAAGGTAAAGAAGCAGTGTCTAAGAGGAAAAAGGTGAAAGAGTAATCAAATGAACACTGATAAGGCCATGTGCAGACACATACCGCATGCAGACACACATATACTCACATAACATAAACACCACTACAGTTACATCGCCTGGAGCATTAATAGCCAGGTATGTATAAGCGGACACAGGAATTTATGTATTACTAAGAATCCAGGTTTGATATTTATTTGTCTGATACTTTTTATGTTTAAAAAAATGAAAGAACCTGGGCACGTGGTGCATACCTGTAACCCTAGAATTTGTGAGATCCAGGCCAACCAAGGCTACAGAGTGAGATTCCAATCCAAACCAAAAAATAAATAAAAAAATATCACTCTCAAAGGTAAACAAAAACAACTCATACGTATAGTATCTGTAAATAAATGCACCGAAAGGCATCCCAAAACCAGACTCTATGAGTGGCTCGGTAGCACAGGAACAGTGCCAAGGGCCCATGGGAACAGCATTCTGCAGACACTTGTACCATCACAATTTCCTCAGTGCCCACATGCACTTCCTGAACGGGTTAGGGAGGCTCACATGCTCGCATGAGTTCGTAGACCTTCTCTGGGCAGCCTTCGGGGCGCTCCATACGGTAGTCTTTTTCCAGCAGCTCATAAACCTGTGACAGGTCAATTCCTGGGTAAGGTGACATGCCATAGGTAGCAATTTCCCACAGCAATACTCCAAATGCTGAAAGAAAGCAAGAGGCAGACATCAGAGTGTGTGAGGCGCTGGCCAGCGAGATGGCTCAGTGGGTAAAGCATCTGCCTTACAAGCCTAAAGACCTTTGGATCCTGGAACAACATGAAGGGGAAAGGGGAGAAGTGACTTCACAAAGTTGTCCTCTGACATTCACACATGTGCCCAAGTGTTCACACACACACGCACACATGTGAAAAGGAGGCATCAGGCTTTTCCACAGTGCAGCAGACAGCTCTCCATGACAACAGTTCAGGAGAGGTAGGACAGAGCAAAGCTGTTTACTCACACTACACTGGAACACGTCAAAGGGGAGAAGGGGAAGGTGACCTGGGTTACAGGGTCTCTCGGGTAAGTGCACGAGGGCTAGAAGTCAGAGACCACGTTTGCTTACACCTCTGTGACTATGTAGTTGCACGCCGTCAGGCCATCAGTTGTTTCTAGGCGGGCAAGATTATCCAAGGTCCTTTCTAGCTCTAATCGGTTCGTAAACTTTGGAACTCTGACGTCTTAATGTCTTACTTCCCACTAACAGAACCAGGGGTCCTTAGAAAAACAGGTGACTCAGATCTGGGACAGGGAAGAAGCCTGGAGTATCTTGTCATTCCAGACAGCACAGATATTTATGGAAGACTACAAGGGGTACTATCAAAAGGGCAAGGGAGGTGCTCCTACTGGCCAAAGATGAGACACGCCACTGTTAAGAAGACCACAGTACACTGAAACATATCAGTGTGTGTCAACAAAGAGCTCATAATACCACAAAAGACTAGCAAATCCAACTGCCACCACCACAGGGCACTTGGCTACGTAGGAGCCATGACAGGCAGCTCACTTGAACCCATTTTTGCACCAGCTCTACCACTGGGCAACCAAGCACTTGCCAGGCCTTTTCTTTTACACTCTGTGGCTAACTAAATATGGAATGAAGGTATTGGAGAATGACCACATGACAGCCCCAGTGAACCACTGGTCTTGGCTCTGGTCATTAAGGGCTGCTACACAATATCCCACTAGAGCAGTGGCTGAGACCTTCCTGATGCTGTGACTCTTTAATACAGTTCCTTGTGTTGTGGGGACCTCAACCATAAAATTATTTCATTGTTACTTCTTAACTGTGATTTTGCTAGTTATTAATTGTAATGTAAATATTTTTGTAGACAGAGGATTGCCAAAGCATCTCAACCACTGCTGCACTAGAGGGAGAAAAATCAAGCATTATAGATCAACCAGTCTAAGAGTATGCCACCTCCTCTGATGTATTAAGTGAAAGAAAAGTCAACCAAATGTCATCAGCTACCCAGATCTGACTTTGAATTTTCTATAAGGATTGAAGCCAGAGGCACTGAGCAGATGACAGCACAGGGACAACAAGCAAAGTCCAAAATCTGGAACCGTCTAAAGGAGAAGTGAGATTTATCAATAACGAAACAGCAGGGAACTAGAGTCACTGATGGAGATACAGGCCAGAGGCACAGGACACGCGGACTAAGGCAGCAAGTGAGTCGCATCTGGCTCTCAGGTCAAGGTGCAAACAGACACGGTTTTTATGGTTTAACTGGAAAGAAAGCACTGGATATTTTATAATCAGAAGCTATAAGAGTCACCTGTAAGAAGCAAATACCGAAGTGTTTATGTGAAAAATACTATGTCTGAGATTTGCTTTAAAATGATAAGAGACAAGGGAGAGGGTGGAGCACAGGGCTCACTGAGGTCACCCTCAGCATGAAAAGTTCTTTAAATCAGACATTGTGGCACATACTTTTAATCTCAGCACCCAGGAGGCAGAGGCTGGGGGATCTCTGAGTTTGAGGCCAGCCTGGTCTACAAAATGAGTCCTAGGACAGTTGAAATGATGTAAAAAGATCATCTCAAAAATTTTTTTTCTTTAAGAATAAAATCAATATCAGGTGGCACTTCCACATGAAGAACCCTTTTTACAGCCCAAACCAAAGAGAAAGCTCTCCCGTGGAGAGGGTGGCGCTGGGTGCCTGCAGGGTTGCTGCTGCACCGTCAGGTCAGGTCAGCATTTGTGGAACGAAGACACAAATGCGGTGCCTCTCTTGGTGACTCTGGAGGTCACTTGCTTCACTTTTGAAAGAAAAGAGGAAACAGGATTTTAAAATAAGCCAGAAACAAACAAGAGGGTGTAGTGACGGAGGAAAGATGGAGCAGAGAAGCAGAGGAGGGAAATTCCCACCGGCAAGGACGGCCCAGGACTGACCCTTACCCCAGACATCCGACTTGATGGAGAACTTGTTGTAGGCTAGGCTCTCAGGTGCAGTCCACTTGATGGGGAATTTGGCTCCAGCATGGGCCGTGTAGGTGTCCCCTGTCATCAACCTGCTCAGGCCAAAATCAGCCACCTTCACCAAATGGTTTTCCCCAACCAGGCAGTTTCGAGCAGCAAGGTCTCTGAGAAAGGAAAAGGGCATCTGTACCGGCTCCTCGCTGCCTCCCCAACTTTGCAGCCTCCCTACTGTTGACAGATGTGACACTAACACAAAGACAATCACGTGTGGTCCTCAGAAGCTTTCCAATGCCTGGCTGGGAGCAACAGTCCCTCAGCAAATACTAACTGGGCTGCCACAGCAGCAACACAAGCAGACAGGGTGGCAATGGGGGCAGATCATTACCTTGGAACTCAGCTACCTCAGCTATAAAATGCGGACAGAACAGGGCCTGCCTTGGGCAGTTGTGTGTGATAATGGATGGATGTAGAGCACTTCCTCTGATATGGGAGAATAACAAGTGTCACTGACATGCTTGTGCTGCTACTGACCCACACCAGGCACAGGGAACAGTTAGCCGATTCTCAGCTGCAGAAGACTGAAGAGTCTCTCTGCCTGTCCTGTCTATACTCAGCAGGAAATGAAACCGAGTCTGCTGCACTCTTTACCCATATAATATGCTCTCTCCTCTCCTTTTGCTTCCTGATGCCTACCCAAATATGTCTGAGAAACTTTTCTGTATAATCCGCCTCCTCTCACCTCTTGAATCTTCTAGAGAAGAAGGGGTCTAATCTTTGGTTCATGGATGTTACCCATGAAATCACAAGGGAACTGGGCACCGAGGAATGAAAAGATGAGGCAGCTGAGGGCGATGGCTGCAGGATGCGGCTTGATCATTAGCAACGAGAGAAATTAAACACACAAGAGTTGTGCCTAATAGGATTTTTGGTAAGGCATTTTAAGTGTGTGAATGGAGGGGGAACAGAGCTGGCCATGCAAGGCAAGCCAGAAGTCAGGAAATCTCAATTTGCAGCATCAGAGGCTTCACTTTGCTGAGCGACAGGAGCGTTTGGATTGGGCTCTCATGGAGCAGAAAAAATCTGTCTTCCGAGGGGCTGCCAGCATTTCACACACACTACTTATTCCTGGCTATGAAATCTCATGTCGAGGTTTCACACTTGAGTTAATTGGGTAGGAAAGGTCACCACAGTGGCGTGGAGAACATCTTGCATGACGGAGTCGGGCCAAGCCCATCAGGCTCCCTCCTGCACAGGTTGTCACTCTGCTAGGAAGCCACTTCTACCAGCAAAGCATGCAAACCCAGATAATTGTGGCACACTTGAAGGTCAAAACACTCCGGGTTTTAAAAGCAGCAAAAATGCCTAGTTCCGGCTTGCATATTCTGTACATTTCTACAGCCATGGAAACATCCCCAAACCCAGTGACAGCCGGTGGACAATGAAACACAAAGAGAAGGAAGAAAAGCCACACACTGAAACTAGGCCTAGGCCCTGGCTTCCACTGTGCCCAGGCAGAGATTTTACTGAGTGTTGACCTTGGGCTGCATTGTTTCAGAGGGAGCCATGGCTATTAGGAAGGAAAGAGGCCTTTTACAAATTTCATTTAATATTTACTAAGTCCAAAATGGCTCAGAAATGAAACACTTCTTTCCCAGGAATTAGCTGCTCCACTGGCCCAGGCCTGGGGCCTGAAGGACTTAGTCCCGCCTGCCACAAGCAGCACTCACGTCAGGCATTTGTATCTGCCTTTGTTTCAAGAGCCAGTGAGCTGCCAGCACCAAGGCTGGGAGTTGAGTACTAAGACTGATATTCTGAAGCAGGGGTGAGGTGGGGTGGGGTTGCTTTGCCCAGCCCTACCTGTGGATGAAGTTCTTCTTCTCCAGGTACTCCATGGCTGATGAGATCTGTGTAGCCATGTAGAGCAATACCACGGCGCTCACCTCTTGCCGGTTACACTCTCTCAGGTAGTCCAGCAGGTTACCATAGGTCATGAACTCTGTGATGATGTAGAACGGGGGCTCCCGGGTACACACCCCTGACAACAAGACATGGGGGGTGTCAGCATATGGCTCCTCCCAAGGGAAGGAACCCTAGAAAAGTCTGGTGCTGAAGAAAAGGCTTCTGAGCTGGTGAGATGGCTCAGCAAGTAAACGTGCTTGCCACATGGGCCTGCCTGCCCCCAGAGCCCATGGTGGACAGAGGGAACCGACTCTACTTGTCTTCTGACCCCCCATCCCTCAAACACATAGTTGTCTTTGATTAAGAAACGATGCTCACTCACACACGGACATCTGGACAGAGCCTGAGTCTGTGCATGCTTACCTAGCAGCTGCACCAGGTTAGGATGCTTGATCTCCTTCATCACTGCAGCCTCCTTCAGGAACTCCTCCACCTCCATGGTGTCCTCCTGCAGAAGGGAAGTTTAGGAGCATAAGATTTGTTTAGCAAGGAAGTGGCTACGAGGAAGGACACAGCTTCAAGAGCTAATGCAAATAGCAGAGGCAAACTACGCTCAGCCTAGGCCACTGTTTTTGGTGACCAATGAATGGTTACACTGTCCTTGCCAAGCTCAATAGTGATATGCAGAGTCTTGTGAGGCAAATTCTCACCAACAGCATTATGGACTGAATATGAAAGGTCACCAACAGGCTCATGTCTTGAACAGCTGTTCCCCAGCTGATGGAACAATTGTGGAAGGCTGTGGACCCTTCAGGAGGTGGGGCTTGTCTGGAACGAGTTCTCATTACAGGCAGGTCTTTAAAGGTTAGACCCAGTCTCTGGTTCTAGACCAGCTATGATCATAGGAATGGTTTTGCCACACATGCCTGCCATTATAAACCAGACCACTCTGCCATGCCTTCCACAGTGATAGCTGGAAACCCTCTGACACCATAAACCAAACTGGATTTTTTTCTTCCTTTGTTGTTTCTACCAGATGTTCTACCAGTGAGTCAATAGGTCAAGGGTCAGAGCTGCTTGGCACTGCTGCCCAGGTCTTCTGTGCTCTTGGAGAAGTACAAACACTATGGTATTGATCCCACAAGTACTGTGTGCTTCCCAGTCTAACACCCTTAACATTAAAGAGGGAACAGTGTCAAGAATCTGAAATGGAGCTGGCTCGAGAGCCGCATCTTCAGAGTGCCTCTCACTGGCAGAAGTAGCAGACAGATAACCGAGCTGCTTAGGTATGCGGCATCATGAGCACCTAATGAAGCAATCACCACTGACTAGGGGGTCAATCACCCAGATTCTAAAATGATCTTTGCAGCAGCTCTCTGACAATTCACAGTGTCTTCTGTGTAGGTCATAATACAGGGCCAGAGACAGGCAGACTGCCACTCTTTCCCTCTTTCTTAGACTGAGTCTGAAGGACTGTGTTCTCTGCTCTTCAGCCTCCCTGCAACTTAAGTCACTGCCTCTTAACCAACTACCACAACAGGAACAGGCAGCGGGAAGTGACAAGAGTCTCCCTAGCTGTAAGAACAGGCTCTGGAGGCAAGGAGGACAGCAGGCCACATGAGGTGTCTGCAGGGAGTCTGCCTGTGTGGTAGGGAAGAGACTTCTTGAAAATTAGCTTCTCTGGGTAGATAGCTCCACCAGATCTTGTGCCAAGTGTATAAGTGTCCACACTGTCCCCATGCCAAGTGTGTAAATGTCTACACTGTGTTTGTGCCAAGAGTGGAACTGTTTACAGGCTGGCACTCTGGCTGTTCCAGTTCCTGCTCTGGCAAGGGGAAAGACACTCCAGAGGATGGGCCAACCTTTTCTTGGGGCCTCTTCCCTTTGGTCAGCCATGCTGAGAAGCAAAGCATGATCAATGCCAGTGTGCTGGTCTGTTACCACTAAACACAGGTTCCAAAGGACTAAACTGAGATGTGACCTGCTGCTCTGCAGGGAGCCGATTTGCTGGCCGCCATTACAAGATGGCGCCGAGCCCCTGCACCACCGAGTAAACAACTCCATATTAGGCAAGGCTGTAGACGGAACCTCTCGCATGTGCAGTAGTGCGCAGTAATCTTGGCCAATCCCGTGGCTGGGGGCATCGAAAGACGAGCGAGTAGCCAATCCAGGCACGACCCGTGTCCGCTCTCCCTATATAAGCGGCTGCCATTTAGTGCTCCGGGCCCTTCGCTTCCTGCTCTCCCTACAACCAAGAGGCTCCAATGAAGCGTGATTTGAGAAGAATCCTCGACTTGGTGGTCGTTCTTCCCTGCTGGCCAGGGGGGTTCGCCGCACTGCTCTTTAAACGGGAGATGCTCTAATGTTGCCACAGCATGTTGCCTGTCACTTCCCTAGCTAAGCAGAGGGCACTCATTCTCACGCCACCAGTGGCTGCTGGACTTTCCAAGTCCCTTCTGTTTCTCAGCTGCTCGGCAGCCTGTCTGGCTCTAGTGTGCAGCTCTGATGTACCTGGTGACACACTAAGACTAGCGGTGCCTGCCAGACCCCAGGGGCCAATGCTGCACAATACAACTGGCTATGACAGTTATTCTCCAGTGATCCTTTCTAACATTCACATTCAAGTCTTTCTACTTTCTTTCTGTCTTTTGTTTGTTTGTTTTTGAGACAGGGTTTCTCTTTAGCTTTGGAGCCTGTCCTGGAACTCACTTTGTAGACTAGGCTGGCCTCAAAGTCACAGAGATCCGCCTGTCTCTGCCTCGTAAATGCTGAGATTAAAGGCGTGTGCCACCACCACCTTGTGCCTCTTTTCTAATGGAACGCATTATAGTAAACCACACAGGCACATCACCTCAGAAATCTCACTTGGTGTGGAACCATCTACCCTTTTCTTAAAAGGTCCACAATGATGAGGCAGAACATTATTCAAAATCACCTTCTTGCTGTCTATCTACAGATTTCCACCCTGTCTCACACACGTGCACTCACACATGGAAAATCATTCCTCCCTGCCTATCCATATGCCTGACTTCACCCCCTCACCGACGCACACACTTATTCCTTCCTGTTTATCTGTATGCCTGACTCCACCCCAACACACACACACACACACACACACACCAATCATTCCTTCCTGTCTGTATGCCTGACTCCACCCCAACACACACACACACACACACACACACACACACACACACACACACACACCAATCATTCCTTCCTGTCTGTATGCCTGACTCCACCCCAACACACACACACACCAATCATTCCTTCCTGTCTGTATGCCTGACTCCACCCCAACACACACACACACACACACACACACACACACACACACACACACACACACACAGTAATCATTCCTTGCCTTTTTTCTTTCAGAAAAATCAGTGTGAGTTTGTCTCCCCCTGCTGGAATTAGACATGATTTATTTCTTATTTTATGTGTAACCTAGGTTTTTAACTACTGAAATTTAAAAAACAAAATATCAAAACTGTCATTCTAACTTGCGAAGCTCCTCTGCTTATTTTTTAGATTCACACCATCCTTCTTCCATTTACACAATAAATAGGACTATGATGGGTTGAGTGGAAGAAACACTTAGAGGCCTGAATTTTCCTTCATCTTTTTGTCACTTAGGCTTGTTGGGGAGAGAAAGGTCAACTGCTTTCTTCATAGGGTCTGACGGGCTCCAACCTCTTGAGAGGAAGCAGCATCCTCTAAGACAGTCCTAAAGAGTGGCTAAGAGGACAGCTTGTCAGTTATGCTGTCCAGCTCTCTCTCCCCCCCACCTCTCCCTCTCCCCCCTCTCTGATCTTCTATGAACCCGTTGCCTCCACCTCTCCGCAGATAGCATCTGTATACAGTGCTAAGGAGCAGGCTCCAGGCTCTGTGCGTACTCAAGGCACTGGAGCTGGGTCACCTCAGCCTTGGAAGACATTTTCAGTGCCTAGCCAGCAGGCAGCAGGGGCACGTGCTCCTATTGCTGTGGCAGTTGCCTCTGATGCTAAGAGGTGGAGCAAGCACACAGCTCTTCTGGAAGACAAACTGGTTTTCTAATACCGACCTTTATTTTATTTTCTTGTCTTTGCATAAACACAATCACTGAGACTCAACAACAGACAGCTATCTAACATGCTTCCCGGCCTTGTCCCAAGTGTAGCTTAAGAGGGGCACTACTTTTAGAAATGACTCTGTTCCTGGGCCTGGCACGCACACACAAGGCTAAGAGCACTGTGGGGAGATGTTGGCTCCTGACTAGCCCTTGTGCTGGGAAGCAGGTGTAGAAGCTGAAGTTCCACATCTAGCCTGTAACTACTTCCCACAAAGAGCCCACAAAAGCACTTGTTCTCAAACATTATGGCCATCTCAACTACTGATCTTCATGGTCAGCAGAGCCCTGCCAGGATGGCAGTGCAGTAACCAGGCACCATGGTACAACAAGCTCCAGTCACAGAGCCTTTCTCCCTGGTATGCAGGCTATGTGGAACCTGCAGTGTGGCTGCCAAGAGTCAATGCTGTTGCAAAGCCCCCTTTCCGTTGGCTGTTTCTAGAGTCCCCAATAAACCATTTCCAGGGGGAAAAAAAGGGCAGATCTGCTGCTCCTCGGAGACACAGGTAGTTTCTCAATGCTGATGGGGATGCAGTCAGGACCCCAGCCACCAGCTGGGGGAGGACACTATATGCTCATATTGGGGCTCCGGTATGCTGCTTTGCTTTTGGCCGTTTCCTGTTGCTCTGTCAGTGAGCTTCTGAGTCAGTATCATTGCCACAACTAGATCCCACAACTAGATCCCACAACTAGATCCCAAAGTAGTCTTAACTAATTTGGAAGAAGTTTGGAATATAATTCCTTTAAAAATCTAGGCTCCTGGGCTGGAGAGATGGTTCAGAGGTTAGGAGCGCTGCCTGCTCTTCCAGAGGTCTTGAGTTCAATTCCCAGCAACCACATGGTGGCTCACAACCATCTATAATGAGATCTGGTGCCCTCTTCTGGTCTGGTGGCATACATGCAGACACTGTATACACAATAAATAAATCTTAAAAAAAAAATCTAGGCTCCTTGTACTCAACAGCTGTTTGTTTGTGTTGTGGAATATTCTTTAACTGGGCAAAGATGTGTTACATTTGTTTCACCTTGCCTGCCTAAAGCCCCCCTGGTCTAATAAAGAGCTGATCGGCCAATAGCTAGGCAGAGAAAGGATAGGTGAGGCTAGCAGACAGAGAATAAGTAGGAGGAGAAATCTAGGCTTGAGAGGAACAAAAGGAGGAGGAGGAAAGAATGAGGGATACGCCTGAGGCCAGAGGCCAGGCAGCCGCCAGCCAGGCAGTCACAAGAAGCAGTATAAGTTATACAGAAGAAAGGTAAAAAAGCCCCAGGCAAAATGTAGGGAGAAACAGGTTAATTTAGGTTAAAAGAGCTAGCCAGAAATGAGTCTATACTAGGCTGAACATTCATAACGGAGTCTCTGTGTTATGAATTGGGAGCTGGCTGGTGGCCCGAAAGAAAAAAGCCTGGTAGATGTTTGTTTGGGGTTTTGTTTTGGTGTGCACGTGTGTGCATGCAATGCATGCAGATGTGCCACAGCACATGCTTACAGGTCAGAGAACAACTTGGGTAAAGTTTTCACCTTCCTCCTTGTCGTCTGTCGCTGCACTGCACTCCAGGCAGAGTGGCCTACAGGCTTCCAGCACTCTCTGTCTCTGCCCCCCACCTTGCCATAGCAGCACTGGGTTAGAGACACGCCACCCTGGCCAGCTTCATGCTTGCACAGAGTACTTTACTCACTGAGCCATCTCCGCAGGCTTAAGAGATATTTTTCTTCAGCACACTGTGTTGGACGTGACAATACACTGTAACAAGGTCAAGGCCAGATTCAACTATGCACATAGTAGCACTAAAGCTCTCAAAGTCAAACAGCAAAACCCAAATCTATACAACAACCCAGGCGCTGCATCCACTTGCAGAATCCTGCTTTCACTTACAGTGCAACTACAGATTCCCATCTATAGGGTCAGCCAAGTGCCTTTCTCTTCCTGCTCTCCAAAGGCAGAACCTGCCTTCCAGGATGAATGGGGAGGGCTGGGTCTAAGGATAAGCAGGTCTTACACTTCCTGCTGGTTAAGGACGGGAGGAAGCAATGCTTTGTGAGCCTGCTGAAAGAATGAAGCTGGAAAGGCCATAGGGCAGTGGTTTCTCAACCTGTGGGTTGCTACACCTTTGGGATTACATATTAGATGGCCTGCATATCAGATATTTACAATTCATAACAGTATCAAAATTACAGTTATGAAGTAGCAACAAAATAATCACAGAGTCATCACAGGAGGAACTGTATTAAGGGGCTGCAGCATCAGGAAGGTTGAGAACCACTGTCATAAGGGATGAGGGAGATGGCAAAAAGAGTTGGGCTTGGGATCTAGGTGCCTGGGTTCGAATTCAGGCTCAGTACTCCAACTTCCACAGCCTTAATGGTGATTGCATTTGTATTTGGTTCCCTGTCTTGGCACCTGTGAGTGCTACGGAGCTGCTGGGTGGACTAAGCTTATGAACACACAGAGAACTCTGTGGGCCTGTATTCACATGGTAACTTTGGCCATTAGTTTAGTTTAGTTCTCAACATCTGTAGAGGAGATAAAGAACCAAAACACTTTATTACTCTCATCTGACAAATGGGTAACAGACTGCAGAGCTGTGTGCAGGACTGGGCAGTGGTTGCACAGTATGTGTGTGGAGGTAACACACCTCCACAGAGGGTGAACTGCCTCTCCGTGGCCAGGTGCTGTGCACCACGAGAACTCCCAACCCAACAGACCCTGTCACTCTTTACCAACCATGGCACACATGCTAATGAGGCTCCTGGGGAAACTCACTGAGGTCTCAGCAGAAGGTCCCAGAACAGACCCTCCTCCGGAATCCCTTCCACTGTGACGAGCTACAGCACTGCCCATCAATGGGGCTTCCTCTTTTTAAATGCTGTGCTTTCCCAATACTTATTTATTGTGTGTGAAGAGCATGTGTTGTGGCACGTGTGTGCTGGTTAGAGGACAACTCTGGGGAGTCTTCTGGGAGTCCGTTTCTCCTGCATCATGTAGGCTCAAGGGATAAACCTTAGGTTGTCAGGCTTGCCATCAGGTGCTTTACTGACTGAGTCACCTTGCAGGCCTCTACCTTTCTTGAAGGTTTTCAGATTAGCCTTCCCTTGTTGTGGTTTCCCTCTTCCTTGCTGTGTTTACAAACCCCTGCCAGTGGTCCTGGCCCTCTCAGCCAGTGACACCGTGGCCAGGTGTACTGACGTGGATCAGCACTCCCCTCACGCTATGCAAAACGGATGGAATCAGATCTGCCTTGAGCACCTGCCTCCTCCTCACCGGGGCTTCCTGCCCCTCAAAGACCCAGTGTCTCTCCTGGCCTCTGCCCTTCATCACAGCCATGATTCCCATTCTTTAACCACTGCAGGCATCACTGCCTCCTTGCATAGCAGAGCTGTCGTCAGCACTGCCCTGACCACTGTGCTGCCATCTCCACTTCTCATCTGATGTGGAACACCCAGGCCTGAGCATTAGGGTTTAGCCAATAAATGCAAAGAACCCTGTATTTGTTAAATTTTAACCCCACCTGTGCTCCTCTTCCCTAGCACTGGTCTGCCCCAGGGCCAAAGGGAGGGGAAATACTGTGGTGCTCAGAAAGCTGCTTTTCCTTCTAGAATCAAGGGAGGCAGACTTGCTTTAAACAGTTACTTATGGCAACCAAAAGTTCCAGCCTCCATTTTACTGTCTTTTAGAGCAGAGCTGAGCTTGTCAGATGTACTGCCTGACTGAGCTGAGACACAAGCACACACTCGGGTCTGTTTTCCCAACAGTGGGCAGCTCCGGGCGGGCCCTTTCCTGGCGGCTACTCACAGGCTGTATCATCAGAGTTTGTCTAAAACAGGCACAAGCAAGCACTGTAGGTGAACACTAGGGGACACTCTCACCTCAGGGACAAGCTCAGGCTGTGAAGATGCAGGGATGGGGTCCTAACCTTACACAGAGAACTAACTGGTCAACAGTGGAGAGGTGCGTGGTTCTGGGATGGAAGGAAGGCCATAGCTCAGTGATAATCACTCATTGGAGCTGTTCTAGAAAGGACTCGCTCCTGTGTGCAGAAGCCTGGCCTGTGGGAGAGAACTGGACAGTGCCGGCACACCACACACGTGCCTTTTGCATCAGCCCACAGAGGACTCATCTCTGTGCGTCTCTGAACTCTCATAAGGAAGTGGCCTCCATGTCGCCCGATGAGAACAGAAAGTAGACTCTGGAAGACCGCTGCCACAGGACAGGTGACTCCAGGAGCCACAGCAGAGACCCCACCTACACCCTTCAACCAGGCCCCAAACTCACCTTCAAGGTCTTCACAGCCACGGTCAGGCTGTACTTCTTCCATACACCTTCGTACACCTCCCCATACTGGCCGCCACCCAACTTGTGCTTCATGGTGATGTCCGTGCGCTCCATTTCCCACTTGTCATAGTTGGGGGACACTCCATAGATGGTGGGCTTGTTGCGCTTGGGAGCTGGGTAGTGGAGCGTGGTGATGAGCCCATCAGCCACCGTGGAATGATGGTGAACTAACTCAGCCAGAGTGTTGAAGCGGCTCTCCGAGGAGACATAGAGCTGAGGAAGATAGGGAACAGTCCTCATTCACAGAGCAAACACCAGGGGAAAGGTTCTGTGTATGGTTTAGAGTCACCCTCTAAAGCTTTTCTAGCGGGGTGGAACTTACTGACAGAGACACTCAGAAGGCACATGCACCTGCCTCTGCTGATCTTCAGCACCCCCCTCCCCTTTATCCTCCAATGCATTACTCTGCTTTGTGTCGAGGCAGGATTTCTCTGTATAGTTCTGGCTATCCTGGAACTTGCTCTGCAGACCCGGCTGGCCTCAAGCCAACAATGTATTACTTTTAATTATTTTTTCTTTATTATTTTTGTTTTATGTGTATAGGTAGTTGCTTGTATGTATATATGTGCACCATGCACGCCTGGTGCTCTCTCTTAGAGGCCAGAATAAGGCATCAAACTCCCTGAAACCAGAATTATATAAGAGAATGGTTGTAAGCCACTGTGTGGGTGCTGGCAACGGAACTGGGAACATTTGGAAGAGCAGCAGTCGGTGCTCTTAATCCTGAAGAGTCATCTCTCTAGTCCCTACCCTCCAATTGAAGTGTTTTCCCTGACTGCCCAATCTGAAGTCACCACCAGGGCGGAGGGCATTGTTAGCTGACAGCTCTGTCTCCACCCAACTGAACCTAAGCTCCAAGCAAGGGAGCACAGCCTGGGCCATCTTTTCCATCCTGTTGTTCCCATGACAAGAAACTACTCCAAAATAGGTACTTAAGTCCTTGCTGATGAATGAACAGCAGAACTTATGAACTTGCTGACTGGGAAAAAGAATTTAATTTATAACCATAAACGTTAAAGTAAACAGTGGTCAGAGGGTGGGAACTGATAACGAAGCAAGTGTCTCCTCACGCTGTCTGCTTGATTGGGACTTGCTGTAAGGCACCGGACACCAAGACTTGTATTGCTGGCAGCTTGACTGGGGAGGCTGTTTCTATCAGCACCTTGTAGGCCAGAAGACAGCACAGCCTTTACCAAGATGGGAACACAGGAAGACTCTTGAAAAGGGGTGCTTTGGGGCTTTTCTGAGAGCCACAGCACAGAGGGCCTGCCAGGAACACTCTGCAGAGTTCTCATGTGGACACTGGCAGAAAGCACACAGCGGGAGGTGCAGCCACCTTTGTCTCCTGCTGCAGTGCTGTGGGAAGGAACTGCCCCATGCTCACATCTACATGGAACAGTTGGACCCCAGGCGTATAACGGAGCACCCTGACTTGCCCCGACAGCAAACTCAAGGTGGGCAGGAGAGGTTGGACCGAGACAGTACTGATACTTGGTGAGGCGTGCACAGAAAGAAAGGGTCAGGAGTGACTACAGCTGTGACATATGAATAGTGTGGGGGGAGGGAGTAAGACATACACAGAAGGCACAAGGCCTTTGGCAGCTGGGTATACTGAGCACCACTGTCACCATGATATGAACATTCATTCCCTTGGACGGTGAGGTGGGGAAGTGTGGTCTCAGAGGAGGTGCATAAGGTCTTGTTGGGGGCCCAGAGCTCTCCTGCGCCAGAGCCCTCAGACAGTGCTTAAGAAGGAGCCAGCCTGGCCCCTCCTCCCTCTCAGTTGAAAAGTCTGTTCCTGCATGCATTCAGTGGACTTACTACTCCACCAATTCACTGCCACTGTGCCAGGGGCCATTACCAGTCTGTACCATGCTGCTTCAATGTACAGTGTTCCACACCAAGAGCTAAATAAAACTGTCCTCTGTGAATTAGCTGCTTCAGGTTATTTCATTATGGCAGTAAAATGCAGACACGATTATTTTTGTAGTTTATAGTATTAATATTAGATCATTAAAACTTTAAAGGGAGATAATCACAAGGGTTCAGTAGCAGATCTATGTTCCCTTTTCTGCTTGTTGAGGACATAACACAAATTTTAGACTTAGGCAGGCCAAATATGTATCTATAAGTCTACTAAAATAAAAGTGCAAGACAAGCAAGATTTGTCTAGACATACCCCTCGCTCCTTGTGTGACAACTGCTGTCTGTGAGAAGGGACATCTGAGCAGCAGGGCCCCCTTTCACCTCATAGCACTGAGGCGAGCCTGTCAACAGCTCTGGGGACACAGTGAGTGCAGTGAGTGGGGTGGCATCACAGCAGCCTACCATTGGCTCGGTACCCTCACGGCCCACAGCCCTCTCCTCATGCCAGCCACAGACATAGTACACTCTGTAGGGTTTGGGGAGATCCCAGCTTCTACCATTCCTCAGAAAGCCGTGACTAAGTTCATTTTCCAACCTAAAATTTACACACCAACATTGCCAGCCACGTTCCGAGTCACACCGCCCACACTGGCAGTTGCCTTTTGAATGCTCTAGTTTTTGAGAACTCTGGCGATGATCGGGACGAGCATTTGGAATTTGGGGTGCATTCAGAGAAGCAGGTGAAGCTAGTGCTGAGTGACTGGTCTGTGCTGTGCCGCCCTACAAACATACAGCAAGCTCAGGCAGAAGTCTGCCTCTTCCTGAGTGTTCATGAGACACTCCCAGGTGCCAGGGTACAGGGCAATGTCACTGTGCTTTAGAATTGAGACAGGCTGGCTCTTCAGAGCTGCTCACAGAAAGTCCTCAAGTTCCCACCCTGTAGCAGTTCCTCTGGAAGGAAGGTAGTAGTTAGCAGGCTCCTCCAAGAATGCTCGCACCACCACTTGGTCCCAGGGAAGGCAAAGCCCAGATAATCCGGAAGTCCTGGGGCCAACATTTCCTGCCTAGGTTCCACTTCTATCAACTTGAGCTTGTCACTTCTGGAAGAGGGAAGGCTTCAGGGTCTTGGGAACTGTGGGAATGCACAGCTGTGGCTTGCAGGAGTAAGAACAAAAAGCAAGAGAAGCTCAGAAAACACAAGAGCACAGAGAGGTAAACAGGAGTCAGGAGGAAGTCAGATGTTTGGGCCCTACAGAAGAATATTCTGTATCTGGTTGGTGACTGACTGGCTGATTTGGAAATAAAATATAATCTTTATCAGCCCCAGTCTGCCCCTCCCAGCATTCTGAAATGTTTCCTTTAGTAATCAAAGAGGATTGCATCAAAGCCCTGCTATGTGGGAAGCATTCTTCAGTATTGAGCCCCACTGTCCTGCCAGGGCTGTGGTACCTCCCCATCCTGACGCCTGTCTCTCACTCTGGGGACATGATTCCACCCAATAATGCTTCCTTGAATGTGAACTTCTGTAGATAAACGCCTCGTCAAGGGCTGAGAAGCCTCCAAAGTCTCCAGACGCCTGGACAGCTGATAGGAGAACCTCTTCCATGGAGGAGCAGATGAGCTGCCAGTCATGGGAGTGGCCTGTATACTCTAGCACATACCAGATTTACAGAGGGGACTTTAAACTCTTCTCCACTCTAAGCAGAACTTAGACTAAGCTGAAGCTAATGAGTTGTCCCTCAAACACCTGTCCAAACTGTTCTGGGGCTGCTGATTAAAGAAAGGACTCTGGGGACAAGACAGCATGGTCTTGCTCAGTGTGGACCTCAGTGGTCATCCTGAAGCAGCTTGGCTTGCTCCACAAAAAGAAAACAGAGGAGAGCAAACTGTCATCTCCAGAAACCCACCTCCTAGGGAAAAGGTACTCTGCAGCCTGCAGGCTCTTTTAAAGAACCGCTACTCTGGAGTCTGCTCCAGAGTGGAAAGATCTAGCTCTACCACTACATGTCTGAGGCAGCCTGGCTCCAACTGCAAGCTGTATGGCTAGCCTGCCTAAATGAGGAAATTCCAAAGGCACTCACAGCGTGGGAAGGAGTTTCCAAAGTGGATTGGATAGGGAAGATCATCCCCAACAGATGGGGGCAGCACATCCTATGGGCTGGTGTCCTGGACTGAATATACAGGGATGGAGAAGTCAGGTGGCAGTGGCACATGCCTGCAGATCTCTGAGTTTGAGGCCAGCCTGGTCTACAGAGTTTCAGGACAGCCAAGGCTACATAGAAAAACCCTGTTTGGGAAAAAGGGAGGGGTGGGAGTTCTGCTTCTAGATCTCCTGGGGTGTGAGCAAGCAGCAGCACCTGTCACACTTACCCCACCAAGACTACTCAAATAAACAAACCTTTCCTCCCATAAATTGCTTGTGGTCAGGCATCTGTTCAGTGTTGAGAAAAGGAGTTAAAACATCCCAACAGTCTAACCCTGTACATAAACCACAGTGCTGCACTAGAGGCCTTCAGAGACACACAAGAGAACATGAACACTCAAAAAGAAGGAAATCAGGGGCGTATAGACCAGTGTGGTGATGCATGACCTTAATCCCTGTCCTCTGGAGGCAGCGGTGGGGCAGCCTGGTCCACATAGCAAGTTCTAGGAGGGAGAGTACACATGGTCACATGCTACAAATGAATGTGTGAGCCAGCCAGGAAAATGCTAAAGATGACAAGGGTGCTGGCCCATCAGATACAGATTCAAAGAACAAAGATGCAGCTAACTATTCAAAGTGTCAGGCTAAAATCCTCAAGGAGAGTTGAGGGATCATAGGCCTCTCTACACCTGTAAGGGTGGCACACATACTTCTCTAAGCAGGAGAAAGACAAACTTAATACATGGAATAAGCGTGACATGTGTACTGAATCTGGGAAGGTCACCTTCTTCAACAATCAGTAACAAGGACGGCGTATAGTCTAGTGAGAGCTGGTAGCTGGTAAGTGCTTACTCTGGTAAGTCTGGAGACTTAAACCAGAGATCGCAGACTGGAACGAGTGCTGCAGAGGGAGGCTTGGCAACATAGACATTACCTTTAAAGAATGTACAACCCATGATTAGTTCCAGCCACTGTCTTACCGATGTTTATACTCGAGTGCGTAGAAACAAATGTAGGAGATCACAGTCAGAAATTTTTTTGTGCCAGAGGTGGTGGTGCACACCTTTAATCCCAGCACTTGGGAGACAGGTAAATCTCTGTGAGTTCAAGGCTAGCCTGGTCTATAGAGCTAGTTTTAGGTCAGCCACGGCTATAAAAAGAAACCCCGTCTCAAAAAACAAAACAAAACAACAACAACAACAACAAAAAAAAAAACGAACAAAAAATAAAATCGCTGTTTTGATTTTTTTTTTTTTTGGCTATAGTTTTACACTGCAGTTCACTGTCATGATGTCTGGCTTCAAACTAAGCAATCTTCTTGCCTTGTCTTCCCAAGTGCTGGATTACAGTGTGACCACTACAGGACACTGACAGAAGCAGGGCTACATGAGCCACTGTGAAGCTCTTCAAAACACCTTGGAAAGGAAGGAGCATCAGTATGCAGGCACCACCTGTCTCCGCTGCATGAGGTCGGATATACTAGGTAAGTCTAAACAGGCTGACAAGACAGTTTTTTATTGTAATTAGTTTGTCATTTGAAATCATGAACATTCATTACATACTAATATGAAACAAAGCTGTGTGTGGCAGCGCACACTTAATCCCAGCAGTCAGGACTTCAGAGGCAGGAGTGTGGCCAAAAGTTTAAAGCCAGCCTGGGCTACATAGTGATATCCAGGCAAGCCAGCACTACATAACAAGATCTTCTTTCAAAAACAAAATGTGTGAGTGCATGCACAAAAATGTATATACGTTAGCCAGATGGTGGTGGTGCATGCCTTTAATCCCAGCACTTGAGAGGCAGGTGGATCTCTATGAGTTCAAGGCCAGCCTGGTCTACAGAGTAGGTTCTAGGACAGCCAAAGTTACACAGAGAAACTCAATCTCTAAAAACAAAAAAATATATGAATTGCAGCACTGCATAAAGAACCCAAGGTCACATGCAAGTGCTACACCATGGAGCCAGCGCCCCCAAAAAACAATTTAGATGCTGTGATGATTTGAGTAAAAATGGTCCCCATAGGCTCATATATCTGAATGCTTTGTCACCAGGAGTGATATTATTTGAAAGGTTATAAGGATTAAGAGGTATGGCTCTTTGGAGAAAGTATGTCACTAGAGGTAGGCTTTGAGATTTCAAAAGCCCATGCCAGCTGGGCAGTGGTGGCACAAGTCTTTAATCCCAGCACTTGGGAGGCAGAGGCAGGTGGATCTCTGTGAGTTCAAGGCTGCCTGGTCTACAAGAGCTAGATCCAGGACATCTAGAACTGTTATACAGAGAAACCCTGTCTTGAAAAACCAAAATCTCAGCCTCTTTATCTCAGCCTATATATCAGGATATAGTAGCTCAGCTATTTCTCCAGCACCATGCCTACCTGCCACCATGTTTCCTGTCCCTGTGCTCCCCACCATAATGATAATAGACTAAGCCTCTGAACCTGTAAGCAAGCCCCCAATTAAAAGTTTCCTTTATAAAAGAGTTGCCTCTTGGTGTCTTCACAGCAATAGGACAGTGACTAAGACAGAAGTACATGCCATCTGTACTATGCTACCTGCCAATTAATGCTGTCTTCTGACAAAACCTGATGCTGTGAAGAGGAGGACCCCAGCCTGGTGCCATCAATTATTCCCTATGTGAAAATCTTGGGCTGGAAGCTTTGTCCTTCTAAGCCCCCCTCTTACTGACACAGGAGTGTAGATGATATAGCACCATCCAGGGGTAGAGGTGAGGGTTAAAGGAGAAGACACTAGCACTGATAAAACTGTACTAACCACATTTCTCTTTTCTTTGTGGACATTTAAGAAACAATGTTTATACAAAGATCACAAAATAACATATGTTACAACAAAATTAGAAAACACACTTTGTGCTTGGAGACCAATTGGTTTACTTTGATGTGACCTTTCTTAAAAGTTGGGTGCATTTATTTTGCACCTATATCCATACTTTACCACAAGAAGAACACTGGGCGTCAAGGCCAGGGAAGTGCTGCTACTGGGACCTGCAGCTTTACATATAAGGGGACTACTGATTGAATTTTTCTCACTGGAGATCAATCATTATCACTATGAGAATTTACATAAAGGGCTGGGAGGTGGTGGTACACACACCTTTAATTCCAGCACTCAGGAAGCAGGCAGATCTCTGTGAGTTCGAGGCCATCCTGGTCAAAAAGTAAGTTCCAGGACAACCAGGGCTGTTAAAGAGAAACCCTTTCTCAAAAAACAAAACAAACAAAACAAAACAAAACAAAACAAAACAAAACAAAAAAAAAAGCAAAACAAACTTACGTCCCAGACCCAACAGTATCCCTGTGCTTTTCAGAGAATCCTACATACCAAGACCAGGGAGCCATCACTGCTGATCCTAGTTAGGGGGTTACCCACCTTGCCATCGGAAGCGGTGTTGATCCTGTAGTGGTATACCCTTCCTTCATATCTCAGGGAGATGGACCTCTGGCCAGGACTACTCTCACTCTCCCGCACCAAGAAGCTGCCATTGATCCCACTGCTCAGCAGATACTCAGCAGCATTTCGGGACACAGGCCCATGATACCAGGAATGTTTCTCCAGGCTGTTGACAGGAGTGATGTAGTTGCTTGGGACCCATCCTTGGCCATTTTTCGTTTGGGCTTCACACCATTCCCCATTGTGATTATAACCTAAGACCCGGAGCTTTTCACCTTAGAGAAAAGAACCAAACAGACGTATCAGTTTGGATGATCGGCTTTCTTCTTTCCTATCTTTCTCTAGCACATCTCATCTTCCTGTTACTTGTGAGTACACAGGAGATAACTCTGCCTTGGCATCTAAGATTATTCAAGTTTACTCAAAAGTTCTGTTCCTGGGGCTGGAGAGATGGCTCAGTGGTTAAGAGCATTGCCTGCTCTTCCCAAGGTCCCGAGTTCAATTCCCAGCAACCACATGGTGGCTCACAACCATCTGTAATGAGGTCTGGTGCTCTCTTCTGGCCTGCAGGCATACACATAGACAGAATATTATATACATAATAAATAAACAAATTTTAAAAAAAGTTCTGTTCCTATTGCAAGGAAACGTTTTAAGGAAAAAAAAATGCTTTTTCCTGGTGATAAAAACAATACCAAAGTCCCATGTTTCCAGCCTGAGATCCATATGTCCTCTTTTGTAGGAACATGTGCACAGGACTGCTGCCTTGGAGCCTCCTAAGGGAGGGCACTGTGCTCTGGAGGTATCTCTGTCCCCACACTATAAAACTGTCCTCTCAGGGAGCTAGGGCAGGCCAGCCAAGCCACCCCCCTCACCCTTGCTTGCTGTTTTCCCGTTACCTTTAGTAATGCTGAGAGTGTTATCTCCACTGGCCACAAAATCGTATAGCGCCACAAAAAGGTTGGGGTCATTTTCACTGGGCCCAGCAAGAAGGTTTTCCTTGGAGTTCCATCGAGCTGCTTCACTGAGACCCTGGGGCTCAAAGTCTGATGCCACTGGTCTTTGCAGGGCTTCTGCAAGACAAGAAAGGGCAAATGAGACTGGAAGAGAACTTGGGAGACGTGAGCTGAATTTTTATATATATATATATATATATATATATATATATATATATATATATATATATATATATATAAATTGGGTTTCAATGTGTAGCCCTAGCTGTCCTGGAACTCACTCTGTAGACCAGGTTGGCCTCAAACTCAGAGACCCACCAGCCTCTGCCTCCAGAGTGCTGGGATTAAAGGTGTATGCCACCACTGCCTGGCTACATCCATATATTCTATGTATGAAAAATTTCAGTTGTCGTTACCAAGTATTATGAAAGGCACTAAGTATTTTCATTCTAACTGATGATTCCTTGTAGTAGTTTGAGGAAAAATGGGTCCCACATGCTCACATGTCTGAATGCTTGGTCTGGTCCTCATTAATGGAACTATTTGGGGAGGATTAGAAGGTGTGGCCTCTCATCTGAGGTTAGCTCTGCCTACTTACAGAACAGGATGCAAGCTCTTGGCTACTGCTCCAGCCATATGCCTGCCTGCCTGCTGCCATGCCCCCCTGCCCCCCTCATGATGGTCATGGACGCTAACCCTCTAAAACCCTAAGCCCCAAATTAAACATTTTTTTATGAGTTGCCTTGTTCATGGTGTTCTGTCACAGCAACAGAAAAGAAACTACAGCTTTCCTGTTCCCAAACAGTTGATTTAAATGCATTCACTCAGGCATGCAAGACAGTTCAGCAGGAGAGCAATGACTGCAAATCTGACAATCTGAGTTGGATTCCCAGGACCCATGTGATGGTTAGAGAGAAATGACTTCTTCTTTTTTTGTTTGTTTGTTTTTTCGAGACAGGGTTTCTCTGTAGCTTTGGAGACTTTCCTGGAACTAGATCTTGTAGACCAGGCTGGCCTCTAACTCACAGAGATCCACTTGCCTCTGCCTCCCAAGTGCTGGGATTAAAGGTGTGTGCCACCACTGCCCAGCGAGAAATGACTTCTGCAAGCTGTTTTCTGGCCTCTATACACATGCCATGGCATATGCACACACGTATACACACCAAATAAATGTGAAATTCATTAATTCAGGTAAAATTCATGAATTCAATATGAGTTTACTCAGAGATAGACATAATCCATCTCTTCGGTCTGCCATTGCCTACCATACAGAGTAGACATTCTTGAAAGTACTTTTCTTTTTCTTTTTGAGCCATGGTTTCATGTAATCTAGGCTGGCCTTAAATTCCTGATTCATCCCAGATGCTGGGGTGGTAGGCCTGTGCTACCAGAGCTAGCTTAAAACACTTCCATATATCAATGTTGATAATAACCACGCATTTCCATCCATCCCTCTCAATGCTGGCCTGAGAGATCTCCACCCTCTACTTCAAACTGCCCTTCTGCTTCTGCCCTGAGACAGCTGTTTCAGTTTCAGTTTTTCCCCACAGGAGACTGTTTCTCTCCACCTTCCTATGGTTTCCCACTCCTCCTCCCACTCAGATATAGCCATCGTCACACATTTTTTAACCTGTGAGGGCCCTAACAGTCTCTGTGTCCTAAAATAAGAAAGCCTCCCTTCTGTGTCTGTCACATCTGAAGCTGGAGTTGACCAACACTGCTGGCACTAGAGATGGGTACTGCTCATAAACAGCTTCCCGTTCTTTTATCTTCTTTACCATTGAACTGTACTCCAACTGTCTAGGTCACCTTTGTGATATCAATTTGCAGAAGGGCTTTGTCTTAGAAGAGCAATCTTATCTAGAAGGCATGGCAGCGCAGGGCGCTATACACGACAGCACAGGACACTCCGCATGGCAGTGAAGGGCGCTAAGGAGTTGAAACACCAACTCCACTTAAGTGAAATCACACTGAGAAATTAAACTTGAGAAAGAGATTGGCCTTGAGAAGAGCAGAAGACTTACATATGAGCCACAGACAAGCGGTAACAATTACCATGCCTCCATATGGATTTAGAGTACTACCCCCATACACATACACACTGCCGCGCTAACAAACACCATTTCTTTTGGGCAGTAAAACCAACCTTGGAGATCTATCTGATTGCAGTCACCTAAAATAGTAACCACAAAATGCCAGAAAGCCAAATATAAAAGGACCTATAGTTCAAGCATTAGGGAGGCCTGAGGCAGGAAGAGTGCCTTAAATTCAAGGCTAGTCCAGGTCATGGAGAGAGTTTGAGGCCATCCTGGGCTATCTAGTAAGTGCCAGGCTAATCAGTGCTGCACAGTGAGGCCCTGTCTCAAAGAATGAGGGGACTGAACCATGTAAAGGATGTCTGCAAGAAGTCAGCATAAGGAACACAGTTCTTTCCGTTTCAGCTCTGATAGAGTCATTTCCTGCAGGACAAACCGTCACTTCTGATGACTGTCACCATGCTCAGTCATTTCATTTTATGCACTGAGGGCAAAGATCACTTCAAGGATGAGGTCGGGTCATGTGGCCATCTCCTTGCTGTGGGAACAGAGAAATCCCAGCAGGCCTGTCCTCTGTTCAGGCTTACCAAGCACTCCAAGTGTCCATGTGGTCAGGGGTTAACTGCCAACCGACTAAAAACACTGGCTAAAGAGAGATTTATTTTTGCTTTTGGCAAAAAAACCCACTTTAACTAATATATGACATGTAAATTCTTCATCTTAGTGAAGTAACATAAAAAGTTTAAACCCTGGAACTGTTGTGTGCCATACATTCACATGGATATTTTTGGGTACAGGCCTGAGACAGAGATACATGTTGGGTGTTTTCCTGTATTGCTCTCCATATATATTTTTTGAGCCTGAAAGTTCACTATTTTGTCTAGGCTAGTTGGCAGGCAACTCCAAGAACCCATTCACCGCCACCTGAACGCTGGAGTTCCCACAGGTGATGAGGACTTGAACTCGGGTCCTCTTGCTTTCACAGCAAGTGCCCTTGACTCAGAGCCATCTCTCCAGCCCCAGAATCACTTTTTATCAACATGTGACCCTTCTCCCACCTACTGTGTCTTGCTATTCCCAACCAAGGACTGTCCTTGGCAGTTGAGTGCTATGACTACAATCATCTCCTTTAAGTCCTACCTGGAGACAAGGACCAAGGCCCGCTGCAGAATCTTTCTAATGCACACGGTCCATTCTGGTCATTGCATGTTTTCTTCCCTCTTTCCATGCAACTTTTTAGTTCTGGCCTTTATGAGTTTTCCTGAAATGCTCACTCTAACTTCATAAAAGCTACTTTCCATACTATTTTGTTAGTTTTACATTCAAACATGGTCTGAGACACAGAGGCTGGCAAGGACCCCCACCAGCCTTTGGTGGGGAGTAGCACGGGCAGGAGCCAGCAGCACCTGCGTCCAGGAAAGCATGTTCTACCACAGAGCACTGCCAACTCAGTGGGTTGGGTAAGTGATGCCTGGCAGAAGAGCTCCTGTGGCTTACAAAAGTAAACTGTCTGGCAGAAATTTTTTTTAAAAGATTTATTATTTTATTATGTAAACAGTGCTCTGTCTGCATGTGCCTGCAGGCTAAAAGGCACCAGACCCCATTACAGATGGTTGTGAGACACCATGTGGTTGCTGGGAATTGAACTCAGGACCTCTGGAAGAGAAGCCAGTGCTCTTAACCTCTGAGCCATCTCTCCAGCCCCGGATTTTTTTAAAAGTAAGATTTAATTTTTATTTATTCATTCGTTTGTTTTTATGTGTATTGGTGTTTTGCCTGCACATCTGTCTATGTGAGGTGTCAGATCCCTGGAACTGGACTTATAGACAGTTCCTTACAACAGTGAGCTTCCCTGTGGGTGCTGGGAACCTGGGTCCTCCAGAAGACCAACCAATGTTTTGTTTGTTTTTGTTTTCCGAGACAGGGTTTCACTATAGCTTTGGAGCCTTTCCTGGAACTAGCTCTTGTAGACCAGGCTGGCCCGAACTCACAGAGCCTGCCTCTGCCTCCCAAGTGCTGGAATTAAAGGCGTGCACCACCACCACCCAGCCCAACCAGTGTTTTTAATAACCATTGAGTCATCTCTCCAGCCCCGATTATCTTTATTTTTAATTATGTAAATGCATGTATATTTGTGTGCTGCGGTATTTACGAGAATGGAGAAGCCCATGGAAGCCATAAGGGGGCCAGAAGTAGGTGTTGGATCCTCTGGAGCTAGAGTTACAGGTGGTTGTGAGCTACCTGACGTGGGTGCTAGAAACTGAACTGGGGTCCTCTTCAAGCATAACGTGTGCTCTAAACTGTGAAGGCCTCTGTTCAGCCTCTAGTAGAAGATTCTTAACATAAAAGAATTCTTACATAACAACAGTGGCTAAAAGATAAATCTTCACCGTGGAAAAAAAAAGTGAACAAGACCCATAAACAAACAACTTGTGGAAAACTAAAATCATCATTAGACATGGAAAGTGTGTATGTAAAGCCTTGCTAGAAGTCAAAGATGCCAATTCTTCACACTGGCAGACCCTTCTGGACACCAGCAGGAGTGTGGGTGAGACATCATGACAACTGGCGTTCTTCTACAGTGCTTGCAGCAGGGTATGCACTGTGAAGCTGGGTGTTACACAAACCAGCCTCAGATTCACAATCTCTCAACATGTTTGGCAATTTATTCTAAGATTTACAAACAATGTCTTGTGTACACCAATTTTAAAAGATAGCACAAAAAAAAGGAAGGTTCAAAATACCCACTGATCAAGTTAAGGCAGGCTATGCTCCATCCATAAAACAGGATACTTTAAAGGCCACTTGGGATGTTGTAATGTGTTTTATTTTCTTCTCAGTTTTTTTGAGACAGTGTTTTTATGTGTACCCAGGCTGTTCTGGAACTCACTCTGTAGACTAGGCTGGCCTCAAACTCACAAAAATCTGCCTGCTCCTGCCTCCCTGTGCTACTAGCCCCCTCAGCAGAATGTTTTAGACAGGGCTCAGTGGCAGAACACTATCCTAGAAAGTGTACGCCCTGGGTTTGAGCCTCAATACCACAAATAAACAAACAAAATACTTTTGCAAAAAATAAAACAAAGGGGCTCGAGAGATAGCTCAGTGGTTAAGAGCATTGCCTGCTCTTCCAAAGGTCCTGAGTTCAATTCCCGGCAACCACATGGGGGCTCACAACCATCTGTAATGAGGTCTGGTGCCCTCTTCTGGCCTGAAGACATACACACAGACAGACTATTGTATATATAATAAATAAATAAATAAATAAATATTTTTTTAAAAAAACCAAACCTCTCTAATGGCTTGGGAGTATGTTTAGAACACATTCATTAAAATTTTATATTACATCCTAGCATGTATAGTAATATTCCAATTTTACAAAAAATTTAAAGAAGAACCAGAAGAAACTACACCAAAATGTAAGCAACAGCTAACAGAAGGTTGTGGGAGGATTATAATTTTTTCAGCTGTCTTTACACTCTCTCCTATATTATGGCTCATTAGTTAAAATGACCAGGTTATTTTTATAATCAGCTCCCAATCCCAACACTAGAATAACATGTAAACAGAAGCCAGGGATGCTTACATAACAGACAATTTAAACCGAGCAGCTCTGGGGAGGGCCCTCCCACTGTCCTGAAAGAGCATTATGTGTTTCCCTGCATGCCCTAACCCAGGGCCAGCAGCACAAGGCTTTGGAAGGCTGGGCCTGTACAGGAAATGAATGCTGGGTCATGCATACAGAAGTGCTTTTCTTCTCAAATGCCATTTGACCTCTTCTATCAAACATTCTGTTGCATCTGGATTTGATCAGTTACATAACTAGGGGAAGTGGCCTGGAAAAACACCTGGAGTAAGCAGGACACAGATTCTGTCCAGAGGTGAGGAGTGAAGCGGGTCTGTCCCAAGGCTGGGACAGAAGCTGACGAGGTAGGTAGGAGGTGAAGGCTTTGTTAGAAGAGAAAACTGTCCTGCAGCTGCCCCTGATCCTACAGGACGGCCTCCACGCCCTCATTCCATCCCCTCCCCCACCTTCCAGTCCTGGTCCTCAAGTTAACAGCCAAAGCCCAAAGGGAAGTATTGCTCATGCATGCCTCTGGATGGAGACATCGAGTGCGGCCTCAGTTCAACAACAAAACCTTCCAGCCAATTCCCAGTCCAGGCTGATGTCAAAACTGACTCACGGTGCACTGATGCCAAGTTACTTTCTTCATTTCATAGTCAACTATGCTCGTCAGCCATAAAAATGATCACAGCTCACAAGGCCAAACTGCAGAATGTACTCAAATCTGTGTTTCTCAAGACATTAACTTTCTGCCAGTCACACTGTCAGGAAACCACCCCCGTCACCACCACCAAGCTCGAAAGCTTCACTCAAAGGACTGCCTCAAAGTGCTCCTCTCCTGTTGTCTCAGGACCTCTTTGGCGGAAGTTAATCCTTGGACGATAAACAACAGTGTGTGCTAGGATTCATTTTCTTCCCCATCACAAGCACTTTCTGCTATGTTCCTTTGAATCACACTTTAAATACATTTGATATGGATCTTTAAATGTGCCTGTTGTCCCCTTTAAGACCATTTTGTTCTCTTGCTGTAAATTAGTAAGCATGCTGCTGCCCATCAGTGACACTCAGCAAGAGTTGCTAATCAGTCGGATGCAGCACCAAGAACTGGTGCCATCCAAAAACTACCTCCAAGCTACCAGAAAGCCTTGGCTCCACTAGGAGGGTATCGGATTGTCAGGAAGTATGATAGGAGCCATGCCACAAAACCCCCTGGGCCTGTGCATGATTCTCTTGTTTGGACAGTACTCGAGGAAAACGGTTTGGGTCTTTCAAGTATAAGTTAAAGATTGTTAAAAAAAAAAATCTCTTTTCAGGGTTGTGAGTCACTGAAGAAAAATGTTTACAGAAGATTCTTGGATATGGCATATCTGGTCTAGACCACTGTGAGCGGATGCTGGCCCCTGAGTTCCAGAGGCAGGAGACTTCACTGTCCCAAGGGGAAGGGAAACTTCACCTCCAGTAAAAACATCCCTAGGAAGTTCCTGCCTTCCTGTTGGCATGAGTACCCAGGGTCCGTGGAGTGCAGGGCAGCCAGCTGCACAGCACTCACTGCTGTCCTCACCTTGGGCTTTGGGAGCCACTTCGGAGTGGGGGAGGGGCAGAGCAGAGATGTGTCCCTGAGCACACAGTGCTGTCTCCTCATTCAGTCCAAGGACTTAAATCCTGCCACTTTAGCCTTATTCCCTTGGTGGCCCCTTTGAGACTTCCTCTGGCTCAAGGAATCTCCGCAATGCGCAGGTCTGTAAAACAGACCAGATCCTTTGCAAAGGAGAGGGCTTCGTGTTTTTAGCTTCTCTCTGTTCCAGCTGATGAGGTCATGCTCAGAATATTCTCAAGTCAGTCTGTAACTGCCTCCTACTCTCTTCCTAATGTGAACTTGGAAGAAAAGTATTATTTCCCACAATGTGTACTTGCCGAAAGCTGAAAGCAACTCCATCCCTTTTGTAACCCTTCACATACAGTTCAGATTATTTAAAAAATAAAACCATGTTTAAACATAGCCTTTCCATTACCCTGACACCCAGCACCCGAAACACCAGGTCATGAATGCAGAAGAGCTGGAGTGGAGAAGAACAGCAGAGCCATCCAGTGGCCTCTGGGCTGCTCCTTGAAAGAAGCAGCTGCTGAGAACTAGCACAGCTGTAAAAGTAAACACCCAAGAGGGGGCCATGTCTCTGGGATGCACTGACAGAACTGATGGGGTCTCCTTGGGAGAGGAGACTGGAGACAGACGCAGCACTTGACAAAGAGGGGCTTGTCCAAGGCCAGCCTGTCACCCCAATCTTAATAAAAGCATGCTTCTTTATGAATGCCTCAGCTAAGAGACGCCAGGGAGCGCTGTCACTGAGGCAGCCGTGATGTGTGGATGCCCGACTTCTGCTGGAGGCTGGCATTGTCTTCTGCTTCCTGTGTTCTTAAAGCAAAATGGCTGGTTTCAGCTAGAGGCTAGTAAAGCAAAGATGGTCAATCTTCCCTTGCAAGGTCATGGGAACCTTTAGTCCCCGGTCTCCCAGAGTAACAACTTCTGCACAGGGCTGCTTGAGGTGCCCAATGAGATCCAGAGACCACAAAAGCTACCATGAAGAGTCCCCTGGAGGCTGTGTATGTAGTGGCCAGACCATACTCTGCAGCTTTCTCCTAAAATAATACAGTTTCAGCTGTCCTGCTTCTGGATATTAGAGGTGCTAAATGAAATAGATTTCTACAGAAAACCTTAAAAAAAAAAAAAAAGCTGAGGCCGGGCGATGGTGGCGCACGCCTTTAATCCCAGCACTCGGGAGGCAGAGGCAGGCGGATCTCTGTGAGTTCGAGACCAGCCTGGTCTACAAGAGCTAGTTCCAGGACAGGCTCTAAAGCCACAGAGAAACCCTGTCTCGAAAAACCAAAAAAAAAAAAAAAAAAAAAAAAAAAAAAAGCTGAGTCACCCCAAGGTTTAAACATTTTCTCTGCAATCTTTCTATTATAATGAACTTTCCCAGGCAATTCAAACAAAATGGAATTCTCCCTGAGCCTCTGACCTTGTCACACAGCTCCAATACTAGCCTTTCTGAAGCTATAATCCTCGTATCCAAAATAAACACAAAGAATCTATTGCTGGGGATGGAGAGGTGGCTCCGTGGTTAAGAGTACTTGCTGCTCTTGCAGAGGACTTGAATTAGGTTTCGAGCACCCACATGGCAGGGGTGGGACTCATAGCTGCCTGTAACTATAGCTTCAGATCTGACACCTTCTCTGGTCTCTGTGAGCATCTGCACACATGTGGCATACACATGAAAAAAATAAAAACAAAATATTTTTAAAAATTTATCTAGCCGGGTAGTGGTGGTGCATGCCTTAAGTCCCAGCATTTGGGAGACAGAGATAGGTGAGTTCGAGGTCAGCCTGGTCCACAGAGTGAGTTCCAGGAAAGGCTCCAAAACTACAAAGCTCCAAACCCTGTCTCAAAAAACAAAACAAAACAAAAAAATCTACTGATGTATTTTGTTTTAGTTTGGCTTTTTGAGACAGGGCTTCCCTGTCTATCTCTGACTGTCTTGGAACTCACTCTATAGGCCAGGCTGGTCTTAAACTCAGACATCCGCCAGCTTCTGCCTCCTGAATGCCGGAACTAAAGGTGTGTGCCACTACCACCTGGCTTAAAACTTAATCTATTATTAAAGAAGGCAATAATTTTGTGGAAATGGCTGAAAATATTTTTTTTAGTTTTTATGATTATATGATTTGGAGAGGGCTCTCTCCTTTGACTTTTATGTAGTTCCTGGGTGGAACTGAGGTCATTGGAGTTGCCTGGCAAGCACTTTATGCACTCAGTCACCTCGACAGCCTTCTAGACACCACCAGCTTCCAAAACCTCTCAGGGTACCCACCACCCATGCCCATGTCAGCACTTCCTCTCTTTTCTGTATGGCATAGGACCCACTAGTTGCCCACCTTTAATCTACCAGCCATGTAAGGGTAAAAGAGTTCCCACAATATAAGGGTCCTTCTGAAAGACCAATCACAATACTGCCTGTCACTCACTGGTCAGTTACCCTTTTTTTTTTTTTTTTTTTTTCTGAGACAGGGTTTCTCTGTAGCTTTGGAGCCTGTCCTGGAACTATCTCTTGTAAATCAGGCTGGTCTTGAACTCACAGATATCCACGTGCCTCTGCCTCCCTAGTGCTGGGATTAAAAATGTGCACCACCACCACCTGGCCAGTAATTAACAGTGTTATCCAGACAATGTTCAGAACATCTTGTGCCTTGCAAGGTAGGTGGCTATTGGCAGCTTTTATTGAACACTGCTCTTAAGCCTGCGTGGACCTCAGAAAATGCACTGTCAGTCCTATCCATGGAAACTTTAGTCTTCTCTTAAGCAGGTGTCAAGGCCCTGCAGGGTCTAGGTGGGGAGCCATATTCTCCCATCTTTCTATACCTCCCTGACTGATCTTGACAGACACCACTCCCTGCCCTAGAAGACCCCTCAGCCTGCAATATCCTCCAGGCCTTCCCATCTGCCACTGACCCTCCCTCCTGCCTTTGTTCTATTGCATTGTTACTGCTCCCTCTCTACACCTGAGCACTTGGTATTGACCCTGCCACTAGCTATCACACAACATGGAAGCTTCTTGTGTCCCTGGCTTGGGTTGATATGAATGGTCCAGATTAAAATCTCAGAACCCTTATATCAAAGATGCTCCTTCCTTGGCCTGTCCCAAGGACACCAACAGCTTCGGCCAACCAGACTCTCAGAAGGGGTCAGCACAGCACAGCAGAGCTCTGTGGGGAAGCTCAGATACAGAGCTCTCCATGGTTGTTAAGTCAGAACTGAAAAAATGCACTTTAACAGTCTATCAGCCCAAACAAAGGTAGCAGAAATAGGACAAAGCAATCTGACCAAAAACCCTCTAGCACAGCCCAGAGAACACCTGGAGTTGTCTTCAATAAAACATTAGCTATGGTCAAGATCCTAACCAGGGTAGGACACAAAAGCACTTGTCTATGCTTTCAAACCAAACAGGCAGACAGTGTGGTGCACCCATGGATGTCTCTATGGACTGTACCAGAAGTTTCTGCACTAGCAGCACACTCCAAATGGCCGTTCTGAGTATGCTGACCACACAGGGTTTTTAATCTGTCTCAGGCTATGTACAGCAGACTGAGCATCAGGGATGGTTCTTTGTCCTTTGTGTGTTTGTCTTCTGGGTCCCCTGGGACCTGACTGAACTGGACCACCCAATGGTAGCCAACTCCTCTACAAGGTCTCACTCCATTAGCATTTTTATTGCTAATTTGGGTCACTGAAACACAGAAAAAAGGGCAAGTGACTCTTCCTGTCACTCTGCAACTACGTCGCCATGCAAGGAAACAGAGCCGAGCAGTGGACTACTGTTAAAGGTGGGTAATGTGTGCAAAGGAGTCCCTTACTATCTGCTTTTGATAAGACTTAAAATTTCCATGGGGTGGGGGAACTGCCACTCATACGGTTACACCTATGATTTCAACACTTGAGAAGCTGAGGCTGGAGGACTACTATTAGCTTGTGGCCAGCATAGGCTACATGACCCCTGTCTCAAATAAATATAAAAATCTACGAATATATTTTATAAATTGTTCTCTTGTGAATTATGATTAATTATGAAGGGAAATTTAATTCTTCTAGTGTCTAATTTGAGCTTTAGTTCTAGTTTTGCATAATGTGAGTGCTTGCGTGAGTGTGTGCTTGCGCACATATGTATATGGTAGGTTTTGTGGGGAGGTGGCTGTTTTGTTTTTGAGATCGTGTTCACTATGTTGGCTGTCCTGGAACTCATTAGGTAAGACCAGGGTGGCCTCAAATTCACAGAGATCCACCTGCCCATTTCATAAGTGCTGGGATTAAAGGTGCGTGCACCAGGTCCAGCATATGAATATTTGTGTGTATTATGAATATGAATGTGTATACACATGTATATACAAAAGCCTCCTCATAACCCTCCTTTAGCAGCCCCAGCCCCATGCTGGGGTTACAAGCATGAGCACTAGCCTGGTTTAGTGATATATATTTAAAATCTGTTTTTCTACTTTTCCACATCTGTCTCAGATCAATGATTATACTAGTACCATTACAGTGACTCAATTTTTAAAAGCTCTGGATTTTAGTGTGTAAACATCTGGGGCTGTGAAAATAGTTCCTCTGCAGAAGAGAAATAAGGTACTAACCAAAACTCAACAGGGGTGCTTCATGCACTATTAAAATATTCACCGTGGGACTAAGGAGGGCTCAAGGGAAGAAAGATATTTCCAGCTTAAATCTAAGAAGAGGAGCTGGAGAGATGCCTCAGTGTCTGAGAGCACTGGCTGCTCTTCCAGAGGAGGCCCCAGGTTCAATTCCCAGCACCCACACAGTGGCTTACGGTCACCTGTAACTCCAATTCCAGGGGATCAGATGTCCTCTTCTGGCCTCCGTAGGCACTAGGCATCGCATGTAGTACACAAACATACATGCAAACAAAACAACCAGAAGATAAATAATGAAATTTTTAAAAATCTGAGAAGACAAAGTATTAGTTTTATTGCATATGCACTTTAAACATTTCAGAATAATTTATTAACAAGAAGGAGCACGGGTGGATCCAGCTCAGTTCTATCGTTACCACAGCTGTCAGAGAGACTAGGGAAACCTCCATTTCAGACTGTTAAAGAACTGTTTACAATAACAACATCTTCCATTTGTCGGCTCTTGTTCCGTGACAGGCTCTGGATTGAACAGTTTACATGACATCTCTCAACAATGAGGTGGAAACTACTATGAGCCTCATTATATAAAAGGGAGCATGTCAGCTCAGAGAGCACCATGCCTAAATCATCTGAGAGGATGCCTGGCTCCAGAACTGTTGTCTACACAGCAGGGACCTAGGAGAAGAAGGCCAGTGCAGCTAGGGGTAGAGGAAAGGCTGCTAGAGCACGGAGGGAAAGCCTGATGCTGCTAGAGTTTGGAAGGGGAAGCCCAACAATATTTGAGGGCACCAAAGAGCAACCCCCAGTTAGCAGAAATACACAAATGTGCCTCAGCTGTTTTTCTGTCAACAGGGCTCTACGGATCCTTAAACCAGTCCACAGGCTAGAACAAGAACGTCTCCCTGACCTGGACAAAGGAAATGGAAGCCAAGCAAGTCAGAATCACACGGAAGACTAAAGTGCTGCCACCAAAATGATCTCGTGGCTTTCGCTTGGGATGTCAACAAGGCTAGTCTGAGAACTAAGTGAGGATATCTGGTGCCGCATACTACTGACAGACACATCGTAAAAGCTCAATGATATTAACATAACCCAAATGACAAAGACTGGCCTGCTAGGTGACAAAAAGAGTTCTAACCAAGGGAAGCAAGTGTGTGACCTCAGGAGAGTATTCAGAGCCTACTAGTAAAAGCAATGTGGCTGGCACTGCAGGAGGCACTGGTTGGACAGTCTCATGCTGAGAAGCTTCAGAGTGGGCTCTTCAAATAAATGAGAAAGGTCGGCAAGAGTTCACTCTGTAGACAGCATACCAGAGCCCATGTACCTCCCCACACCATGTGGATGAATACAAACAAGGGCGGGAAAACCGAGTTCAAACTGTCTTTCATGTGCCCAGGGCAAGGAATAGTTGACAAGACTGGAGTTCAAAGTGGGCCAAAGACTAAAACTGATATGGTCATTCTGAACAGATACTTCAGAGAACAAAATTCCAGCATCATGAAGGCTTCTTAGGAATATAAGCTACTTCTAGAGGGGCATAGTTTTCTTTTAGAAAAACAACAAAAATATAGTGATTGACTCTAGGAAAAAAAACAGGAGGACCGATTACTTTTCATTAGATCCTCTTTCAGAGTTTGCTTGGAAAATGTTACTAGCCTGCTGCTTTATGGAAGAAGGTGTCCACCAGTGCCAGCTACAGAAGGGGAAGACTGGTCTCGTGCAGGAACAAGCTGAGAGTTTCTGAAGACAGTGCTGGATGAAGACAGTGTGTCCCACGGGAGACAAATGGTCGGCCCGTAAAACAGAGGGGTTAAGAGTGGGTTGTCTGGGCCAGACACTGTGGTGCAAGCCTGTAATCCTAGGTGCTTTGTATTCTGAGGCAGAAGGATGCCAAGGTCAAGGCCTGCCTGTGTTATAGATTGAGTTCATGGCCTTCCTGGACAACTTGGCAAGACCCTGTCTCAAAATTCAAAAGTTGGGAGGGGTCTGTGGGTATAGTTCAAGGCCCTGGGCTCCAATGCCTAAAACTTATTTATTTATTTTTTTAAGTGGATTCCTTGGAGCCAGATGGCACAAATTCAAATCCTGGCATTAGCACTTGTTAGTTCTGTCATCTCAGGGATGTCTCCTAACCTTTTGGTGCCTCAGTTTCCTACCTACAAGATGAAATAGTCAGAGCCACCACAGCCACCTAACTACTACTACTGCCTATGTCCCCGAAGCAGCAGGGAGCGTGAATTTGGTGATAATGGAAAACTCACCATATTCAATTCTCTCCCTGGCCTGGGATGCTCGGACTCTGAGTGGGCGTTGATGAGCTGATTGATTGACTTAGGATGTTAGTAGGAAATGAAAAGCCTGAATTATTTCTCCAGATACTGGCAAGGTCTCTCTTCCCCAGAGACAGACAGCACTTCCGTCTTTAAGACATAATTACTGAGGCTAGCTTGATTCTCTCAGTTACAGAAAAGAATTCCAAACTCAGTGAGCAGAAAGGGCTCCTGGAGAGCTACTTCCTGGAGAAAGTCTTACTGTGTGGACACTTCTTTGGGACTTGACTTTAGAATTCACTTTAAGGCGTGCTGGAGTAAGACTTAGATTTCCTTCCTGCTAAAACAATAATTAAACTAGCCAGATATGCACTAAATCCCACTTGACCCGCAGGAACAAGCTGATGTGCAGGCAAGTCGAGCTGTGCCCTGACTGCAGCCACAGAAGACCATTCATCTCTGCTCCAGCGCAGGCCTCAAAATGGAGATGATAGAGCCTTGCGCTAACTGGATACAGATGGGCGGAGAATGTGCACAGAATGTGGAGCAACTGGGAAAGTAAGCAGCGTATTAACTAAAGATGACTCTGGCTGCTCAGATGCCAATTTTGGGGGACAAATAAACCATCTCCTCCCTCCAAATGTTAGACTCTAAGCTCATGCCATCCATATGAGGCTCCTCTAAGGGATCCAGTCCCTGAGGTCCCGGGGAGGGGACAATGTCATTAATACAGCTTGCGGCAAAGGGAAACTTCTGTTGGACACTTAAGTTTGAGATGAATTATGGGAGGGGGGGGCTCTTCAGGCCTTTGAATCAGGGTAGAAAAGGAAAGAAAAGCAGGCTGGAGAACTGAAAAGCCTCTATTTCTTCCTCATTTCTAGAAAGAGAAAGACTAGAAAACAGTAGAAATCAAAGTTGTTCTAAAATAAACTTGACATTTTTATTCCTATCTGAACTCCTACATCAAACAGTCAGGACGCCTGGACACCACCAGGCCTGTGAGTGCTTCTGCCCTTCTGGAGAAGGCAATAGTCCCCACAAAAGGTCGACTATGTCCTAACAGTCTTGGCCAGGGCCCAGCCCCCAGCACCCTCCACTCATCCTCCCCATTTGTCATCCTTTTAGATTAGAAACAAACACTAAGGACAACAGGAAGAGGGCATGGAATCAGAGGGACGAGAGTAAAGCAGGCAAAAGCAACAGGCTCCTGACTCTAAGTTTATGCAAAGAACCAAACATTAGGAGCTCCCCCACCAAGCACCAAACTGGACGCTCTAAAAACTCCTGGAAATACCAAGCAAAACCATTCTTTTCCCCTCCTGAAAAGACTGAATTTCCAAGACCGCTTCGTGGTCTGCAGAAAGATGGGGGTGGGGGTAGAAAGTTCACACGAAATTCTGTACCCATAAATGGTAGAGCGGGATCCCTTTGTATGCGGCACTTGGTGGAGGCCCACCTTTGTGACACATAATTCCCACTTGGCAGCGGAAACTCTACAACGTGGGCTCACGAGGACCCTAATTGGCTTTTTTAAACTTTCTGGGCGGGAGCGGCACCAAGCGCTAGGGCCTCGCCAGCATCAGAGCCCCTGGGGAGTCCGCTGGGCAAGCCAGCGCCTGCGGCGGCCTCAGAAGGAGAAGGCTGGGGACCAGGAGAGAGCAGGGCAGTCCGGGCGGGTCTCCCGCTCGGGTAGGGGCTTACCTTCCAGGTAGCAGCTGGAGGACGAGGAGAGCCCCTTCTTGGATTTGCAGCCCACCAGCTTCAAGCAGATCTCCAACATGGTCCCGCGGCCGCGGCGAACGTTCAGCTACCCCACCGCCCCGGGCCCCCTGCCCCGCCAGGCCACGCTCGCCGCGCTCCCAGCCCCGCCTGCGCTCAGGCCCGCGTCCCGCCTCCCGCCTAGGCCGGTAACAAAGGGCCCTGCGCCCCGCCCCGCCCGCCTCTTAACCCCCTCCTGGCCAAGGGAAGGCAGTGGCCCCACGACCTCCCCAGCTGCCCCACGGCGCTGGCACAGCTCCTGCCACGTGTTGGGTTGGGTAAGGTCGGTGGAAATGCAAATTCCTCCCGAGTTACCAAGACTAGTCTCGTTTATATTGGGGGAGCGACTGTGATGAAGCTTAAAGTGGGTGTCTGAGGAATGTGAACGAACAGTCAGGGCTAGAACCCACAGGAATACCGAATACCGGACGCTGCTCCAACCATTCATTTAGACCAGGAGATGTGAGTTTAAGCTTAGGGAATTCCGTCTCCACAGTGAATGTTCATTGTGGGCTGGAATGGCGGCTGGCCCTTCCTGACCTCATTTTCTGGAGAACTTTCCCACTTTTTGGTGCCATGGGCGATCAGTGTTTGAATCCATTTCACCGTGGCATTGAGTTCTTATCTTTTCCTAGAAGCTGGCTAGAGCAAGTTACCAACAAGATTTTAACTAAGCAATAATCATAACAGAGGGCTACTGGCACAGATTGAGAGTCTAGATTGGTGGGAAACATGAGGCCCCAACTACAGTCAACAATTTAATAAAACGTCACCAAGTTCCAATGACAAAGGGAAAATAAACTGATGAAATAATGTCACATAACTAAAAAATCTGGCCCACATCCTCTAGCATATGAAAAGCTGACCTGTAGCAGGATGTCCTCTATAAGACTACCCCATGTGCCTTGCCAACCACAGACATGTGCGCCATAATCCTGAGAGGAAAGTCAGATCATGATTCTTCATGTGAAAACAGACAAGAAGGTCACACGGTGGAAACCCGAAGACAAGCACTTAGTCAGGGTCTGCCTGGTTCCAAAGTTTGGCCTCTGGACCAGTGGGGTAGGTGCCCCTTCCACTAAGAATCTAGCTTCCAAGCACTGGATAGCTGGATCTGTGAAGTTATCATGGCCTGTTTCAGAGAAAGTCTTGGTTAAGGGACCCTAGTTCCAAAAGAAAGAAAAGCTGGGCAGCAGTGGCACTCAGTGGGCAGAGGCAGGCCTGGTCTACCAAGTGAGTTTCAGGACAGCCAGAGCTACACAGAGAAACCCTGTCTCCAAACAAAATCAAACAAAGTGGGGAGGGGCTAGCCTACGCTACAATGCTGAGAACTAGGGCGTCTAGAACACCAGGCACAGTGAAGGAACGAGGTCTCCACTTAGGTCTGCCTAAAAAGCAGATGTCATCAGCAGTACCATGTCTGTCATAGGCCTCTCAACCAGGATACCATGCACTTTTTGAAAGTGAAATTTGTCTGTGCGGAAGCCCAGACTTGGCTACTAGAGCAGGTGCCAGACCAGGCCTCACGAACACCCAGTGCCTACAGAACCGATGCCACTCCATCATCTGGAGACAAAGGACCAGAGTGACCAGGAGACAAGCACATCAACTGGATACATTCCTGATTCTGGGAAAATATTTTCTGTAAGAGTCCATATGCTGGATGACTAGTGTTGTCTTGAGCCTTCCATCCTCCACACAGTGCCAATGATAACATTGGAGGTGTGCTACCAGTACAAACACAACAAATGATGCAGTACCTGTCTGTTCTGCTACCATTTTGCAAGTTCAAGGGTCTTGGATCAGACTATAATGAAGTCTGTCATATAACATATCAGATCACAGGGTTATATTCAGATTGGCAGCTAGATGCCAAGAACTATACATTAAAAGGCATTCTGAAATTCTAACCATACCCTTAAATACTGCTCTTTAATACAAGTTAGACATTGATTCACATGTGCTGGACTTCACGCTGGGATTAAGCTTGTTTTTAAAAGCACATGACTACTACTAATATTCTGCTCTATGACTACAAGTCCAAACCTTTATAATTTAGATATAAAATTATTCATTCGCAGGCCTGGCAATACACTCTAAGTGGCAATGATCATGGTAGCCATTACCAAGTGGCACAGCAATACAATAGACTGAGCTACTACTCCTTCCAGATACACCTTTTCTGAACTTTGCCAAGGTGGAAAGAGCACTGTGTGCAAGCAATCTCACTTGTCTCAAGGAAGAAAGGCCTGAGGGCTGCACCTCTAGTCAGCCCAAAGCAGAAAGTCAATGACTGAAAAGTAAAACAGGTCAGGCATGGGGGCCATGCTTGTAATTCTAACACTTGGGGGGTAGAGGCAGGAACATTGCCACAAGTTCAAAGCCAGCCTGGGAGACAGCTAAAATTCTAGACCAGTCAGGGCTATATAATGAGACTCTGTCTCAAAGCAAATAGAAACAAGACAGGTAACAGAAGCAGAAAGGAGGATGAAAGACCAAGGCTTATGTGCTGTCACTGTCATCTGTGGTTGAAGGGGCTCAGAGACCTCAGAGTGGCTTGAGAATTCTGGGCAGTTTCATTCTTCCCATCCATACAATAAATAACTAAATGTAACAAAATAAAAGTTTAAAATGTATTGCAAGAGGCCACCCAGTCACGTTGAAAGTGTGGTCCATGAATGAACCAGACACCTAAGATGCTGTGCCTGCTCACAACAGATTCCTGTCTGAGTTGCGGCCTACTGCATTGACTGTGTGGGAAAAACTGCTAAAGCCCCAGAGGACCCTGGGCCTCTGAGACCAGAGGCCATTCTGGACAAGGGAAACACTGCTGTTGGATTTTATCAGGGATGGGACAGATGGGGATGGATAGGTTTCATGAATTTAGAATTTACTCATCTGAAAACAACCTGTAGATTTAATAAATATGTCACAGCAGAGTAAGTTAACATAAGGAAGACTCTGAAGATTTTAGATTGGATTTATTTTAAATTTTGGGTTTAGTCTCTTTAAAAAAAAAAATGGGGCAGGCATCCACCATAGCTCTCTGGGGTGGCAGGACTTGGGAGGAATGGTGGGTGGAAGGGGGGCAGGTGAGTCTGACAAGAGGTCTGGGAGGGCCCTCCACAACTGAGTCCTGCATTCTTGTCAGCACAGCTGGTCATGCTAGGGGAACAGGGGTGGCTTGTTTCACAAGCATGGGCCAACACAGTCCAGAGCTTACAGTCTCTCATTCATTGGCCGGTTTCTCTAGCTCGGTGCATGTGTCTGATGTGTCTGTCCAGAGAATCAGACAGCTGAACTCCTCACAACAGCCACAGCACTTTAGGGCCCTACAAGGGAACATGTGCCCCTGTAAGTCTCAGAACATTTTCGTCAGAACTATTTGCTGGTCACTAGTCATGGGTCACTAAGGTCCAGTGACTCCAACCTGGGAAAGCTAAGTAACTGACAAGGCCAAGCAGCAGAGAATGGATGAGCTTGGACATGTTGGAGATCTGCTTGAAGCTGGTGGGCTGCAAATCCAAGAAGGGCTCTTCTCATCTCCCAGCTGCTACCTGAAAGGTAAACCCAGGCCAGGGCTCAAGGACCTGTCGGGGCTGTCTTGCCCCAGCCCTATGTACTCCCTCTGAGGCCACTTCAGCAGGCACCTGTGGGTTCAGTGGACTCCCCAGGCCTCATTCACAGCTTCAGCTTCCATGCAGTTCTGGGAGTGATCACTAAGAGTGGGCTGACACTGCAAATAATGCACAGCAAACTGAAGCATCGTTTCTCAGAGGACCCTGCATCAGTCGGGGACAACACTCTTACATGAGTACTCAGAATCAAGAATGAAGGAAGAACCGGGCAGTGGTGGCTCACACCTTTATCCCAGCACTGGGGAGGCAGAGACAGGCGGATCTTTGTGAGTTTGAGGCCAGCCTGGTCTATAGAATGAGTTCCAGGACAGCCAGGCCTACACAGAGAAACTTTGTCTCAAAAAACTTAAAAAATAGGCTGGGCGGTGGTGACGCACGCCTTTAATCCCAGCACTCGGGAGGCAGAGGCAGGCGGAACTCTGTGAGTTTGAGGCCAGCTTGGTCTATGAGAGCTAGTTCCAGGATGGGCTAAAAAGCTACAGAGAAACCCTGTCTCGAAAAACCAAAAAAGGGGGCTGGAGAGATGGCTCAGAGGTTAAGAGCACTGCCTGCTCTTCCAAAGGTCTTGAGTTCAATTCCCAGCAACCACATGGTGGCTCGCAACCATCTGTAATGAGGTCTGGTGCCCTCTTCTGGCCTGCAGTCATACACGCAAAACAGAATATTGTATACCTAATAAATAAATATTAAAAAAGAAACAACTTAAAAATTAAAATAAAAAACAAGAATGACTGGAAAAAGCCCAATCTGAGGGACTCTGGGAGGAATGTTGGGTCTGGAAGCTGTCCTAAGGAAAAGAAATAGGTTAACGTTTGAAGGGTAAGATCAGGAGCAGCATCTTGGGTTCAAATGTCACAAAGCCTCATCTTTCATCTAAAGCCAGGCCCCTCCACCCCACACCTTCACCAGCCTCCCCTACACATAGCAACAATGCTCCTGGTTTACTCCATCGCCTTGGGATATTTAGGCTGAGATTTTCAGTGAGGGCCCACAGCAAATTCTCTTTCTATAAAAATCTCATAATTTGGGAGGTGGGAGCAAGGGGAACAAGAGGCCAGCCAGTCTAGGCTAAGGAGACACTGTCTCAGATACAAAACAAAAACCTTATTTTATATATACATATTTCTATATACACATATATGACTTTATTTTATAATTAAACAGTATAAACATATTTGTTCAAACAAATCTTCCAGTTTGATAAAATGAGTAATATTAGTGTGCTCATGTTATTTTTTACTTTTAATCAAAATACTATCTATACTTGGTTTAAAAAACAAGCAGCATGAAGGTTCTTTTAAGAAAAGATTAAAATTAAGCCTAGGAATGGTAGTGCTCACCTTTGATTCCAGCACTCTAGAGGCAGAGGCAGGCGGATCTCTGTGAGTTTGAGACCAGCCTGGTCTACAAGAGCTAGTTCCAGGACAGGCTCTAAAGCTACAGAGAAACCCTGTCTCGAAAAAAACCAAAAAAAAAAAAAAAAAACCAGCCAGCCCAATCTATAGAGCAAGTTCCAGGATAGTCAGGACTACACAAAATAACCCTGTCTCAGAAAGGGTAAATATGAATATATATATATATATGTATATATATATATATATATATATATATATATAATCATTGTTAAGAGAGAATATGCGTGCCACAGCATGCTTATGGAGGCTGACGGACAACTCAGCTCTCTCTTTTCACCTTATGTGAGCCGAATTGAACTAGGAATTGAACTCAGCACTAGGCTATATTATGTGCTAAGCACCTTTAACTGCTTAAGCTCATTTTTTCCTTAGAATTGTCTCCTAACTTCTATTTGTTATTATTATTATTACTTAATTCTCCCTCTCTGGAATTACTGCCAGAATGGCACTGATGCCCTGGGAGGGTGCTTTTAACCTCATTACTGCCTCCCTCGTGTTGCATGTTATATTCTAATGTAAATTTGATTTTCAAGTCATCTGTTAAATTTTAAATTGTGGTTATAATGTTTTATTTTATTTGTTTTTTGAGATAGATTCTCTCTACATAGCCTGGCTGTCCTGGAACTCACTATGTGGACCACGCTAGCCTTGAACTCACAAAGATTCACCTGCCTCTGCCTCCTAAATGCTGGAATTAAAGGCATGTGCCACTATGCCCAGGTAATGTTTTTATTAGTTAAAAAGTTGATTCTTAGGACTTTAGGGACAGCCTCAGCTACACAGTGAGTTCAAGGCTTGCTTGGACCACTACACCAACAACAGATTAAAAACATTAATAAAAGCACTAATTTTTCTCCTGCTGTCAGTAGCATGTGTTCTTTGATGTTGTGCTGTCCCTGAGGATTGTGAAGAACCATTCTTTAGAACTCCTTCTGTACTACCTCTATTCCCACCAAGTTCTTGTCTTCTTTGTATGTATTTTACTCTCTGTTACCACTTGGAGACTTCTCTAAATATCCAATGGAATTTGGCTGCTCATTCATTATTTACAAAGACTTGAGACTGAAGTCCTGTATCTCAAAGAGGCTCAACACCTAATGACTCTGAGGGAAGGAGCTGAGCAACTCCCAGTACTGTACTGGTATCTAGAGGATACTTTTCTGGGGCCATTCCTTTTTTTTTTCCTCTCCCCAGAAAGAAGTACTTCAATCTCCTCTCTGTTAAGGCCTTACCTAGCAGGTACTGGAAGAGGGGCTGGGAATCTCACTACTGTAGACTTTCAACAACAAATCCCGTTCTTGATCACTCTACCATCAGTGCACTAGCTCACATCTTACTACGCGCTTACTCTGAGAACCTAGGCTGTGGTGTCCTGCATTGTCATAAGTCTGCTACCACTCCTGGCTGCCTCCCACTTCCTGAAAACGTCACTTCTGTTATTCACTCCTGTCTCCTTTTGGGCTCCTTTTGTCCTTACAAATCTTCAGTTTTAAAAAACAATCTTTCTCTGTGGGGCTGGTGCTTATACTCTGAGGACTCAGGAGTCTGCATCAGAACGACTGTCGTCATCTGAGGTAAAGCTGGGCTCCATAATAAGGCTGTCTCTGGAAGAGGGATGGGGAAACATTCACTTCTCACAAACAGTTTTGTGCATCTTACAGGCAATACAGCTGTGACTAAGGTTAAACGACTTGCATGGAGTCCACACAGCATGCTAGCAGCAAGAATAGAACCCAAGTCCCCAAATCCCCTCATTAGACGACATCTACTAGATCCCATAGTTAAAAGAACATGATGGGGGTAAGGAGATGGGTTAGTCACACAAGCTCAAGGACCTGAGTGTGGACCTTCAGCACCCACCTAAAAGCTGAGCATGGTAGGACGTCTGTAACCCTGGTAGAGCCAGCAAAACCCCTGGGGTCTTCTGGACAGTCAATCTAGTCCAACCTGGGAGCTCCAGGCTTAATAGAGACCCTGCCTCAAAAAATAAGATGAGAGTGAATGGAGAAGACAATGTTGGCTTCTGACTATAACTCAAACCACACACACACACACACACACACACACACACACACACAGAGAGAGAGAGAGAGAGAGAGAGAGAGAGAGAGAGAGAGAGAGAAATGTACTGACACAGAAATGTGTAGGGTATGATAAGAACACTGGGTTGGAAAACTATTTAAAACTTGTTGCCGTGAACAGGTCTCAGATCTCAGCTTTGCTGATAGAGGACCATCCAGGCTCTAAGTTCTTCAATCCATTCATATCTGCACCTTTAATTTAATTGCAATTAAAGTTTAATTGTAAATAGGAATATCATTAAACACAAATAGCATGGAGCACTCTTGCTCAATTCAAAAGCTTGAATCCAACTTGAAGTGATTTTCATGCTTGCACAAATGTCTGTGTTCTTGTACTTGGGTACGCTCTGCAGTGAGGCTCAAAGAATTTTGTTTCAAATTACTAAGTCACGTTTGTTTTCTTCTGACCTGAATATTGAATAAAATTTAAGTCTCCATAGCCAATATGGTGGCACAACTCTTTAAGTCCTAACATCCTTGCCTTCAGAAGAACAAGGCAAGAGGATCATGAAGTCTAGGTCAGTATTGGCTGGTAGCCCACCCCACCCCCACTCATCTTGTGCGTGCGCACACCCACACCCTGTGTGTACAGAGAAACATCTGTGAAACAAAATGTCTCATGGGGGATCTTGAGGCCCAAGTAGATATTGTTACCCTATCATCCTTTTGCTTTAAGACCAGTACTGTGTTTGACTACTGGGGTTTGGTTAACTTGGAACTGGAAAGCTAATGGTTAATGCCTTTCCTCTCCTTCCCTAAGACTAAAGGAATCTGCGGAGCAGCAGCAGAACTGGCCTGGGAGATCACATTACTTTTGGGGGTGGGGAAGAAGGCAGCTGGAGAGAAGTGTAGAGAGAGGGCTCCAAGGGAAAGAAAACAAGCTGTCCAACCCGCTCCACAGTGTAAGCCCAGCAGGGAGGAGGTAGAAGCGCCATGTTTACTCAAGTTATCAGGCCACAGTACCCTCCCTTGGTCTGGCAGCCTAGTATCCAAGAAAGTATAAGCGTGGTACCCGAGGAGTGCAGATCATGTTCACATCTTAAAAATGAGCAGCATTGATGGTTGTATCTGCAGTGTTTTAGACACACATAAGGATGGGTGGTCCAGCCTTCCCTCCACTCAGAAAAGCAAGGACAGTATTGAGTGAGACAGCCTATTCTTTCTCCTTAAAGTGACAGACTAGACACATCGGTCCAGAGCTACATTATGAACAGGGAAGAGAGGGCTGCAGTTGATCCTGAAGACTGCTCACCAAAGAGCACCGTGCTTAGGGCCAGAAAAGGGCAGGTCTAGGCTCTTGGGCCCCTAGGAAACTAAGCTTGCCTCCCGAAGTTCACCCGGTCACCTTTCCTACCAGTTAGCACATAATACCCATAACACAGGATCTCCAAGTGATTTCACATTCCCTAAATGTGACAGTAGTGGTTTTGTGTCAGCCAAAGAACTGATTCCTGGGTGTGTCTGTGAGGACAATTCTGGAAGGGATTAGCCTTGCTTGAGTTAAGGGACCCACTCTTCCTATCAGCAAGGGACCTCACAAAGGCAGAAAATGGGAGGTGGTGACATTTGCCTCCCTGCACCTGGCTTCCTGAACATGACAGGATCTTCTGCCTCCCTTGCTCCCATTTCCAGCCCTTCAGTCTCACACTACCCTTGGCTCTCAGGCTTCTGAAAACACCACCAGCTTTCCTGGGTCTCCAGCTTGCAGACAGCGTGGGTGGACAGTGGGACCCCATAGCCTCTATTCTCATAAGCCAAGACTTATGAGATAAATCTCTCCATAACATAGGGAAAATGGTATCAGTGTGAGAAAACAAAAGCCAGGTATTCTACCATGGATCTAATGCAGAACTGCATTAAAAATGCAGAGAACCCTTCCTGCCCTTTCAGATAGTGTTCAAACTGGTTTAAAATGGGCAAAAAAGTCATGTTACCTACAAGCAAAACAAGTGGCTGATAAGCACCCAAAATGAGCACAGTGACAGGTCAGGCATGGTGAGACACACCTTTAATCGTAGCAGGTTCAAGACCAGTCTGGTCTACATAGTGAGCTCCAGACCAGTCAAGAGATATACCATGAGACCCTGCCCCCCCAAAAAAGTTTAGCATCAATGCCCATGAAACAGAAACACTGTGAGCTCCCACGCCATGCCCACTCCAGTGAGCTCCCACGCCATGTCCACTCCAAGAGCTACAATAATAAACCAAGTGCTAACAAAGATGTAGGGAAATGGAAATGCATAGTCCCTTTGGAAAGGAGTTTGGCAGTCTATTAAAAATTTGAGATAAAGCCAGGTGTGGTGGTATACCTTTAGTCAAGCACCAGGAGAATAGACAGACAGATCAGTGAGTTCAGAGCTCTGTGAGTGGAGGCCAGTTTGTTTTGTTTTTTTCAAGACAGGGTTTTTCTGTATAGCTTTGGAGCCTGTCCTGGAACTCTCTCTGTAGATCAGGCTGGCCTCGAACTCACAGAGATACACATGCCTCTGCCTCCAGAGTGCTGGGATTAAAGGTGTGCGCCATATCCCCACCCCAAGTTCAGTCTGTTCTACATATCAAGTTCCAGAATATCTAGGGTTACATAAAGAGATCATGTCTCAAAAAAACAAAACAGAAAAACAAAAGTTGAGATAAAACATTGTGAGACCCAGCACTTCTCCTCCTAAGCATCAACTGAAGACAAACAGGAGTACATCCAGACAAAAGCTTTAAGTGAAAGTTCACAGCAGCCTTATTCACCAAGGCCCCACGTGGGAAACAACCTAAATATCCATCAAGTGGCAAGTGAATAATCAAAACTTGTATCTCAGTAATGGGATAAAATTCAAATAATGGAATAATATCCCAATAATGGAATAAAAATGAAAAGGAATGAGGTACTAATGCATATGCTACTACGTGAATACACCTCACAATTATGATAATGGGCTGGGGAGATGGCTCAATCACTAAAATGTGTGCTGCACATCAGGAGAACTTAGCTCCATCCCTGCACCCTCAGACAAAGCCAGGTATGGCAGCATGCACTGGGGGAGTGCAAACAGGATGACCTTCCAGTTAGTCAGGTGAGCTCCAGGTTCAGGAGCTGCCTCAAAAAATAAGGTAGACAGAGACAGTGGAAACACCCAATGTTGACCTCTGGCCTCTGCATGCATATGCACACATGAATCCACACACACATGCCCGCTAAAAGAGAAAAGCTAACCACAAGAGAAGACATATTGCATGGAACTCCAATTGGATGGGGTCAAAAACCATACATGACTTAAGATCTACTGCAGGAAAATTTTTAGATAATAAACACAATGTTCCTAAAATGCTGAGAAGCAGCTATAACCAATTAGCTATGGAGATCAATTAACAATTAGTATTTCATGAATCACAGACTTATAATAAACAAAGGAATTTTGAGAATCAGACAATTAGGAATTTTCAGTCCTGGTGAGAACAACACTCGTGCAAGTATGGACTTGAGTTCATTCCCCCGAATTCATGTAAGGGTAGAAGAAGGGAATTGACACCCAAAAGTTGCCTTCTGACCTCCATACAGGCACCATGGTATGTGAACCCCCTCTCTTTCTCACACAATTTAATAATAACAATTTTCATTACTGTTCAGCTTCTTCCCTTCCCAGGCAGGCAGGAAAGAAGTGCAGAGAAGCAGGGCCTGGTTGAGTTTTTTTCTGTGGAGTCAGCTCCCTGCTCAGGGCTCACTTACCTAACCTGACTTACAGGGTGTGGCCACCTGTCCTGCTCTTGATCTATGCTCTGCCTCAGGTCTGAGTTAAGCTTTCCTATCTCTAATTGTCAGGGATCTTTGGAAGGTGACTCCTGACATTTTCTTAATTAAAAAGAGTAAGTCTTACAGATTCTTGAGGCTGGGCTCCCCTTCCCTAGGTTATATCTACACCCCAACAACACTTGACAGACACTCAAGCACACACACATAGCTCACCACTGACAGGTGCACAGGCCAGAAGCCCTTGGGAAAAGCAGTGCCATCAAGTTGCAGGTGAGGGGGCAAGAGTCAGGGCTGTATGGGTCTGCTGAGGATGGAAGACACTAGTTCCACCGTTTAGGGGACGAAACCATCCTTTGTCCCATGGTACAATATCATGCTGGCAGCACCATATGGTACAGTGTTTGCCTTTCTCATTTCCTGTTCTCAAGAGTCTCATGGGGAATCTGGCAATATTCGATAAGAGCCAAAATTACAAACACGTTTGCTCTCTGACCCATCAACTCTACTTCTGGAGATTTTCTTTACAAATTTACCCTGTCCCGGCACTGTTTAAATATCAAAAGTGCCATCATCAAGTTAGACTCTGGTTAGCTTTCCAGTGGGGTGCATGAAGCCCCCCAGAAGTATGTGGGTATTTATCACAAGTGAACAACTGCCAGACCCTCAGATTTCATTCATTTCTTCTTTGACACTGATTGTCAAGATCCTGACTTCTGACTCCCTTTTCCAATGTGGCTTCTATATTCCTTCTCAAAAAGAGGGTGCCACCTGTGTCTTGATGGCTGTTAAAACTCCCAGGCACCAAACATACAAATGAGGCTACCAAGATAGTGGAAGCAAGAGACAGTGCTCAAGCTGATCACAGGAAAGACACCTGAGAACACATCACCACAGAAGGAAGTGTATTAGAAAGTAATTAAAATGCCATTAGGAGGCCGGAAAGATGTCTCACAGATAAAGGCTCTTGCCAGTACGTGCAATGGCCTGAGTTTGATCTCCACGATATACATGGTGAAAGGAGAGAACCGACTCTTATAGGGGGCCTCAGATCACAACACATGTGCTGTGGCACACACACATGCACTCATGTGTATACACACACAAAGATACACACAACAAACATTTTTAAGTCATAAGGAAATGAACACTGAACATTCTGCAAAAAAAAAAAAATTTTTTTTTTTGAGACCCTACCAAGAACTGGTTTTCCCTAGGCTCTAGGACAGTGGTTTTCAACCTGTGGATCATGACCCAACTAGGGTAGAAAGACCCTTTCACAAGGGCCGCATGTCAGGTGTCCTGCATATCAGATATTTACATTACAATTCATAACAGTAGCAAAATTACAGTTATGAAGTAGCAACAAAATAACTTTATGGTTGGGCTCATGACATGAGGAACTGTATTAGAGGGTCAAAACATTAGGAAGGTTACTATTCTAGGGCCACAAGGAGTAAAGGCGTGAGAAGAGTCCCTTGTCCCAGAGCTAACATTCAGGTTGGGAAAAGACATGATGAGCTAGGGAAGTCCAGCAGAAGGAAAGGGTATTGGACTTGGGCTACAGGTTTAGACATGGTGACCAGAAAAGCCATCACTGAAGATGACAACTGATGCAGTGCTGTCCTGGCCAAGAGATCGTGTGCAGAGGCTCTCGGCAGGGAAGAAAACTGAGAGAGGTTGAAGGAAAAGCAGAGGCCAATACAGCAGACTCACACTGGGGGCAGCAGGGAGTGGGAAGACGGCACCAGGCCTGGCATGGCTTTTGTCCAAAGGACATAGGAAGGTGCTGGAAGGTTTGGGAGAGAGGAAGCAGGAACAGGAGCACAGGCAGATTAGACTGGCTGGTGCAGGGAGAAGAGCTGAGGAGGGACAGCAGAGGCTAATGGGATCAGTGAAATGGGAGGGGAAGGAAAAAGAGGGTGTGACTGGACATGTCTGGAAGTGATGGTTAACCAAGAGGCTTGTGTGGAGCGAGAGAGTCATGGAAGACTCTATGATGTAACACATACACACATATACAACACACACACCAAAAAGAGGGACAAAGATAAAAACATTAACGGCATATGAAACAAATATATACTACTTGATTTTATTTTTGTGTGTGCATGCATGTGGGGAGGGGACTGCACGTGTACAAGCACATGAAAAGATAAATTTAAAGATAAATCTGGCAACAATGGAGACTGCAAAATACTACAGAGAAACTAGAAGTTCTAAATTAATGGAAAAATGACTATATTCGGGGATTAGACAACTCCAGATGCAATCCCAACCAAAGATCCAGGAGGTTTCTAGTAGAAATGAATCAGCTGAGCCTCAACAGGCAAATATAAAGATTTAAATAGACAAAGCAGCTAGCAATAAGATGTGAGGGAGACTGACAGTTAGCTACAGGTCTCATTATAAACTAAAATAGTCAAGAAAGTGTACTGGCAACAAGATAGAGAGCAGAAAGTAGACCCTTACACATCCTCACCAGATCCCCAGCAGTGATGCAATCTATGGGGAGGAGGGCTTCTGTGAGCAAGGGGTGAGGCTCATTCTGCTTCCTGACTGCCACAGTGACTAACCAGTAGCTCCCAACACCATGCCTTCCAAATATCAGACTGTCCTCTCCTGAGATTGAGTAAATTCTGAATGACAAGACCAGAGTGAGGACTCTTAGGTGGCATCTAGACAAAGTTGCCCAAGGGTGTTCAGATGCCAGCTAAAGAATTACTGGGGCATGGTAGGGTGGCTAGAAAGAAAAGAGCGGTTAGGAGTACTTGCTGCTCTTGCAGCGGACCTCAGTTCTGTTTCTAACACCCAGGCTCAAACATCCTGTAATTCTAGGGTATCCGACACCCTTTTCTGATTTTTGAGGGCACCCACAAGCACATGTTCATACACACACACACACACACACACACACACACACACACACACACACACTTTTTTTTAAAAAAAAGAATTATCCAGGGGCTGGAGAGATGGCTCAGTGTTTAAAAGCACTGGCTGCTCTTTCAAATATTCTGAGTTCAATTCTTAGCAACCACATGGTGGCTCACAACCATCTGTAATGATATCTGGTGCCCTTTTCTGGCATGCAAGCATACATGCAGACAGAACACTGTATACATAGCAAATAAATCTTAAAAAAGAAATTATTTGGATGTGCTTTAAGGGAAACTTGACATTTAAGCTGGTGGATCCAGCGCAGTAGATCACCCTCTTTGATGTGACTGACACTCCTTCAATCAGCTAAAGGCCCCAAGAGTGAGACATGTGCCAGAACCGGGAATTCTTCCTGCCTGGTTGCCTGGACTAGGCCCTGTGCTTTACCCTACCACAAGACTCATTGTGACAGCAGTCCCAACTGGGCCCAAAGCTGACAACCTTCAGCCCACAAGAGCAGGGTCTTAGCAACCTTAATAATTCCAGATCTTTAATATAGATCCTTACTATACTACTATCATTTTTCAAGATTGTGTGTGTGTGTGTGTGTGTGTGTGTGTTGATGTGTGTATATGTAGAGCTGCCTGTGAAAGCCAGAAGAGGGCACTGGATCCCATGAAGCTGGAGTTACAGTAACAGGTTGTTGCAACTTTCAAATGAGAGTGCTAGGAACTGAATATGGACCCTCTGCACGAGCAGCAAGCATTCCCAACTGCTAAACCTGGCCTCACTGCACACCTCTCTTTCCACACACAAACATGCATACTACTGAATTCAAATATTTGTGATTCTGATAAAGAAAAGAGAGCTTGGCCATTATATGTCCTTTAAAAGGCCCCCCTCTAAACCATATTATATTTCACTCCCTAAAAATTTGTTTAAGTGACAGTGTATATTATAATATAATATATATTAAGTGACAGATAGAGGGAAAAATTATTGGTTTCTCTTGTGCCTAGAAACTTTATTAACTTTTTTTTTTCCAAGATAGGATCTTAGGTAGATTAGACTGGTCTGGAACTCAGCATTCAAAGACGACCTTGAAGTCCTGATCTTTCCATTTTCACCTCCCACTTCCTGGGACTATAGGTATGTGCCACCATAGCAGACTGCTAAACTTTCATTTTAGTTGATAATTAAAATAAATGATTGCCAGGCAGTGGTGACGCATGCCTTTAATCTCAGGTCTCGGGAGGCAGAGGCAGGAGGATCTCTGTGAGTTTGAGGTCAGCCTGGTCTACAAGAGCTAGTTCCAGGACAGGCACCAAAGCTACAGAGAAACCTTGTCTCATAAAACTAACTAAATTAATTTATTAAAAATGATTATAAAGAAATATGAGTATGTACATAACAAGTGTGGTTTATTTGTTTTTTATTCTTAAGGAAACTGTTCAACTAATGAAGAAGCAATGATGAATTTACTGACAATGTTGACTCAATATTAATAGCTTTACTCTTGCAAAGGACAGATAAATCCTTAAGTAAGGTCTGGAGAGATGGCTCAGTGGGTAACAGCACTTGCTGTACAAGCATGAGAATCCCAGTTCAGACCTAGCACTCACACACACACCTGTAACCCAGCATTGTGTGGAAGAGAAGGGGAATTGGGAGGTATTTGCTTGCCATCAGCCTAGCTCCAAGTTCAAATCAGAGACCCTGTCTCAAAGGAATAATGTAGAAGATGAAAGAGAAGGACACCTGATATCTTGCTCCAGTCTCTTCAGAACATACATGTGTGCATCCAGTGTGTGCACATACACACACTCTCACATACACATACAAAGGAAAAACTACAAACCAATGACATACAAAAAAAAGCAGAATTGAGTCCCCTGTCTGTAAATAACTGTGTTACTCACCTCAGATAATGAATTCCTTTCCTCTTTATCATCAAAGTGATTTATTAACTTTCTGACTTTTAGGGGACTTGTGTTCATAAAATGATCCATATTTTTACAAAGTTGTCTTTATAATAATTTTACTTATCATGTGTTTCCAAATTACTGCCTCTCCTAGCTCTGTCTGTGGCTTTGCCAGCACAGCCCCAGCCAGCGAGAATGCACAGAGAAAGCTTAGCAGCCCTGGCTTAGTGAGTCAAACGGGAAGCCAGGAAACAGGAGTCTTGAGAGGAGTAATGTAACCCTGGAAGGGAAATGCTAGGAGCTGCAGCCCTCACTGCGTCTTGAGAGAAGACTAAGAATCCAGAATTTCCACAATGGAACTTTAGAACATCCAGGATGCAATCAGAAATCTTGGACACACAGGCACCTGGAGACCAAGACAGAGTACAACCCAAACAGAGCCCTACCTGGTCTGGAGCCATTCTCAAGGCTGTCACACTGACTGTTATGCACATGTAGTGGAATTTTCATTTCTTATATTTAATTTTCTCACTTCTGGACTTTCCATCGAGTTCTTTGTGTTGTCTCTGTCCTCCTGCTGGGGTTTCTGTCCTCAGTGAGATTTCCACTCACTTACTGGGAATGTGCCTTCTCATGTACATCAGTGTGACAGCCTTGAGAGGGAGGCAGAGGAATGGAATGCCAAGAAAGATGAGTAGAAGCAGCCAGGGTGGCTCATACCTGCAATCCCAGCATGCAGGAGGTAAGGATTATGCATCCAACACCAGTCTTGGCCTACACAGTGAGTCTCCCCCTACAAAAAGGAGTCAGGGTTGAAAATCAATATGACCAAAAGGAAAAAGACTGAAAGAAAAAGAAATTAAGTCAGAGTAAGTTCTAGATAATACCAAATGGCAACATGGGGAGTGAGAATTGCAATAAAGCAGGAAAAGAAAGAACAAGATTCTAAAGAAACAAGGGCCCCAAATTGTCTAAACTTAATGACATATAGAAACTTGATGCAAACCACTAAATGAACACCAAGAAGAAACAGAGCAAGCCACACATGAAAATCAAACACCCAAGCTTCTGTCAAGGTCCTTTTTTTAAAGATAGAGTTCTCATGTTGCCCAGGCCAGCTTTAAAGCCACAATCCTCCTGTGTCAGCCTTCTGGGAAGCTGAAATACAAGTATACACCACCAAGATCATTTGGTGATGAGCAAATTTCAAAAGCAACCATAGGATGATGTAGCAGAGAAAGGGAACACTGACTTATCAGAAAATATGATGACCAAGAAAGTTGAACTCAGAGCTACAGCGATGGTTCAGCAGTTAAAAGTGAGGACAGCTTTTGCAGAGGACCTGAGCTGGTTTCCAGCACCCATGTCATGTGGTTCACAGTCGTGCCTGTAATTCTGGCTCCAGGGACTCCAACACCTCTGGCTTCTGTGGGCATTGTCCCTCATGTTCATACCCATAAAGACACAGACACAAATACAGAGCTCAAAACCAATCTCTTTTTTTTTTAAGATTTATTTACATTATGTACACAGTGTTCTGCCTGCATGAATGCCTGCAGGCCAGAAGAGTGCACCAGATCTCATTATGATGATTGTGAGCCATCATGTGGTTGCTGGGAATTGAACTCAAGATCTCTGGAAGAGCACTCAGAGCTCCCAACCTTGAGCCTTCTTTCCAGCTCCCTTCCCCCACCCCACCCCCTCCATCCCTGAAAAGAAAATCTTTAAAAAAGAAAACATTTTTAAAGCCTGAGGGAAGGCAAGAGACAAAAAACTAGTTAATGTTCTGGAATGCTGTGCCTAGACAAGATACTCCAGGAATGAAGTCTGGGCTGGGGTTGTAGCTCAGTGGGAGAGCACTTTCCCAGCTTAAGCAAGACCCTGTCTTTGATCCCCAGCACAAAGAACAACAATAACAAAACAAAAGGATAAAAGTAAAACAAAGAAGCTTAGAGAAAAGAAAATGAGGGGCTGTAGAGATGGCTCAGCAGTTACAACACTGGCTGCTCTTCTAAAGGACCTGGGTTCAATTCCCAGCACCTATATGGAAGCTAACAACTGTTTGTACCTCCAGTTCCAGGGATCTGACACCCTCACATGCATGTACATGCAGGCAAAACATTAATGCACACAAAATAAAAATAAACCATTAAAAAAAGAAGAAAAGTAGATCCAAGTGCAATCCATGGCGAGACTGTACTGAGACACTAAGAAGGAAGTTCCTGAGGCTAATTAAGGGGATGGGATATGAGTTGGCAAAGCAACTACACAGGTCCATAGAAAACAGACCCATTTCAGAAGAACACTATGTGGTCTACATGGAACTCACATTTACAACATGAACAGAAAGTGGTCCTTTTGTTGGTTTGTGTATGGACTATGAAACCCCAGATGAGTTAAACCCAAAGAAGAGCACACCAACCCAACACACACAATAAACTTGTGGCAGTTCTGCAGACTGAACCTAGGGCTCACACAAGGCAAGCAGTCTATCAATTGACCTGAAATGGTTGACATCAGGGAGATGATGGCATCTGGCTCACTGGGAAAGCAAATGGTGACAGGGTTTTTCTTCCAAAAACACAAAGGCGACAGAGCATCAAGAAATCACACATACAGCAAATGTGTCCTTTATAAAGTAGATGTTGTAGAATATTATTTTAAGGTATGTTTCTTTTGTTTATTCTCTGGAAGATTTCTTTGATGATGCAAAGGTGTGTTTGATTAAATAAAATTCACCTGTAGTCTGGAGGCTGAGTCAGCAACTGGCTGACAGGAAGTTGTGGGGAGGAGCCAACTGGAGAAGGGTTTATAAGGAAGGGAAAGAAAAGGCAAGGCATCGAGACGTCTTGGGAGACGTCAGGTGAGCTAGGTAAGTTGCTTGCCATTTAGCCTCTTTGTGAAGCAGGATTCTACCTTAAACTTTGAATCTAGAGTTCTTTAGCAGGACATAGATTTAGATAAATTCTCTTAGTAGCTTTGAAAGAGTGGGTGCCTGAGGGAACAAAATTTCCTCAGTCTGCTGCTATTGTGACCTAGCTACTGGTGGTAGCAGTGGAGCTGCAATTGCTGACTAGGATAGCCGTAGCTTAAAAGGCAGCAACCATTAAAAAAAGAGGACAACTGGCACGCCAATGGGTGGTAGAATCACGCAGAAGGGCGGGCCATGCCAGCTAGCTTTGCCGCATTTGCCATCTGGAGCTCTCAACCGCCGGCTCTGCTGAATCTTTCATCTGAACTTCTCCACTATAGCAGTCTGTTGCCCCTTGCCCAGAGAAGTCAACAGTATTGGTAAGAGATCTGGGAAAGCCTTTAGGAGCATAGGAGTTAGTTATTATTAAAAAGAAAATTTTTATGTTAAGGTTGGGAAACATAACAATGCAAGGTGCTAGGGCTCTCTATACTGTTACCTTAGAAGGCATGAAGTGAGAAGCAGAATATGAGAAAATAAATGATTTAACTGATGCTGATATAATACTAATAATACAGACTATCAGTATGGTAATTAACATCTTATCAATAATAGCCTTGATGGTTTTTTTGTGTTAAATATGACAAATGGATTAAGAGACTGCAGGCCTTGGAAAGATATACTAATGAGAAAAACAAAATTGCTCAGACACAAACAGGGGAATCTAGAGCAGAATTTGCCACATCATTGCATTGAATAGGAGAGGAACGGCCTAAGGTAATTAGAACACCAACATTAATATATCTGGCTACTGTCCAACAACCACCACCAGATAATAAGCATTCCCAAGGCTATGCAGAAGTTAATTAGAATCCTGTAAATATGTTAGACTTGGAGTTAAGGAAATCATAGTTTCATATGGTATGCATTCACCCTTTGTAAGACAGATGTTGAATTGATGGGCAACTAAAAATAGAATTATTCCACAAAGATTTACAGCAGTGTTGGAAGCTGGTCCTCAATTACAATGGAGAATTTGGTGGACAGAGCCAGGGCCTTGGAATAATGAAGGAGGGCTAGGCCATGTGATTTCCCAAGACCAATTCTTGCTGAGGATCAGTGTGCTGATTTGCAAAAAGCAGTGTATGTTGGGTGATAACATCCTGATTCTATGCTGTATAGCAGCTTTGAATGCTTGGGTCAGGGTTGTAGAATCAAGAAAAAGGATTGAATCATTTACTAAAAGTATACAAGGCTTGAAAGAAGCTTTCACTGATATTTTGTACAGATTAGCATTAGCTGTAAATAAAATGATATCTGATCCAGATGCTTGACAAATACTAATCAGATCTTTGACTTTTGAAAATACTAACGTAGGATGTAAAAGGGTGATTAGGCCATTAAGGGCAAAATCAGCACCCACAGAAGAATGGATCAGACATACAATTGATATTGGCCCCCATACTTCTAAAAATGATACCTGGATAGGAGAATTGCTTTCTAAAAATATAAGGAAAAAAATCAAAACATCAGGTGTTTTAATTATGACAGACAAGGTCATCTGAAAAGGGAGTGTAGGCAAATTGCTCCTATAAATAGTGTTTATAATAAAAATAACTCAAACAGAGAAGGCCCAGTCTTTTGAAGCGTTCTGAAGGCATGGCAAAGGCCAGCATTGGACTAATGAATGTAGATCAACAAGGGACAGATAAGGTAACCCTCTGCCATTGGGAAATGCTCGGCAGGGCCTCTTGCAGGCCCGAATGTCAAATGTAGTTCAATCATTCCCTGCCAGCATTGGGGAAAACTCTTCACAAAATGATTAAATGCCTGTTGCTAAAAACCATATGGTTCTGGATACCAGAATAGTTTTAGAAAATAAAACAAAATTTTCAGAAGCAAGTATTTTGGGAAACTTTTATAAATGAACAAAGGCCAAAGTTAAAAATATGAATAAAAGGCATTGTCATGAGTAGATGTCATGATAATTGCACCAAAATCATGGCAGCCAGGTTGGCCTCTTTGGGAAGTAAATTTTCAGCTTTTAGGGATTGGCAGTTTGTCTCAAGTAAAACAAAGTACAAGATGGGTTAAATGCATAGTGCCAGAAGGACGGACAGGAAAATTGAAACTATATGTGGCTAACATATCAATAAATTTATGGGAATGTGACTTATTACAGCAATGGAAAACACAGATAAATAATATTCCCCCAATCTCAGAAACAAACTATAAAATGAGGAATGCTTATGGGAGAAACATTCAAAGATACTATCAAGGACAGTTGCAGACCATTCAAGCTGTACATAAGCAGGGCATAAAAGCTGTTGGTATTTCAATGGTACTAACTGCCCTACCTTTATAATGGTTGGCTGACAAACCTGTTTGGGTATAACAATGGCCTTTGACATTTGAAAAATTACAGGCCCTAGAACAGCTGGTAAAGAAGCAGTTAAATGCTCAACATATTGAAGAATCAACCAGCTCTTGGAATTCTCCTGTGTTTGTTATTAAAAAGAAATCTGGAAAATGGAGGATGATGGTAAGATCTAAGAGTCATAAATATAGTGATCCAACCAATGAATGGGCTCTTTACAGTCTGGAACTCCCTTGGCCTTTTTAAAATTACCCAAGGGATGGCCTATTATAGTGATTGATTTAAAAGACAGCTTTTTTACTATACCATTACAACAAGAGAGACAATTTGCCTTCACAGTGCCTATTTACAATAATTATCAGCTTGTTAAGAGATATCAATGGAAGATTCTCCCACAAAGAATATTGAACAGCCCCCACCCTGTGCCAATATTTTATATGACAGTCATTAGAAATCATTAGTGCAGTTTCTTCAATCTATAATTTACCATTACATATGGATGATATCTTATTAGCCGATTCAAATGTAAATACTTTAGAAGAATGTTTGAAGAAGTAAAGAAAATTTTGCCTTGCTGGGGATTACAAATTGCTTCTGAAAAAAATACAAAGAGGAGTAATGAGAGAATAAGCAAAGGAGAATGCTAGGGGCCAGCCACGGAGTAAGCCTGGAAGTAAGATATACAAAAGTAAGAAAAGGAAAAATCCCAGAGGAAAAAGGTAGTCAGGGTAATTTAAGTTAAGAAAAGCAGGCAAGAAACAACCCAACCTAAGGCAGGGCATTCATAAGTAGTAATAAGTCTCCATGTATGTGATTTATTTGGGAGCTGGGTGGTGGGTCCCCCAAAATGCCAAAAGAATAAAACATCATATAACAAGTAGAAATTCAGATATTCCCAGATGAAGGAAACTAAGAGAATCTGTGACCGTAGATGGCAAAAGCTTAAAGAAAACAACAGAGAGGGCACCCAACACACAAGGGAAGAAGGTTACATGAAACAAGTGTGACTCAGTATGATGCACCTTCCCCATGTCACCTCACCTGCCCAGAGCTGGGCCCAGAGCTTCTGGCGCCACTGCATAAGCCTAACATGAAGGGCCTTGGGAGCCCAAACACGGATCCGAGGATCAGCTTCAGTGAAGCATGAGCTGGATGAGTCCTCAGCTCTCTACATATTGTACAGGGTGCTGAAAGAGGACATTTAGGGCCCCTATCCTAAATTCATATTCATCATGAGTTGTGTGTGTGTGTTTTAACCCTTTTCTGTTCTGTTCTTTCCTTTCTTTCCTCTTTCTCTCCCCCTCATCTTCCATTTCTTTATTTAATGGGGATGAAATTCACAGCTTTGAGCATGCTAGGTAAGCCTTCAACCAACCTACAACCTCAGATCCCATTCTTTTTTAAATGTCTTTTCTTTTTTGGTTTTTCGAGACAGGGTTTCTCTGTAGCTTTTGGAGCCTGTCCTGGAGCTAGCTCTTATAGACCAGGCTGGCCTCGAACTCACAGAGATCCGCCTGCCTCTGCCTCCCCAGTGCAGAGGTGTGCACCACCACCGCCCAGCCTTAAAATGTCTTTTCTTATTAAGATTATAATATAATTACATTTTCCCCTTTCCTTTCCTTTCCTTTCCTCCCTCCAAACCCTCCCAAACACCCCTCCTTGCTCATTTTCAATTTATGGCTTTTCACATTAATTGTTGTTATGTGCATATATGTAACATGCAGGATATGTAACATATGTAGGAGATAGATAGATAGATAGATAGATAGATAGATAGATAGATAGATAGATAGATAGATAGATAGATAGATATCCCTAAATATAATCTGCTCAATCTATTCAATGTCACTTGTATGTAAGTTTCTAGGACTGACCATTTGGTGTGTTTTCCCTGAGGAACACTGTTTCTCCCAATCCCAGCATTCCTTAGTTGCCTGTAGTTCTTTGTGTAGGTGGAGGCCTCAGGGTCTCTGCCTCTGCACTCCCCCTGTTCACTTGTGCTTGTCTATTGCAGTCCTTAGGCAGTCACGTTGTTGAGACTTTATGGGTGTAGCTTCTGATAGTACTAGAGGACACAGTCTCACAGCAAACTCCCTGACACTCTGGCTCTGATAATCTTTCCGTCCACTCTTCTGCAATGTTCCCTGAGCCTTAAGTGTGGGAATTGTGTTGCAGATGTATTTATTCATTGGAACTTGGCTCCACAACTCTGAATTTTGATTGGTTGTGGTTTTCTGTAATGGTATCTGTCTGTTGCAAAGAAAAGTTTCCTTGTTGAGGGGTGAGGACTACACATGACCTCCACATGTGTACTTCATGCCCACGTACACACTAAGTAAATGTATTTAAAAAAAAAATTATGAAGAAACACACTTATGTAAGTCCCACACAGACTACAGCTCTGGGTCTTTCACTAGTAGTGTCTAGCCTTGTTCTGAGAATCAGAATGCTTCCAAAATGCACCCATAAAGTGATGTCTCCAACATCTTGAAATGTAGGAGAGGAAGGCAGAGCAACACCTTACAGCACCTGAGATAAGTCACAGAGAAAGACACTTCTTGTTTTAATAAGTTTCCAGTAAGGAAGTAGCACATTCCAGAAACAAAGTTCATTGAAAGGGTGTTCTTCAAGATAAGAATTAACGGGGCTGGAGAGATGGCTCTGTGGTTAAGAGCATTGCCTTCTCTTCCAAAGGTCCTGAGTTCAATTCCCAGCAACCACATGGTGGCTCACAACCATCTGTAATGAGGTCTGGTACCCTCTTCAGGCCTGCAGACATACACACAGAATATTGTATACATAATAAATAAATATTTAAAAAAAAAGATAAGGATTAACAGTTAATACTTAGGCAGGGCACGGTGGCCCAAGCCTTAATTCCAACACTAGAGGCAGGGGCAGGTAGATCTCTGAGTTCAAAGCTAGGTCAAGGTCTGTTGAGTAAGTTCCAGTTTCAGGACGGACAGAGGAGAGATCCTATCTTTAAAAAAAAAAAGTTATTCACTTGCCACCACCAATGAATCTGTGTTCATTCTGACTTGCAGAAGAGATTAACGCAATGAAGAAAAAGAGGAGAAGAGAGCACAAACAAGGGCATGGTCTGCGTATGCAGCATGTGAGCTGGACAGCATGTGCACTGTGTTCTATGGACCAACGAGTAGAGTCTGCGCTGGGCAACAAACCCCCAAACCTCTGTTGTTAACTGTGGACCTGGTTATATGGAATGAGTTCTGAGACATGTCAAAGTGCAGCAAAGGTATGGTCCCCTGACAGAGGTGGCCCAGAGACCTGGAGAAGACAGCATCACACTGGTTATAAAATGCAGTGAGGACTCCCAAGACAAGATGAGCGCCTCTGAGAGAATGACAATTTGAATGTTACACAAAAGGCTCCTAATGAATTGCATGTACTTTATAAACCTTTATCTCCCATTGTTGTTTTTAAAAAGGCTGTGGTGGTGGGGCATGGAAAGCAGAATCCCAGAACTCACAGGCAGATTTCTGTGAGTCTGAGGCCAGCTAGGTCTACATAGCAAGTTTCAGCACAGCCAGGGCTGTTACACAGAGAAACCCTATCTCGAAAAACCAAAAAAAAAAAAAAAAAAAAAAAAAAAAGGCCTTAAATACCTGGGTGATGGTGACGCACACCTTTAATCCCAGCTGATCTCTGTGAGTTTGAGGCCAGACTGGTCTACAGAGCGAGTTACAGGACAGGCTCCAAAGCTACACAGGAGAAGCTCTGGGATGGGGCGATTTAAATAATCAGTAGTGGTGGTACACATCTTTAATCTCGGCACTTTCAGGAGGCAGAGGCAGGTGAATCTCTGAGTTTGAGGCCACCTAGTCTACAAAACTAGTTCCAGGATAGCCAGGGCTACCCAGAGAAATCTTGTCTCAAAAAAAAAAAAAAAAAAACCCTTAAATGAAGTCAACTGGTTTCAGACCTGAAGGAGCAGAGACAAGTATCTCATTTTGCATCAAGCCTTAAAATTTTTAATATCATGGCATTATATGTTATGGAATTCTTTTTTGTTTTGTTTTTCAAGACAGGGTTTCTCTGTAGCTTTGGAGCCTGTCCTGGAACTTGCTCTGCAGACCAGGTTGGAATCAAAGTCACAGAGATCCACCTGTCTCTGCCTCCCAAGTGCTGTGATTAAAGGCATGAACCACCACCACCCAGCCTCAGATTTCTTTATCTCCCTTAAAATCATGCTGACAGGTAGCCCACCTCTGGCTCTTGTTAGATTTTTTCATGTTTAGACAGTAAGAAATGTTCATTCTCTATCATTGTCAATTGTAGCAGGCTTTCTTTTGGGCCACCAACCAGCTCCCAAGTTATGACACCAATACTTATTAATAGTCATGAATGCTCAGCCTAATCTTGCTTGTCCCATTAGTTCTTATAATTTAATTTAACCTGTTTTTCTTCATCGACATTTTGCCTCAGGGCTTTTTACTTTTCTTTCATTCTGTGTAATGTTCTGTTCTGTCTCTTTAAGAGACAATCCACACCCACTCCCTCCCCCATCCGCTGATCTTCAGCTTGCAGCCTGAGTTTCTTCCTTTTCCATCTCCCTCTCAAAGAAGCAGCTTCTGTCTCTCCCTTTTCTCTCTCTCTTTGCTCTTCTTCCTCCCCTCTTCCCTTCTTTAACCCACTAAATAAATATCCAACCTCATTCTGCATGGAGTGCCTATCCATGTCTCTGTCTGTCTCTCGACTGCTGCATGGCTCCCTACCCAGGACCAGCCGCCTTTGGAGACCTGTGGCGTGGTCTCATGGTGTGCCCATCTGTCTGTCTCTCCTCATGGCCTGCTGCAGCCACTCAGGGAACTGTGTCAGTCCCTGCCTAGGACTGGCTGCTCTTGGGACCTGCTGCCCACTGCCACTGCTTGGGGACCTGCAGCGTTTCTGCCACTGCCACCACTGGGGATTCTGCGGCATTTTACTTTTACCATTACACTGGTGCCATGAGACTCAGGAGGCTCTCCCACCCCGAGCTCCTCTCCTGAAGTCAGGATCCAGAACCGAGTATTTTTTCCCCACAATAACCACATGTTCCATATGCCTGAGCACAATTTCTACAGCATGATTTCTCCACACAACACCAGCTTCAGTTGGTGAATTTCCCCCATTCTGGTCAGCTTAACTATTTCTCCGAACCCAAGGAATTGACTGGTGAGCTCCTGGCAATCTTATGGTGTTCCTAGAAATGGGGGGACAGCCCCAACCAGACAGTTGATCCCTTCACTGACATTCATCTCTGGATTGCTTCCCTTAGCTAAAATTGTGACCAGACTGGGGTCAGTCCTCCCGTGCTAGCACTGCACACTTTGTGTGGTGCATTTGAATGGGAGCCAAGTGTCCCTCAGTTTTTCTTTCTTTTTTCTTTATATTTTCTTTTTTCCCCTTACCATGAAAGTCCATTCGGAGTGGCCTCTGGCCTCTCTGGCTTCCAAGTCGCCCCAATTGGATCCAGTCAGGCTGTAGCATCCCACCTGTGGGCAGAGGACACTCTCCCATGGGTCCTGCGGTATTTGCTGCCTATTTACACCCCGCTTAAAGGGGGAGACATCCCATTATAGGCCTTGTGATATTGCCATTTTCGCGGGTCTTCACGGTTTCAGCTGTGGGTAGCAAGCCATCCATGTCCATCCCCACTGGGATGAAAGCCTTTTAGTGGCCCTAAAACCCCAGGCCTTAATGCCCTACTTCTTCAGCTCCTACCCTCACTCTGCTGGTGTCCCGCCAGCTCCACTTGTATGGGAGCTTTCTGACTACTGTCAGTGCACAGGCAAATGGAAGGAGTTTCCTCAAACTGTCGCTGCCACCGCTACTGCTGCCAACAAGATTGGTCAGATCCACGAAGCAGCTGTTTTCAATTCCAGCCTTTTGGTCCCCGCTGCGGCTTGTGGCATGGCGGCTCAGCCACAGGGTGGATCACGCCTCTAGGTCTCTTTATTATTAAACTTAAAATCCCTGCAGTTCAAAAATTGTGACTTTTCCATACAACATATGACCGCTGCCATTTTGACTGAGGTCAGGTGACCTTACTACCATCTTAACTGAGGTCAGGTGACTTTGCCACCACCTTGGCTGAGAGCCAGGTCAGGTGACCAAGTTCCACCATCTTTACTGAGTGAAGTATACCCTGCCTGGTTCCCCGGTGTCAACTCTGTTACATGGGTTACCTTACTGACATCTTAACTGAGGTCAGGTGACTTTGCCATCTTAACTGAGAGCCAGATCAGGTGACCAAGTCCCGCCATCTTTACTGAGTGAAGTATACCCTGCCTGGTTCCCCAGTTTACTTATGTTTTTGTCTCTAAATTCCTCTTGTTGACTCTGTTGAATGTGTGTTTTGTGCAGTGGCATGTCTTTGATAGGGCCCACCAAGAGCATCCACTTTACCCAATTTCTGTTCACTCTATATGTGTGTGTTCATACATGTAACTTAAATGCACCTATGTTTACTGTTAAATGTTATAATTGTCTGTTCGTTGCATCTCATTTCAGGCTACAAAAGCAATGAGTCTCATGTTTCAAAGAGGTATGTACTTTTAAGTCTCTTACAAAAATACTTTATATTTAATCCAATCCTGCTTTACCTGTTAAGTTGAGAGCCAGTACAATCAAGCTTGGACTCAGCCCTCCAGGTACATTCTATACTGTAGTTATACCTGATAAACAGCCATCAAATGCTCAGAGATCTGGGGGATATGGCATTTAAATATTTAATTATTAAAAACTTTTCATAACAAAAAGAGACAGGTTGGTTCCTAGCAGCACTCTACTTCCTCCAAAGAAGACAGAAGACAAATGGGCACAGAACAATGTCCACCTGCAATTCGCTTCAACTGCCAAGCGCTGACCACTGGGAAAAACTGCCTTTTAAAAAAATCTAAACTAAAGATCACCAGACAATGGAAAGAATCACTGGAATTGACAGCCTAGCTGCTCAGGTAAAGGTAGGCTTGTCTTCCTACTGATTTCTTAGCCCACAGGATCTTTTGGAGCCTGGCAAGCCCTGCGCTAAATAGCAGAAGGCAAATACAACCTTCAGTGATCATGGAGAACCCTGAAGAGTAGCTCTAGGCGCCAACCAAGTAAATTCTCTGTTGTTTTTTAATCAATAACTCAAGTAAAATTTTATCCTTCCCAAAGATCTCTGATGCAGTTTGATAGCTGAGAGGTTTTGTCAGTTTAAACGGAGAACCTCAGCAAACAAATTTCAGTAAATTACAAATACAAGTAATTAAGGTGTGTACCTGCAAGTTATAAAAGTGTAAGGACAAATACAAGTTAACAAAATTTTCTCTCACGCTGCCTTCCATAGACTTAAAAACACTTTTCATTATGCAAAAAAAATCTGTCACAGTCATTCTGACATAAATATGCTACTATTTATACAATGTATATGTCTAAAACTTCTTTTTTCACAAACCCAAAAAATTCTTGTGAGTTTCAGGGAGCCAAATTGAAGGATCTACCTTAAACAGGTCAGACACACACACCCTCAATTCCCTGATCCTAAAATTTTTTTCCCCTAAACTTAACTTTGTCCTCTGTTCTGCCAATACCTTAAACAGATGTAAGAGACACCAGACATCTCCATACCACAAACACTGGACAGGAATAAAGAGACCAGCTATGCCAGGATGTGACCAGCACCCAGACTTCTCAGGTTCCCCCCAAAGACAATGCCCACAAATAAGAAGGAAACAGTCTTCAGAATCCTCAGCTCCAATTCATTTAATCTGTGGTCCTAACTTCCCGCCTTTTTATTATAAAAAAGAGATGGAAATGTAATGGTATGTCCTGTCTTTTTAAGAGACAAGTCACACCCACTACCTCTCCATCCTCTGAGGCAAGCTGATCTTCGGCTTCCAGCCTGAGTTCCTTCCTTTTCTGTCTCCCTCTTGAAGAGGCAGTTTCCATCTCTCCCTTATCTCTCTCTCTCTGTATCTCTCTCTCTCTCCCTCCTTCCTCTTCTCCCCTTCTCCCTTTCCCCTCCATAACCCACTAAATAAATATCCAACCACACTCTGCATGGCGTACCTATCCGTCTATCTCTCACCTGCCACCTTTGGAGACCTGCGGCATGGTCTGTGTGCCATCCCTGTCTGGGACTGGCTGCTCTGGGGCCGGCTGCCTGACCCCACTTGGGGACCTGTAGCATTTCTGCCACTGCAGCTGCCAGGGATCTGCAGCATTTTTATTAATCCATTACATTTTGTATGTCCTACTTCATGTCTGTCTGGCCCTGGCATCACCTTCTTTTACTCCTTCGTTCTTTTCTCTCTCCTTCGAGCGTAGATTCTTCCCTCTAGTTATTTGCTTTGCCTGCCAGCCCTGCCTATCCTGCCTCTGCCTAGCTATTAGCCATTCAGCTTTTTATTAGACCAACCAGGTGCCTTAGGCAGGCAAGGTAAAACAGCAACACATGATTACATAATTAAACAAATGCAGCATAAATAACACATATAACACATCTTTACATAGTTAAAGTAATATTCCACAACAGCCCATGGTGACTTTCAGACATCAGAGCTCTTTAATGGCAGGGAGGTGGGAGCAACAGGCAACCAAAGAATCTCTTTAGTTTTGGAAAATAAAGACTGCAATAGTAATCAGCAGGTGGAGGCTGCACTGGCAGAGTCTTCTGGTCTGCAGTACTTGGGCTCTTATGGTTATCATTAAGAAAACACTTTCAAAAACAAGAGCAAAGGACCAGCTAGCTGCAAGGACAGACTATTCTGAAACCACTTCCAGGAACAGGGTTTGTTTAAACAAACACAGTAAGTGAAAGCAGCTGTTGGAGGGCCAAAGCAGCTAAAGTCGAGTTCTAAGATCACCCGCTTCTTCATGCCAAGCAATGGTTCCTTCCCGGTGCTGTGAAGCCAGGAATGGGCAGCACATAAGCTAAGACACTGCATATCGAGGAGTGAACGACAGGGTCCCATGGCGCGGTGGATGGGTGCTCACAGGAAACCATGTGAGGAAACAGCTCTAAGCTTCCATGTTTGTCCTAAAGACTATGCTGAAGAAACGTAAAGGGCCCAAGGGCCGTGAGGAGCATGAGGGGAATTCATTTCTCATGAACTGTCAGTGAAGTCAGCACAAGGTTAGTTAGGTGCTGACGGCCAGAGTGTTCCTGGTAGGCTCCAGAGAGACTCTTAAAAGGCAAGCCTCTTCCAGCCTGGAAGCTATAGCACAAGCCTCAAGGACTGTGGAGCCTACATGATAAGGTTTGATAAAAAAAAAAATCATTTTCCTTAACTTGACAACAATCATTTCCTTAACTTGACAAAAGCATAATGAGCTTGCTCCTGAGTGACCTTTACTAAAGGCCTGTGGCTCAATCAAAACACAGCTGAGCAATAAACTCTGCGTGTCTTTGTGAAATCTGGTTTTCAGAAGAGGTTTCAAATTGGGCGGGGAGCAGGGGGTGGGTTCTTCCTAAGCTTGTAAGTAAAAGAAGTGAAAAATTAGTTAAATAAGCTGGATCATAAAGCAAGACTCCTTTGTAGAACATATCCTGCACACTTTATGATGATGAACTTACAGCTCAAGAAAATATGAGCTAACTTTAACTTTGGCCTTGCAGTTTGTAGCATTTAAAGGTCACCTATAGAGCACTGATTGCATAGACTGAAGCTGTACTCAAAAGTAGGGTTTACATGTTTCCTAGAAAGCAGAGCAAACTTAGTTTTAAAACGAGTACTAAACTCACATCAAAATGTGCTGTCTGCATGCAGCCTGCAGACTCCAGTTGTTTCTCAGAAGATGACTTCAAAGTTCTAAAACATTCAGAGTATCAACAAGAACCAGAGATGTAAAGAACGCTCCCAGCAGGGAATTCCAGTATGTGCAGACAGCACCAAGGAACACCAGGCCCAGGCTGTCCATGGTCATGGAAAGGAAGCGAAGCACACACTAAGTGACTGCAGGATCTGGGGGAACAAATACATCTATGAGGAGAAAACCTTAAAGAAACTCATCCCAGAGCTGGAAAGATGGCTCAGCGGTTAGGAGTACCTGCTGGTTTGCAGAGGATTAAGGTTCAGTTCTCATCATGCACTCGTGCAGTTTACAACCATGGAACTTCAGTCCCAGGAAATCCAGCACCCTCTTCTGAAATCTGTCACACTGCATGCACGTGGTACACAGATACACAAGCAGGCAAAACACCCATACACACAAAATAATAAAATAATTTTTAAAAAGAAATTTATCTGTACTGAAAAGAATATTAAAAACAAGCCCATCCCATATATGTCTTTCATTTTGCCTGCTCCTCAGCAGCAATTTTCTTTTTCTTCCCCCCCTCCGCCCCAGACATGGTCTATCATCAGAGCCCTGGTTGTCCTAGAACTCTCTATGTAGATCAGGCCGGCCTTGAACTCACAGAGATCACCTACCTCTGCCTCCCTAGTGCGGGATTAAAGGTGTAAGCCACTATGCCTGGCTGAGCAGCATTGTATTAGCTGTTTCTATGAAGAGGCAAGGTGTCATTAGTGAAGTGGTGTCCAGAACAGTCTGTCACTTTCCAACTTGAGTACCTTTCCAGCTCTGTGCCCTACCAACTCCATCTACTATAAAGATAACCATGGGACTGGAGAGATGAATACTGGCTGCTCTTCCAGAGGACCCACGCTCAATTCCCAGCACCCACATGGCAGCTAATAACTGCCTGTAACTCCAGTTCCAGGGGATTTGACACCTTCATACCAATGCACATAAAGTTAAATAAATTATTTTTTAAAAAAATAAAAATAACCCCTGCCACTTCATATAACATCATTACTTTTGCTGGAGTGTAGATTTTTCAGGTACCACAGGGGAAACAGATTGAAAGTATCTCTTAGACCCTCCCCCCACCTCAGCACTTCCTTCCTGTGTCCAGGAGGCCAGATGAGGAAGCATCTAGTGACTGGCCTTTGGTGTATTATAGAGACCAAGACAAAACTGGAAATCTGGAAGGAGCAGCACGGGCAGGAAGACATTGAGGGAAAAGGAAGAGCATTCTCATGGCACAACAGCAAGCAGGTCCCTGCTGGTTTCTCTGGGTTTACTCTGTCTTTTCTCTATAGTTATTTGTAGAATCTGTTCCATCTTTGATGTTCTTCAGGCGCATCTTTAGACCTAATCCCCGCCATTTCCAACTACTATTTTGGAGTTTGATGAGCTTCTAAACCTGAGTTTATATTTCTCACTACCACTCTAGAACATGAACCACAAGCCTGTGCCCTAGATTCTATTACTTAAAGGATCTCAACTTTCCCAGAGTGGTAGCACACACCTTTAGTCCCAGAACTCTGGAGGCAGAGGCAGGTGGATCTTTGTGAGGAGAGCCTGGAAGCCAGCCATGGCTGCATACATAAGAGTCTCTATCACAAACCAAACCCAAGTACTACTGCTTGTCAGGGAAAGCCCACATCACCACCATCCTAACAGGAAAATGCCTGATAGCTATACAATCACAGTTTCTCTTAAACTCATCAGAGTGACATCACATGGGTACAGGGAGATTGAATTCTATTGAATTCTTTCAAAGAGAGATAATGCATGTAAAATGTGTAACCTTCCCCAAAGCAGGTGGATGAGGGGACTACAATAAAGTTACAGGAAGGAAACAGTTTAAATGTTCATGAATTCTCAGAAAGCTGGGCGTGGGCAAGACTGGAGACAACCCCTGTAGATATTGGACCAGGCTAGAAGTTGATCCTTTCCAGACCCTGCTCTATGCAGTGCACTTTGACCTGAGGGGAAGGACAAGGCTCTTCCTGCCTCTGGGACTCTGGCGGTGTTCTGCTGCTTCAGGGTGGGAGCAAAAGTCACTGCTTGCTTGTTGTATCTGCCACAGACTCAAGTCAGAAGCCAGCTACTGGGGGAGAAGAAGCACAGAGCAAGTTTTGTCTCATCTAAGTTCCCCCGCTACACACAGACATGCAGAGAAATGAAATGCATGATGCTAAGAAAACCAGTAAAGTCTCTGTCTTACCAAGAGTCCAACTCCAAGAACAAAACAGAAGTCTATCATTGGGCAGTGACACAGACAGGATAAAAGTAAAAAAAAAAAAAAAAAAAAAAAAGACACACCTTACCAGTATACTAAAAACAAACATGGAGGGCCAGTGTGCTGTCATGTCAACTTGACACAAACCAGACTTACTAGAGAAAAGAAAAGAAAGACTCAACTGAGAAAATGCCTCCAAAAGATCAGGTTGCAGGCAACTTTGTGGGGCATTTTCTTAATTAGTGATTGATGGGGGAGAGCCAGACCATTATGGGTAGGGCCTCCCTGGGCTGGTGGTCCGGGATGCTATTAAGAAAGCAGAATGAGCAAGCCATGGGGAGCAGGCCAGTAAGCAGCACCCCTCCATGCTCTGCATCAGCTCCTGCCTCCGAGTTCCTGCCCTGTTGGGGTTCCTTCCAAACACCCTTTCCTCCCCAAGTTGCTTTGTTCACAGTGTTTTATCACAGCAATGGTAAGTCTAACTAGGACAGGCAGTGACAGGCAAGACGGCTTAGCAGGTAAAGGCACTTGCTGCTAAGCCTGAAGATTTAAGTTTGGTCCCCTGAAACCACATGATTGAAGGAGAGAACAGACTCCTACAATTGTCCTCTTACCTCCACAGGAGCATACATACAATAAATTAACAGTAAATGTAATTTTAGAAAAAACAATTTAGAAAGGAAGGAAAGCTGGAGTGGCCCAGACAAAGCCAACTTTAGACCAAGAGTTCTTAGCGGGAGGACATAGCACCGCTGCTCACAATGAAGGGCTCAACTAAAAGAGCTGTGATAGCCCAAACACACCCAGACACAGGCTTTCAGATACATAAATGATGCAAATAAAAACACAGTTTATTCTCTCGATTCTGAGTAGTCATTAATTATCTTTGATTGCATCCATCCATATTGGTCTATGTTAGCTTTTCTACTTAATTACATAACAACCTTTTCAAGTTAATGACTAATTTTGAAACATGGCACACTTTTAGTGTAGTGTTGTTTGGCTTGGCAAAATGACTTCAGAACCCCTCTGGAACAAGCAGGCATTTACTGCACAAGGGCAGAAGCAGACATGACAAAAGAAAGGTCCAGCCCTTCCTAGCCATTAGAGATCAAAAAGAAGGGAGAAGAGAAGGCAAAGAGTCAACCCCAAGTGTCATCACCTTTCCTCCTACAAATTTCAAAAGGTGAGATGATCTCTTAGGTTCTGGACAGAGACAGAAACCCCACCAGTAAGACTTTGCAGGAAGACTTCATTTAAGACACTGGCAACTAAGCCAGGCAGTAGTGGCACACGCCTTTAATCTCAGCACTCAGGAGGCAGAGACAGGTGGATCTCTGTGAGTTTGAGGCCAGCCTGGTCTACAAGAGCTAGTTCCAGGACAGGCTCCAAAGCCACAGAGAAACTCTGTCTTGGAAAAAAGAAAAGAAAAGAAAAAATAATAATAGTGTGTGACTGTTTCCTTAGATTTTACAATTATCTTTTGGGCATCCATTAGTCTCCAGGCTGAACTAACAGTCGGCAAGGAAGACTCTCCCTTCATTCCCTCCGCTCCTGGCCAAACCTGGCACTTCCTCAATGGAATCTGCATGGTATGATAGTCCTCCCTGTTTTCATGTAGATAAAGGAAATCTTTCCATGTCCTTAGCCTGTCCACATCAGCACTCATCTCCATAAATTACATACCTGCAAGTACCCAAGACACAGAGGAATGGGGAGGTGTACAGAGCAATAAATATAGAAATCGCCTACCACCTAAGCTGAGGGCAGGCACACAGAAGGAAAGCACTATGACCTTGCCAGAGTCTTCCTTCTGTCTAAAGGTCAGATCCAACTTCAGTTGTGTTTAGAAACACTTAAGAAAACACTCTGCTGACGGCAGAGGCTGTGCTGGTCCAGGGAAAAGGATGTGTTAGACAGTGAGACTGGCTGGAGTACTGTGCAGCAGCTGTGAGGCTGCTCAGTGTCCACCTGGGCTCAGGCTGGGCACAAGAAAAGATCTGTCCTCCCACCATGACCCAGTAGGGTCCTGTGAGCACCTCTGTTGGCAAAGCCTGGCGCCAGGCTGGCTGCACAGAGTTGTGTTTACAATTAGTGCCCTGACATCAAAGCATAATGAAGGAGAATGAGCCTGGAGGTAAGGGGCAACAGACCGATGACTGGGACCGACAGAGGGAGCAGCAGGAGGAGGAAGCCAGCAGCTAGACGGAGGGGGAAACACCAAGACTTTGGATATACTTCCTGATGGAAGTTTTGGGAGAAGACCAACAACTTCCCACTCAAACAGCCACGCGGACGGAGAACGAGCACAGGAGAGCTGGATCTGGACACTAGGAGCCTCCCTTAAGTTTATGTGCTAAGAAAGAAGCAAGCATTCAAGATCTAACTGAAGGTGTCTACATCCTCTCTGAACACGAAAGAAAAACATCAAAACAGTGCCACTAACCAGAACAGACCATAGTAGCAGAGAAAAAAAAAACCACACAAACAGGAAGGGCCTATCCAGAAGACTCCACACCCAAGACACACCTGAACACCATCTTTAACAGGGAGTGGGTGAGGGAGGAAAGGGACACAGAATAGATAAGGAAGAGACTGAAGCACAAGGTGTGGCTGACCCTCACTGCTCTCCCTCAGGACAGTTGTGAGGTGACAACAGCAGTACTGTTTTGTTTCCTGCTGTAATTCTCTGCAGAGCTGGGAGAGGGGCTTAAATCTACAACCCTGCTAAATTACCGCGTCTCTGGCAAGCACATGACCCTGTAAGTGCAGAGGGCATTATACTGCGTCCGCTCTGACTCTAAGTGTCACATTAAATTCATATTACATCACTCATGTACCAACTAAACCATAGCTTTCTCCCAGCCAGTTACTAAGCAGGTCAGATCCCAGTTAATTCCCAAAATCAGATGAGCTGACATTCGTGGAATGGCCATAAACTAAACCATGGCATTGTTATTCACTGTAGGAACCATCCTGACTAAGGAGGAACTTCTGGCTCTGAAAAATATAGAAGAAACTGGTAGAACAGGACTTATATTTTACTGCATTTTGTTTCCTTTATGGCTTGTTTAAATTCCCTCCCCCCTTTTCTCTCTCTCTTAAAAAGGAGGCCTGAGGAAAACTTGTGGAGCCAGTTGTCTACTTCCTCCATGGGGTTCCCAGAGATGGAACTCAGGTCATCAGGCTTGGAAGCAAGTACCTTTACCCACTGAGACATCTTGTCAGGCTGAATTTTCTCTGTGTATATTCTCAACACACATACCAGGTGTAATGGTGTACACCTTTAATCCTAACATTTGAGAGACACAGGCAGGAGGATCTCTCTAAGTTTGAAGACAGTCTGATCTACACAGTGAGTTCCAGAATAGCCAGGGCTACATAGAAAAGACCTTGTCTCAAACACACACACACAGTTCATACTAAATTCTCTCCTTAGAAGACTTCCTTATGGGGGCTGGAGAGCTGGCTCAGCAGTTAAGAGCACTGGTTGCTCTTGCAGAGATATGGGTTGGTTCCCAGGACCCACATGGCGGTTCATAACGGCCTATAATTCCAGTTACAGCAGATCTGACACCCTCTTCTGGTCTCCTCTGGCACTGTACACACATGGTACACATATATACATACAGGCAAAACATTCAAACACATAAAATAAAGATTTAAAAAAATCTAAAAATAGGGGGCTGAAGAGATGGCTCAGAGGTAAAGAGCACTGGCTGCTCTTCCAGAGGTCCTGAGTTCAATTCCCAGCAACCACATGGTGGCTCACAGCCATCTGTAATGAGATCTGGTGTCTTCTTCTGTACTGCAGGATACATGCAGGAAGAACCCTGTATACATAATAAATAAAAATCTTTAATAAAAAAATCTAAAAATAAAAGACACCCTTATTTTGAAGGAGAACTTAATGTTCTATCAACAATCTAACTCACAGCTGTTTACATTCAGACAGAACATGCTATTCTACAACTCTGTATTTGAGGGTGTCTTTTGGTTCCCCATGTTGCTATCATGTACCTCTGTGTGAGTTAAAGGAAAGGAGGCTGCTACAGGCAGTGTGCGTAGGGCCATACCTGGTATCCCACAGTACATTCAACCCTCCAACTGTCTCCTCACTGGAATCTAAAGGAGGCAAAACAAACAAACCCCACACCATTAATTCATTCAAGAGTTATACTTACTGGGGATCACTTTTCACTTCAGTCTTCAACTCCAAAGGCCAGCTAGTCTGTCTTTAATGCCTTGAACTTAAAATGTACTGATACTTGAAGAATTTTGAATATAGACTATATATCCGAATAGTGTCTTAGATTGACATTTGTCCTTGTGGCGCTGGGATGGAACCCATGGATTTTCTACAGAGGCCAGCACTCTCCCTAGCAGAGTTCAAAATAAATATCATTCCTCACCAGGGGTTTGGTTCCCAGCAGCCGCATGTCAGCTCAGAGCCAACTGTAACTCAAGTTCCATGGGATCTGATGCCCTCATCTGGACTCTTGCATGTACATGGTGCACACAAATTCATGCATGCACACATATTTTACATATATATACACACACATACATAATTACTGTGAATGTGCATGCACATACCATGAATGTATGTTTGTTATCCTGTCTATGCAGTTGCCCAGAAGAGGTCATTTGATCCCCTGGAGTTACAAGCAATTGTGAATTGCTTAATGTGGGCTTTGGGAACTAATCTAAAGTTCTTTAGGGGAACAGCAATGCTCTCAACTGCTGAGCCATCTCTCCAGCTCTTTACTTTATCATTTTAATTGAGAATCGATATATATATATATATATATATATACACATATATATGTATATATACATATATATATATGTAAACTTGAAAGTTAGAGTCACAGATCTAAGCATGTAACAGATGACTGCCAAAACACACACCTGTAACCCAGGAGGACTAAGGTCTCCACTGCTCTTCCCACAGGAGTTAAGAAGGCACTGTTTTTGGAATCATCTTCTAAAAAATTACCTACAGGGTTTTCTTTGTGGACACATTTGTCTTCCTGTAAAGCACAGACTTCTCAGTGTAGATACTTAAACATCTGAGAAGTACAGCATCAGTTAGTGCATACGCATGTGTCAGCTGCCTAAAAGACAAATGTGCCTATATTCTGACTACTGAATATCTCACTGAGCCAATAAGACAGAACTCAACTCAGTAGAGAAGTGGATATGTTACACTTGAAAAAGTAACAAAGCACACAATCCAGCACAATACCCAATCACAGCTGGGGTACAGCACAGAGCAAGCACTTGCCTAGCAAGTGGAAGGTCTAGACTGTGATCCTAGCATGGTGCAGAAATAACACACAGCCACTTCTCACAAAAACCTTTACAATAGGTAACCTTTTGTTTTGTTTTGTTTTGTTTTTCAAGGCAGAGTTCTCTGTAACACCTCTAGCAGTCCTGGAACTCACTCTGTAGACCAGGCTGACCTTGAACTCACAGAGATCTGCCTGCCTCTGCCTCCTGAGTGCTGGGGTTAAAGGTGAGGTGTGTGCCACCATCCACTCATCACACATTATAAATCTTTTTTTTAAATGTTTTCTGTATTATTTATTATATGTACAGTGTTCTGCCTGCATATACACCTGCAGGCCAGAAGAGAACATCAGATCTCATTACAGATGGTTGTAAGCCACCTTGTAGTTGCTGGGAATCGAACTCAGGACCTTTGGAAGAGCAGCCAGTGCTCCTAACCTCTGAGCCATCTCTCCAGTCCATCTTTCTTTCTTTTTTGGGGGGGGGGGGTTCAAGACAGGGTTTCTCTGTGTTGCTTTAGAGCCTGTCCTGGAACTAGCTCTTGTAGACCAGGCTGGCCTCAAACTCACAGAGATCCACCTGCTTCTGCCTCCCCCCCTCCGAGTGCTGCTGGGATTAAGATCATTAAGTGCTAGAAGATCATTACAATTTATAAGTGTTATCTGGGCGTTGGTGGTACACGCCTTTAGTCCCAGAATTTGGGAGGCAGAGGAAGGTGGATCTCTGAGTTTGAGGCCAACCTGGTCTACAGAGTGAGTTCCAGGATAGCCAGGGCTACAAAGAGAAATCCTGTCTTGAAAAAAAGAGAAAGAGAGGGATGGAGGGAGGGAAGGAGAGAGAGAAAGACACAGAGAAAGAGACAACTGGTAGAAATAGAGACAATGGCAAAAGCTGTCAGTCCATCCTTGAGCCAAAAGCCTGGAGTGGAGCACCACCCTGCAGCTGTTAAGTGGATGCCTGTGCTGAGCCACATCTACCTGAAAAGTACCACTCACTCCATCCAAGGTGCTCACATGGTCACATCCACACCCAGGGTGCTCACACATTGTCATATCCACCATAGGGTACTCAAGACTGTGTGCTGTATCTACTCTGAGAAGCACAGCTCTAACTGTGCCCATTCGCCCCAAGGTGTTCACGCACTGTGTCCATCCACCCCAGGGTGCTCACACTGTGCCCGTCCAAGGATGTCACCCCCAGCCATGTCCACCCTGAGAAGCACAGCTCAACCAGAGCAAGGCTCAAAAGCCACACCCATTCCCATTCTGGGAAAGGCAGAGCTACAGGGACAAATCAGTGGAGTGCAGAAAGGAATGCCTACAGACGCCCATGGGGGAGTTTTTAGGGTGATCAATAGGGTGACCAATAAGACTGTCCTGTGTGTGTCCTGAATGTGGGGCTATTTCACAGCTGACTGCATCTGTCAAACTCTACAGAGCAGCATGATAAGGAGGGTGAGATTTATGGCATGTGGATTATAGTGCAATAACCCTAAAAACTTGAAATGCAGTAGAGACTGGGGACTGCTCAGCTTCCCAAACTGAATACCCACTGTGCTTTCATAAAGTAAGGAAGTTACAGCCTATAAAAAGTTAAACAACAACTAACTGGGTGGCCCATGACTGTAGTAGCCTACCCTAATTAGCCTTTGGTCTTTGTGAACTTTGTAATCCCCCACGATGTTATAGCTTCCTGAGCTGGCTATGACTAAGCTCTATTTACCTGTCTATATTTGCTGCTGTATTTCAGTGAAAGGGACCCCAGCCTCTCAGCTGTACATGCCCCGTCTCAAGGAACTGTGCTGTACAGGCCTATCCACACATCTATAGCCCGTTTCTCTACAGCTCTGCTAAGCACTTGGCAACACCTTTCATGTCACTCCCAGAAAGCCACCTCCCATCAACGGCTATACTGGGCAGGGCTGCAGGACAACAGCACCAGCACCCACAGTGACTTCATATGCTCAATGCCATTGTTCCACATGAGATTCCCCTGGGGTTCTAATTCAATTCTCATAAGGACTCTGTAGAGAAAGTCAGGTATCGGTGAACTTCCAATACAGGCATGTCAATCTGCCCCTTCAGAAGGAACCCCTGAGCACAGGAACCCTGCAACTCACCACATCTGACCATCCTGGCCAGCACCTAACTACTACTGTTCCTCTGGCTAGATCCAACACCCTTCATGATCATTGTGACTTGGGTTAATGAGAGCATTTCGGGGGCCTCTGGATGGGGGCTATGGTAGGAGCTTGGTGAGACTGAGGATATGCAAATAGTTGTCACTGTTTAGGGCTATGGGGAGGGTCTCTCACCAAGCAAATTCTCCTAATAAGCTCTATGTTTCTAACAGAGGTGGTTTGCTCCATGCTTTCCATGAAGTTGTTTGTTTAGCAAAGTACCAATTACTTCACAGGTTCTCAAACTCCAACAACCAGGTAACCCCTCCGCCTCCCAGGCCACCACAAGTTAAAGGGGAAGAGGGAGGTTAGGAATGGAAAGACACTCAGTGGTTAAGAGTATCTGATGCTCTTGCAGAGGACCAGATTCAGTTCCCAGCACCCACATCAGACACTCACAACCATCTCCAACTCCAGCTCCAGGGGATCTGATGCCCTCCTCTGGCTTCTGTGGTTACTGCACATACATGGTGCACATAAGAGACAAGTACACACACACACACACACACACACACACACATAAACTGCGGGAAGCAGCAGTTTCTACTGACAGGTGTCCAGGGTGCACTGTATTGTGTTAAGAGACACGCTTGGGAAAACAGCAGCTACTCAGTTTCAACAGAGCTGCCAAGTGAAGAGAAAAATCTAGTGCAGGGCACTAGTGCTATTATGAGTGGTCAGGGCACAGGTAACTTAGTAGTAGTACACTGTCTGAGTGTACGAAGCCTTAGCTCCATCCCCAACACATCAGAAAGAAAAAGAAAGAGGAGGACATGGTGGTGTGGTTGGTGTGTGTACATATTCCCAACACTGGGAGTCTGGGGCAGGAGGCCTACAACTCTGAGGGCTTTAGCACCAGTTATCACCTCAAACCCCCTTGACATAACCAACAAGAAAACAAAATTACTACGGACAGTTGAAATTTTCCTAAATTCACTTATTTTTCTTTTTAAAGATGGGGTCTTGTTATCTACAGTTAATTTAGCCAAGTCCTTTTTCTAGAGAAAGCTCCTTAGTATAAATTCTTTTTTTTTTTTTTTTTGGTTTTTCGAGACAGGGTTTCTCTGTGGCTTTGGAGCCTGTCCTGGAACTAGCTCTTGTAGACCAGGCTGGTCTCGAACTCACAGAGATCCGCCTGCCTCTGCCTCCCGAGTGCTGGGATTAAAGGCGTGCGCCACCACCGCCCGGCTCTTAGTATAAATTCTTATGGCTGACTGGAACCTGCTAGGTGTTTCTCTGCTTCAGAGCAGATGACCATTTCTGCTCAGAAGTGACACTCAGTTTGAGAGAGTATACACAAGCACACAATGCTGGATTTTGAAGAGTTGAGCTGTGGCTCTTTTGAGAGCTCAAACAACTTGTAGCTTTTCTAGAACTAAAGCCTAGTGCTGAGCACACAGTCAGACTAACTTTATATGCCAAGGCTACAAAGGGAGTGGACAAGAGGCTACAGAGCTGACACACCCGAACCTGACGGATGCTGTAGCCTGTGGCGGCGGCAGCCAGTCTTTTGGAAAAAGTCATACAACCAGTGACAGCAAGATTGGTGTGAAGTTTGGGACAGAGCAGAAGGCAGAGATAAGACTACGCTACCAGGGAAGAATGGCTGTAACATACAGGGACAGTGAGGGCTTCTCTATAACTAAGATAAGCAGTGACTGAGGACAATGAAGTTTACAGAGGGGAGCAGCCATGATGGAGCCCTGCAGGCAGCTGTGGCTGGGGGGTTTCTTCTGCAGGGCTCACTTGCACATCACCCATGAGCACGAAGGCCAGAGGCAGAGGCTAGAAGCCCTGAGCACTAGCTGTCATCCCTCCCAGAGCCTCAACCATCAAAGGCAGACTAGCACCAGAATGTGCTGAGCAGATGGAGTGGAAACTCTCAGCGGGAAAGGGAAAGCCTGGGCTTCTGCAGCTATACTTCCTGCCAGAGGACATATTCTCCTCTGAGGGCTCACACCCCACAGTCCTGGATGCTCACTTCCATGGCTCCCTGATGCCAAGGGCAGCCTATCATTGCGTGTCGGGTATTCTCTCTGAAGCTGTCTGTGAGTGTCCTTCTCCCAAGGCCCACAGTGGGGAGTTTCCCATGCAGCCCTCATGTAAACTGATGCCGTTCAGCCGTGAACCTCTGGGGGGAGGGATAACAAGTGTTCTTGGTATGTGTCGGGGAATGCAATGGCCACATTCTTCCCCGTGCACCAACGCTCACCACTGCCCAGGCCCTCACAATCGTAAGCTTCCAGCAGCCTGGGAAACTGGCTGTGGGCGATGACCTGCACCCACTTGGTCTCCACCCCACAAACACAATCTGATGAATTTGCTCAACTCTTTCCTCTGTTGTCCCCTCACAACTGTTTCTTTACCCAGTTCTGCTGGCAACAGTTCCTCTACCAAGTTGCTCAGGCACTTAGCAATCAGGTTGGTTAAGGTTGGGCTTGGAAAACCTGGTAGACTATGACTGACACCCATCAGAACTTCCAATTTTTTAATATGTATTAAATTTTTAATTCTGTGGCATAAAGAAGAAAATAGAAAGCAGCCTGGAAGCTCAAGGAACAGGCCAGACACAGACACTGTCAGGTCCAGTGGTGGCTCTATGCCCCCAACATGACCTTCAGTTCCTCCTTTTAACAAGGAGTAATTCCCAAACTATCATTGTTAACCACAGTCACAGATATCAGAGGGACAGTAAGCAAAACAGATCAAAATATATCTTTTTTAATGCACACCTAGGAACTTACCATTAAAAAGTAGGAGTGGGCCAGGCAGTGGTGGCGCACGCCTTTAATCCCAGCACCCGGGAAGCAGAGGCAGGTGGATCTCTGTGTGTTCGAGGCCAGCCTGGTCTACAGAGTGAGTTCCAGGACAGCTAGGGCTATTACACAGAGAAACCCTGTCTTGAAAACAAAGCAAAACCCAAAAAACAAAAAGTGGAAGTGTACAGTATTATATACAAAACTGGATCATGGAGGATCAGAGTTAGGAGCACTTGCTGCTTTTGCTCTGTTTTTCCTCTGACCTGGGTTCAGTGCCTAGCCACCGTGTCAGGTGGTTCACAACAATCTGTTACTCCAGTTTTAGGAGATCCAACACCCTCTTCTAGCCTATGCAGGAACTAGACATATACATGATGCACATAAAAATATACAGGCAAAACACTCATATAAATAAAATTAATTTTTTTTTAAAAAGTACTTATTTATTATGTACACAGTGTTCTGCCTGTATGTATGCCTGCAGGCCAGAAGAGAGCACAAGATCTCATTATAGATGATTGTGAGCCACCATGTGGTTATCGGAAAATGAACCCAGGTTCTCTAGAAGAGCAGCCAGTGCTCTTAACCTCTGAGCCATCTCTCCAGCCCCATAAATATTTTTTTAATGGATCACACCTTTAATCCCAGCACTCAGGAGGCAGAGAGGCAAGTGAATCTCTTCTAGTACGAGACCAGCCTGGTTCTACATACCAAGTTCCAGGACAGCCAGGGCTACATAGTAAGAACTGTCTCAAACAAACCAAACCAAAACAAACACAGAAAAGACCATAGAGAAGGTTCTAAGAGAAAGACAGCAAATGGTTGCCTCACCAGCGGAGGACTGATCGGGGGGGGGGGGGGGGCAGATCACAGCCCAGCCCCATGCTCCTGGGGTTTCCATCTCCTTACAGCACCCTACTAGGAAGGTGGAACAGCAGCAGAGCACCCCCAGAGCACTGTTATCACCACCCCAAAGTTTCTGTGCCATAACAAAGCCCACTGGGAGCTGCCAAACTAAAAGCCATGGGGCCTCCTCACCAAAACAAGGTAGCAAGCCCTAAAGCCAAAAGCACAGCATGTAAATACAAAAGCACCTTCATATGATCTCAGGAAAACTTTCAAATCTAGAGGAAATGACATAGTTCATACGGAACAGTCAAGAATTATCCTGAACCTGAATGTGGTGGCATAAACATCTATAATCCCAGACTCTGAAGGTCAAGGCACAAGACTCCTGAGTTCAAGAACAGCCTGGCAGACCAGGGAGATGGACAGTGGGTAAAGGCACTTGCTACCAAGCCTGTCGACCCCTATGGTCCTACTCCTGCCACCTGTCCTCTGACCTCCATACACACACACTGATGCACACATACATTCTCTCTCTCTTACACACACACATACAGTAGTTAAAAAATTATGACAGCAACCTGAGCCACATGAAGAATTCCAGGCCAGTCTGACAACTCAGTAAGACCAGAAACTATGTTTCAATCCTCTGCACAGAAAAATTACCTTCGCAAGATGTGGTAGTTTGAATAGGTATGGCCCCCATGGACTCCCATGTTTGAATGCATGGCCTAGGGAGTGGCACTATTAGAAGGTGTAGCCTTGTTGGAGGAAGTGTATCACTGTGGAGGTGGGCTTTGTGGTCTCATATGCTCAAGCCATGCTCAGTGGGAGAGTCCTTCTCCCTACAGATCAAGATGTAGAGCTCCTTCTCCAGCACATCTGTCTACATGCTGCCATGTCCCGCCATGATAATGGGCTGAATCTCTGAAACTGTAAGCCACCCCAATTAAGATGTTTTCCCTTATAAGAGTTGCTGTGGTCATGATGTCTCTTCACAGCAATAGAAACCCTAACTAAAGCACAAGATAACAAACCCCAAATGGGCAACTCCTGCCAAAAAAGAACTGAGTAGAGGAACATCAGGCTTCAGAATAGAATAGAATAGAATTTCCAGGCATGCATAGGAAGTGTCTTCTGGCAAAAAGCAGTGCAGCAGCAAGCTCAGGGTGCTCTGTATGATGCCTAAGCTAAGCAGGCACCTCCCGATCTGCCCCGGCTCCGCACTAGGTCAGTGACACAGACAGTGGAAAGATCAGGGTCAGGTTATTTTCAGTCCCAGGCACACTGAAGTCAAGGGCCTGAAAGAAGAGACAAGGGGAACCCGGAACAGCCCCGCCCATGATGATGAGGGCAAGCGCCAAGGTGGACAGTAGCTTCTGTCACAGGCACACAGGGAGCAGGGAGCAGTCCAGTCTTTTGTAGGTGAAGGCCCACGCTGCAGGACTGAGAGCAAACACCAAAAAGGAAATGACAACCCCCAAAGCAGCCTGATTGGAGAAAAGACAATGACAAACCACTCCAAGTAGCCTGTGGCCAAGAATACGGTTAACCAGGTCCATTTCAATCAGTCTAAATCTTTTTTTTTTTTTTTTTTTTTTTTTTTTTGTTTTTCGAGACAGGGTTTCCCTGTAGTTTCTAGAGCCTGTCCTGGAGCTAGCTCTTGTAGACCAGGCTGGCCTCGAACTCAGAGATCCGCCTGCCTCTGCCTCCCGAGTGCTGGGATTAAAGGCGTGCGCCACCACCGCCCGGCCCAGTCTAAATCTTTAAAACTAAAGAACTACAATGTGTTCTGGGGAAGAAACATGAGCCTTCCTGTCTGTGACAAAAGCACAGATTCCAATTCTGCCACTGAAACAAGCTATCTGTTATTTCTAGATGAGCAGTGTGGTGGTCCATGCTGTCTCTGCTGTGCAGAGGAGGACTGAGAGAGCCTGTGTGTGCCCTAGAGAATGTCTATTTCTATACGTCATCAACTGCTTCACCAAGCTCTCATGTCCTGGGGGATACTCCACATAAACTTCAACTTTGTAGCCTGGAGATACTCTCTGGATGGCAACTCCTCAGGAGTCTCCCCAATAATAAGTGAGATAATGCCCTCTCCTAATCTCCCCATCCAATGAAGTGGAGGGGACTGTGGCTGTAGCCACCAGCCCCATTTCACGGCTGGGCTGGAAAGACAAGGGTGTCTAACTCTCACACCCCTTCTTAGCCACTCTGGCAATGCTGAAAAATAAGAAATCTGTCAAGCGCACGTGTTATCCAGCTCAGCATACATGCTCCATAAGCTAGTCAGTCACTGGAGTATATTAACAATAGCCCCTCAGAGAAGGCATTAGTCAGCCCCTTCTCACAGCTAAAAAAGTAAAACTCTGGGGAGAAAAGAGCCATGTCCTTGAGGGGCCACTACTTCTCAGCTTTCCCGCAATCTCCAATCAACCTCCTCCAGCCTTGTATATGAAACCCTGGGCCTTCAACACCCCTCCCCAGGTGTTCTCCAGGCTGATGGCACTGAGTGAGCTCAGGGCCCATCTTAGAACAGCTTGTTCTCCCTCAGTCAATCTTGACATCATCGTGTCATGTTGTCTTTGTATTCATTTTCTTGTTTGGTTTTTTTTTTTTTTTTTCAAGACAGGGTTTCTCTATGTAACAGTACTGACTGTCCTGGAACTTGCTTTGTTAGTCCAGGCTGGCTTTCCACTCACAAAGATCCACCTACCTCTGCCTCCCACATGTTGGAATTACAGGCTCGCACCACCACCACCCGGCCTATATTCATCTTTTTCCTCCTCCTCCTAACAATCTTTATTTTTTTTCCTTTTTTTCCCCCTTTCTTTTGGTTTTTTCAAGACAGGGTTTCTCATAACTTTTGGAGCCTGTCCTGGAACTTGCTCTGTAGACCAGGCTGGTCTCGAACACACAGAACTCCCCTGCCTCTGCCTCCCAAGTGCTGAGATTAAAGGCATGGCTCTCAGTTTTCTTCTTACAGGGATCAAATCATCTCAAAGACAGTGCAGAGGGTGCTGCACAACTATAGAGTATAAGCCTCTCTCTACATGAGACAGCTTCCCAGTGACAGACAGGCAGCCACAGAGAACCCCCTTAGCCCAAATTTCACAGCCTCAAGCACAAAGCAGGATGGAGCTATGGTGTGGGAAGTCCTTCTGTATATGTGTTTCTTTTATTGGTTAATGAATAAAGAATCTTCCCTGGCCGGTGATAGGGCAGAGGAGGCAGGGAAAACTAAACTGAATGGTGGGAGAGAGGAGGCAGAATCAGGAGACGCCATGTAACTGCCGCTGGGAAAGGACATTCCAGAACCTTGCTGGTAAACTACAGCCACGTGGCAATATACAGATTAATAGAAATGGGTTAAATTAAGATGTAAGAGTTAAACCAGGCAGTGGTGGCACACGCCTTTAATCCCAGCACTCGGGAGGCAGAGCCAGGTGGATCTCTGTGAGTTTAAGGCCAGCCTGGTCTACAAGAGCTAGTTCGAGGACAGGCTCCAAAAAGCTACAGAGAAACCCTGCCTCAAAAAAACAAAAAAAGAAATAAGAAAAAAAAAAATATGTAAGAGTTAGCCAATAAGAAGCTAGAGCTAATGGGCCAAGTAGTGATTTAATTAATACAGTTTCTGTGTGGTTATTTTGAGTCTGGGCAGCCGGGAAAGAACAAGCGGGCTCCTACAACAGATCAACACAGCAATATGGTTGACTATATCCACGTAAAGCCTGAGATAGCATTTTGCTGGCTGCTGGCAGTGTGCAGTACCTCCTTTAAGAGATGTTTTTCTGATTCAGCAGTAGCAAAAAAAAAAGAGAAAGTGTAATATCAAAAATGGCGGTTTCCTGGTTCGCCACCACAATCAGCTCTGATTCTTTTGGAAGGTCCAGCTACAGAGCATTTAAATGGGTTTTGTGAACAGAGTGCTACAACTTGCTAAATGGAAACACAACTCTTGCAACCCGACCCTGGATCTGGGGTAGAGAGAATGGCTCTCAGAGGCAATGAACAGACCTCCAACATGTTAGACTGGGTGGAGCCAAAAGGCAAAGCGGCCTTATTCCTGGTAAGGCCACTTTGCATTTTAAGAAGCAGTCCTGGTCAGAAAAGGATTCCAGATACACAATAAACAGATTAAGACATAAAAGGCTTCTAAATGAGGCACAGTGTGTTTAAAAAATGCATGTAGGTGTGGGAGAGAGAAGAGTAAAGAGACAGTAAATATAATATAAAAGAGTACACAGTCTAGATTAAAGGAGTAAAGATAATAAAATAAATATTAAACAGTAATAGAATAAGAAAAATAAGCCACGTAAAGATGGAATATAGACAGAGAGTCTGGATTATGTATATTATTGTGTTTTCTTTGAATTTTTTGACCGTGAAGGAGCTAAGTACAGAGAGACATTTCATTGTATGGGCTGCTAAGCTAAACCAACCTATATATTTTAAAGGTATTTTGATTCCAAAATTTGGGTTTAAGGATTTGTTGCTTTGGAAAAAAGGTTCTGCTTTTGTTTCCACAGAAGATGATAACCTTTGGATTAATTCCAGACTAATGTGGACCAAGACCCCCCAAAAGGTCACCGTGAATGCCCCCAAAAATTACTTCACCCAACAAAAAGCAGGAAGCAGTTTGGAGAGAACTATGCCTAAATTCCCTAAATGACTGTTTATACATGTTTGTCCACATTTAAAAGGGGATATGCTATAGAGATTTGCATTGGTATGGATCTTGGTTTATTGATACAAATTTAACATCCATTTTGTTATATGTATATTTGTGCTCTTGATTCAGGTATTGTGTTTCTGCAGCTCATTTAAAAATGCAATGTATAATTAAGAAATATAGGTTAATAGATAGTCATCTATAATAGTCAAGCTTGTAATCATGTTAGGTTTTCTAGATATATAGAGATATATTTCAGTTATATATGTATTCTTCAAATCTTTCAGAGACCTTCAGAATATGGCATTTAAAATGTTTTAAGAAGTTAGGACTTTTCATGACGTGAGACACATCTGCTCCTGGCAGCACCAGTTTACTTCAAGAGGAAGATGGGCATCGAAGAGGCTCCTCATGGTGTTGTTAGCCATTTTGGCAAGAAACTGCTCTTGCCTGGACTACTTGACGCTATTCTGTATGAACTGGACATGCAGGACCCACAGAGAAATGACTGCTGAACTTGCCTAAAGGTGAGACTATCCTTCGGGGTTCCTGCTTCATGAAAGAGTTTGCCAGACATTCTGCAGGACACAGAAGAAAGTGAGTGACAAACTACCAATATAGGCAGAACTGTCCTTGAAATTTCCTGCTTCATGGAAAAGTCATCTGGATACTATGGGCCGGTAGGCTGAAGATGGATGCTCCAATGTTACAGAAGAAGTTTGGGTGACTGTCCAGGCAGCAAGATGTCTCTGTCAATTCTAGAGTTTTGGAAGTTACTTACAATGCACTTCCTGTTAACTTAGGTAATAATTATATCTTTCTGGGGTCTTTGATGGAGCTGAAGAATAGACAGTTATAGTTTTCCTTAATTATGGATAAAAGATAAAGTAGATATAAATATTGTAACTATAATTCTGCTTGATAACTGTTTTGTTATATGTAATTTTACTATGTTAAAGTTAAAACCTTCCTTTTTATATAAACAGAAAAGGGAAAATAGTGTGGGAAGTCCTCTGTATATATGTTGCTTTTATTGGTTAATGAATAAAGAATCTGCCTTGGCCGGTGATAGGACAGAGTAGAGCTAGGTGGGGAAAACTAAACTGGGAATGCTGGGAGAAAGAAAGCAGAGTCAGGAGACATCATGTAGCCCTGCCAGAGACAGACGCTGGGAACAGAACTTTACCCAGTAAAAAACAGATTAATGGAGATGGGTTAGTTTAGGATGTAAGTGAAGAGGCGTGGTTGATCGGCAGCTATGATTAACCAGACTAGCTTTAATATATATAATATTCAGCTTTAATAAAGGAAAGAAAAGGGAACTTACAAATTCAAGGTTCCAGCGAGGAGTGCAGGAAAACAAAGAGCAGGCGGCCGCAGGCCCACAAGATTTTATAAGTAAATATTAGCCTAAGGGGGACACGCCTTACAAACAAGGTGATTGGCTGGGCTTCCCCTTCATGTAAGAGCTAGCCAATAAGAAGCTAGAGCTAATAGGCCAAGCAGTGATTTAAATAATACAGTTTCTGTGTGATTATTTCAAGAGTCTGGGTGGCAGGGAAATGAACAAACAGCCTCCAACAACAGAGCTATATTTCATTTTCTTTTAAAACACCCTGACACTCCCCACTCTACACTCATACACCCAGGTCCTCCTATCGCCAAGCTGAAGTGGACACAGACATGTTCTGCCATGCTACAACCTGGTCAGCACTGTTATGGCAGAACTAAGAGATGGCTGGCACCATGGGCATAAATGTTTGCTGTAGACACCTGTATCAGTCAGGGTTCTCTACAGTCACAGAACTTATAGAATGAATATATATGGCATTTAAAATATTTTAAGAACTTAGGACTTTTCATGGAATGAGACACATCTGCTCCTGACAGCACCAATTTACTTCAAGAGGATGATGGGCATTGAAGAGGCTCCTCATGGCATTGGTTAACCATTTAAGCAAGAAACTGCTCTTGCCTGGACTACTTGATGCTATGCTGTATGAACTAGACATGCAGGACCCACAGAGAAATGACTGCTGAAGTTGCCTAAAGAAGGTGAGACTATACATATGGACATATTCATTCCATAAATATATGTGTGTGTGTGAATTTATTAGAATAATTTACAGGATGCAATCCAACAATGTCTAGTTGTGAACCTAGTAGCTCCTCAGTCCCACGGCTGGATGTCTCAGCTGATGTTCTACACGTGCTGACAAGGAGAGGGCAAGCAGGCAAAGGGCAAACCCTTCCATCTTCCACTGGCCTTACACAGGCTTCCAGAAGGTGTGGCCCAGATTAAAGGTGTGTCTTCCCACCTCAAAGTCTAGATTAAAGGCCTGTGTCTTCTTGTCTCAAGATCTGGATCATAAACACACCTTCCACTTCTGGATAGTTCATTCTAGACACAGTCAGGCTGATGACCAAGAACAGCCCTCACACCACACAAAATTAACTCCACAAGTGACAAAAGCTTTTCACTTCCCCCCATTCCCTCAGCTCCCAGCAGCCTACCCTCCACTTTGGTAAGACAATGTCAGGTTTGTAAAGCAAGTCAGTCCCCAAAGTGAAAGGAGAATGACAGAGCAAAATGTAGCTCAGCCGCTGGAATACCAAACTGCCATCTACAACACAGCCAAAAGAGGCACCCACTTTGTGGTATTCAGAGGTTTAAAATGTCTTTACAGTTGGCCACAGGCCTAGCTGCAGCAGTGGATGGGATAAGTAGGAAGTGCTAGTCTCACCTAACAAAAGGTCTCTGAAAACACCCAAACACAGGAAAACCATCTAAGAAGAGGCTCTCAAAGGGACATTGGGATAGCCTCACTGCTGATCAGCTCTGTCAAGGAGGACGAAAAGGGAGGAACAGCATAAACCACAAGCATAGCTGCTCCCAGAAGCCACTGAGTAAGAGACTGATGTCCATCCAGCTTTTCATTTACAAACTTGCTCTTCTTCGTAAGAAAAGTGGTCCTTTCCTCAGAGGCTATTTTCCTGGAAATACTTTTGTCGTGCTCAGAACTCAGTCAGCATTTACTGGGCTTACAAGTTGCTCTTTTAAGCTATTTATCTAGTGTATACTGTGTGTCTGCGTGCACCATGTATATGAGGAGCCCACGGGGTCAGAAGAGGAGCTGAATTTCTAAACTAGAGTTTCAGATGATTGTGAACTGCCCTCATGTGGATGCTGGGAACCTACCGTGGGTCCTCTGCAAGTCATCTCTCCAGTCCCACAAGTTGTTTATTTATTTTTTTAAAGACACAAACTATTAACGAGCTAGTGCACATCAGCCTGACTGTGCCATACCCACCCATGCCTTCACTGAGAAGACTGCTTGCTAGACAGTACACATAATCAGAGCAAAGATGAGAGGCCAAGAACACATGTTGTGATCCTCACGTGACAATCAGACGCTGACTACCTGGAGCCTGACCCCAATGACTTGTGATGTCTTTACACAGACAGCTAACTCTCGAGACAGGGTTTCTCTGTGTAGTCCTAGTTGTCTGGAACTGGCTCTGTAGACCAGGCCAGCCTCTAACTCAGAGATCTGCCTGCCTCTGCCTCCCAAGCACTGGGATTAAAGACAAGAGCAGAGCTAACTCTTAATGACTCATGGTCTGACCTCAAAAGACCAATCTTAAGAATGGATGCTGTAAACTGGGTGGTGGCGCTCACCTTTAATCCCAGCACTGCATTCGGGGAGGCAGAGGCAGGTGGATCTCTGTGCGTTCAAGGCCAGCCTGGTCTACAAGAGCTAGTTCCAGGGCAGGCTCCAGAGCTAGAGAGACCCTGTCTCTAAAGGCAAAATAAAACAAAAGGCCAGCCTGGTCTACAGAGTGAGTTCCAGGACAGTCAGGGCTACACAGAGAAAAGGAAGAAAGAAAGGAAGGGAGGAAGGGAGGGAGGGAGGGAGGGAGGGAGAGAGAGAGAGAGAGAGAGAGAGAGAGAGAGAGAGAGAGAGAGAGAGAGAGAGAGAGAGAGAGAGAGAGAAACAAAGAAAAAAACTTAAGGAACCGGAGAGATGGCTCAGCGGTTAAGAGCATTGCCTGCTCTTCCAAAGGTCCTGAGTTCAATTCCCAGCAACCACATGGTGGCTCACAACCATCTGTAATAAGGTCTGGTGCCTTCTTCTGGCCTGCAGGCACACACACAGACAGACTATTGTATACATAATAAATAAATATAAAAAAGAAAAAACTTAACAGGAAGAAGAAGGTGTGAAGTGTCTCCCTTCAGAATAAAAGTTTATAATAATTATAATCATTATAGTCCCATCAACTAAAAACCCACTGCCCACACCAGATAAGTTATTAAACAATTCTGCAATGGAATATTACTCAGCATTGAAAAGGAGACAACTATTGTTCCATGTAACAAACTCAAAAGCCAGTTTTAAACAGTTACACAATTAGAATGTGAGGGAGCAGGAGGTGTGTATACATGCATACGGATGTGCACTCCTCTGTGTACACGCAGAGATGCCAACTGTCCTATCCTATCCCTCTCTGCCTTATTCCCTTTAGGTCTCTCACTGAGCTGGGCTGGCAGCCAGCAAGCCGCAGCCATTCTCTTGTCTCCATCCCACCCTTGCAGCACTGGGGTTACCAGCACAGGCTGGAATCCGAACTCAAGTCCTCACACTTGCAGACCAAGGATGTTACCCCCTGAGTTGTCTCCCAGGCCCAGAACTATGAAAACATATTGAACCCTGAAGAGATGATTATTATACAAGGCTACAAATGTGTTAAAGCCCAGACCACTGCCTATTCTTTAAAAACACAATTTTCCTGATTATTGATTTTAAAAGTATGCTTTTTAGAAACAAAAAGAGCTGGGTGGTGGTGCACACCTTTAATCCCAGCACTTGGGAGGTAGAGGCAGGCGGATCTCTGTGAGTTCGAGGTTGGCCTGGTCTACAAAACAAGTCCATGGCAGTCAGGACTGTTTCACATAGAAAACCTGTCCAACAAGAAAGAGAGAGAGAGAGAGAGAGAGAGAGAGAGAGAGAGAGAGAGAGAGAGAGAGAGAGAGAGAGAGAGAGAGAGAAGAAATAAACAAAAAGAATGTTAAATAGGAAAATATACATTCTTCCCACCCAAGGCCCCACCAAATACAGGGTTTAGATTCTCTAGAAATAATGAAGAAATTAATTTGCTTAACACTGCAGTGGGAATTACTCATCCAAACAAGTCCTGCTTCCCTCCCCTCAATGGAAATCTCAGTCAAAAATCAAGAATCAAGGGGCTGGAGAGATGGCTCTGTGGTTAAGAGCATTGCCTGCTCTTCCAAAGGTCCTGAGTTCAATTCCCAGCAACCACATGGTGGCTCACAACCATCTGTAATGGGGTCTGGTGCCCTCTTCAGGCCTGCAGACATACACACAGAATATTGTATATATAATAAATAAATATTTAAAAAAAAAATCAAGAATCAAGGCCAGGTGGTGGTGGTGCACGCCTTTAATCCCAGCATTTAGGAGGCAGAGGCAGGTGGATCCCTGTGAGTTTGAGGTCAGCCTAGTTTACAGAGTGAGTTCCAGGACAGACTCCAAAGCTACATAGAAAAAACCAGTTTCAAAAAAAAAAAAAAAAATCAAGAATCACACCCCACTTATAGCTTAGCATGAAGCACCTAGGACCTGAGCTGCCCTTGGAGGTCAAAAGAGGGTGTCAGATCTGAAACTGAAGTTACAAAGCTTGTTTGCTGCTCTCTGGATACTAGAAACCATGGCCAGGTCCTCCACAGGATCAGCTAGTGCTCTTAACCATGGAGCCATCATTCCATCACCCCAGCCCCTCAGTCAGTTTCTCTTGATCCTCCCTACAGACCTGAGGCAGGCAGAGCATTAACAGAAGCCTGGGCGTGCTTCATTCTCTATCACACCTACTGCAGCAGAGCAAGCAATCGAGAGTGAGCTAGCTCCAGAGCCAAGAGAATTCTCCAAAAGTATCTGGGTCAGCCTCCTTCCTATCATCAAATACAAACTCAAGAACTGTGGCATATAAAATGTTCCCATGAGTCTCAGAGAAATCACCCATCAGTGAGGGTGCTAGCAAATGAGCTGAGGCTTTGTGATTTTGATACAGAGAGCAAGGAGACCCATCTCCAAACTAGCACAGGGGCAGAGTTCCCTTGGATCCTTGAACTAGCTTAAAACAAAACACAATAAAATAAAACAAAACAAACCAGGGTCTCACAGCCCATGCTGGCCTTGAACTTCTGGCTATAGGAATGCCCCCGGGGATGCTGGGGATTGAACTCAGGGCTCCAGGATAAGCAAGTAGTCTACCATCAGCTATATCTCTAGCCTCTTGAAATTCATTTAAATCAATGGATTTACAGAACGAATCACCCACCCCTTCAATACAGAGAAAGGGCCCATACTAGAACACACACTTTAATTCGTCAGGCTTCTGTCCCTGATGTGTTCATCTGACCCAGGAAGTTAAATGTTTGCTCCACTGTGCAAATCCAAGTTGGGCTGACAACTACACAAACTCACAGAACCCGGAAATCACCAGGAGCCAAAGTTACCCACAAACTCACAGAACCCGGAAATCACCAGGAGCCAAAGTTACCCACAATGCACCAGAGCCTAATGAGGGCTTCACAACTTCAACTTCCACACAGGCTCATAAATAAGACCTTTGGAGACCGAGAGAAAGCCAGAAGAAAACGAAATGTGGTAAACAAGAGAGCTGGAGATTAAATAACTCTATCCTAAAGAAGCAATGCATCCCTGGAGGGAAAGCAGGGCAGTCATCTAGTCAGAAGATGCCACTTGACTCTGCTAGGGGGAAGGGCCTAGAGACCCCATGAAGTCTTGGGGGAAAATCTCCAGAATCCCTGACTTTATGCAGCCAAGATGGAGGAAGGGCTGTACAGCTCCCACCCAGTATGCCTGAGGAAGCATCCACAGCAGGATCTATAGGGCAAAGCGATCTCTGTCACCATGGGTCCTCCCATAATCTGCAGGATTATCAACAACGCTGAGCCACCAAGAATACACACATGTTTGGTCACAGGTTTGTCACCATCCCATTCTCTCTTGCTCCCTACTCCATGTGGATGTTCCTCATCTTACAAACAGAGCCACAGACCCCATCCTTGACTCATTCCCCTCCACCTGACAAGGAAATGCGATACAGATGTGTCCCGCCTCATGTCCCTAGTATTGTCCCCATGACAATAATAATTTTTAAATTCTTTTAAAATAATATATATAATTGCTATATATCAATTATATTTTTAAAGAATTAAAAAGTATATAATTATATATAATTTAAATCAGGGCTCATAAGATACTCAGTGGGTAAAGGTGCACTTCAAGTAGTGCACACCTTTAGTTCCAGCACTTGGGAGGCAGAAGCACAAAGAACTCTGTGAGTTTGAGTCCAGTCTGCTCTACACAGAGAGTTCCAGAGCAGTCAGAGCTACTTGGTGACCTGGCTAACTTTTTGTCAACTTGATACAGTCATTTTGCCTGGCAAGCCTGTGATAAATTGACTGATGACCGATGAGGAAGGGTTCAACTCACTGCAGGTCAGCAGCCTCAGGATGGAACCGGAACCCTGGGAAGGGCAAGGAAGGGTGAATGGGCAATGTCCAGTTGCTCAGTCTACTCCCCTCTGTGCTTGCACATGCCCTCTGAAGCCATGGTTCAGGTCACCTGACAGTTCACCATTACCCGCCAGTCAGCTTCCTGTCTTTCCATTCTTTTTTGGTTTTGGTCTTTCAAGACAGGGTTTCTCTGTGTAGCCCAAGCTGACCTGGAACTCACTCTGTAGCCCAGGCTGGCCTGAACTCACAGAGATAGCCTACATCTGCCAAAATAAATAGTAGGTTCCATTGATTAAATGATGTAGATAGAATAGCAATATAATTGCTAATTATAAAAAAAATCAACACCAGGAAATAAAGGCCTTGCTTTCAGACAGACTTGATCAACTCAGGATGCAAGCTCATTCTGAGCCAAAGCTGTTCCCAGGGTGAAGGGATTCCCTCCACTGGCTGCATGACAGACTCATCTGGAGCACCAAGAAACAAGGAAAGAAGCAGTCTAGACAGGAAGCCATTGAGAGAATCCTTAGAAATTGTGATAAAGATGCAGAAGTGTAGCTCTTGACAATTGTTGGCTTCTGGAGGGGAAGGGAAAGGACTCAGATATCTTTAAGGGGCTGGCCACAGGGAGTTTGGCCATGTACTTGGTGTATTGTGGGGGAAGGGTGGCACAAGAGTAGAAGGGTGGACCTGTGAAGGCTGGGAATCAAGTGTGTTTGGGATGTATTGTATGAAATTCCCAAATAATCAATAAAAATATTATATTAGAAAAAAGAAAAGAAAAACAGTGAAAGTTCTTTGGTCAGAGCACCCTCCTACTGCAACAGCCCCCCCCCCCACACACACACACGTGCAAGAAGGCTGTGATAGAGTCTCTTCTTGTTAAAACACAAGTTGGGAGAAAAACAAAGCAAAGCAAGAATCCAGGTACTTGGGCCTCTCTCCAAACCAAATAAGCCAGACCCTGGTGACAGGATCTAAAAACAAGTCTTCCTAGCTCCACGAGAATCCTCACAGAAAGCAGAACTGAGAGTATCCAGAGCCCCCTGGACCTAGACATGGGGGAGCTCCTTGGAGTAAGGGACGTGAGGTAGCAGAGGGGTGGAGACAACTAGGAAGCTGACACCAGCTCTTGCTCAAACACACACCACACAGGGTGGCTGGTAGGAAGCACAGGGAGACAGATAGGCACGCTTAACGGCACTTACTGGGAGCTGCTGACTAAAACCATCCACATCCAACACTGTGTCCTGCACAACTGGTTAGATAGAGTGCAAGCCCTCCAGCAGCCTGCTGCCAACCTTTGGCAACACACACGCACACACGCGTGCGCGCGCGCGCGCGCACACACACACACACACACACACACACACACACACACACACACGGTACTAGTGGTGGTGGTGTAAACATGAACTTTATGGACGGAAACTTGAGAACAGTATCAAGCAGCACGGCAAGCACCTATATTAAGTATCTATCTAGACATTAGTAGCCATCCACCTAGTAGAAATGACATGTAGATATGCTCCTTATAATTCAGCACTCTTGCTTTCAGCAATGTCTCTGACAGATGCAGCTGCACAGACACGAAACAACACATGTAAGGTTATTCTTGTAGCATTGTATGTAATAAAGACAGAAAACAACACAAATCAGGGACTGGAAAAAAAAAGACAATGATACTTCCAGGTGATGGGTTTACTATACAACCATTAGGGAAAGAAAAATGGGAGCTGAAGAGACAACTCAGCTGTTAAAAGCACTGGTTGCTCTTGCAGAGAACCAGGGATTCAGTTCCTAGCACCCACAAGATGTTAAGTCCAGTTCCAGGGGACCTGATGCTCTCTGCTGGCCACTAAGAGCATTGCACACATGTGGTGCACAAGGATTACATGCTAGGAAAACACCCATATATATAAAATGAATGAAATTTTTAAAAATAAACAAGGAAGACGAACTCAGATGGCAACAGTGCTTGCTGCCCAGACTTGAAGCCCACGTGACAGGAAGGAGAGCCAAATCCCACAAGTTGTTCTCTGATCCCCACACATGTGCTATATATGGTACAGGCATACTCTCACACACACAATGAATAAGTAAATATTTTTAAAAGAACTACAGAGATGGCTTTGCAGATAAGTGGGACAAAAGGCTAGCAGTGGGGAAGAACAAGCAGCACATAACACAGATTTGTACTGTATTTTGTACCTTAAGTCAGAAAATATACTATCTATTCAAAATAGCTCAAATTAGTTTTAAAATAGAATTTCAAACTGCTGTAAAGTCTGTAAAACAATACAGTCTTTTAAATTACAAATCATGGCCGGGCGGTGGTGGCGCACGCCTTTAATCCCAGCACTCGGGAGGCAGAGTCAGGCGGATCTCTGTGAGTTCGAGGCCAGCCTGGTCTACAAGAGCTAGTTCCAGGACAGGCTCCAAAGCTACAGAGAAACCCTGTCTCGAAAAACCAAAAAAAAAAAAAAAAAAAAAAAAAAAAAAAAAAAAATTACAAATCATGATCTTATAGTTATAAGTCTGGTAAAGCACGTAAAATTAGACAGCAGAAGAGCATAAATAGGATATATTTGCCGACACCACATAACTAAGCACCAAGAGTGAGAATACTCAGTGTTCAGACAAAAACAAACACCACAGGCATCACAACATACAATTTTTCATTAAATGATAATCCCCCTCATTTCAATGTTGCAATCATTTTCAAAAGTCCTCACTCCATCCTTGAAAAGCATGCTGAGAGTAATGGTACACCTGCAATCCCAGCACCCGGGAAGAAAGACAGGGAGATCAGGAAAGAGTGCAGTCACAGAGCCAGTCAGGTGGGCGGGCTGCTGAATCACAGTGCAGGAGGAGCGGAGGCACATCTTCACAGCAGCGCAAACTGGGAGCTGTCTGGCTGACTCCTGACACTGGATGGCCACCTCCATTTCTCACAAATGACTTTTCTTCTAACAGAGACTCCCATGAGCTTAATTTAGTATCTGCTGTAAATTCAACCTCACAGTTTGTGTAGACGGAAAGCAAACTAACTATACTCAAGAGCAGCCAAGACAGCTGTACTCTTACAGCAGGAAGTGGAAATAGAGGATCCCTGAGCAAGCTGGCTAGACTAACCAAATTAGCAAGCTCTGGGCACCAGCCAGAGACCTTGCCTCAATATATGAGGTGGAGAGTGATTGAGGAGCTCCAGAGTCAGTCCCAGGCCTCCACAGGCACATGCACACACGTGTGCACTACAAGTACAAACAAACATACATAAGCACACTACATACATACACAAAATAAGATGATCTCTCAGGGACTTCTATATGATTTCCCAATTTAATCTCTCTATATATTTACACTTTTTGTTACTAATACAAAAAACAAAAAACAAAAATAAAACCCTTGATAGAAACAATTCAATAGAGAAAAGACCAATTTTTGTCTTACAGTTTCAGAGTTTCAGTCCTTGATCAGCCACCTGAGATAGAATTCAGAGCACCTGGCAGTAGCGAGTGGCAGAGGACACAGAGAAGAGGTCAGGGACAAGACACATCCTTCAAAGGTATATAGGAGAAACCTCCTCACTCTAGTCAGGCTCCACCTCCCGTAGTCTCCACCACCCATGAGAGTCAATATGAATCCATCAATTATGATCCAAAGCCCCATTGCTGGCAGCAACACCTTTAACACATGAGCTTTCTCAGATTTAAACCATAACATAAAGTTTGAATGCCAAACCGGGCGTGGTGGCGCATGCCTTTAATCCCAGCACTAAGGAAGCAGAGGCAGGTGGATCTCTGTGAGTTCGAGGCCAGCTTGATCTACAAAGTGAGTTCCAGGACAGCCAGGGCTATGCAGAAAAACCAACCAACCACCAAACAAACAAACAAAACAAAAACCTCACCTTGAATGCCAATTAACATGACTCCAGTCAAGAGTAAGTCACACTCTTAGCAGGACTGCAGGGCTTCAGGAAGGCATTCACTGAACACACCAACCAGCCTTCACTCCCCTAAGAACAGATGTCAATGAGGAAAAGACCCTGTCTGTAACTTCAGCTCTCTGCCCATCTTAAGATGAGCGGAACCAAATGATGTCTGAGGCCTGTCAAGGTTGGGGAAAGGTTCCCACAATGAAGGAAAGGCTCAGGCCTCTTTCTCACACCAGCAGCACTCCAAGCAGACAGAACAAACTGCAGTGTACAAAACAAACCATGGAGAAAGAAATAGGACTTGGGAGCCCTCGTGGGCTAAGGATGTGGCTCAGCAGGTAGACCATGCCTTGACTGCCCAAGCTCTCAACTTGGGTAAATGCTGGTGATCTCAGCATTCAGAAGACTTGGCAGAAGAATCAGACATTCAAGGTCATTCTCAGTTGCCTGTTGAGTTCAAGACCCTACGTCAAACAAACAAACAAACTTGTTAGTTATTTCCAGGCGAAGAAAACAGACAAAGAAAAAGGAGTTACCCAAGTTAAGTCAGAGACCACTAGCACTCACTATCAGCAAAGACAAGACCCAAGAAAAAGGTACTGCTGAACCAAGCGGGAGTCCACTTTGCTGAACAATGATAACCAAACCTAGTAAGTGGCCCTACCTAAGGAATCTAGCCACACAGTCAAGGCAACAACCATTTTCCCAAGCAGATGAGCAATGATGGTTCCTAGCTAGTGAACTGGTCACAAAGAGCCATGACTAGCTAATACTTTTAACCCTGTTGTTATCCCAGACACATACAAAGTAAAACTCTCATTCCATATGTACTGAGCACCTTGTCTGCAAAACAAACAAAGAAATGAGCAGGGTTTCTCAACACTTGAAAATATACAACCAGGATCTCCAAGACCAAAGATTGAATTCAAAGAAAAACAGAACATTTAAAAAGTCAAAGATCAAGCAAAGATGGACATGGAAGAAGCAGCTGAAAACCACAACAGCATACAGGACATTGAGCTTTCCACTACGGAAGAAGTGCCTCCCTAAGCAGCCTGCTGTGGCCAAGACAAAGTCTTTTTTTTTTGTAAAGATTTATTTATTTATTATGTATACAGTGTTCCTCCTGCATGTATGTCTGCAGGCTAGAAGAGGACGCAAGATCTCATTACAAATGGTTGTGAGCCATGTGGGTGCTGGGAATTGGACTCAGCACCTCTGCAAGAGCAGCCAGTGCTCTTAACCTCTGAGCCATCTCTCCAGCCCCAAGACGAATGTTTCACTATTTATACCTAGGGCCAAAGTAATCAATAAACTCAATGCAATCCTAGAAGAAAATCTTTATGGGTGTTTCTACTTGGATCTAGAAATGGATAAAACTGATTCTAAAATGTGCACAGAAACACAAAAGAGTAAACCAAGCCAACGTTCGAAGAACAGAGCTGCGTGCTTTAGTCTACCAGATTCTAAGATTTGTTTAAAGCTATATGTGATGTTGATGGCACAAAGGAACAAATTCTGCAGTGAATTAACAAAACATGGAGTTGCGATAGCCCCACAAACATAGATACTCAGGACTTGAAATGCCACCAATTCCCACACTGGAAAGTTCTACCACCCTACCACCACCCCAACCAAGAAATCCTACATAATCCCTTTATTTGGCTGCTGCTTCTTATCTGCACAATGGAGGCAGCCACCCTCCAAGGTTTTTTTTTAAGAAATCTTGTGTGAGGTTTGTTGTGAGGTGTGACATCTTCCTCAGAGCAGAGCAAAGCTGTAAGGCTTTTCCAGAGAAACCCTCCTCCGCTGGAGCACAGCTATAAGAACACTTCTGTGGGGGAAGCCTTTCCCTTCATAGCTGCAACATGTATATTCTTCTGTATGCTAACTAAAACAATCAATGTGTGAATTATTTCAGAAAGAAAAGGTAATCAAGGGCTGGAGAGATATTTGACTTAGCAGTTAAACCTACAGGCCGCTCTTCCAGAGGTCCCAAGTTTAGTTCCCAGCATTCAGATGGAAGTCTCAGAGGATCTGACACCCTCTTTGGGCCTCCACAGGTACTACACATATGTGGTACATAGACATACATGCAGGCAAAACATTCATATATAAAGGGAGAAAAAAAATTTTCAAGACAGGTTCCTCTGTGTATCCTGGTTATCCTGGAACTCACACTGTAGACCAGGCTGGCCTCAAACTCACAGAGATCCACCTGCCTCTGCCTCCCAGATGCTGAGATTAAAGGCCATTACCATGGAGGGGGGTTAAGAAATTACAGTAGTTTTGTTTTAATTAGTCTTCATGTTTTTAGACCTTGAAATAAATTTTGACCATATGGGGGGGAAAGGGGTGGTTTGTCTTTTTGTTTTGTTTTTTGAGACAAGAGTTTCTCTGTGTAACAGCCCCTAGCTGTCTTGGAACTTCCTCTGTAGACCAGGCTGGCCTTGAACTCAGAGACCCACCTGCCTTTGCCTCCCATCCCAAGTGCTGGGATTAAAGGCGTGCGTCACCACTGCCTGGCTATCTTTAAGATAAATAAAACAGACAAACTAGTCAAACTCACTTTAAAGGAGGAGAGAATGGAAGGGAGAAGGGGAAAGAAAAAGGCAGATAGAATGAAAACACAAATTATTAGTATCAGGAATACACTACAGGCATTAAGAGGATCACAAGAAGGACCAGGGATGTGGCTCAGGTGGCAGAATGCTTGCCTAACATTCATGAAGTCCTTCTTTCCATCCCCAGCCCTGCATAAACCAGGAATGATGACCAACACCTGTAATCCCAACACCAAGGATATGGAGGCAAGAAGATCAGAAGTCCAAGGTCTGGTCTACACAAGACCTGGTGCGGGAGAATTGCCTGTATTCTGTCAATCATGTTATAAATAAACGCTGATTGACCAGACAGAAAATATAGGTGGGAAAACCAGACAGGAAGTAGAAATGATGTAATAAGAACAGGAGAATTCTGGGAAGGAGGAAGTTGATTCCTCCCACTCCTGCCCAGACCACCGAAGCAGCAGTATGTGATCTGCCCCACTGAAAAAAGGTACTGAACCACATGGCTAACATAGATCAGAAAAATGGATTAATCAAAATGTGAGAGTTAGCCAGTGAAAGGCTAGAGCTAATGGGCCAATCAGCTTTATAACTTATAGTGATCTGTGTGATTTTCTTTGGGGCTTGCCAGCTGTGGGGTACCGGGTGGGACAGAAACTCCAACAAACAAGCAGGCCTGGCCGCATTCATGTTACAGAGACCTGTCTCAAAAACAAAAACAAACAAACAAACAAACAAAAACAAAAAACCCAAACAACAGAATAAGTAGGTAACCAGGAAGTATTACAAACAAAAGAAGCAAGGGGAATGAATCTAAGGAGCTGAAACACAAGAGACTTGGGTTCCCTCTGAGCACTCTGAGCAGTAGGAAGGTGCTAGCAAAACAGAGCCCACAAGAGGCGTGTTCATACTTTCTACTCCACAGCCAGTACCGAGCTTCACTGAGATAATCACTCCATGGTCAGGTATCAAGCCAACATTCACAACCTTTCTCTATTCATACTATAACAAGTTATTTTAACAAGTTATTTTAAAAGTTCTAGACAAGTTGCATGAATAACAATGTGGTATATTCATGCAATGGAATGTTACCAAATATTTAAAAGGAAAGCCTGCCAGCACTGGGGGCAGTGGGGGGCAGGGCGAAGAGGCAGGTGGATCTTTGAGTTCGAGACCAGTCTGGTCTACGAGTTCCAGAACAGCTAGGGCTACACAGAGAAACCCTGTCTTGAACACCCCCCCACACAAAAGACATAAAGGAAAGTCTGATACATGCTACAGCAGGGATGACCTTGAAAATATTCTATTAATTTAAAAGTGCCAGGCACAAAAGAATGTTTTGCATCATTATCTTCATATGAGATCCATGAAATGAGCAAATTCAGAGAGACAGAAAGTATAATTAGAGAGTTATCAAGAGGTGAGAGAGGGGAAAATGGGAGGCATTTTTTAAATTCATGTGTTTGGTGTTTTGCCTGCATGCATGCCTGTGTACCACACACAAGCCTGGTGCTCCAAGAGACTATATGAAGCCATTGGATCCCCTGGAACAGGTACAGATTGGCTTCAAACTCAAGACGTCTTGTTTTAGTCTCTCAAGTACTGAGACTGTAGGCACGTGCCACAAATGGACTACTCCCAAAATTCTGGGGGAGTGTGTTGTGCAGGGAAACAGGGAATGAGGTGAACCCTGCATGCACCAGCTTACAGTTTACCTGAGGACCCAACTACTCACATAAAGCTAGTAGGAAACTCTATGAGATTGTATCGGTTTCAGAATTCATCTGTGTTACACAAAATCAATGTTCAAAAAAGCTACAGAAAACTATCAGGGTCAAGAGATACCAAACACGGCTTTAGGAGACAGACAGGAACAGAGCGGTCAAAGGTGGGCAGATTAAGAACACTAGAGACTGTTAAGAACACAGCTACCAAAAAATCCGAGACAACAGGGCAAGGGGTAAGGGAAGTGCAGAGGAATGAGGGCAGAGGAGGTCTGAAGAAGTGTGCCCTCTTCCGCAAGACCTGAGCAGCAGCTGAATGTCTACCAAGACCCAGACACCACGTTAGCATCTGCAGGCCCTCCCCACATGTCTAATTCAACTCCAGGACGGCAATGTACCTTATGCTCCTCGCTGGAAAAATGTCTCTGCAACCCACCAGTGTACCCAAATCCCTCCACCAACACATGATTCCACATGTTCTTCAGCTTCTACTACATATTAGTCTGCATCACTCAAAGGGAGCCAGACTCCTGGTTAAATCATTCAGTGGCTTTTCCCACTTATCCCACAACAGACACATGTTTCCTTCCACACTACAAGGACCTTGTTAGGGCTGGAGAGATGGCATCCTTAGTGAAGCACTTGCTGACAACCTTGGGGGTCTGAACTCTGATTCCCAGCACCTACATGAACACAGGCTTGAGAGCACAGGACTGTAATCTTAGCTTTGAGCTCAGGTCCTCATGATTACCCAGCAACTTTTCACCCTGGAAAAAACTATCAACAGCCACTGAAGTTTGAGATAATTTCAGGTGGGCATGGCGGCCCACGCCATTAACCCCAGCACTCAGGAGGCTGAGGCAGGCATCTCTGTGAGTTCAAGGCCAGTCTGGTCTACAGAGTGAGTTCCAGGACAGCCAGGGATACACAGAGGAACCCTGTCTCAAAAAAAAAAAAAAAAAAAAAACAAGCAAAAAACAAAACAAAAAAATAAATAAATAAACCAACCTGGAAGAAAGAAAGAAGCTCTCTCTCTCTTTGCTTGTTGGTTCTCACTAGCAAGTTCATTTCTTCACTGGCACAAGAACCTACAACTTCAGGACTCCAGTGTATACTGAAGAAGATGAGACATCCGGCCTCAGGGACTGAACAACTGCTAGATTTTGAACCCTTCCATTCATAGACAGCCAATGTTGGATTAGCTGGACCACAACCTGCAAGTCATTCTAATAACTCCCCTTCCTATATATACAGGGAGATTCATTCTGTAAGTTCTGTCCCTCTAAAGAACCCTGACTACACACAGGGAAGTCCTGCCTCCTTCCTCAATCTCCTCCAGACCACTCTGTCCAAAAAGATGACTCAGAATATAAATCAGGCCAGGCGGGTGGCTCATACCTATAGCCAGCACTTAAGTGGGGCAGAGGAAGGTCATGATTCCTGACCACCCTGGGCCATAACAATGAGAATTTGTCTCAAAAAGGGTGGGGGGGAAGGCTGGAGAGATGGCTCAGCGGTTAAGAGCATTGTCTGCTCTTCCAAAGGTCCTGAGTTCAATTCCCAGCAACCACATGGTGGCTCACAACCATCTCTAATGAGATCTGGTGCCCTCTTCTGGCATGCAGGCAGACACACAGACAGAATATTGTATACATAATAAAATAAATATTTTTTTTAAAAAAGAGTTCTAAATTTAAAAAAAGAGGGAGGGGTGGCTGGGTGTTAGTGACTTTGGTTAGTGCCTTTAATCCCAGCACTTGGGAGGCAGAGATAGGTGGATCTCTGTGAGTTTGAGGCCAGCCTGGTCTACAGCGTGAGTTCCAGGCTCCAAAGCTACAGAGAAACCCTGCCTCAAAAAGCAAAAAAAAAAAAGGGGGGGGGGGGGCTAGAGAGATGGCTCAGAGGTTAAGAGCGCTGGCTACTCTTCCAGAGGTCCTGAGTTCAATTCCAGCAACCACATGGTGGCTCACAACTATCTATGATGAAATCTGGTGCCCTCTTCTGGTGTGCAGGCATACATGCAGGCAGGATGCTATATACATAACAAATAAATCTTAAAAAACAAAACAAAACAAAACAAAACAAAAAAAAACAAAAACACGGAGGGGGGAGACTATACATCAGGTCCCATTACTCCTCTCCAAAACTTCACAAACCACTGAGGGGTCAGCAAAGCCCTACTCTTCCCAGGCATTCTCCTGGCATTCTTGTGCAGCCCTCTGAGCTCTCTCCCAGCTCCTCCGGCCTGGCCTATGTTAAGCAATCCCAGCCTCAGGGCAGTGGCAGGCTAGTACCCTTGAGCTAACACCCTCTGCCTGCAACAATTTGGCCAACAGACCCTACCTCCGCTGGTCGAGCAATACCACCCTACACTGGAGTTCACCTCTGTCTATAGAACAAAGGTTCTAAGAGGGGAGGAGTTTCATCCTGTTCTCTACTGATCAAAATACTACCTAGCACATGTGTGCTCAATAAACATTTGTAGAAGAAAAGGAAATACCAAGAAAAAAAGTTTACTGCTGAATACTTTCAACACTCCTAAAAGTGGACTGTTCTTAGGCAAGTCACTAAAATTTAAAAAGAATATGTGGGACATAAAAAAAAATGCCAGAGTCCATTTTTTCCTCTTTATGACTAAACCATTTCCACCCTAAATGATCCTGACAAAATGTTACCATCTGCTAACCCCTAGAAAATTCATCAACAATACCACCAACTACTGCCAACACTATGATCACCACCATCATCTTTATCACCACAACCACTACCACCATTGCAACCACCACATCACATGATTCTTGGCTTCCAACTCTTGTTTAGCCCAACACCATGTGTTAGACCTCAGGTTTTTCTGTCTCATCATCATAGACATAAACAAACCCTAGAAAAACCCAGTCTGTGGAGGATGAAGGGCAGTTTGGAACTAGAATCCATAGTCTTTCAGATAAAGAACCCTCCGAGTCTAAGGAAACTGATCTTCAAACAAGGCAAGCAAATTCACACAAAGCATGAAGCAAAGAAGTAACCATTTGATTGAGTCATTAGTTCGGATTACAAATCTACCTATCTTTTTATTGCAAAAAAAACCACTTTTGTTGCAAGAAGATATCTGGAACATCAGGAAGCTTAAGAAGAGATGATGGTTCCTGAATGTGAGGCAGAGGCAGGAAGATGGCCAAGCTGGAATTCCAGGTCATGCCTGTCTACACAAGATATGACTCAAAAAAAAAAAATAAATAACTTCATTTTTTTCTATCTCCCCTAAATCTCAATTCCCTATAAACAACAATTTTGATTTAAAATACTTTCATACTTCTATATATATAATAAATAATTGTTTGTTTTTTAAAAATGGAGTCAAACCATATAGAATAAGCCTCTAAATGTCTTTCTTCTTCCATTTACTGTAACATAGGTGGCCTTCACTGGTGGCTCTTTGAAGTATGTGGAGAAGGCTCTTGCCACCAAACCTGATGACTTGTTTCATCTCCAACACCTACTTAAGGGAGGAAAGAGATATGAGTATGTAAAGCTGTCTTCTGACTTCCACATGCACACATGACACATTCAAGCCCAAACAGGATCATACGCAGACGATTAAACAGAAGCATGCCTGCAGAAAATGTCCTTGTGGGCCTTGAATGGACTTCCTACAATGACAGGCCCATGCATTTTATTCTATTTTATTTCAGACAGGGTCTCCCTAAGTAACTCTGGCTGACCTAGAACTCCCTATATAGACTAAGTGGCCTCAAACCCACAGGGATCTGCCAGCTTCTGTCTGCCTCTTAAAAGTGTCTACCACCACACTGATCAAGGTCTGCAATTTTGTTTGTTTGTTTGTTTGTTTGTTTGTTTTGGAGACAGGGTTTCTCTGTGTAGTCTTGGCTGTCTGGCACTCACTCTGCACACCAAGCTGGCCTTGAACTCATGGAAATTCACCTGCACTTGCCTCTGCCTCCTGAGTGCTGGGATTAAAGGCATGCCCGGCTAGGTCTGTACTTTTTAATTTCATGTCTATATTTTTAGAAAATTAGTGATGGCCAAAAAACCTTTAGTTTATGTGGCTTATCTCAAATATTGTCCATATTAGAAAATAAAGTTGAAGCCGGGCGGTGGTGGCGCACGCCTTTAATCCCAGCACTCGGGAGGCAGAGGCAGGCGGATCTCTGTGAGTTCGAGACCAGCCTGGTCTACAAGAGCTAGTTCCAGGACAGGCTCCAAAGCCGCAGAGAAACCCTGTCTCGAAAAACCAAAAAAAAAAAAAGAAAATAAAGTTGAAAATTTTAAATATATCCATTTATTCATGCAAAACTAAGCATATTTATTATTTATTTTTAAAACTAAATATCTGCTTCTTCCCAAACAAGTAAACTTGGTTGATAAGCATAGCTCTTCCCTAAGCTTCTCAAAGGCTGCCTGCCTTACAGAATCTGAAGTCTCGACGATCTTCTCTAAAGGGACATTGAAAACTACTTCCTCACCTTGCAGTCTGAAGGCACTTCTCACCCCTGTGCAACTGTGTATCATATACGAATCTGCTAATCCCTTAGAAAACGCTGGTTCCCTGACTATGCCTGTAAATATCACACTGGTATGGGCAACACGGTGGCAATACAAATTCTCTAAAACCAGTTTGAAAAGGAAAAATAAATTTTAATACAAATAACCACAGTCTACCAGTTGCAGTTCCAAGTAAAAATGACAGATGAGAAAACAAAAGAGAAAAGAAAAATGAAAAGGTGGCTGTTCGGGTGACCACGCAAACAGTTGCTGCAGTGTTGTTACCGGGAACACTGTCTCACATCAGTATACAGCAAAGAGGTTTATACACATTCCCACTAGGTCTCAGAGCATCAAAAGAATACGTACACAGGCCGGCAAGATGAGCTGAAGACTCTTGGCATGCAAGCCTGACAGCCTGAGTTGATTCCTGGAACCCATGGAAAGGTGGAAGGAGACACAGACTCCCCAAAGTTGTCCTCTGACATAGACATCCCAGACACACACTTCTAAACACACATGATAATAAATAAACTTTCTTTATTTGTGGGTTTTGTTTGGTTTTCAAGACAGGATTTCTGTATAACAGCCCTGGCTGTCCTGGAACTTGATTTATAGACCAGGCTGGCCTCAAACTCACAGAGATCGTCCTGCCTCTGCCTTCCAAGTACAGGGTTTAAAAGCATGTGCCATCAACACCAGGATAATAAAGTTTATTTTTATATACACACACATAAAAGGAAAGGGCAGATCGGAAGCACCTATAATCTCAATACCTGAGGAACGGAGAAGAGACCACGGTAACAGTTCAAGGTCTTTCTCCGCTATGTACTGAGTTAGGGACCCACCTAAGCTACAGGACCCATCTCCCCTCCGAACCATTGAGAGGTATCAGAGACACCTAGGCCAGGATTCCTTGACGTGAGCTTCCTGGGTCATTGGCAGCCATGTTTCCAGTTTAGTCGACACTTTCTGAAAGTCTCCACCAACTTTCTGAAGCTACATCAAAATCAGCATATTATAATGTTCTCAGTGATGAATTTGAAGTATCTTAGCAAGTCACACTTGTCTACTTCACATCAGTGCTCAAAAGAACTACTGATTCAAGGTGGAATAGAACCAAGTTGCCCACACTTGCTTGAGTTAAGGTATTTCATACAAGAAAAGAAAATGTCAGGCTAGACAGGTGGCTCAGCAGTCAAGAGAGCGTACTGCTCTTGCAGCTTCAGGGAGGAGCTGTTGTCTCTGGCCTCCCACAGGCACCTGCACTTATGTGCATATACCCATAGACGTACACGTAATTAAAAATAATTAAAAGAAAAAAAGGAGCTAAAGAAATGGCTTAGTGATTAAGAGCACTGGTTACTCTTCAAGAGGATCGGGGTTTGATTCCTAGCAGCCCACATGGCGACTCACAACCACCTGTAACTCCAGTTCCAAGGTTTCTGATGCCCTCTTCTGGCACTACAGGCCCTGCATACATGTGGTGCACAGACATACATGCAGACAAAACACATACACATAAAAATTTATTAAAATATTCCAGGAAATGGTGGCACTCGCCTTTAATTCCAGCACTTGGGAGGCAGAGGTAAGCAGATCTCTGGAAATTCAAGGTCAGCTTGGTCTACAGAGAGAACTAAGTTCTAGGACAGACAAGACTACCAAAGAAACCCTGTCTCAAAAAACAAACAAATAGAATAAACAAATAAATAGAATAAAAGGAGGTAAACAGATAAAAGAAAAAGCTAACATCAACAACAACAAAAAAGAGGTACTAGAGGAACAGTTATGCAGGTAAGAGCACTCACTTGTTGCTCTTAGAGGACCCAGGTTCAATTCCCAGATCTACACAGTGGCTCATGACTATCTGTAACTCAGTTCCAAGGGATCCAACACTCTCTTCTGACCTCTGCAGATATCAAAATATTCATACACATAAAGCAAATTAGATCTTAAGAAAAAACTTCAATTTTCAAATATAAGTTCACCCCAAAGCAGCCATTGTTTACAGTAGTCACTATTGTTAAGAAGTATTTATGACGACTGAATCTCAAGGTATACGAGACCCTTGCATAGGCTATATTTGCTTACACAGTATGATGGTTCAGTAAGTTCAGCTTGAGAAGTATCACTGCCACAGTACAACCAGGACACTAACTAACTAGCTCCTGGCTGGCCTTGGCAACGCATTAGTCTAAGCTGACCTTAACTGTTAGCCATCAACACCACAGGTACGGTCAGCACTGTGATCCAATTAAATAAAAGGTTAATAAAAATGTCAATGGCAACTAAGCATCAGGAGAGAAGAAGGTGAAGACAGCTCCATCACTGAGAACAGGGCTATTTCTCAGAGAAAGTAACAGAGCACTCCTCAGATCAGGGGGCACACTGCTTCCACACTTAACTTCCCCCACCTTGCTCCAAAGTGAGAACTTTCAGGACCTGCTCATAACTGAGAAGGTCAAAGATAGTATCAATTAGGTCTGGTTGAACTCTTCAGTTCACAACAGTTTGAGGATATGATACAAGTGCAGTAAAAAAAAAAAAAAATCCATGCTCTTTAGGTGGAGACCACCTTTACCACCAGCACTCAGAGGCAGAGGCAGGAAGATCTCTGTGAGTTCAGGGCCAGCCTGGTCTACACAGTGAGTTCCAGGACAGCCTGCACTGTTCCACTGAGAAATCCCGTCTTGAAAAACCAAACAACAGCCCTCGCCCCCCCCAAAATCCATGCCCGACAGTAGAGTCCCAACTTTTAGTAAGAGCAGATAGATGGGAAGAACTATGGATGCTTCAAGGCCACCTAAGTCCAGTCCTCTTCCCGACAGAATGCAGGCCCCCAAACAGAAAAGGGCTTGTCCCATGTCAACAACAAACCAGAAGTGGACTCTGGCTAGAAACAGACGGAATAGTCATAATTTTCTTATGCAAAGAACTGCTCCACCACTAACTAATAACTACAGTAGCAAAAAAACGCTAAGCAGATCTAGCAGGAGCTGACACAGTATTGTTTCAGAAAGTCCTTTGACGTTAAAGGAAAAGCAATGATCAGAAACCTGGAAAGCACTCACCATGTTCCACGAACACGTTGCAGTGTGGACCCCCATGCCGTGATGACTCTCGCTTCCCTGACCCCTTGATAAAATGCAGGGCGGGCAAACTAGGCCTTCTTTGGTCCCCAAGAACTTTTCCAGGCTGCTGCCCCATAAAGCAATGAATGATAGGCACCCTTTTCCAGAAGAAGGTTCAAGATCTTCCAGAATGATCCGTGGGGATTAGCAGGAAACAGTATGTACCCAGAACTTCACACCACTGCCTCCCACGGCAGTAAATGGGGTCAATCACAGAAAGACGACTTCCATGAGAACGGGAAACTGGGTCTGACGTTCACACGTGTAAACAGGAGTCTGGAATTCTATTCCAAGTTGATTAATTTGAAGTCATGTAATCACAACGCTACCCAAAAGTTTCTTGATTCTAAGTGTATTTTGAGGGCTGAAGAAGAGTTTCTTTGCAAGAAGAGAATTTTAGATAGAAACGTCCACAGGGAAGTCTGAAAAGGTTCAACAGTACTAAAAGTCATTTCAACTCCCCAGCGGGCTGGAAACAGAACATCTTTGACGGCTCTCTGCACCTTCTCCTGTAGAAGTCACCAATCTCCTATCTGTCTCTCCAACCAATTTCCTGCCCTCTCTTCCCTACCCTGCTCTCCGGAAAGACACCGGTCACACAGATCTCAACCAGAGCTTGCTCTCCACTCTGCCGAGAAGGAATGCATGGCCAGCAACTTTTAAGTCCGCTTTTTAAAAGGCCTGTGAAACCAATCCAGACTTTTCCTTTGCATTAAAGTTTTGGGCTGCACTGAGACCAATGGGGCTGTAGGTGACATTGGAAGAAGTCAGGACATCGGAGGCCGGCGGAAGCAATCTGGGAGGACCGCGGAGATCTCTTGACAGCAGGGAGATGATTTGAATGAGGGGTTCCGTGGCAAAACTTGGGGTTGGGATCGAGCGAAGGACGGCCTCGGGGTGAGAAAGAGACTTCCCCAGGCGGGGCGCGGGCGGCTTACTCGGGGTGACGCTCCTCCACGTCTCAGGAAACTGAGTGTCCCAGGTAGGATGAAACTGAGACCACCCTGGATGTCCCAGAGCTAGAGGAGAGCTGTAATGGACGAAGGACTCCCGCGGTCCCGAACTGGGAGGCGGTCACAGGGGAGGAGGCCCGGCGCCTCAGCTGCCCCGAGCCAGGGGTCTCTCCGTGACACCCCTCCCCCGGCCTCGGACTCTGCCGCCGCTGAGCAGTCACATCCCCGGCGCTGCCGAGGGACCCGGCTTCTCCAGCCAGTGGGGGTGTGTGCCGCGGAAGGGCTCCCTTCTTAGCCGTAGGACCCTACAACCGGCTCCAGGTCCAGCGCTTCTCATGGATAGACACCGACCCCTGAGGCCGCCATGATGGATTACGAGCTGCTCCACAACGAGGCCAGGCCCCGCCCCCGGCCCCGCCCCCGGCGACGCCGTAACACCCTGCGCGAGGTCTGATGGGTGACCGTCGCGGCTCTCCTACTCGCCGCCGCACCTTCAGGCTGCCGCCGCTCTGCCCGCGACCGGCCGGCCCCGAACGACCTTTTAAAGGTAGGTTTTCTGAGCTCAAGGTGAGCAATGAGGAAGCGCCCGCCTCCTCTGCTTTATTATTGGTCTTCCGGTAACCGGCGTTTGTTCCCTCCCCTCCCGCCATCCAATTGGCCAGTGAGGGTGAAAGAGCCAACTAATTTGTGTTCGGTGCTGCCGCGAGGCATGTTGGGAGCTGTGGTCCTGGCGCCCCTGTGCTGCTCGCTGAGGCCCCAGCCTCCAGCTCCTTTAGCTAGAGAGCTGGTCCCGCCCCCTGGGAACCGGTGGACTCTGGTCAGCCAACATCTTCACTGCTCGTAGCGAAGACAGCGGGCGAGTCAGAGCCAGGGGAAAACTACGGATTGGAGTTTCCCAGAACCGGAGTTGGATTACTTTGAGCCTCGTTAGGGGAGAAACTTTGGCTCGCTTTAGAAAACAAGATGACCGACCAGTGCGTTACGTCCTCAGGATTTCGGAAAGGCATAAATATTGGGAACCTGGGAAGAAGTATTGAGAAAGCAAGTCTCAACGATCCTTTGGGACAGGAAGAAGTTGAAGAAGCAATGTTTGTTCGGAGTATCGCAGGCGCGGTCGTGCATGTTTGCACTAGTATGAATCCTCACCATGACATTTCACAGTGAGATATGCATTCTCATAAAATTAAAAGGCGAAAATTGCCCAGGTTACCAGACCTCAAAAGCCTGTGAAACTACCCCACACCTGTGAAAGTTCATCCTCTGCCGCCTTCTCGGGACATCCCCCGCCCCCAGTCTTCACTGTTCCTATTACCTGGGCCCATTTCTTTCTCTAAATTTTTATTTTTTTTTTTTTTTTTTTGAGACATGGTTTTTCTATATTGCCCTGGCTGTCCTGGAACTCGCTCTGTAGACCAAGCTGGCCTCGAACTCACAAAGATCCACCTGCCTCTGCTTTCCTTGTGCAGGGATTAATGGCCTGTGCCACCACCTGGGCCCATTTCTTAAGGACACACTCACCACAGCACTCAGTCTGCACTTTTACATAAAATGCTGTTCCCACTTTAGGTGAAGTATCACTTAAACGTTGCTACTCCTTGCTCAAAAGCATGCCTTTTCTACCACAGCATTCAGTACCAAATAATTGTTGAGCTAATGTCAAGCAAGCTTTTCAGATGTTACTGCTGACGTTACTGCTGGGATGTGTGTCCAGCTAAGTACTTTAGAAATCTTCTGCCAGATTAAGAAGTGGCACTTGTTTTTTGAAAATGGCATTTCAAGAAGCACACACATTTAACCTCAGCACTCAGATCTCTGCAAGTTCAAGGCCATCTTAAGCAACATAGTAAGACCCTGAATTTAAAAAAAAAAAAAAAAAAGGAAAAAAGTGGCATGTCACTTAAAATACTGAATGTCAAGCAAAAGAAAACTTGTGCCCAGATTTAGAAGCGGAATTTGTAAATTCTAGTGAGTGAACTTGTTCACTCACAGGACAGTCTTAGTGTCATCTTGTTTTAAGTTTTGGCTATTAGACTTTCTCCTAACTTGTACTGCCAGTCTTCAGACTGGATGCCCTTGTTCCCCATTATTTACCTGTTCTCATCCTGATCACTGTTTTGTTTTGTTTTCTTTTTTTTAGATTCCTTTTAATTTCTATTTATGCTTTAGCCCTTTTCTTTCCCCATCCACATTCTTCACTCTCTGGTTGAACTTTAAACTGAACAGCCAAATCCTAGCTTTTTAAGAGATTTTTATGTACATGTATGTATAGGTGCATGCATGAGTTTATGTGCACCACTGCCATACCTATTACCGATAGAGGCCAAAAGGCATCAGAACCCCTGGAGCTGGAGTGGCAGACATGGCTATGAGCTGGAAACCAAACCCAGCGCTTCTGCAATAGTAGTAAGTGCTCTTAACGACCGAGCCACCTCCCCAGTTCCTCGGACTGCAACTCTTCAATAAGTATTTCTTGAACCGACATTCAGTGGTTTGATTTTGAGACAGGATTTTCAGCCCAGGCTGCCCTCCAACTCCCTTATACTTCTGATCTCTCTACAACCTCTTTCCAAGTATGCCCCCACTAAAACCGGTTCAAGCAGTGCTAGGGATGGAAACCAGGGCCTTAAGAATGCTAGGTGAGCCGGGCGGTGGTGGCGCACGCTTTTAATCCCAGCACTCGGGAGGCAGAGGCAGGCGGATCTCTGTGAGTTCGAGACCAGCCTGGTCTACAAGAGCTAGTTCCAGGACAGGCTTCAAAGCTACAGAGAAACCCTGTCTCGAAAAACCAAAAAAAAAAAAAAAAAGAATGCTAGGTGAGCACCCTACCAAGGCGGTTACATTCCCAGTCCTAGCAACCAACACATACTGAGCACCTATTCCTGGTTCTGGCATACAGCACTAAGAGAAGGTGCCTTCTTACTCGGCATACAAAAAGAGGAACAGGGTAGGCGGTGGTGTCGCACGCCTTTAATCCCAGAACTCAGGAGGCAGAGGTAGGCAGATCTCTAAGTTTGAGGCCAGCCTGGTCTACGAGAGCTAGTTCCAGGACAGGCTCCAAAGCTACATACAGAGAAACCCTGTCTCAAAAAAGAGAGGGGGGAAGGAGAGAGGAAGAAAGGAACAGAACAGGTAGTCAGTAGGTAAAATGGTGATCCAAACAAAACTCAGTCTTGGAGCTAGAGAGATGGCTTAGTGGTTAAATGCACTGACTGCTGTTCCAGAGGACCCTGGTCCAATTCCTAGCACCCACATGGCAACTCACAACCATATGTAACTCTAGTTCCAGGGCATCTCATTCCCTTTTCTGGTCTTGGAAGGTACCTGGCATATCATGCGGTACACAGCCATACACACAGGCAAAATACCCATACACATTTAAAAATAAGACCAACCTCAATACTGCAAACTACACTCCTAGATCCATAGCCCTTCGCAGCTGGTTCAACCTGTGCTCATACATGGCTTTGGTGCCGTGCTGAAGCTCAAATCTGTTCTTCATTCAATTTCCTAATTGTTTTCCTCATCTAAAACCAAAGGGCATTGCTCCTAATTGTTTCTGGTACTCTACTTGACCTTGGCCTCGCAGCTCAGCTCTGCCTCTCTGTCCTTGCTACAGTGCAATCGCCTGCACCTATACTGTAGCCTTATCTCAGACCATCAGTTTGTACTTGCATTTTTCTTTCAGATGAGCTCCAAGCCTCATCTGTAATTTTCTCCCTAGAGATGCACTACTTTTTTTTTTTGATAATTTGTTACTCTTAAAGTTATTTTTGACTAGACTCAGAAGCTCCCAGCAAGACAGCCTACATCTGACAATTTGTTGCTGGGGTTTTTCATTGGTTTTCTTCATTCTGTTGGCCAGAAGTTTAGCATTTTCTGCAGCCTCCTTGTTTTCCTTAGTGTGCTGTTTCTTCTTCAGAGCAATACATCAACACTTACACTGCAGAACAGTGGTGGAACAAGACGCTTTCCTGACAACAGTGGACATCCTCTTTTCAGAGACTAAAAAGCTTTCAGATTCTGCTAGCACTTTTGGGTTCCAGCAGCCGAGACATAGCCAATCAGTTCATGAATATCTTTCTCTCCTTTTTTCTTACAGTAACCGAATTGAGAGCACTCAAGTTTCCACCCGTGAACAGACAAGCACTTCCTCCCTCCAGCCCTCCTTGGTCTGTAACAGGAACACCCCTTACCCTACAGCAGGCCCACTCTGCCAGGGGTCAGCACGCCTTGCTTCATGGGAAAACCTTGTTTGTTGTTCCCCTCACTGATTCTGACCACGTGACCCTCCTCTCTTCACCCAGAGCATCAGCAGCTACTTCTGTGGCCATGCACTTCTAGAAAGCACGAAGCTTGTGCTCACTATCCACGTTGATGAGTTTCTGACAGCCACTGGTAGGGAGCTACTCAGCTTCATCTTGATACAGCTGACTACCTAGGAGGCTCCATGGAAAAACAAGCAAGATACACTACTTTTTAACACTAGTAAACCTTTAAGGGGTCAAACTACAGCATGCAGATCCCAGCAAGTATCTGAAGGGACAGCTAATGTTTAATGTATCCTGGATTTCTCAAAGACTTTCATTAAAAGTGGTTCAACTCAATCAAATTTTGTTCTTTTCATAAAGCAAAGCTTGGTAACAAAACTTCAGCTTTTTCTTATCCCACTGAACCGTTACACTTACTGAGGGCGCCCTCTGGTGGACATAGTGGTGGAAAGCACATACCCAGCTAAAGATGCTTTTGGACCTTTTGGAGTGAGCTGCCCAGAAGCTTGGGAGAAACAGGGAAGGACAGCTGAGCTTGAGTGGGACTTAGGCCCCCATTCCCATTCCCTAAGAGCTGAACAACTGCCAAGCGATGGTGGTGCTAGCCTTTAATACCAGCCCTTGGGAACAGGCAGATTTCTGTGAATTTGAGGCCAGCCTGGTCTAAAGAACTAATGCCAGGACAGCCAGGGCAATACACACACACACAAAAAAAAAAACCCTGCCTCAAAAAATAAATAAATAAATGGGGAAAAAAGTGAACCACCTGGGAAATCTGGGACAGGTAACCCCACCTGAAGTGGCAGTAGAGATACAGGAAATAACTGGTACCATAGGATAAAATTAAGTTGTTAACTATGACCATCTCAGAAAGAGTTGTTTACTGACTGACACCATGTGATGGTTAATCTTGATTGTAAACTTGATAGGATTTAGAATCACATGGAAACAAACCTCTGGAAGCTCTACCAGTAAGCTTCTAGACTGGGTTGAGGTGGAAGAACCACCCTAACTGTGGGCAGCAGCATTTCACTGCCTTGAGTTTCGGCTGGATAGAATGGAGATGGTGAGCCCAGCATCAGCGCTCATCTGCCTGTGGACAGGATGTGACCAGCCACCTCAAGCTTCTGCCACCAGCACAGACTGTACCCTGGGCAGATGGGCAGCACTTAATAGACTCCGTAGGTTATTTAAAATTAAAAAAGGCAGGGAGGGCCGGGCGGTGGTGGCGCACGCCTTTAATCCCAGCACTTGGGAGGCAGAGGCAGGCGGATCTCTGTGAGTTCGAGACCAGCCTGATCTACAAGAGCTAACTCCAGGACAGGCTCTAAAGCTGCAGAGAAACCCTGTCTCGAAAAACAAATAAACAAACAAAAAAGGCAGGGAGGGGGGACAAGGCAGGTGCATCTCTGTGAGTTTGAGACCAGCTTGGTCACCACAGTGAGTGGACAGCCAGGACTACACAGAAATAGCCTGTCTCCAAAGGGAGAGGAGGGGAGGGGAGGGGAGCGGAGGGGAGGGGAGGGGAGCGGAGGGGAGGGGAGGGGAGAGAGAGAGAGAGAGAGAGAGAGAGAGAGAGTTAGTTGGGAGGGAGGACCAACTTGAAGGGTCCAGGAGATGGGGACTGGAAGGATATGATCAAAACACAGTGCATACGATTATGAAATGCCCAAAGAATTTGTCATTTTGGTTTGGTTTTTTGAGATGGGGTCTCAGTATAGCCTTGGCTGTGTGGACTAGGCTGGCCTTGAACTCAAGAGATCAACCTGCTAAATATTTAAAAAAAAACATGGGGCTGGAGAGATGGCTCAGAGGTTAAGAGCATTGCCTGCTCTTCCAAAGGTCCTGAGTTCAATTCCCAGCAACCACATGGTGGCTCACAACCACTTGGAATGAGATCTGGTGCCCTCTTCTGACCTGAAGTCATACACACAGACAGAATACTGTATACATAATAAATAAATTTTAATAAGAGTGAGATCAACCTGCTTCTGCCTCAAGAGTGCTAGGATGAAAGGTGTTCACCACCATACCCAGCATCCAAAGAAGCCATTGCTCAAAGCTGTCCTTGCCCAGTAGTACAGTGTAGACTAGGCCCTAGGTTCCATCCCTAACTCTGGCAAAAATAAATGTTTGGGCCAGTTTAATAGCTCAAAAAAGGGTGCCTGCTGCCAAAAAAGGGTGCCAAACCTGTTTGATCTCTGGAACCTACATGGTAGGAGAGAATTAACTCTTACAAGTGGTCCTGACTTCCACAAGTATGCATTCACACACGCATAAAAATAAGCTTATATACAAAAAATAAGTGTTGGGGGAATGTTAATTGAAAAAATATAAATTGGGACCATTTTTGGTTTTGTGCAGTGAGATAGTCTCACTATGTAGCCCAGGTTGGCCTCAACTCCTGCCTCTGCCTCCATATGGATTGCCTGCACTAGCATGCTGGACCAGGGTACCCATTTTTAAGCAAGTCATAAGAAAAACAAAGCATAGGAACTGGAGCTGTATACTGAACTTATATCTTGTTTCTTTTAACTTTAAATTATTCAAAAGTTAATACATCACCACATCAATTACACAAGGAAATGGCTTGGCTTTTCACAACTCCGTTGGTTTATTTTG